>NC_072406.2:11255000-12505000 GCF_028858775.2 Pan troglodytes | reverse complement strand
ATGTTTATACAGATGGCAGTGTAGATATTTCCATGTTTATACAGATAGTGGTGTTGATATTTCCATGTTTATAAAGATAGCGGTGTAGATATTTCCATGTTTACGCAGATAGCTGTGTAGATATTTCCAAGTTTAAACAGATAGCTGTGTAGATATTTCCATGTTTACACACATAGCATTGTAGATATTTCCATGGTTATAGAGATGGTGGTGTAAGTATTTTCATGTTTATAGAGATAGCGGTGTAGATATTTCCATGTTTATACAGTTAGCGTTGTTGGTATTTCCATGTTTACACAGAGAGCGGTGCAGATATTTCCATGTTTATACAGATAGCGGTGGAGATATATCCCTGTTTATACAGATAGCGATGTAGATATTTCCATGTTTGTACAGATAGCGGTGTAGATATTTCCATGTTTATAGAGATAGCAGTGTAGATATTTCCATGTTTATACAGAGGGCTGTGTACATATTTCCTTGTGTGATCAGATGGCGGTGTAGATATTTCCATGTTTATACAGATGGCGCTCTAGATATTTCCATGTTTATATAGATTGCAATGTAGATATTTCCATGTTTATAGAGATATCGGTGTAGGTATTTCCATGTTTAGAGAGATAGCGGTGTAGCTATTTCCATCGTTGCACAGATTGTGCTGTAGATATTTCAATCTTTACACTGATAGTGGTGTAGATATTTCCATGTTTACACAGACAGCGGTGTAGATATTTCCATGTTTACACAGATAGCGTTGTATATATTTGCATGTTTATACATATAGTGGTGTAGATAGTTCCAAGTTTATACAGGTAGCGGTGTAGATATTTCCATGTTTTTACAGATATCAGTGTAGATACTTCCAGGTTTATACAGATAGCGGTGTAGATATTTCCATGTTTATGCAGATAACGTTGTAGATATTTCCATGTTTATAGAGATGGTGGTGTAGATATTTCCATGTTTATGCAGATAGCGGTGTAGATATTTAAATGTTTTTACAGATAGCGGTGCAGATATTTACATGTTTATACAGATAGCGGTGTAGGTATTTCCATGTTTATAGAGATAACGGTGTAGACATTTCCATGTTTATAGAGACAGCGGTGTAGATATTTCCATATTTATACAGATTGCGGTGTAGATATTTCCATGTTTATAGAGATGGTGTTGTAGATATTTCCATATTTATACAATTAGCAGTGTAGATATTTCCGTGTCTTTACAGATGGCTGTGTAGATATATCCATGTTTTAAGAGATGGTGGTGTAGATATTTCCATGTTTGTACAGATGACTCTGTAAGTATTTCCATGTTTTCACAGATGGCAGTGTAGATATTTCCATGTTCATACAGATAGCGGTGTGGCTATTTCCATGTTTATAGAGATAGCGGTGTAGATATTTCCATGTGTATAGAGATGGCTGTGTAGATATTTCCACGTTTATACAGATGACAGTTTAGATATTTCCATGTTTATGCAGATTACTGTGTAGTTATTTCCATTTTTATTCCGATGACTGTTTAGATATTTCCATGTTTATAGAGATAGCCTTGTAGATATTCCCATGTTTATACAGATAGCGGTGTAGGCATTTCCATGTTTATAGAGATAGCGGTGTAGATATTTCCCTATTTATACAGATAGCGGTGTAGTTATTTCCATGTTTATACAGATAGCATTGTACATATTTCCATGTTTTTACAGATAGCGGTGTAGATATTTCCATGTTTATACAGATAGCAGTGTGGATATTTATATGTTTATACAGATCGTGGTGTAGATATTTCCATGTTTATAAAGAGAGCGGTGTAGATATTTCCATGTTTATACAGGTAGCGGGGTAGATATTTCCATGTTTATACAGATCACAGTGTAGACATTTCCAAATTTGTACGGATAGCGTTGTGGATTTTTCCATTTTTACAAAGATGTCGGTGTAGATATTTCCATGTTTATGGAGATGGCGGTGTAGATATTTTCATGTTTATTGAGATGGCGGTGTAGATATTTCCATGTTTATAGAGATGGCGGTGTAGATATTTCCATGTTTATACAGATAGCGGTGTTGATATTTCCATGTTTATACAGATAGCGGTGTTGATATTTCCATGTTTATACAGATAGCGGTGTAGATATTTCCATGTTTATACAGATAGCGGTGTAGATATTTCCATGTTTACAGAGTTAGCGGTGTAGATATTTCATATTTGCGCAGATTGCGGTGTAGTTATTTCCATCGTTACACAGATAGCGGTGTACATATTTCCATGTTTACACAGATAGCGGTGTAGATATTTCCATGTTAAAACAGCTAGTGTTGTTGATATTTCCATGTTTACAGAGAGCGGTGTAGATATTTCCAAGTTTATAAAGATAGCGGTGTAGATATTTCCATGTTTATACAGATAGCGGTGTAGATATTTCCATGTTTTTACAGATGGCGGTGTAGATATTTGATGTTTATAGAGATAGAGGTGTAAACATTTCCATGTTTATAGAGATATCAGTGAAGATATTTCCATGTTTATGGAGATAGCCATGTAGATATTTCCATGTTTATACAGATAGTGGTGTAGACATTTCCATGTTCATAGAGATAGCAGTGTAGATATTTCCATATTTATACAGATAGCTTTTTTGATATTTCCATGTTTATACAGATGGCGGTGGAGTTATTTCCATGTTTATATAGATGGCGGTGTATATATTTCCAAGTTTATACAGATAGCAGTGTAGGTATTTCCATGTTTCTACAGATAGCGGTGTAGATATTTCCATGTTTATATAGATGGCGGTGTAGGTATTTCCATGTTTACAGAGATAGCGGTGTAGATATTTCCATGTTCATACAGATGGCTGTGTAGATATTTCCATGTTTATACAGATGGAGGTGTAGATATTTCCGTGTTTATACAGATGACAGTGTAGATATTTCCTTGGTTTTACAGATTGTGGTGTAGATATTTCCAAGTTTATACATATAACGGTGTGGCAATTTCCATGTTTATACAGATAGCAGTGTAGATATTTCCATGTTTATAGAGATGACTGTGTAGATATTTCCATGTTTATACCGATGGCCGTGTAGATATTCCATGTTTCTACAGATAGTGGTGTAGATATTTCCATGTTTATACAGATGACTGTGTAGGTATTTTCATGTTTTTACAGATGGTGGTGTAGATATTTCCACGTTTATAGAGATAGCCATGTAGATATTTCCATGTTTATACAGATAGCGGTGTAGACATTTCCATGTTCTTAGAGATAGCGGTGTAGATATATCCATATTTATACAGATAGCTGTGTAGATATTTCCATGTTTATAAAGGTAGAGGTGTAGATATTTCCATGTTTATGCAGATCTCGGTGAAGTTATTTCCATCTTTCTACAGATGGCAGTGTAGATATTTCTAAGTTTGTAGAGATAGCAGTGTAGATATTTACGTGTTTATATAGATAGAAGTGTGGATATTTCCATGTTTATACAAATAGCGGTGTAGGTATTTCCATGTTTACTGAGATAGCGTTGTAGATATTTCCATATTTGCAAAGATCGCGGTGTAAATATTTCCATCTTTTCACAGAGAAAGGTTTACATATTTCCATGTTTACACAGATAGCGGTGAAGATATTTCCATGTTAACACAGATAGTATTGTAGATATTTCCATGTTTATACAGATAGCGGTGTAGGTATTTCCATATTTATAGAGATCGTGGTGTAGATATTTCCATATTTATACAGATAGCGGTGCAGATATTTCCATGTTTATACAGATAGTGTTGTAGATTTTCCATGTTTATACAGATAGCGGTGAAAATAATTCCATGTTTACAAAGATAGCGGTTAGATATTTCCATGTTTATACCGATAGCCGTGGAGATATTTCCATGTTTATACAGATAGCGATGCAGATATTTCCATGTTTATACAGAGAGCGGTGGAGATATTTCCATGTTTATACAGAGGGCGGTGTAGATATTTCCATGTTCATACTGATATTTGTGTAGATATTTCCATGTTTATACAGATGACTGTGTATGTATTTCCATGTTTGTACAGATGGCGTTGTAGATATTTCCATGTTTATACACGTAGCCATGTAGATACTTCCATGTTTATACAGATAGCGGTGTAGGAATTTCCATGTTTATAGAGATAACTGTGTAGATATTTCCATGTTTATACACATGGCAGTGTAGATATTTCCATGCGTATACAGATGTCATTGTAGGTATTTTCATGTTTATACAGATGGAGGTGTAGATATTTCCAAGTTTATACCGATAGCGGTGTAGATATTTCCCTGTTTACACAGATAGCGGTGTGGTTATTTCCATGTTTATGCAGATAGCAATGTAGACATTTCCATGTTTATACAGATGGCAGTGTAGATATTTCCATGTTTGTACAGATAGTGGTGTAGATATTTCCATGTTTATACAGATGACTGTGTAGGTATTTCCATTTTTATACAGATGGCGTTGTAGATATTTCCATGTTTATAGAGAGAGCCATGTAGATATTTCCATGTTTACACAGATAGCGGTGTTGCCATTTCCATGTTTATAGTGATAGCGGTGTAGATATTTCCATATTTACACAGATAGTTGTGTAGGTATTTCCATGTTTATACAGAAAGCGGTGTAGATATTTCCATGTTTATACAGATAGCGGTGTAGATATTTCCATATTTATAGAGATTGTGGTGTAGATATTTCCATATTTATACAGATAGCGGTGTAGATATTTCCATGTTTATACAGACAGTGTTCATGATTTTCCATGTTTATACAGATAGCGGTGAAGATATTTCCATGTTTATACTGATAGCGGTGTAGATATTTCCATGTTTATACCGATAGCGGTGGAAATATTTCCATATTTATACAGATAGCGGTGGAGATATTTCCATGTTTATACAGATGGCGGTGTAGAAATTTCCATGTTTATACAGATAGTGGTGTGGCTATTTCCATGTTTATACAGATAGCAGTGTAGATATTTCCATGTTTATTGAGATGGCTGTGTAGATATTTCCATGTTTATACAGATGGCAGTGTAGATATTTCCATGTTTATAGAGATAGTTGTGTAGATATTTCCATGTTTATACTGATGACTGTGTATGTATTTCCATGTTTATACAGATGGCGTTGTAGTTATTTCCATGTTTATACAGATAGCCATGTAGTTCCTTCCATGTTTATAGAGATAGCGGTGTAGGAATTTCCATGTTTATAGAGATAACGGTGCACATATTACCATGTTTATACACATGGCGGTGTAGTAATTTCCATGTTTATAGAGATAACGGTGCACATATTTCCATGTTTATACACATGGCAGTGTAGATATTTCCATGTGTATACAGATGGCAGTGAAGGTATTTCCACGTTTATACAGTTGGAGGTGTAGATATTTCCAAGTTTATACAGATAGCGGTGTGGATATTTCCATGTTTCTACAGATAGCGGTGATGATATTTCCATGTTTATACAGATAGCTGTGTAGGTATTTCAATGTTTATAGAGATAGCGGTGTAGATATTTCCATGTTTATACCGATGTCTGTGTAGATATATCCATGTGTATAGAGATGGCAGTGTAGATATTTGCAGGTTTATACTGATGGAGTTGTAGATATTTCCATGTTTATACAGATGACTGTGTAGGTATTTTCCTGTTTTTACAGATGGCGGTGTAGATATTTCCATATTTATACAGTTAGTGTTGTAGATATTTCCATGTTTATACAGATAGCGGTGTAGATATTTCTATGTTTATAAAGATAGCGGTTTAGATGATTCCATCTTTATACAGATAGTGGTGTAGATATTTCCATGTTTATACAGATGGTGGTGTAGGTATTTCCATCTTTATAGAGATAGCGGTGTAGATATTTCCATGTTTATACAGATGGCAGTGTACATATTTCCATGTGAATTCAAATGGCAGTGTAGATATTTCCATGTTTATACAGATGGAGGTGTAGATATTTAAATGTTTATGCAGATGACAGTGTAGATATTTCCATGTTTTTACAGATGGCGGTGTAGATATTTCCATGTTTATACAGGTAGCGGTGTGGCTATTTCCATGTCTATACAGATAGCAGTGTAGATGTTTCCACGTTTATAGAGATGGCTGTGCAGATATTTCCGTGTTTACACCGATGGCCCTGTAAATATTCCATGTTTATACAGATGGTGGTGTAGATATTTCCATGTTTATAGAGATAGCCATGAAGATATTTCCATGTTTATAAAGATAGCGGTGTAAACATTTCCATGTTCATAGAGATAGCGGTGTAGATATTTCCATATTTATACAGATAGCTGTGTAGATATTTCCATGTTTATACAGGTAGAGGTGTAGATATTTCCATGTTTATGCAGATCTCGGTGAAGATATTTCCATCTTTCTACAGATGGTAGTGTAGATATTTCTGTGTTTATAGAGATGGCGGTGTAGTTAATTCCATATTTATACAGACGGTGGTGTAGTTATTTCCATGTTTATACTGATGGCGGTGTAGATATTTTCATGTTTATAGAGATGGCAGTGTACATATTTCTAAGTTTATAGAGATAGCGGTGTAGATAATACCATGTTTATAGAGATGGCGGTGTAGGTATTTCCATGTTTATAGAGATAGTGGTGTAGATATTTCCATGTTTATACAGATAGCGGTGTAGATATTTCCATTTTTATACAGATAGTGGTGTTGCTATTTCCATGTTTATACAGATAGCGGTGTAGATATTTCCATGTTTATACAGCTCACGGTGTAGATATTTCCATCTTTATACAGATGGCGGTGTGGAAGTTTCCATGTTTATAGAGATAGCGGTGTAGGTATTTCCATGTTTATATAGATGGCGTTGTAGATATTTCCATGTTTATACCGATAGCGCTGTTGGTATTTCCACGTTTATACAGATAGTGAGGTAGATATTTCCATGTTTATACAGCTCGCGGTGCATATATTTATATCTTTATACAGATGACATTGCAGATATTTCCTTATTCACACAGATGGCGGTGTAGATGTTTCCATGTTTATACAGAGGGCGGAGTAGATAGTTCCATGTTTATGGAGATGGCAGTGTAGATATTTTCATGTTTATAGAGATGGCGGTGTAGATATTTCCATGTTTATAGAGATAGAAGTGTAGATATTTACGTTTATACAGATGGCTGTGTAGATATTTCCATGTGTATACAGACGTCATTGCAGATATTTGCATGTTTATGCAGATGACTGTATAGGTATTACCATGTTTTTACAGATGGCACAGCAGATATTTTCATGTTTATAGAGATGGCGGTGTAGATATTTCCATGTTTATAGAGATAGCGGTGTAGATATTTCCATGTTTGTACATATGGCGGTGTTGATATTTCCATCTATATACAGATGGCCGTGTAGATATTTCCATGTTTATACAGATGGCGGCGTAGATATTTCCATGGATATCCAGATGACGGTGTAAATATTTCCATGTTTATACAGATAGCGGTGTAGATATTTCCATGTTTATACAGATGGTGGTGTAGATATTTCCGTGTTTATACACATGGCGGTGTAGATACTTCCATCTTTATGGAGATGGCAGTGTAGATAATTTCATGTTTATAGAGATGGCGGTGTAGATATTTCCATATTTATTGAGATAGCGGTGTAGATATTTCCATGTTTATACAGATGGCGGTGTAGATATTTCCATATTTATACAGATGTCTGTGTAGATATTTCTATGTGTATACAGGTGGTATTGAAGGTATTTCCATGTTTATACAGATGGTGGTGTAGATATTTCCATGTTTATTCAGATGGCAGTGTAGATATTTCAATGTTTATAGAGATGGCGCTGTAGATATTTCCATGTTTATACAGATAACGGTGGAGATATTTCCATGTTTATACAGACAGGAGTGGAGATATTTCCATGTTTATACACATAGCGGTGTACATATTTCCATGTTTATAGAGACAGTGGTGTAGGTATTTCCATGTTTATACAGATAGGGGTGCAGATATTTCCATGTTTATTCAGATGCCTATGCAGATATTTCTATATTTATACAGAGGGCTGTGTAGATATTTCCATGTTTATACAGATGGCAGTGTAGGTTTTTCCATGTTCCTACACATGACTGTTTAGGTATTTCCATGTTTATACAGATCGTGATGTAGATATTTCCATGTTTATAGAGATAGCGGTGTAGATATTTCCACGTATATACAGCTCCTGGTGTAGATATTTCCATGTTTATACAGATGGCTGTGAAGATATTTCCATATTTATACAGATAGTGGTGTAGATATTTCCATCTTTATACAAATGGCGGTGTAGATACATCCATGTTTCTGAAGATGGCAGTGTAGTTATTTTGATGTTTATAGAGATGGACGTGTAGATTTTTCCAAGTATATATAGATAGCAGTATAGATATTTTCGTGTTTATAGAGAAAGTGGTGCAGGTATTTCCATGTTTATACAGATGGCAGTGTAGATATTTCCATGTTTATGCAGATATCGGTGAAGATATTTCCATGTTTACAGAGATAGCGGTGTAGGTATTTCTATCTTTGCACAGATTGCGGTGTAGGAATTGCCAAACTTACAGAGATAGCGGTGTAGATATTTCCAAGTTTACACAGATAGCTGTGTAGATATTACCATGTTTACGAAGATAGCATTGTAGATATTTCCATGTTTATACAGATTGCGGTGTAGTTATTTCCGTGTTAATACAGATAGCGGTGTAGATATTTCTATGTTTATACAAGTAGCGGTGTAGAAATTCCCATGTTTATATAGATCGCTTTGTAGATATTTCCTTCTTTCTACAGATGTCAGTGTAGATATTTCCAAGTTTATACAGATGGCAGTGTAGATATTTCCATGTTTATACAGATGTCTGTGTAGATATTTCCATGCTTATGCAGATGGCGGTGTAGATATTTCCATGTTTACAGAGATTGCGGTGTAGTTATTTCTACGTTTATAGAGATAGCGGTGTAAATATCTCCATGTTTATAGAGATGGTGGTGTAAGTATTTCAATGTTTATACAGATGGCGCTGTAGATATTTCCATGTTTATACAGATAACGGAGTTGGTATTTCCATGTTTATACAGATAGCGGTGTAGATATTTCCAAGTTTATACAGCTCACGGTGTAGATATTTCCATCTTTATACAGATGGCAGTGTAGATATTTCCATGTTTATACAGATAGCGGTGTAGATATTTCCTTGTCTATAGAGATAGTGGTGTAGTTATTTCCATATTTATACAGATTGCGGTGTAGATATTTCCATCTTTATACAGATGGCGGTGTAGATATTTCCAAGTTTACAGAGATAGCGGTGTAGATATTTCCATCTTTGTACAGATTGCCGTGTAGATACTTCCATGTTTATGCATATAGCTGTGTAGATATTTCCAAGTATACACAGATAGCTGTGTAGATATTTCCAGGTTTACACACATAGCGTGGTAGATATTTCCATGTTTATACAGATTGCGGTGTAGATATGTCCATGATTATACAGATAGCGGTGTAGATATTTTAATGTTTATACAGATAGCGTTGGAGATATTTCTATGTTTATAGAGACTGCGGTATAGATATTTCCATGTTTATACAGATAGCGGTGTAGATATTTCCATTTTTACAGAGATAGCAGTGTAGATATTTCCATCTTTGCACAGATTGCTGTGTAGATATTTCCATTTTTACACAGATAGCTGGGTAGATATTTCCAAGTTTACACAGATAGCTGTGTAGATATTTCCATGTTTACACAGATAGCATTGTACATATTTCCATGTTTATACAGATAGCGGTTTAGATATTTCCATGTTTATACTTATAGCGGTGTAGATATTTCCATGTTTATACAGATAGCGGTGGAGATATTTCCCTGTTTATACAGATGGCGATGTAGATATTTCCATGTTTATACAGATAGCGGTGTAGATATTTCCATGTTTACAGAGATAGCGGTGTAGATATTTCCATGTTTATACAGATCGCTGTGTAGATATTTCCATGTGTCTACAGATGGCAGTGTAGATATTTCCATGTTTATACAGATGGCGCTGTAGATATTTCCATGATTATACAGTTGGCAGTGTAGATATTTCCATGTTTATACAGATAGCGGTGTAGATATTTCCATGTTTACAGAGATAGCGGTGTAGATATTTCCATCTTTGCACAGATTGCGATGAAAGTAATGCCAAATTTGCACAGATAGCGGTGTAGATATTTCCAAGTTTACACAGATAGCTGTGTAGATATTTCCATGTTTACAGAGATAGCATTGTAGATATTTCCATGTTTATACAGATTGCGGTGTAGTTATTTCCATGTTGATACAGATAGCGGTGTAGATGTTTCCATGTTTATACAGGTAGTGGTGTAGAAATTCCCATGTTTATTCAGATCGCTTTGTAGACATTTCCATCTTTCTACAGATGTCAGTGTAGATATTTCCAAGTTTATACAGATGGCAGTGTAGATATTTCCATGTTTATACTGATGTCTGTGTAGACATTTCCATGTTTATGCAGATGGCGGTGTAGATATTTCCATGTTTATACAGATGGCAGTGAGGATATTTCCATATTTATACAGATAGTGGTGTAGATATTTCCATGTTTATACAGATGGCGGTGTAGATAAATCCATGTTTCTGAAGATGGCGGTGTAGATATTTTCATGTTTATAGAGATGTAGGTGTGGATATTTCCATGTATATAGAGATAGCAGTGTAGATATTTTCATGTTTATAGAGAAAGCGGTGTAGGTATTTCCATGTTTATATAGATGGCAGTGTAGATATTTCCATGTTTATACAGATATCGGTGTAGATATTTCCATGTTTATAGAGATAGCGGTGTAGTTATTTCCATCTTTGCACCGTTTGCGGTGTAGGTATTGCCAAACTTACACAGAGAGCGGTGTAGATATTTCCAAGTTTACACAGATAGCTGTGTAGATAATTCCATGTTTACAGAGATAGCATTGTAGATATTTCCATGTTTATACAGATTGCGGTGTAGTTATTTCCATGTTGATACAGATAGCGATGTAGATATTTCCATGTTCATACAACTAGCGGTGTAGAAATTCCCATGTTTATAGAGATCGCTTTGTAGACACATCCATCTTTCTACAGATGTCAGTGTAGGTATTTCCAAGTTTATACAGATGGCAGTGTAAATATTTCCATGTTTATACAGATGTCTGTGTAGATATTTCCATGTTTATAGAGATGGCGGTGTAGTTATTTCTATGTTTATAGAGATAGCGGTGTAAATATCTCCATGTTTATACTGATGGTGGTTTAATTATTTTCATGTTTATACAGATAGTGGTGTAGATATTTCCAGGTTTATACAAAGAGTGGTGTAGATATTGCCACGTTTTACTGATAGTGGTGTAGATATTTCCATCTTTATACAGAGTGCGGTGAAGATATTTCCATGTTTACACAAATAGCCGTGTAGATATTTCGATGTTTACACAGATAGAGTTGCAGATATTTCCATGTTTATAAAGATAGCGGTGCAGACATTTCCATGTTTATACAGATAGCGGTGTGGCTATTTCCACGTTTATACAGAGAGCGGTGTGGGTATTTCCATGTTTATACAGATAGCGGTATAGATATTTCCATGTTTATAGAGATTAATCTCTAGATATTTCCATGGTTATACAGCTTTCCGTGTAGATATTTCCATGTTTATAAAGATGGTGTTGTAGATATTTCCATGTTTATACAGATGACTGTGAAGTTATTTCCAAGTTTATACATATGTCAGTGTAGATATTGTCATGTTTATAGAGATAACGATGTAGATATTTCCATGTTTATACAGATAGCGGTGTAGACATTTCCATGTTTAGAGAGACAGCGTTGTAGATATTTCCATATTTATACAGATAGCTGTGTAGATCTTTCCAGGTTTATACTGATAGCGGTGTAGATATTTCCATGTATTTACAGATGGCGGTGTAGATACAGCCATGTTTCTGAAGATGGCGGTGTAGATATTTTCATGTTTATAGAGATAACGATGTAGATATTTCCATGTTTATACAGATAGCGGTGTAGACATTTCCATGTTTATAGAGAAAGCGGAGTTGGTATTTCCATGTTTATAGAGATAGCGGTGTAGATATTTCCATATTTCTACAGATAGCGGTGTAGGTATTTCCATGTTTACACAGATGGCGGTGTAGATATTTCCATGTTTCTTCAGATGGCGGTGTAGTTATTTCCTTGTTTATACAGAGAGCGGTGTAGATATTTCCATGTTTATACAGATAGCGGTGTAGATATTTCCATGTATTCAGAGAAAGCGGTGTAGATATTTCCCTCTTTGCACAGATTGCCATCTAGATATTTCCATTTTTACACAGATACCTGGGTAGATATTTGCAAGTTTACACAGATAACTGTGTACATATTTCCATGTTTACCCAGATAGCGTTGTAGATATTTCCATGTTTATACAGATAGCGGTGGAGATATTTCTATGTTTATACAGATAGCGGTGTAGATATTTCCATGTTTATACAGATAGCGGTGGAGATATTTCCCTGTTTATACAGATAGCGCTGTAGATATTTCCATATTTATACAGATAACGGTGTAGATATTTCCATGTTTATAGAGATAGCAGTGTAGATATTTCCATGTTTATACAGATGGCGGTGTAGATATTTCCATGTTTATAGAGATAGCGGTGGAGATATTTCCATATTTATACAGATAACGGTGTAGATATTTCCATGTTTATACAGATAGCGGTGTAAATATTTCCATGTTTATACAGATCACGGTGTAGTTATTTCCATGTTTATAGAGATAGCGGTGTAGATATTTCCATGTTTATACAGATAGCGGTTTAGATATTTCCATGTTTATACAGACCGCGGTGTAGATATTTCCATGTTTATACAGATAGCGGTGCAGATATTTCCATCTTTATACAGATGGCAGTGTAGATATTTCCATGTTTATACAGATAGCGGTGTAGATATTTCCATGTCTATAGAGATAGCGGTGTAGGTATTTCCATATTTATACAGATTGCGGTGTAGATATTTCCATCTTTATACAGATGGCCGTGTAGGCATTTCCATGTTTATACAGATAGAAGTGAAGCTATATCCATGTTTATACAGATAGTGGTGTAGGTATTTCCATGTTTTTACAGATGGCGGTGTAGATACATCCATGTCTCTGAAGATGGCGGTGTAGATGTTTTCATGTTTGTACAGATTGCGGTGGAAATATTTCCATGTTTATACAGATAGCGGTGTATATATTTCCATGTTTATACACATAGCGGTATAGATATTTCCATGTTTATACAGACCGCGGTGTAGATATTTCCATGTTTATACAGATAGCAGTGCAGATATTTCCATGTTTATACACATGGCTGTGTAGATATTTCCATGTTTATACAGATGGCGGTGTAGATATTTCCATGTTTATACAGATAAATTTGTAACTATTTCCATGTTTAGACAGATGGCGGTGTAGACATTTCGATGTTTATAGAGATAGCGGTGTTGATTTTTCCATGTTTATAGAGATAGCGGTGTGGATATTTCCATGTTTATACACATAGGGGTGTAGATATTTCCATGTTTATAGAGATGGCGGTGTAGATATTTCCATGTTTATACAGATCACGGTGTAGATATTTCCTTGTTATACAAATAGCGGTGTAGTAATTTCCATGTTTATACAGATAGCGGTGTAGATATTTCCATGTATATACAGATGGCTGTGTAGATATTTCCACGTTTATAGAGATAGCTGTGTAGATATTTCCATGTTCATACAGATAGCGGTGTAGATATTTCCATTTTTATACAGATCGTGGTGTAGATATTTCCATGTTTATACAGATCGCGGTGTAGATATTTCCATGTTTATACAGTTAGCGGTGTAGATATTTCCATGTTTATACAGATACCGGTGCAGATATTTCCATGTTTATACAGACCGCAGTGTAAATATTTCCATGTTTATAGAGATATCAGTGTAGATATTTCCAAGTTTGTACAGATGGCGGTGTTGATGTTTCCATCTATACACAGATTGCTGTGTAGGTATTTCCATGTGTATACAGATGGCATTGTAGATATTTTCATGTTTATACAGATGGTGGTGTAAATATTTCCATGTTTACACAGATGACTGTATAGGTATTTCCATGTTTATACTGATGGCGGTGTAGGTATTTCCATGATTATAGAGATAGCGGTGTAGATATTTCCATATTTATACAGATAACGGTGTAGAAATTTCCATGTTTATACAGATAGCGGTGTAAATATTTCCATGTTTATACAGATCACGGTGTAGATATTTCCTTGTTTATACAAATAGCGGTGTAGTTATTTCCATGTTTATACAGATAGCGGTGTAGATATTTCCATGTATATACAGATGGCTCTGTAGATATTTCCATGTTTATACAGATGGCTTTGTAGATATTTCCATGTATATACAGATGGCTCTGTAGATACTTCCATGTTTATACAGATGGTTTTGTAGATATTTCCATGTTTATACAGATGACTTTGTAGGTATTTCCATGTTTATACAGATGGCGGTGTAGTTATTTCCATGTTTATAGAGATAGCTGTGTAGATATTTCCATGTTTATACAGATAGCGGTGTAGATATTTGATGTTTATACAGATCGCGGTGTAGATATTTCCATGTTTATACAGATCACGGTGTAGATATTTCCATGTTTATACAGATAGCGGTGTAGATATTTCAATGTTTTTACAGATATCGGTGTAGATATTTCCATGTTTACACAGATTGCGGTGTAGATAGTTCCATCTTTCCACAGATGGCATTGTAGATATTTCCATGTTTATAGAGATTGCGGTGTAGATATTTCCATGTTTATATAGATGGTGGTGTAGATATTACCATGTTTATACAGATCGCGGTGTAGATATTTCCATGTTTATACAGATAGCGGTGTAGATATTTCCATGTTTTTAGAGATAGCGGTGTAGGTATTTCCATGTTTATAGACATAGCGGTGTAGATATTTCCATGTTTATATAGATGGCGTTGTAGATATTTCCATGTTTATACCGATAGGGGTGTTGGTATTTCCATGTTTTTACAGATATCGTTGTAGATATCTCCATGTTTACACAGATTGCGATGTAGATATTTCCATCTTTCTACAGATGGCATTGTAGATATTTCCATGTTTATACAGATGGCGGTGTAGATATTTCCATGTTTATATAGATGGTGGTGTAGATATTACCATGTTTATACAGATAGCGGTGTAGATATTTCCACGTTTTTACGGATCGTGGTGAAGATATTTCCATGTTGATACAGATCGCGGTGTAGGTATTTCCATGTTTATACAGATAGCAGTGTAGATATTTCCATGTTATACAGATAGCGGTGTAGATATTTCCATGTTTATAGAGATAGCAGTGTAGGTATTTCCATGTTTATAGACATAGCGGTGTAGATATTTCCATGTTTATATAGATGGCGTTGTAGATATTTCCATGTTTTACCGACAGCGGTGTTGGTAATTCCACGTTTATACAGATAGCGATGTAGATATTTCCATGTTTATACAGCTCGCGGTGCAGATATTTATATCTTTATGCAGATGGCATTGTAGATATTTCCTTATTCACACTGATGGCGATGTAGATGTTTCCATGTTTATACAGATGGCGGAGTAGTTAGTTCCATGTTTATGGAGATGGCCGTGTAGATATTTTCATGTTCATAGAGATGGCGGTGAAGATATTTCCATGATTATGGAGATAGCAGTGTAGATATTTACATGTTTATACAGATGGCTGTGTAGATATTTCCATGTGTATACAGATGGCATTGTAGGTATTTCCATGTTTATACAGATGACTGTATAGGTATTTCCAAGTTTTCACAGATGGCAGTGCAGATATTTCCATGTTTATAGAGACAGCGGTGCAGATATTTCCATGTTTATACAGATAGCGGTATAGAAATTTCCATGTTTATACAGACCGCAGTGTAGATATTTCCATGTTTATAGAGATAGCAGTGTAGATATTTCCATGTTTGTACAGATGGCGGTGTTGATGTTTCCGTCTATACACAGATTGCCGTGTAGGTATTTCCATGTGTATACAGATGGCATTGTAGATATTTCCATGTTTATACAGATGGTGGTGTAGATATTTCCATGTTTACACAGATGACTGTGTAGGTATTTCCATGTTTATGCAGATGGCGGTGTAGATATTTCCATGTTTATAGAGATAGCGGTGTAGATATTTCCATATTTATACAGATAACAGTGTAGAAATTTCCAGGTTTATACAGATAACGGTGTAAATATTTCCATGTTTCTACAGATCACGGTGTAGATATTTCCACGTTTATACAGATAGCGGTGTAGATATTTCCATGTTTATACAGACCACGGTGTAGATATTTCCATGTTTATACAGATTGCGTTGCAGATATTTACATGTTTGTACAGATGGCGGTGTTGATATTTCCATCTATACACAGATGACCGTGTAGATATTTCCATGTTTATATAGATGGTGGCGCAGATATTTGCCTGGATATGTAGATGGCGGTGTAGATATTTCCATGTTTATTCAGATAGCGGTGTAGTTATTTCCAAGTTTATATAGATAGCGGTGTAGATATTTCCATGTATATACACATGGCTGTGTAGGTATTTCCATGTTTATACAGATGGTGGTGTAGATATTTCCATGTTTATACAGATAACTTTTTAAGTATTTCCATATTTATACAGATGGCTGTGCAGGTATCTCAATGTTTATAGAGATAGCAGTGGAGATCTTTCCATGTTTATACAGATAACGGTGTAGATATTTCCATGTTTATACTGATCGTGGTGTAGATATTTTCATGTTTATAGAGATGGCGGTGTAGTTATTTCCATGTTCATAGAGATAGCGGTGTTGATTTTTCCATGTTTATTGAGATAGCGGTGTGGATATTTCCATGTTTATACAGATAGAGGTGTAGATATTGCCGTGTTTATAGAGATGGCGGTGTAGATATTTCCATGTTTATACAGATCACGGTGTAGATATTTCCTTGTTTATACAGATAGCGGTGTAGTTATTTCCATGTTTAAACAGATAGCGGTGTAGATATTTCCGTGTATATACAGATGGCTGTGTAGATATTTCCATGTTTATACAGATGGCGGTGTAGATATTTCCATGTTTATACAGATCGCGGTGTAGATATTTTCATGTTTATACAGATAGCGGTGTAGCTATTTCCATGTTTTTACAGATATCGGTGTAGATATTTCCAGGTTTACACAGATTGCGGTGTTGATATTTACATCTTTCTACAGATGGCATTGTAGATATTTCCATGTTTATACAGATGGCGCTGTACATATTTCCAAGTTTATATAGATGGTTGTGTAGATATTACCATGTTTATACAGATAGCGGTGTAGATATTTCCATGTTTACAGATCGGGGTGAAGATATTTCCATGTTTATACAGATTGCGGTGTAGATATTTCCATGTTTATAGAGATAGCGGTGTAGTTATTTCCATGTTTATAGAGATAGCGGTGTAGATATTTCCATGTTTCTACAGATGACTGTGTAGATATCTCCATGTTTGTACAGATGGCAGTGTAGATATTTCCATGTTTAATGTGATAGCGGTGTAGGTATTTTCATGTTTATACAGATTGCGGTGGAGATACGTCCATGTTTATACAGATAGGAATGGAGATATTTCCACGTTAATACACATAGCGGTGTAGATATTTCCATGTTTATACAGATAGCGGTGTAGATATTTCCATGTTTATAGAGATAGCGGTGTAGTTATTTCCATGTTTATACACAAGGCTGTGTAGATATTTCCATGTGTATACAGATGGCGGTGTAGATATTTCCATGTTTATACATATAGCAGTGTAGATATTTCCATGTTTACAGATATAGTCGTAAAGATATTTCCATCTTTGCACAGATTGCGGTGTAGACATTGGAAACTTTACACAGATAGCGGTGTAGATATTTCCAAGTTTACACAGATACCTGTGTCGATATTTCCATGTTTACAGAGATATCATTGTAAATATTTCCATGTTTATACAGATAGCGGTGTTGTTATTTACATGTTGATGCAGATCGCGGTGTAGATATTTTCAGGGTTATACAGATAGTGGTGTAGATATTTCCACGTTTTACAGATAGCTGTGTAGATATTTCCCTGTTTACACAGATAGCGTTGTAAATATATCCATGTTTACACAGATAGCGTTGTAGAAATTTCCATGCTTACACAGATTGCGGTGTAGATATTTCCAGGTTTACACAGATAGCTGTGTAGATATTTCCATGTTTACAGAGATAACGTTGTAGATATTTCATTGTTTATACAGATAGCGGTGTAGGTATTTCCATGTTTTTAATGATACTGGTGTAGGTATTTCCGTGTTTAAAAGGTAGCGGTGGAGATATTTCCATGTTTATACAGATAGCGGTGTAAAAATTTCCATGCTTATACAGATAGCGGTGTAGTTATTTCCATGTTTATACAGATAGCGGTGTAGATATTTCCATGTTTATAGAGACTGCGGTGTAGTTATTTCCATCTTTGCACAGATTGCTGTGTGGATATTTCCATGTTTATGCAGATTGCGGTGTAGTTATTTCCATGTTGATACAGAGAGCGGTGTAGATATTTCCATATTTATACAGGTAGCAGTGTAGAAATTCCCATGTTTATACAGATCGCTTTGTAGATATTTCCATCTTTCTACAGATGTCAGTGTAGATATTTCCAAGTTTATACAGATGTCTGTGTAGATATTTCCATGTTTATGCAGATGGCGGTGTAGATATTTCCATGTTTATAGAGATGGCGGTGTACTTATTTCTATGTTTATAGAGATAGCGGTGTAAATATTTCCATGTTTATTGAGATGGTGGTATAAGTATTTTCATGTTTATGGATATAGCGGTGTAGATATTTCCATGTTCATACAGGTAGCGGTGTTGCTACTTCCATGTTTATACAGATAGCGGTGTAGATATTTCCATGTTTATACAGCTCACGGTGTAGATATTTCCATCTTTATACAAATGGGAGTGGAGATATTTCCATGTTTACACAGATAGCGGTGTAGATATTTCCATGTCTATAGAGATAGCGGTGTAGGTATTTCCACATTAATATGGATTGCGGTGTAGATATTTCCATCTTTATACAGATGGCGGTGTAGATATTTCCATGTTTATGCAGATAGAAGTGAAGATATTTCCATGTTTATACAGATAGTGGTGTAGATATTTCCAAGTTTATACAGATGGCGGTGTAGATACAGCCATGTTTCTGAAGATGGTGATGTAGATATTTTCATGTTTATAGAGATGGCGGTGTAGATATTTCCATGAATATAGAGATTGCAGTGTAGATATTTCCATGTTTATAGAGAAAGCGGTGCAGATATTTCCATGTTTATAGAGATAGATGTGTAGCTATTTCCATATTTATACAGATAGCGGTGTAGGTATTTCCATGTTTATACAGATTGCGGTGTAGATATTTCCATGTTTCTACAGATGGCGGTGTAGATATTTCCTTGTTTATACAGACAGCGGTGCAGATATTTCCATGTTTATACAGGTAGCGGTGTAGATATTTCCATGTTTACAGAGATAGCGGTGTAGATATTTCCATCTTTGCACAGATTGCCGTGTAGATATTTCCATGTTTACGCAGATAGCTGTGTAGATATTTCCAAGTTTACACAGATAGCTGTGTAGATATTTCCATGTTAACACACATAGCGTTGTAGATATTTCCATGTTTATACAGATTGCGGTGTAGATATTTCCATGTTTATAGAGATAGCAGTGTAGATATTTCCATGTTTATACAGATGGCGGTGTAGATATTTCCATGTTTATAGAGATAGCGGTGGAGATATTTCCATATTTATACAGATAACGGTGTAGATATTTCCATGTTTATACAGATAGCGGTGTAAATATTTCCATGTTTATACAGATCACGGTGTAGTTATTTCCATGTTTATAGAGATAGCGGTGTAGATATTTCCAAGTTTATACAGATAGCGGTTTAGATATTTCCATGTTTATACAGACCGCGGTGTAGATATTTCCATGTTTATACAGATAGCGGTGCAGATATTTCCATGTTTGTACAGATGGCGTTGTTGATATTTCCATATATACACAGATGACCCTGTAGATATTTCCATGTTTATACAGACAGCGGTGCAGATATTTCCATGGATTTGTAGATGGTGGTGTAGATATTTCCATGTTCATAAAGATAGCGGTGTAGTTATTTCCATGTTTATATAGACAGCGGTGTAGATATTTCCATGTATATACACATGGCTGTGTAGATATTTCCATGTTTATACAGATGGCGGTGTAGACATTTCCATGTTTATACAGATAACTTTGTAAGTTTTTCCATGTTTATACAGAAGGCGGTGTAGATATTTCGATGTTTATAGAGATAGCAGTGGAGATATTTCCATGTTTATACAGATAGCGGTATAGATATTTCCATGTTTATACTGATCGCGGTGTAGGTATTTCCATGTTTATAGAGATGGAGGTGTAGATATTTCCATGTTTATACAGATCACGGTGTAGTTATTTCCATGTTTATACAGATCGCGGTGTGGATATTTCCATGTTTATACAGATCATGGTGTAGATATTTCCATGTTTATACTGATCGCGGTGTTGACATTACCATGTTTATAGGGATAGTGGTGCAAACATTTCCACATTTATACAGATAGCGGTGTAATTATTAGCATGTTTATGCAGATAGCGGTGTAGATATTTCCATGTATAAACAGATGTCTGTGTAGATATTTACATGTTTAAACTGACGGTGGTGTAGATATTTCCTTGTTTATACAAAGAGCGGTGTAGTTATTTCCATGTTTATATAGATAGCGGTGTAGATATTTCCATGTATATACACATGGCTGTGTAGATATTTCCATGTTTATACAGATGGCGGTGTAGATATTTCCATGATTATAGAGATAAATTTGTAAGTTTTTCCATGTTTATACAGATGGCGGTGTAGATATTTCATTGTTGATAGAGATAGCAGTGGAGATATTTCCATGTTTATACAGATAGCGGTGTAGATATTTCCATGTTTATACAGATCGTGGTGTAGATATTTCCATGTTTATACAGATACCGGTGTAGAAATTTCCATGTTTATACAGACCACATTGTAGATATTTTCATGTTTATACAGATTGCGGTGTAGATATTTCCATGTTTGTACAGATGGCGGTATTGATGTTTCCATCTATACACAGATTGCCATGTAGGTATTTCCATGTGCATACAGATGGCATTGTAGATATTTCCATGTTTATACAGATGGTGGTGTAGATATTTCCATGTTTATACAGAAGACTGTATAGGTATTTCCATGTTTTTACAGATGGCATTGTAGATATTTCCATGTTTATAGAGATAGCAGTGTAGATATTTCCATGGATATGTAGATGGCGGTGTAGATATTTCCATGTTTATACAGATAGCGGTGTAGTTATTTCCATGTTTATATAGATAGCGGTGTAGATATTTCCATGTTTATACAGATCGTGGTGTAGATATTTACATGTTTCTACAGGTAGTGGTGTAGATATTAACATGTTTATACAGACCGCTGTGTAGATATTTCCATGTTTACACACATATCGTGATATATATTTCCATGTTTATACAGATTGCTGTGTAGATATGTCCATGATTATACAGATAGTGGTGTAGATATTTTCATGTTTATACAGATAGCGGTGGAGATATTTCCATGTTTATAGAGACTGCGGTATAGATATTTCCATGTTTATACAGATATCGATGTAGATATTTCCATGTGTATACAGATCACGGTGTAGATATTTCCATTTTTATAGAGATCGCAGTGTAGATATTTCTATGTTTATACAGATGGCTGTGTAGATATTTCCATGTGTATATAGATGGCGGTGTAGATATTTCCATGTTTATACATACAGCGGTGTAGATATTTCCATATTTACAGATATAGCGGAAAAGATATTTCCAACTTTGCACAGATTGCGGTGTAGACATTGCAAACTTTACACAGATAGCAGTGTAGATGTTTCCAAGTTTACACAGATACCTTTGTCGATATTTCCATGTGTACAGAGATAGCATTGTAGATATTTCCATGTTTATACAGGTAGCGGTGTAGTTATTTACATGTTGATACAGATAGCAGTGTAGATATTTCCACGTTTATACAGGTAGCGGTGTAGAAATTCCCATGTTTATACAGATCACTTTGTAGACATTTCCATCTTTCTACAGATGTCAGTGTAGATATTTCCAAGTTTATGCAGATGGCAGTGTAGATATTTCCATGTTTATACAGATGTCTGTTTAGATATTTCCATGTTTATGCAGATGGCAGTGTAGATATTTCCATGTTTATAGAGATGGCGGTGTAGTTATTTCTATGTTTATAGAGATAGCGGTGTAAATATTTCCATGTTTGCAGAGATGGTGGTGTAAGTATTTTCATGTTTATAGAGATAGCGTTGTAGATATTTCCATGTTTATACAGATAACGGTGTTGGTATTTCCATGTTTATACCGATAGCGGTGTAGATATTTCCATGTTTACACAGCTCGCGGTGTAGATATTTCCATCTTTATACAGATGGCAGTGTAGATATTTCCATGTTTATACAGATAGCGGTGTAGATATTTCCATGTCTATAGAGATAGCAGTGTAGGTATTTCCATATTTATACAGATTGCGGTGTAGAGATTTCCATCTTTATACAGATGGCCGTGTAGATATTTCCATGTTTATACAGATGGCAGTGAAGATATTTCCATGTTTATACAGATAGTGGTGTTCATATTTCCATGTTTATACAGATGGCGGTGTAGATACATCCATGTTTCAGAAGATGGCGGTGTAGGTATTTTCATGTTCATAGAGATGGCGGTGTTGATATATCCATGTTTATACAGATGTCTGTGTAGATATTTCCAAGTTTATGCAGATGGCAGTGTAGATATTTCCATGTTTATAGAGAGGGCGGTGTAGTTATTTCTATGTTTATAGAGATAGCGATGTAAATATTTCCATGTTTATAGAGATGGTTGTGTAAGTATTTTCATGTTTATAGAGATAGCGGTATAGATATTTCCATGTTTATACAGATAGCGGTGTTGGTATTTCCATGTTTACACTGATAGCGGTGTAGATATTTCCATGTTTATACAGCTCGCGGTGTAGATATTTCCATCTTTATACAGATGGCAGTGTAGATATTTCCATGTTTATACAGATAGCGGTGTAGATATTTCCATGTCTATAGAGATAGCGGTGTAGGTATTTCCATATTTATACAGATTGCGGTGTAGATATTTCCATCTTTATACAGATGGCCGTGTAGGTATTTCCATGTTTATACAGATAGAAGTGAAGCTATATCCATGTTTATACAGATAGTGGTGTAGATATTTCCATGTTTTTACAGATGGCGGTGTAGATACATCCATGTCTCTGAAGATGGCGGTGTAGATGTTTTCATGTTTGTACAGATTGCGGTGGAAATATTTCCATGTTTATACAGATAGCGGTGTATATATTTCCATGTTTATACACATAGCGGTATAGATATTTCCATGTTTATACAGACTGCGGTGTAGATATTTCCATGTTTATACAGATAGCAGTGCAGATATTTCCATGTTTGTACAGATGGTGGTGTTGATATTTCCATCTATACACAGATGACCGTGTAGATATTTCCATGTTTATACAGATGGCGGCGCAGATATTTCTATGGATATGTAGATGGCGGTGTAGGTATTTCCATGGATATACAGATAGCGGTGTAGTTATTTCCATGTTTATATAGATAGCGGTGTAGATATTTCCATGTTTATACACATGGCTGTGTAGATATTCCCATGTTTATACAGATGGCGGTTTAGATATTTCCATGTTTATACAGATAACTTTGTAAGTATTTCCATGCTTATACAGATGGCGATGAACCTATTTCGATGTATATAGAGATAGCAGTGGAGATATTTCCATGTTTATACAAATAGCGGTGTAGTTATTTCCATGTTTATATAGATATCGGTGTAGATATTTCTATGTATATACACATGGCTGTGTAGATATTTCCATGTTTATACAGATGGCAGTGTAGATATTTCCATGTTTATACAGATAAATTTGTAAGTATTTCCATGTTTAGACAGATGGCGGTGTAGATATTTCGATGTTTATAGAGATAGCGGTGTTGATTTTTCCATGTTTATAGAGATAGCGGTGTGGATATTTCCATGTTTATACAGATAGGGGTGTAGATATTTCCATGTTTATAGAGATGGCGGTGTAGATATTTCCATGTTTATACAGATCACGGTGTAGATATTTCCTTGTTTATACAAATAGCGGTGTAGTAATTTCCATGTTTATACAGATAGCGGTGTAGATATTTCCATGTATATACAGATGGCTGTGTAGATATTTCCACGTTTATAGAGATAGCTGTGTAGATATTTCCATGTTCATACAGATAGCGGTGTAGATATTTCCATGTTTATACAGATCGTGGTGTAGATATTTCCATGTTTATACAGATCGTGGTGTACATATTTCCAAGTTTATACAGATAGCGGTGTAGATATTTCCATGTTTATACAGATACCGGTGCAGATATTTCCATGTTTATACAGACCGCAGTGTAGATATTTCCATGTTTATAGAGATATCAGTGTAGATATTTCCAAGTTTGTACAGATGGCGGTGTTGATGTTTCCATCTATACACAGATTGCTGTGTAGGTATTTCCATGTGTATACAGATGGCATTGTAGATATTTTCATGTTTATACAGATGGTGGTGTAGATATTTCCATGTTTACACAGATGACTGTATAGGTATTTCCATGTTTATACTGATGGCGGTGTAGGTATTTCCATGTTTATAGAGATAGCGGTGTAAATATTTCCATGTTTATACAGATCACGGTGTAGATATTTCCTTGTTTATACAAATAGCGGTGTAGTTATTTCCATGTTTATACAGATAGCGGTGTAGATATTTCCATGTATATACAGATGGCTCTGTAGATATTTCCATGTTTATACCGATGGCTTTGTAGATATTTCCATGTATATACAGATGGCTCTGTAGATATTTCCATGTTTATACAGATGGCTTTGTAGATATTTCCATGTTTATACAGATGACTTTGTAGGTATTTCCATGTTTATACAGATGGCGGTGTAGATATTTCCATGTTTATAGAGATAGCTGTGTAGATATTTCCATGTTTATACAGATAGCGGTGTAGATATTTGATGTTTATACAGATCGCGGTGTAGATATTTCCATGTTTATACAGATCGCGGTGTAGATATTTCCATGTTTATACAGATAGCGGTGTAGATATTTCCATGTTTTTACAGATATCGGTGTAGATGTTTCCATGTTTACACAGATTGCGGTGTAGATAGTTCTATCTTTCCACAGATGGCATTGTAGATATTTCCATGTTTATAGAGATGGCGGTGTAGATATTTCCATGTTTATATAGATGGTGGTGTAGATATTACCATGTTTATACAGATCGCGGTGTAGATATTTCCATGTTTATACAGATAGCGGTGTAGATATTTCCATGTTTATAGAGATAGCGGTGTAGATATTTCCGTGTATATACAGATGGCTGTGTAGATATTTCCATGTTTATACAGATGGTGGTGTAGATATTTCCATGTTTATACAGATCGCGGTGTAGATATTTCCATGTTTATACAGATAGCGGTGTAGCTATTTCCATGTTTTTACAGATATCGGTGTAGATATTTCCAGGTTTACACACATTGCGGTGTTGATATTTACATCTTTCTACAGATGGCATTGTAGATATTTCCATGTTTATACAGATGGCGCTGTACATATTTCCATGTTTATATAGATGGTTGTGTAGATATTACCATGTTTATACAGATAGCGGTGTAGATATTTCCATGTTTACAGATCGTGGTGAAGATATTTCCATGTTTATACAGATCGCGGTGTAGATATTTCCATGTTTATACAGATCGCGGTGTACATATTTCCATGTTTATACAGATCACGGTGTAGTTATTTCCATGTTTATACAGATAGCGGTGTAGATATTCCCATGTTTATAGAGATAGCGGTGTAGGTATTTCCATGTTTATACACATAGCGGTGTAGATATTTCCATGTTTATATAGATGGCGTTGTAGATATTTCCATGTTTATACCGATAGCGGTGTTGGTATTTTCACGATTAAACAGATAGCGATGTAGATATTTCCATGTTTATAGAGCTCGCGGTGCAGACATTCATATTTTTATACAGATGGCATTGTAGATATTTCCTTATTCACACAGATGGCGGTGTAGGTGTTTCCATGTTTATACAGATGGCGGAGAGGTTAGTTCCATGTTTATGGAGTTGGCAGTGTAGATATTTTCATGTTTATACAGATGGCGGTGTAGATATTTCCATGTTTATAGAGATAGCAGTGTAGATATTTACATGTTTATACAGATGGCTGTGTAGATATTTCCATGTGTATACAGATGGCATTGTAGATATTTCCATGTTTATACAGATGACTGTAAAGGTAATTCCATGTTTTTACAGTTGGCAGTGTAGATATTTCCATGTCTATAGAGATAGCAGTGTGGATATTTCCATGTTTGTACAGATGGCGGTGTTGATATTTCCATCTATACACAGATGGCCGTGTAGATATTTCCATGTTTATACAGAAGGCGGCGTAGATATTTCCATGGACATGTAGATGGCGGTGTAGATATTTCCATGTTTATACAGATAGCAGTGTAGATATTTTCATGTTTACACAGATGGTGGTGTAGATATTTCCGTGTTTATACACATGGCGGAGTAGGTACTTCCATCTTTATGGAGATGGCAGTGTAGATATTTTCATGTTTATAGAGATGGCGGTGTAGATATTTCCATATTGATAGAGATAGCGGTGTAGATATTTCCATCTTTCTACAGATGGCAGTGTAGATATTTCCATGTTTATAAAGATGGCGGTGTAGATATTTCCATATTTATACAGATGTCTGTGTAGATATTTCCATGTGTATACAGATGGTATTGTAGCTGTTTCCATGTTTATACAGATGGTGGTGTAGATATTTCCATGTCTATTCAGATGTCTGTGTAGATATTTCCATATTTTTACAGATGGCAGAGTAGATATTTCAATGTTTATAGAGATGGCGCTGTAGATATTTCCATGTTTATACAGATAACGGTGGAGATATTTCCATGTTTATACAGAGAGCACTGGAGATATTTCCATGTTTATACACATAGCGGTGTACATATTTCCATGTTTATAGAGACAGCGGTGTAGCTATTTCCATGTTTATACAGATAGCGGTGCAGATATTTCCATGTTTACACAGATACCTATGCAGATATTTCCATATTTATACAGAGGGCTGTTTAGATATTACTATGTTTATATAGATGGCAGTGTAGATATTTAAATGTTCCTACACATGACTGTGTAGGTATTTCCATATTTATACAGATGTCTTTGTAGATATTTCCATGTTTATAGAGATAGCGGTGCAGATATTTCCATGTTTATACAGATAGCGGTGTAGATATTTCCATGTTTATACAGACCGCAGTGTAGACATTTCCATGTTTATAGAGATAGCAGTGTAGATATTTCCATGATTGTACAGATGGCGGTGTTGATGTTTCCATCTATACACAGATTGCCGTGTAGGTATTTCCATGTGTATACAGATGGCATTGTAGATATTTCCATGTTTATACAGATGGTGGTGTAGATATTCCCATGTTTACACAGATGACTGTATAGTTATTTCCATGTTTTTGCAGATGGCGGTGTAGATATTTCCATGTTTATAGAGATAGCGGTGTAGATATTTCCATATTTATACAGATAAAAGTGTCGAAATTTCCATGTTTATACAGATAGCGGTGTAAATATTTCCATGTTTATACAGATCACGGTGTAGATATTTCCACGTTTATAGAGATAGCGGTGTAGATATTTCCATGTTTATACAGACCACGGTGTAGATATTTCCATGTTTATACAGATAGCGGTTCAGATATTTCCATGTTTGTACAGATGGCGGTGTTGATATTTCCATCTATACACAGATGACCGTGTAGATATTTCCATGTTTATACAGAAAGCGCTGTAGTTATTTCTACGTTTATATAGATAGCGGTATAGATATTTCCATGTATATACACATGGCTGTGTAGATATTTCCTTGTTTATACAGATGGCGGTGTAGGTTTTTCCATGTTTATACAGATAACTCTGTAAGTATTTCCATGTTTATACAGATGGCGGTGTAGATATTTTGATGTTTATAGAGATAGCAGTGGAGTTATTTCCATGTTTATACAGACAGCGGTGTAGATATTTCCATGTTTATTCTGATCGTGGTGTAGATATTTCCATGTTTATAGAGATGGCGGTGTAGATATTTCCATGTTCATAGGGATAGCGGTGTTGATTTTTCCATGTTTATAGAGATAGCGGTGTGGATATTTCCATGTTTATACAGATGGGGTGTAGATATTTCCATGTTTATAGAGATGGCAGTGTAGATATTTCCATTTTTACACAGATCACGGTGTAGATATTTCCTTGTTAATACAAATAGCGGTGTACTTATTTCCATGTTTATACAGATAGCGGTGTAGATATTTCCATGTATATACAGATGGCTCTGTAGATATTTCCATGTTTATACAGATGGCTTTGTAGATATTTCCATATTCATAGAGATAGCGGTGTTGATTTTTCCATGTTTATAGAGATAGCGGTGTGGATATTTCTATGTTTATACAGATAGGGGTGTAGATATTTCCCTGTTTATAGAGATGGCGGTGTAGATATTTCCATGTTTATACAGATCACGGTGTAGATATTTCCTTGTTTATACAGATAGCGGTGTAGATATTTCCATGTTTTTACAGATATCGGTGTAGATATTTCCATGTTTACACAGATTGCGGTGTAGATAGTTCCATCTTTCCACAGATGGCATTGTAGATATTTCCATGTTTATACAGATGGCGGTGTAGATATTTCCATGTTTATATAGATGGTGGTGTAGATATTACCATGTTTATACAGATCGTGGTGTAGATATTTCCATGTTTATACAGATCGTGGTGTAGATATTTCCATGTTTATGCAGATAGCGGTGTAGATATTTCCATGTTTATACAGATAGCGGTGTTGATATTTCCATGTTTATAGAGATAGCGGTGTAGGTATTTCCATGTTTTTAGACATAGCGGTGTAGATATTTCCATGTTTATATAGACGGCGTTGAAGATATTTCCATGTTTATACCGATAGCGGTGTTGGTATTTCCATGTTTTTACAGATATCGTTGTAGTTATTTCCATGTTAACACAGATTGCGATGTAGATATTTCCATCTTTCTACAGATTGCATTGTAGATATTTCCATGTTTATACAGCTTGCGGTGCAGATATTTATATCTTTATGCAGATGGCATTGTAGATATTTCCTTATTCACACTGATGGCGGTGTAGATGTTTCCATGTTTATACAGATGGCGGAGTACTTAGTTCCATGTTTATGGAGATGGCAGTGTAGATATTTTCATGTTTATAGAGATGGCGGTGAAGATATTTCTATGTTTATAGAGATAGCAGTGTAGATATTTACATGTTTATACAGATGGCTGTGTACATATTTCCATGTGTATACAGATGGCATTGTAGATATTTCCATGTTTATACAGATGACTGTATAGGTATTTCCATGTTTTCATAGATGGCAGTGCAAATATTTCCATGTTTACAGAGATAGCGGTGTAGATATTTCCATGTTTATACAGATTGCAGTGCAGATATTTCCATGTTTGTACAGATAGGGGTGTAGATATTTCCGTGTTTATAGAGATGGCGGTGTAGATATTTCCATGTTTATACAGATCACGGTGTAGATATATCCTTGTTTATACAAATAGCGGTGTAGTTATTTCCATGTTTAAACAGATAGCAGTGTAGATAGTTCCGTGTATATACAGATGGCTGTGTAGATATTTCCACGTTTATACAGATGGCGGTGTAGATATTTCCATGTTTATACAGATCGCAGTGTAGATATTTCCATGTTTATACACATAGCGGTGTAGATATTTCCATGTTTTTACAGATATCGGTGTAGATATTTCCATGTTTACACAGATTGCGGTGTAGATATTTCCATCTTTCTACAGATGGCATTGTAGATATTTCCATGTTTATACAGATGGCGGTGTAGATATTTCCATGTTTATATAGATGGTGGTGTAGATATTACCATGTTTATATAGATAGCGGTGTAGATATTTCCATGTTTACAGATCGTGGTGAAGATATTTCCATGTTTATACAGATCGCGGTGTAGATATTTCCATGTTTATAGAGATAGCGGTGTAGGTATTTCCATGTTTATAGACATAGCGGTGTAGATATTTCCATGTTTATATAGATGACGTTGTAGATATTTCCATGTTTATACCGATAGCAGTGTTGGTATTTCCACGTTTAAACAGATAGCGATGTAGATATTTCCATGTTTATACAGCTCACGGTGCAGATATTCATATCTTTATACAGATGGCATTGTAGATATTTCCTTATTCACACAGATGGCGGTGTAGATGATTCCATGTTTATACAGATGGCGGAGAGGTTAGTTCCATGTTTATGGAGATGGCAGCGTAGATATTTTCATGTTTATACAGATGGCGGTGTAGATATTTCCATGTTTATAGAGATAGCAGTGTAGATATTTACATGTTTATACAGATGGCTGTGTATATATTTCCATGTGTATACAGATGGCATTGTAGATATTTCCATGTTTATACAGATGACTGTAAAGGTATTTCCATGTTTTTACAGATGGCAGTGTAGATATTTCCATGTCTATAGAGATAGCGGTGTGGATATTTCCATGTTTGTACAGATGGCGGTGTTGATATTTCCATGTATACACAGATGGCCGTGTAGATATTTCCATGTTTATACAGAAGGCGGCGTAGATATTTCCATGGAAATGCAGATGGCGGTGTAGATATTTCCATGTTTATACAGATAGCAGTGTAGATATTTCCATGTTTACACAGATGGTGGTGTAGATATTTCCGTGTTTATACACATGGCGGAGTAGGTACTTCCATCTTTATGGAGATGACAGTGTAGATATTTTCATGTTTATAGAGATGGCGGTGTAGATACTTCCATATTGATAGATATAGCGGTGTAGATATTTCCATCTTTCTACAGATGGCAGTGTAGATATTTCCATGTTTATACAGATGGCCGTGTAGATATTTCCATATTTATACACATGTCTGTGTAGATATTTCCATGTGTATACAGATGGTATTGTAGCTGTTTCCATGTTTATACAGATGGTGACGTAGATATTTCCATGTTTATTCAGATGACTGTGTAGATATTTCCATGTTTTTACAGATTGCAGTGTAGATATTTCAATGTTTATAGAGATGGCGCTGTAGATATTTCCTGGTTTAAACAGATAACGGTGGAGATATTTCCATGTTTATACAGACAGCAGTGGAAATATTTCCATGTTTATACAGATAGCGGGTTAGATATTTCCATGTTTATACAGACCGCGGTGTAGATATTTCCATGTTTATACAGATAGCGGTGCAGATATTTCCATGTTTGTACAGATGGCAGTGTTGATATTTCCATCTATACACAGATGACCGTGTAGATATTTCCATGTGTATACAAATGGCGGCGCAGATATTTCTATGGATATGGAGATGGTGGTGTAGATATTTCCATGTATATACAGAGAGCGGTTTACTTATTTCCATGTTTATATAGAGAGCGGTGTAGATATTTCCATGGATGTACACATGGCTGTGTAGATATTTCCGTGTTTATACAGATGGCGGTGTAGATATTTCCCTGTTCACAGAGTTAGCGGTGTTGATTTTTCCATGTTTATAGAGATAGCTGTGTGGATATTTCCATGTTTATACAGATAGGGGTGTTGATATTTCCATGTTTATAGAGATGGCGGTGTAGATATTTCCATGTTTATACAGATCACGGTGTAGATATTTCCATGTTTATGCAGATCGCGGTATAGATATTTACATGTTTATACAGATCATGGTGTAGATATTTCCATGTTTATACAGAACGCGGTGTTGATATTACCATGTTTATAGAGATAGCGGTGCAAATATTTCCACATTTATACAGATAGCGGTGTAGTTATTAGCATGTTTGTACAGATAGCGGTGTAGATATTTCCATGTATAAACAGATGTCTGTGTATATATTTCCATGTTTAAACAGATGGCGGTGTAGATATTTCCTTGTTTATACAAATAGCGGTGTAGATATTTCCGTGTTTATACAGATAGCGGTGTAGATATTTCCATGTATATACAGATGGCTGTGTAGATATTTCCAAGTTTATACAGATGGCTGTGTAGATATTTCCATGTTTATACAGATGACTTTGTAGGTATTTCCATGTTTATACAGATGGTGGTGTAGAAATATCTATGTTTATAGAGATAGCTCTGTAGATATTTCCATGTTTATACAGATAGCGGTATAGATATTTCCATGTTTATACAGATCGCGGTGTAGATATTTCCATGTTTATAGAGATGGCAGTGTAGATATTTCCATGTTTATAGAGATAGCGGTGTAGATATATCCATGTTCATAGAGATAGCAGTGAGGATATTTCCTTGTTTATACAGATAGCAGTGTAGATATTTCCACTTTTATAGAGATAGCGGTTTAGATATTTCATATTTATACAGATAGCGGTGTAGATATTTCCATGTTTATACAGATTGCGGTGTAGTTATTTCCATGTTTATACAGATAGCGGTGTAGATATTTCCACGTTTATACAGATGGCGGTGTAGATATTTCCATCTTTCTACAAATGGCAGTGTAGATATTTCCATGTTTATACAGATCACGGTGTTGATATTACCATGTTTATAGGGATAGCGGTGCAAATATTTCCACATTTATACAGATAGCGGTGTAGTTATTAGCATGTTTGTACAGATAGCGGTGTAGATATTTCCATGTATAAACAGATGTCTGTGTATATATTTCCATGTTTAAACAGATGGCGGTGTAGATATTTCCTTGTTTATACAAATAGCGGTGTAGATATTTCCATGTTTATACAGATAGCGGTGTAGATATTTCCATGTATATACAGATGGCTGTGTAGATATTTCCATGTTTATACAGATGGCTGTGTAGATATTTCCATGTTTATACAGATGACTTTGTAGGTATTTCCATGTTTATACAGATGGTGGTGTAGATATATCTATGTTTATAGAGATAGCTCTGTAGATATTTCCATGTTTATACAGATAGCGGTATAGATATTTCCATGTTTATACAGATCGCGGTGTAGATATTTCCATGTTTATAGAGATGGCGGTGTGGATATTTCCATGTTTATAGAGATAGCTGTGTAGATATATCCATGTTCATAGAGATAGCAGTGAGGATATTTCCTTGTTTATACAGATACCAGTGTAGATATTTCCACTTTTATAGAGATAGCGGTTTAGATATTTCATATTTATACAGATAGCGGTGTAGATATTTCCATGTTTATACAGATTGCGGTGTAGATATTTCCATGCTTATACAGATAGCGGTGTAGATATTTCCACGTTTATACAGATGGCGGTGTAGATATTTCCATCTTTCCACAAATGGCAGTGTGGATATTTCCATGTTTATATAGATGGCAGTGTAGGTATTTTCTTGTTTATGTAGATAGCGTTGTAGACACCTCCATGTTTAAAGAGATGTCGGTGTGTATATTTCCATGTTGATGGAGATAGCGGTGTAGATATTTCCATGTTTATAGAGATAGCGGTGTAGCTATTTCCATGTTTATAGAGATAGCGGTGTAGATATTTCCATGTTTCCATAGATGACTGTGTAGATATTTCCATGTTTGTACAGATGGCGTCACAGATATTTCTATGTATATGTAGATGGCGGTGTGGATATTTCCATGTATATACAGATAGCGCTTTACTTGTTTCCATGTTTATATAGATCGCGGTGTAGATATTTCCATGATTATACAGTTCATGGTGTAGATATTTCCAAGTTTATACAGATCACGGTGTTGATATTACCATGTTTATAGGGATAGCGGTGCAAATATTTCCATATTTATACAGATAGCGGTGTAGTTATTAGCATGTTTGTAGAGATAGCGGTGTAGATATTTCCATGTTTATAGAGATAGCGGTGTAGGTATTTCCATGTTTATAGACATAGCGGTGTAGATATTTCCATGTTTATATAGACGGCGTTGAAGATATTTCCATGTTTATACCGATAGCGGTGTTGGTATTTCCATATTTTTACAGATATCGTTGTAGTTATTTCCATGTTAACAAAGATTGCGATGTAGATATTTCCATCTTTCTACAGATTGCATTGTAGATATTTCCATGTTTATACAGCTTGCGGTGCAGATATTTATATCTTTATGCAGATGGCATTGTAGATATTTCCTTATTCACACTGATGGCGGTGTAGATGTTTCCATGTTTATACAGATGGCGGAGTACTTAGTTCCATGTTTATGGAGATGGCAGTGTAGATATTTTCATGTTTATAGAGATGGCGGTGAAGATATTTCTATGTTTATAGAGATAGCAGTGTAGATATTTACATGTTTATACAGATGGCTGTGTACATATTTCCATGTGTATACAGATGGCATTGTAGATATTTCCATGTTTATACAGATGACTGTATAGGTATTTCCATGTTTTCACAGATGGCAGTGCAAATATTTCCATGTTTATAGAGATAGCGGTGTAGATATTTCCATGTTTATACAGATTGCAGTGCAGATATTTCCATGTTTGTACAGATGGCGGTGTGGATATTTCCATCTATACACAGATGACTGTGTAGTTATTTCCATGTTTATACAGATGGCGGCGCAGATATTTCCATGGATATGTAGATGGCGGTGTAGATATTTCCATGTTTATTCAGATAGCGGTGTAGTTATTTCCATGTTTATATAGATAGCGGTGTATATATTTCCATGTATGTACACATGGCTGTGTAGATATTTCCATGTTTATACAGATGGCGGTGTAGATATTTCCATGTTTATAGAGATAACTTTTTAAGTATTTCCATATTTATACAGATGGCGGTGCAGGTATCTCGATGTTTATAGAGATAGCAGTGGAGATATTTCCATGTTTATATAGATAGCGGTGTAGATATTTCCATGTTTATACTGATCGTGGTGTAGATATTTTCATGTTTATAGAGATGGCGGTGTAGTTATTTCCATGTTCATAGAGATAGCGGTGTTGATTTTTCCATGTTTATTGAGATAGCGGTGTGGATATTTCCATGTTTATACAGATAGGGGTGTAGATATTTCCGTGTTTATAGAGATGGCGGTGTAGATATTTCCATGTTTATACAGATCACGGTGTAGATATTTCCTTGTTTATACAAATAGCGGTGTAGTTATTTCCATGTTTAAACAGATAGCAGTGTAGATATTTCCGTGTATATACAGATGGCTGTGTAGATATTTCCATGTTTATACAGATGGCGGTGTAGATATTTCCATGTTTATACAGATCGCAGTGTAGATATTTCCATGTTTATACACATAGCGGTGTAGATATTTCCATGTTTTTACAGATATCGGTGTAGATATTTCCATGTTTACACAGATTGCGGTGTAGATATTTCCATCTTTCTACAGATGGCATTGTAGAAATTTCCATGTTTATACAGATGGCGGTGTAGATATTTCCATGTTTATATAGATGGTGGTGTAGATATTACCATGTTTATATAGATAGCGGTGTAGATATTTCCATGTTTACAGATCGTGGTGAAGATATTTCCATGTTTATACAGATCGCGGTGTAGATATTTCCATGTTTATAGAGATAGCGGTGTAGGTATTTCCATGTTTATAGACATAGCGGTGTAGATATTTCCATGTTTATATAGATGACGTTGTAGATATTTCCATGTTTATACCGATAGCAGTGTTGGTATTTCCACGTTTAAACAGATAGCGATGTAGATATTTCCATGTTTATACAGCTCACGGTGCAGATATTCATATCTTTATACAGATGGCATTGTAGATATTTCCTTATTCACACAGATGGCGGTGTAGATGATTCCATGTTTATACAGATGGCGGAGAGGTTAGTTCCATGTTTATGGAGATGGCAGCGTAGATATTTTCATGTTTATACAGATGGCGGTGTAGATATTTCCATGTTTATAGAGATAGCAGTGTAGATATTTACATGTTTATACAGATGGCTGTGTATATATTTCCATGTGTATACAGATGGCATTGTAGATATTTCCATGTTTATACAGATGACTGTAAAGGTATTTCCATGTTTTTACAGATGGCAGTGTAGATATTTCCATGTCTATAGAGATAGCGGTGTGGATATTTCCATGTTTGTACAGATGGCGGTGTTGATATTTCCATGTATACACAGATGGCCGTGTAGATATTTCCATGTTTATACAGAAGGCGGCGTAGATATTTCCATGGAAATGCAGATGGCGGTGTAGATATTTCCATGTTTATACAGATAGCAGTGTAGATATTTCCATGTTTACACAGATGGTGGTGTAGATATTTCCGTGTTTATACACATGGCGGAGTAAGTACTTCCATCTTTATGGAGATGACAGTGTAGATATTTTCATGTTTATAGAGATGGCGGTGTAGATACTTCCATATTGATAGATATAGCGGTGTAGATATTTCCATCTTTCTACAGATGGCAGTGTAGATATTTCCATGTTTATACAGATGGCCGTGTAGATATTTCCATATTTATACACATGTCTGTGTAGATATTTCCATGTGTATACAGATGGTATTGTAGCTGTTTCCATGTTTATACAGATGGTGACGTAGATATTTCCATGTTTATTCAGATGACTGTGTAGATATTTCCATGTTTTTACAGATTGCAGTGTAGATATTTCAATGTTTATAGAGATGGCGCTGTAGATATTTCCTTGTTTAAACAGATAACGGTGGAGATATTTCCATGTTTATACAGACAGCAGTGGAAATATTTCCATGTTTATACAGATAGCGGGTTAGATATTTCCATGTTTATACAGACCGCGGTGTAGATATTTCCATGTTTATACAGATAGCGGTGCAGATATTTCCATGTTTGTACAGATGGCAGTGTTGATATTTCCATCTATACACAGATGACCGTGTAGATATTTCCATGTGTATACAAATGGCGGCGCAGATATTTCTATGGATATGGAGATGGTGGTGTAGATATTTCCATGTATATACAGAGAGCGGTTTACTTATTTCCATGTTTATATAGAGAGCGGTGTAGATATTTCCATGGATGTACACATGGCTGTGTAGATATTTCCGTGTTTATACAGATGGCGGTGTAGATATTTCCCTGTTCACAGAGTTAGCGGTGTTGATTTTTCCATGTTTATAGAGATAGCTGTGTGGATATTTCCATGTTTATACAGATAGGGGTGTTGATATTTCCATGTTTATAGAGATGGCGGTGTAGATATTTCCATGTTTATACAGATCACGGTGTAGATATTTCCATGTTTATGCAGATCGCGGTGTAGATATTTACATGTTTATACAGATCATGGTGTAGATATTTCCATGTTTATACAGAACGCGGTGTTGATATTACCATGTTTATAGAGATAGCGGTGCAAATATTTCCACATTTATACAGATAGCGGTGTAGTTATTAGCATGTTTGTACAGATAGCGGTGTAGATATTTCCATGTATAAACAGATGTCTGTGTATATATTTCCATGTTTAAACAGATGGCGGTGTAGATATTTCCTTGTTTATACAAATAGCGGTGTAGATATTTCCATGTTTATACAGATAGCGGTGTAGATATTTCCATGTATATACAGATGGCTGTGTAGATATTTCCAAGTTTATACAGATGGCTGTGTAGATATTTCCATGTTTATACAGATGACTTTGTAGGTATTTCCATGTTTATACAGATGGTGGTGTAGAAATATCTATGTTTATAGAGATAGCTCTGTAGATATTTCCATGTTTATACAGATAGCGGTATAGATATTTCCATGTTTATACAGATCGCGGTGTAGATATTTCCATGTTTATAGAGATGGCAGTGTAGATATTTCCATGTTTATAGAGATAGCGGTGTAGATATATCCATGTTCATAGAGATAGCAGTGAGGATATTTCCTTGTTTATACAGATAGCAGTGTAGATATTTCCACTTTTATAGAGATAGCGGTTTAGATATTTCATATTTATACAGATAGCGGTGTAGATATTTCCATGTTTATACAGATTGCGGTGTAGTTATTTCCATGTTTATACAGATAGCGGTGTAGATATTTCCACGTTTATACAGATGGCGGTGTAGATATTTCCATCTTTCTACAAATGGCAGTGTAGATATTTCCATGTTTATACAGATCACGGTGTTGATATTACCATGTTTATAGGGATAGCGGTGCAAATATTTCCACATTTATACAGATAGCGGTGTAGTTATTAGCATGTTTGTACAGATAGCGGTGTAGTTATTTCCATGTATAAACAGATGTCTGTGTATATATTTCCATGTTTAAACAGATGGCGGTGTAGATATTTCCTTGTTTATACAAATAGCGGTGTAGATATTTCCATGTTTATACAGATAGCGGTGTAGATATTTCCATGTATATACAGATGGCTGTGTAGATATTTCCATGTTTATACAGTTGGCTGTGTAGATATTTCCATGTTTATACAGATGACTTTGTAGGTATTTCCATGTTTATACAGATGGTGGTGTAGATATATCTATGTTTATAGAGATAGCTCTGTAGATATTTCCATGTTTATACAGATAGCGGTATAGATATTTCCATGTTTATACAGATCGCGGTGTAGATATTTCCATGTTTATAGAGATGGCGGTGTGGATATTTCCATGTTTATAGAGATAGCTGTGTAGATATATCCATGTTCATAGAGATAGCAGTGAGGATATTTCCTTGTTTATACAGATACCAGTGTAGATATTTCCACTTTTATAGAGATAGCGGTTTAGATATTTCATATTTATACAGATAGCGGTGTAGATATTTCCATGTTTATACAGATTGCGGTGTAGATATTTCCATGCTTATACAGATAGCGGTGTAGATATTTCCACGTTTATACAGATGGCGGTGTAGATATTTCCATCTTTCCACAAATGGCAGTGTAGATATTTCCATGTTTATATAGATGGCAGTGTAGGTATTTTCTTGTTTATGTAGATAGCGTTGTAGACACCTCCATGTTTAAAGAGATGTCGGTGTGTATATTTCCATGTTGATGGAGATAGCGGTGTAGATATTTCCATGTTTATAGAGATAGCGGTGTAGCTATTTCCATGTTTATAGAGATAGCGGTGTAGATATTTCCATGTTTCCACAGGTGACTGTGTAGATATTTCCATGTTTGTACAGATGGCGTCACAGATATTTCTATGTATATGTAGATGGCGGTGTGGATATTTCCATGTATATACAGATAGCGCTTTACTTGTTTCCATGTTTATATAGATCGCGGTGTAGATATTTCCATGATTATACAGTTCATGGTGTAGATATTTCCAAGTTTATACAGATCGCGGTGTTGATATTACCATGTTTATAGGGATAGCGGTGCAAATATTTCCATATTTATACAGATAGCGGTGTAGTTATTAGCATGTTTGTAGAGATAGCGGTGTAGATATTTCCATGTATAAACAGATGTCTGTGTATATATTTCCATGTTTAAACAGATGGCGGTGTAGATATTTCCGTGTTTATACAAATAGCGGTGTAGATATTTCCATGTTTATACAGATAGCGGTGTAGATATTTCCATATATATACAGATGGCTGTGTAGATATTTCCATGTTTATACAGATGACTTTGTAGGTATTTCCATATTTGTACAGATGGCGGTGTAGGTATTTCCATGTTTATAGAGATAGCTGTGTAGATATTTCCATGTTTATACAGATAGCGGTGTAGATATTTCCATGTATATACAGATCGCGGTGTAGATTTTTCCATTAATATACAGACAGCAGTGGAGATATTTCCATGTTTATACACATAGCGGTGTACATATTTCCATGTTTATAGAGACAGCGGTGTAGGTATTTCCATGTTTATACACATAGCGGTGCAGATATTTCCATGTTTATACAGATGCCTATGCAGATATTTCCATATTTATACATGGGCTGTGTAGATATTTCCATGTTTATACAGATGGCAGTGTAGATATTTCCATGTTCCTTCACATGACTCTCTAGGTATTTCCATGTTTATACAGTTGGCTTTGTAGATATTTCCATATTTATAGAGATAGCAGTGTAGATATTTCCATGTTTATAGAGATAGTGGTGTAGATATTTCCATGTTTATACAGACCGCGGTGCAGATATTTCCATGTTTATACAGATAGCGGTGCATACATTTCCATGTTTGTACAGATGGCGGTGTTGATATTTCCATGTATACACAGATGACCGTGTAGATATTTCCATGTTTATACAGATGGCGGCACAGATATTTCTATGGATATGTAGATGGCGGTGTAGATATTTCCATGTGTATACAGATATCGGTGTAGTTATTTCCATGTTTATATAGATAGAGATGTAGATATTTCCATGTATGTACCCATGGCTGTGTAGATATTTCCATGTTTATACAGATGGCGGTGTAGATATTTCCATGTTTATACAGATAACTTTGTAAGTATTTCCATGTTTATACAGATGGCGGTGTAGATATTTCGATGTTTATAGAGATAGCAGTGCAGATATTTACATGTTTATACAGATAGCGGTGTAGATATTTCCATGTTTATACTGATCGCGGTGTAGATATTTCCATGTTTAGAGAGATGGCGGTGTAGATATTTCCATGTTCATAGAGATAGCGGTGTGGATTTTTCCATGTTTATAGAGATAGCTGTGTCGATATTTCCACGTTTATACAGATCGCGGTGTTGATATTACCATGTTTATAGGGATAGCGTTGCAAATATTTCCACATTTATACAGATAGCTGTGTAGATATTAGCATGTTTATTCAGATAGCGGTGTAGATATTTCCATGTATAAACAGATGTCTGTGTATATATTTCCATGTTTCAACAGATGGCGGTGTAGATATTTCCTTGTTTATACAAATAGCGGTGTAGATATTTCCATGTTTATACAGATAGCGGTGTAGATATTTCCATGTATATACAGATGGCTGTGTAGATATTTCCATATTTATACAGATGGCTGTGTAGATATTTCCATGTTTATACAACTGACTTTGTAGGTATTTCCATGTTTATACAGGTGGAGGTGTTGATATATCTATGTTTATAGAGATAGCTCTGTAGATATTTCCATTTTTATACAGATAGCGGTCTAGATATTTCCATGTTTATACAGATCGCGGTGTAGATATTTCCATGCTTATACAGATTGCGGTGTAGATATTTCCATTTTTATACAGATAGCGGTGTAGATATTTCCATGTGTATACAGATGGCGGTGTAGATATTTCCATGTTTATAGAGATGGCGTTGTAGATATTTCCACGTTTATAGAGATAGCGGTGTGGATATATCCATGTTCATAGAGATAGCAGTGAGGATATTTCCATGTTTATACAGATAGCTGTGTAGATATTTCCACTTTTATAGAGATAGCGGTTTAGATATTTCATATTTATACAGATAGCGGTGTAGATATTTCCATGTTTATACAGATTGTGGTGTAGATATTTCCATGTTTATACAGATAGCGGTGTAGATATTTCCACGTTTATACAGATGGCTGTGTAGATATTTCCATCTTTCTACAAATGGCAGTGTAGATATTTCCATGTTTTTAGAGATGGCGGTGTAGATATTTCCATGTTTATATAGATGGCTGTGTAGATATTTTCTTGTTTATGTAGATGGCGTTGTAGATATCTCCATGTTTAAAGAGATGTCGGTGTGTATATTTCCATGTTGATGGAAATAGCGGTGTAGATATTTCCATGTTTATAGAGATAGCGGTGTAGTTATTTCCATGTTTATAGAGATAGCGGTGTAGATATTTCCATGTTTCTACAGATGACTGTGTAGATATCTCCATGTTTGTACAGATGGCAGTGTAGATATTTCCATGTTTAATGAGATAGCGGTGTAGGTATTTTCATGTTTATACAGATTGCGGTGGATATACGTCCATGTTTATACAGATAGGAATGGAGATATTTCCACGTTAATACATATAGCGGTGTAGATATTTCCATGTTTATACAGATAGCGGTGTAGATATTTCCATGTTTATACAGATGGCTGTGCCGATAATTCCATGTTTATTCAGAGTTCTCTGTAGATATTTCCAAATTTATATAGATGACAGTGTAGATATTTCCAGGTTTATACAGATGACTGTGTACATATTTCCATGTTAATACAGATGGCGGTGTAGATATTTCCATGTTTATAGAGATAGCGGTTTAAATATTTCCATCTTTATAGGGATAGTGGTGTAGATATTTCCATGTTTACACAGATGGCGGTGTAGATACAGCCATGTTTCTGAATATGGCAGTGTAGGTATTTTCATGTTTACCTAGATGGCGGTGTATATATTTCCATGTTTACAGAGAATGCGGTGTAGATATTTCCTCGTTTATAGTGCAAGTGGTGTAGGTATTTCCATGTTTATATAGATAGCTGTGTAGACATTTCCATATTAATACAGGTAGCGGTGTAGGTATTTCTATGTTTATACAGATGGCGGTGTAGATATTTCCATGTTTCTGAAGATGGCGGTGTAGATATTTCCTTGTTTATACAGGTAGCAGTGTAGATATTTCCATGTATATAGAGATAGCGGTGTAGATATTTCCATGTTTACAGAGATCACGGTGTAGATATTTACATGTTTATACAGATCATGGTGTAGATATTTCCATGTTTATACAGAACGCGGTGTTGATATTACCATGTTTATAGAGATAGCGGTGCAAATATTTCCACATTTATACAGATAGCGGTGTAGTTATTAGCATGTTTGTACAGATAGCGGTGTAGATATTTCCATGTATAAACAGATGTCTGTGTATATATTTCCATGTTTAAACAGATGGCGGTGTAGATATTTCCTTGTTTATACAAATAGCGGTGTAGATATTTCCATGTTTATACAGATAGCGGTGTAGATATTTCCATGTATATACAGATGGCTGTGTAGATATTTCCAAGTTTATACAGATGGCTGTGTAGATATTTCCATGTTTATACAGATGACTTTGTAGGTATTTCCATGTTTATACAGATGGTGGTGTAGAAATATCTATGTTTATAGAGATAGCTCTGTAGATATTTCCATGTTTATACAGATAGCGGTATAGATATTTCCATGTTTATACAGATCGCGGTGTAGATATTTCCATGTTTATAGAGATGGCAGTGTAGATATTTCCATGTTTATAGAGATAGCGGTGTAGATATATCCATGTTCATAGAGATAGCAGTGAGGATATTTCCTTGTTTATACAGATAGCAGTGTAGATATTTCCACTTTTATAGAGATAGCGGTTTAGATATTTCATATTTATACAGATAGCGGTGTAGATATTTCCATGTTTATACAGATTGCGGTGTAGTTATTTCCATGTTTATACAGATAGCGGTGTAGATATTTCCATGTTTATACAGATTGCGGTGTAGTTATTTCCATGTTTATACAGATAGCGGTGTAGATATTTCCACGTTTATACAGATGGCGGTGTAGATATTTCCATCTTTCTACAAATGGCAGTGTAGATATTTCCATGTTTATACAGATCACGGTGTTGATATTACCATGTTTATAGGGATAGCGGTGCAAATATTTCCACATTTATACAGATAGCGGTGTAGTTATTAGCATGTTTGTACAGATAGCGGTGTAGATATTTCCATGTATAAACAGATGTCTGTGTATATATTTCCATGTTTAAACAGATGGCGGTGTAGATATTTCCTTGTTTATACAAATAGCGGTGTAGATATTTCCATGTTTATACAGATAGCGGTGTAGATATTTCCATGTATATACAGATGGCTGTGTAGATATTTCCATGTTTATACAGATGGCTGTGTAGATATTTCCATGTTTATACAGATGACTTTGTAGGTATTTCCATGTTTATACAGATGGTGGTGTAGATATATCTATGTTTATAGAGATAGCTCTGTAGATATTTCCATGTTTATACAGATAGCGGTATAGATATTTCCATGTTTATACAGATCGCGGTGTAGATATTTCCATGTTTATAGAGATGGCGGTGTGGATATTTCCATGTTTATAGAGATAGCTGTGTAGATATATCCATGTTCATAGAGATAGCAGTGAGGATATTTCCTTGTTTATACAGATACCAGTGTAGATATTTCCACTTTTATAGAGATAGCGGTTTAGATATTTCATATTTATACAGATAGCGGTGTAGATATTTCCATGTTTATACAGATTGCGGTGTAGATATTTCCATGCTTATACAGATAGCGGTGTAGATATTTCCACGTTTATACAGATGGCGGTGTAGATATTTCCATCTTTCCACAAATGGCAGTGTAGATATTTCCATGTTTATATAGATGGCAGTGTAGGTATTTTCTTGTTTATGTAGATAGCGTTGTAGACACCTCCATGTTTAAAGAGATGTCGGTGTGTATATTTCCATGTTGATGGAGATAGCGGTGTAGATATTTCCATGTTTATAGAGATAGCGGTGTAGCTATTTCCATGTTTATAGAGATAGCGGTGTAGATATTTCCATGTTTCCATAGATGACTGTGTAGATATTTCCATGTTTGTACAGATGGCGTCACAGATATTTCTATGTATATGTAGATGGCGGTGTGGATATTTCCATGTTCCTTCACATGACTGTGTAGGTATTTCCATGTTTATACAGATGTCTTTGCAGATATTTCCATGTTTATAAAGATAGCAGTGCAGATATTTCCATGTTTATACAGATAGCGGTGTATATATTTCCATGTTTATACAGATCATGGTGTAGATATTTCCATGTTTATACAGATACCGGTGTAGATATTTCCATGCTTATACAGACCGCAGTGTAGATATTTCCATGTTTATAGAGATAGCAGTGTAGATATTTCCAAGTTTGTACAGATGGCGGTGTTGATGTTTCCATCTATACACAGATTGCCGTGTAGGAATTTCCATGTGTATACAGATGGCATTGTAGATATATCCATGTTTATACAGATGGTGGTGTAGATATTTCCATGTTGACACAGATGACTGTATAGGTATTTCCATGTTTATACAGACTGCGGTGTAGGTATTTCCATGTTTATACCGATAGCGGTGCAGATATTTCCATGTTTGTACAGATGGCGGTGTTGATATTTCCATCTATACACAGATGACCGTGTAGATATTTCCATGTTTATACAGATGGCGGCACAGATATTTCCATGGATATGTAGATGGCGGGGTAGATATTTCCATGTTTATACAGAAAGCGGTGTAGTTATTTCCATGTTTATATAGATAGCGGTGTACATATTTCCATGTATGTACACATAGCTTTGCAGATATTTCCATGTTTATACAGATGGTGGTGTAGATATTTCCATGTTTATACAGATAGCGGTGTAGATATTTCCACGTTTATACAGATGGCTGTGTAGATATTTCCATCTTTCTACAAATGGCAGTGTAGATATTTCCATGTTTTTAGAGATGGCGGTGTAGATATTTCCATGTTTATATAGATGGCTGTGTAGATATTTTCTTGTTTATGTAGATGGCGTTGTAGATATCTCCATGTTTAAAGAGATGTCGGTGTGTATATTTCCATGTTGATGGAGATAGCGGTGTAGATATTTCCATGTTTATAGAGATAGCGGTGTAGTTATTTCCATGTTTATAGAGATAGCGGTGTAGATATTTCCATGTTTCTACAGATGACTGTGTAGATATCTCCATGTTTGTACAGATGGCAGTGTAGATATTTCCATGTTTAATGAGATAGCGGTGTAGGTATTTTCATGTTTATACAGATTGCGGTGGATATACGTCCATGTTTATACAGATAGGAATGGAGATATTTCCACGTTAATACATATAGCGGTGTAGATATTTCCATGTTTATACAGATAGCGGTGTAGATATTTCCATGTTTATACAGATGGCTGTGCCGATAATTCCATGTTTATTCAGAGTTCTCTGTAGATATTTCCAAATTTATATAGATGACAGTGTAGATATTTCCAGGTTTATACAGATGACTGTGTACATATTTCCATGTTAATACAGATGGCGGTGTAGATATTTCCATGTTTATAGAGATAGCGGTTTAAATATTTCCATCTTTATAGGGATAGTGGTGTAGATATTTCCATGTTTACACAGATGGCGGTGTAGATACAGCCATGTTTCTGAATATGGCAGTGTAGGTATTTTCATGTTTACCTAGATGGCGGTGTATATATTTCCATGTTTACAGAGAATGCGGTGTAGATATTTCCTCGTTTATAGTGCAAGTGGTGTAGGTATTTCCATGTTTATATAGATAGCTGTGTAGACATTTCCATATTAATACAGGTAGCGGTGTAGGTATTTCTATGTTTATACAGATGGCGGTGTAGATATTTCCATGTTTCTGAAGATGGCGGTGTAGATATTTCCTTGTTTATACAGGTAGCAGTGTAGATATTTCCATGTATATAGAGATAGCGGTGTAGATATTTCCATGTTTACAGAGATCACGGTGTAGATATTTACATGTTTATACAGATCATGGTGTAGATATTTCCATGTTTATACAGAACGCGGTGTTGATATTACCATGTTTATAGAGATAGCGGTGCAAATATTTCCACATTTATACAGATAGCGGTGTAGTTATTAGCATGTTTGTACAGATAGCGGTGTAGATATTTCCATGTATAAACAGATGTCTGTGTATATATTTCCATGTTTAAACAGATGGCGGTGTAGATATTTCCTTGTTTATACAAATAGCGGTGTAGATATTTCCATGTTTATACAGATAGCGGTGTAGATATTTCCATGTATATACAGATGGCTGTGTAGATATTTCCAAGTTTATACAGATGGCTGTGTAGATATTTCCATGTTTATACAGATGACTTTGTAGGTATTTCCATGTTTATACAGATGGTGGTGTAGAAATATCTATGTTTATAGAGATAGCTCTGTAGATATTTCCATGTTTATACAGATAGCGGTATAGATATTTCCATGTTTATACAGATCGCGGTGTAGATATTTCCATGTTTATAGAGATGGCAGTGTAGATATTTCCATGTTTATAGAGATAGCGGTGTAGATATATCCATGTTCATAGAGATAGCAGTGAGGATATTTCCTTGTTTATACAGATAGCAGTGTAGATATTTCCACTTTTATAGAGATAGCGGTTTAGATATTTCATATTTATACAGATAGCGGTGTAGATATTTCCATGTTTATACAGATTGCGGTGTAGTTATTTCCATGTTTATACAGATAGCGGTGTAGATATTTCCATGTTTATACAGATTGCGGTGTAGTTATTTCCATGTTTATACAGATAGCGGTGTAGATATTTCCACGTTTATACAGATGGCGGTGTAGATATTTCCATCTTTCTACAAATGGCAGTGTAGATATTTCCATGTTTATACAGATCACGGTGTTGATATTACCATGTTTATAGGGATAGCGGTGCAAATATTTCCACATTTATACAGATAGCGGTGTAGTTATTAGCATGTTTGTACAGATAGCGGTGTAGATATTTCCATGTATAAACAGATGTCTGTGTATATATTTCCATGTTTAAACAGATGGCGGTGTAGATATTTCCTTGTTTATACAAATAGCGGTGTAGATATTTCCATGTTTATACAGATAGCGGTGTAGATATTTCCATGTATATACAGATGGCTGTGTAGATATTTCCATGTTTATACAGATGGCTGTGTAGATATTTCCATGTTTATACAGATGACTTTGTAGGTATTTCCATGTTTATACAGATGGTGGTGTAGATATATCTATGTTTATAGAGATAGCTCTGTAGATATTTCCATGTTTATACAGATAGCGGTATAGATATTTCCATGTTTATACAGATCGCGGTGTAGATATTTCCATGTTTATAGAGATGGCGGTGTGGATATTTCCATGTTTATAGAGATAGCTGTGTAGATATATCCATGTTCATAGAGATAGCAGTGAGGATATTTCCTTGTTTATACAGATACCAGTGTAGATATTTCCACTTTTATAGAGATAGCGGTTTAGATATTTCATATTTATACAGATAGCGGTGTAGATATTTCCATGTTTATACAGATTGCGGTGTAGATATTTCCATGCTTATACAGATAGCGGTGTAGATATTTCCACGTTTATACAGATGGCGGTGTAGATATTTCCATCTTTCCACAAATGGCAGTGTAGATATTTCCATGTTTATATAGATGGCAGTGTAGGTATTTTCTTGTTTATGTAGATAGCGTTGTAGACACCTCCATGTTTAAAGAGATGTCGGTGTGTATATTTCCATGTTGATGGAGATAGCGGTGTAGATATTTCCATGTTTATAGAGATAGCGGTGTAGCTATTTCCATGTTTATAGAGATAGCGGTGTAGATATTTCCATGTTTCCATAGATGACTGTGTAGATATTTCCATGTTTGTACAGATGGCGTCACAGATATTTCTATGTATATGTAGATGGCGGTGTGGATATTTCCATGTTCCTTCACATGACTGTGTAGGTATTTCCATGTTTATACAGATGTCTTTGCAGATATTTCCATGTTTATAAAGATAGCAGTGCAGATATTTCCATGTTTATACAGATAGCGGTGTATATATTTCCATGTTTATACAGATCATGGTGTAGATATTTCCATGTTTATACAGATACCGGTGTAGATATTTCCATGCTTATACAGACCGCAGTGTAGATATTTCCATGTTTATAGAGATAGCAGTGTAGATATTTCCAAGTTTGTACAGATGGCGGTGTTGATGTTTCCATCTATACACAGATTGCCGTGTAGGAATTTCCATGTGTATACAGATGGCATTGTAGATATATCCATGTTTATACAGATGGTGGTGTAGATATTTCCATGTTGACACAGATGACTGTATAGGTATTTCCATGTTTATACAGACTGCGGTGTAGGTATTTCCATGTTTATACCGATAGCGGTGCAGATATTTCCATGTTTGTACAGATGGCGGTGTTGATATTTCCATCTATACACAGATGACCGTGTAGATATTTCCATGTTTATACAGATGGCGGCACAGATATTTCCATGGATATGTAGATGGCGGGGTAGATATTTCCATGTTTATACAGAAAGCGGTGTAGTTATTTCCATGTTTATATAGATAGCGGTGTACATATTTCCATGTATGTACACATAGCTTTGCAGATATTTCCATGTTTATACAGATGGTGGTGTAGATATTTCCATGTTTATACAGATAACTTTGTAAGTATTTCCATGTTTATACAGATGGCGGTGTAGATATTTCGATGTTTATATAGATAGCAGTGGAGATATTTCCATGTTTATAGAGATAGCAGTGGAGATATTTCCATGTTTATACAGATAGCGGTGTAGATATTCCCATGTTTATACTGATCGCGGTGTAGACATTTCCATGTTTATAGAGATGGCGGTGTAGATATTTCCATGTTCATAGAGATAGCGGTGTTGATTTTTCCATGTTTATAGAGATAGCGGTGTGGATATTTCCATGTTTATACAGATAGGGGTATAGATATTTCCCTGTTTATAGAGATGGCGGTGTAGATATTTCCATGTTTATACAGATCACGGTGTAGATATTTCCTTGTTCATACAAATAGCGGTTTAGTTATTTCCATGTTTACACAGATAGTGGTGTAGATATTTCCATGTATATACAGATGGCTGTGTAGATATTTCCATGTTTATACAGATGGCTGTGTAGATATTTCCATGTTTATACAGATGACTTTGTAGGTATTTCCATGTTTATACAGATGGCGGTGTAGATATTTCCATTTTTATAGAGATAACTGTGTAGATATTTCCATGTTTATACAGATAGCGGTGTAGATATTTCCATGTTTATACAGATCGCGGTGTAGATATTTCCATGTTTATACAGATCGTGGTGTAGATATTTCCATGTTTATACAGATAGCGGTGTAGATATTTCCATGTTTTTACAGATATCGGTGTAGATATTTCCATGTTTACACAGATTGCGGTGTAGATATTTCCATCTTTCTACAGATGGCATTGTAGATATTTCCATGTTTATACAGATGACTGTATAGGTATTTCCATGTTTTTACAGATGGCGGTGCAGATATTTCCATGTCTATAGGGATAGCGGTGTAGATATTTCCATGTTTGTACAGATGGCGGTGTTGATATTTCCATCTATACACAGATGGCCGTGTAGATATTTCCATGTTTATTCAGATGGCGGCGTAGATATTTCCAAGGACATGCAGATGGCGGTGTAGTTATTTCCATGTTTATACAGATAGCGGTGTAGGCATTTCCATGTTTACACAGATGGTGGTGTAGATATTTCCGTGTTTATACACATGGCGGAGTTGATACTTCCATCTTTTTGGAGATGGCAGTGTAGATATTTTCATGTTCATAGAGATGGCGGTGTAGATATTTCCATATTTATAGAGATAGCGGTGTAGATATTTCCATCTTTCTACAGATGGCAGTGTAGATATTTCCATGTTTATACAGATGGCTGTGTAGATATTTCCACATTTATACAGATGTCTGTGTAGATATTTCCATGTGTATACAGATGTTATTGTAGCTATTTCCATGTTTATACAGATGGTGGTGTAGATAATTCCATGTTTATTCAGAGGACTGTGTAGATATTTCCATGTTTTTACAGTTGGCAGTGTAGATATTTCAATGATTATATAGATGGCGCTGTTGATATTTCCATGTTTATACAGATAACGGTGGAGATATTTCCATGTTTATACAGAGAGCAGTGGAGATATTTCCATCTTTATACACATAGCGGTGTACATATTTCCATGTTTATAGAGACAGCGGTGTAGGTATTTCCATGTTTATACAGATAGCGGTGCAGATATTTCCATGTTTACACAGATGCCTATGCAGATATGTTCATATTTATACAGAGGGCTGTGTAGATGTTTCTATATTTATACAGATGGCAGTGTAGATATTTAAATGTTCCTACACATGACTGCGTAGGTATTTCAATGTTTATACAGATGTCTTTGTAGTTATTTCCATGTTAATAGAGATAGCGGTGCAGATATTTCCATGTTTATACAGATAGCGGTGTATATATTTCCGTGTTTATACAGATCATGGTGTAGATATTTCCATGTTTATACAGATACTGGTGTAGATATTTCCATGTTTATACAGACCGCAGTGTAGATATTTCCATGTTTATAGAGATAGCAGTGTAGATATTTCCAAGTTTGTGCAGATGGCGGTGTTGATGTTTCCATCTATACACTGATTGCCGTGTAGGTATTTCCATGTGTATACAGATGGCATTGTAGATATTTCCATGTTTATACAGATGGTGGTGTAGGTATTTCCATGTTTACACAGATGACTGTATAGGTATTTCCATGTTTATACAGATGGAAGTGTAGATATTTCCAAGTTTATAGAGATAGCGGTGTAGATATTTCCATATTTATACAGATAACGGTGTAGAAGTTTCCATGTTTATACAGATAGCGGTGTAAATATTTCCATGTTTATACAGATCACGGTGTAGCTATTTCCATGTTTATAGAGATAGCGGTGTAGATATTTCCATGTTTATTCCGATAGCGGTGTTGATATTTCCATGTTTATACAGACCGTGGTGTAGATATTTCCATGTTTATACAGATAGCGGTGCAGATATTTCCATGTTTGTACAGATGGCGGTGTTGATATTTCCATGTATACACAGATGACCGTGTAGATATTTCCATGTTTATACAGATGGCGGCGCAGATATTTCCATGGATATGTAGATGGCGGTGTAGATATTTCCATGTTTATACAGATAGCAGTGTAGTTATTTCCATGTTTATATAGATAGCGGTGTAGGTATTTCCATGTATGTACACATGGCTGTGTAGATATTTCCATGTTTATACAGATAACTTTGTAAGTATTTCGATGTTTATACAGATGGCGGTGTAGATATTTCGATGTTTATAGAGATAGCAGTGGAGATATTTCCATGTTTATACAGATAGCGGTGTAGATATTTCCATGTTTATACTGATCGCGGTGTAGACATTTCCATGTTTATAGAGATGGCGGTGTAGATATTTCCATGTTCATAGAGACAACGGTGTTGATTTTTCCATGTTTATAGAGATAGCGGTGTGGATATTTCCATGTTTATACAGATAGGGGTGTAGATATTTCCCTGTTTATAGAGATGGCGGTGTAGATATTTCCATGTTTATACAGATCACGGTGTAGATATTTCCTTGTTTATAGAAATAGCAGTGTAGTTATTTCCATGTTTATACAGATAGTGGTGTAGAGATTTCCATGTATTCACAGATGGCTGTGTAGATATTTCCATGTTTATACAGACGGCTGTGTAGATATTTCCATGTTTATACAGATGACTTTGTAGGTATTTCCATGTTTATACAGATGTCTTTGTAGTTATTTCCATGTTTATAGAGATAGCGGTGCAGATATTTCCATGTTTATACAGATAGCGGTGTATATATTTCCATGTTTATACAGATCATGGTGTAGATATTTCCATGTTTATACAGATACCGGTGTAGATATTTCCATGTTTATTCAGACCGCAGTGTAGATATTCCCATGTTTATAGAGATAGCAGTGTAGATATTTCCAAGTTTGTACAGATGGCGGTGTTGACGTTTCCATCTATACACTGATTGCCGTGTAGGTATTTTCATGTGTATACAGATGGCATTGTAGATATTTCCATGTTTATACAGATGGTGGTGTAGATATTTCCATGTTTATAGAGACAGCGGTGTAGGTATTTCCATGTTTATACAGATAGCGGTGCAGATATTTCCATGTTTACACAGATGCCTATGCAGATATTTCCATATTTATACAGACGGCTGTGTAGATGTTTCTATATTTATACAGATGGCAGTGTAGATATTTAAATTTTCCTACACATGACTGTGTAGGTATTTCCATGTTTATACAGATGTCTTTGAAGTTATTTAAATGTTTATAGAGATAGCGGTGCAGATATTTCCATGTTTATACAGATAGCGGTGTATACATTTCCATGTTTATACGGATCATGGTGTAGATATTTCCATGTTTATACAGATACCGGTGTAGATATTTCCATGTTTATACAGACCGCAGTGTAGATATTTCCATGTTTATAGAGATAGCAGTGTAGATATTTCCAAGTTTGTACAGATGGCGGTGTTGACGTTTCCATCTATACACTGATTGCCGTGTAGGTATTTTCATGTGTATACAGATGGCATTGTAGATATTTCCATGTTTATACAGATGGTGGTGTAGATATTTCCATGTTTACACAGATGGTGGTGTAGATATTTCCGTGTTTATACGCATGGCGGAGTAGATACTTCCATCTTTATGGAGATGGCAGTGTAGATATTTTCATGTTCATAGAGATGGCGGTGTAGATATTTCCATATTTATAGAGATAGCCGTGTAGATATTTCCATCTTTCTACAGATGGCAGTGTAGATATTTCCATGTTTATACAGATGGCCGTGTAGATATTTCCATATTTATACAGATGTCTGCGTAGATATTTCCATGTGTATACAGATGGTATTGTAGCTATTTCCATGTTTATACAGATGGTGGTGTAGATATTTCCATGTTTATTCAGATGACTGTGTAGATATTTCCATGTTTTTACAGATGGTAGTGTAGATATTTCAATGTTTATATAGATGGCGCTGTTGATATTTCCATGTTTATACAGATAACGGTGGAGATATTTCCATGTTTATACAGAGAGCAGTGGAGATATTTCCATGTTTATGCACATAGCGGTGTACATATTTCCATGTTTATAGAGACAGCGGTGTAGGTATTTCCATGTTTATACAGATAGCGGTGCAGATATTTCCATGTTTACACAGATGCCTATGCAGATATTTTCATATTTATACAGAGGGCTGTGTAGATGTTTCTATATTTATACAGATGGCAGTGTAGATATTGAAATGTTCCTACACATGACTGTGTAAATATTTCCATGTTTATACAGATGTCTTTGTAGTTATTTCCATGTTTATAGAGATAGCGGTGCAGATATTTCCATGTTTATACAGATAGCGGTGTATATATTTCCATGTTTATACAGATCATGGTGTAGATATTTCCATGTTTATACAGATACCGGTGTAGAAATTTCCATGTTTATACAGACCGCAGTGTAGATATTCCCATGTTTATAGAGATAGTAGTGTAGATAATTCCAAGTTTGTACAGATGGCGGTGTTGATGTTTCCATCTATACACTGATTGCCGTGTAGGTATTTCCATGTGTATACAGATGGCATTGTAGATATTTCCATGTTTATACAGATGGTGGTATAGATATTTCCATGTTTACACAGATGGTGTTGTAGATATTTCCGTGTTTATACACATGGCGGAGTAGATACTTCCATCTTTATGGAGATGGCAGTGTAGATATTTTCATGTTCATAGAGATGGCGGTGTAGATATATCCATATTTATAGAGATAGCGGTGTAGATATTTCCATCTTTCTACAGATGGCAGGGTAGATATTTCCATGTTTATACAGATGGCCGTGTAGATATTTCCATATTTATACAGATGTCTGTGTAGATATTTCCATGTGTATACAGATGGTATTGTAGCTATTTCCATGTTTATACAGATGGTGGTGTAGATATTTCCATGTTTATTCAGATGAATGTGTAGATATTTCCATGTTTTTACAGATGGCAGTGTAGATATTTCAATGTTTATATAGATGGCGCTGTTGATATTTCCATGTTTATACAGATAACGGTGGAGATATTTCCATGTTTATACAGAGAGCAGTGGAGATATTTCCATCTTTATACACATAGCGGTGTACATATTTCCATGTTTATAGATACAGCGGTGTAGGTATTTCCATGTTTATACAGATAGCGGTGCAGATATTTCCATGTTTACACAGATGCCTATGCAGATATGTTTATATTTATACAGAGGGCTGTGTAGATGTTTCTATATTTATACAGATGGCAGTGTAGATATTGAAATCTTCCTACACATGACTGTGTAGGTATTTCCATGTTTATACAGATGTGTTTGTAGTTATTTCCATGTTTATACAGATGGCATTGTAGATATTTCCATGTTTATACAGATGGTGGTGTAGATATTTCCATGTTTACACAGAGGACTGTATAGGTATTTCCATGTTTATACAGATGGCGGTGTAGATATATCCAAGTTTATAGAGATAGCGGAGTAGATATTTCCATATTTATACAGATAACGGTGTAGAAGTTTCCATGTTTATACAGATAGCGGTGTAAATATTTCCATGTTTATACAGATCACGGTGTAGATATTTCCATGTTTATAGAGATAGCGGTGTAGATATTTCCATGTTTATACCGATAGCGGTGTTGATATTCCCATGTTTATAAAGACCGCGGTGTAGATATTTCCCTGTTTGTACAGATTGCGATGTAGATATTTCCATCTTTCTACAGATTGCATTGTAGATATTTCCATGTTTATACAGCTCGCGGTGCAGATATTTATATCTTTATGCAGATGGCATTGTAGATATTTCCTTATTCACACTGATGGCGGTGTAGATGTTTCCATGTTTATACAGATGGCGGAGTACTTAGTTCCATGTTTATGGAGATGGCAGTGTAGATATTTTCATGTTTATAGAGATGGCGGTGAAGATATTTCTATGTTTATAGAGATAGCAGTGTAGATATTTACATGTTTATACAGATGGCTGTGTACATATTTCCATGTGTATACAGATGGCATTGTAGATATTTCCATGTTTATACAGATGGCTGTGTAGATATTTCCACATTTATACAGATGTCTGTGTAGATATTTCCATGTGTATACAGATGTTATTGTAGCTATTTCCGTGTTTATACAGATGGTGGTGTAGATAATTCCATGTTTATTCAGAGGACTGTGTAGATATTTCCATGTTTTTACAGTTGGCAGTGTAGATATTTCAATGTTTATATAGATGGCGCTGTTGATATTTCCATGTTTATACAGATAACGGTGGAGATATTTCCATGTTTATACAGAGAGCAGTGGAGATATTTCCATCTTTATACACATAGCGGTGTACATATTTCCATGTTTATAGAGACAGCGGTGTAGGTATTTCCATGTTTATACAGATAGCGGTGCAGATATTTCCATGTTTACACAGATGCCTATGCAGATATGTTCATATTTATACAGAGGGCTGTGTAGATGTTTCTATATTTATACAGATGGCAGTGTAGATATTTAAATGTTCCTACACATGACTGCGTAGGTATTTCAATGTTTATACAGATGTCTTTGTAGTTATTTCCATGTTAATAGAGATAGCGGTGCAGATATTTCCATGTTTATACAGATAGCGGTGTATATATTTCCGTGTTTATACAGATCATGGTGTAGATATTTCCATGTTTATACAGATACTGGTGTAGATATTTCCATGTTTATACAGACCGCAGTGTAGATATTTCCATGTTTATAGAGATAGCAGTGTAGATATTTCCAAGTTTGTGCAGATGGCGGTGTTGATGTTTCCATCTATACACTGATTGCCGTGTAGGTATTTCCATGTGTATACAGATGGCATTGTAGATATTTCCATGTTTATACAGATGGTGGCGTAGGTATTTCCATGTTTACACAGATGACTGTATAGGTATTTCCATGTTTATACAGATGGAGGTGTAGATATTTCCAAGTTTATAGAGATAGCGGTGTAGATATTTCCATATTTATACAGATAACGGTGTAGAAGTTTCCATGTTTATACAGATAGCGGTGTAAATATTTCCATGTTTATACAGATCACGGTGTAGATATTTCCATGTTTATAGAGATAGCGGTGTAGATATTTCCATGTTTATACCGATAGCGGTGTTGATATTTCCATGTTTATACAGACCGTGGTGTAGATATTTCCATGTTTATACAGATAGCGGTGCAGATATTTCCATGTTTGTACAGATGGCGGTGTTGATATTTCCATCTATACACAGATGACCGTGTAGATATTTCCATGTTTATACAGATGGCGGTGCAGATATTTCCATGGATATGTAGATGGCGGTGTAGATATTTCCATGTTTATACAGATAGCGGTGTAGTTATTTCCATGTTTATATAGATAGCGGTGTAGATATTTCCATGTATGTACACATGGCCGTGTAGATATTTCCATGTTTATACAGATAACTTTGTAAGTATTTCGATGTTTATACAGATGGCGGTGTAGATATTTCGATGTTTATAGAGATAGCAGTGGAGATATTTCCATGTTTATACAGATAGCGGTGTAGATATTTCCATGTTTATACTGATCGCGGTGTAGACATTTCCATGTTTATAGAGATGGCGGTGTAGATATTTCCATGTTCATAGAGATAACGGTGTTGATTTTTCCATGTTTATAGAGATAGCGGTGTGGATATTTCCATGTTTATACAGATATGTGTGTAGATATTTCCCTGTTTATAGAGATGGCGGTGTAGATATTTCCATGTTTATACAGATCACGGTGTAGATATTTCCTTGTTTATAGAAATAGCAGTGTAGTTATTTCCATGTTTATACAGATAGTGGTGTAGATATTTCCATGTATTTACAGATGGCTGTGTAGATATTTCCATGTTTATACAGACGGCTGTGTAGATATTTCCATGTTTATACAGATGACTTTGTAGGTATTTCCATGTTTATACAGATGTCTTTGTAGTTATTTCCATGTTTATAGAGATAGCGGTGCAGATATTTCCATGTTTATACAGATAGCGGTGTATATATTTCCATGTTTATACAGATCATGGTGTAGATATTTCCATGTTTATACAGATACCGGTGTAGATATTTCCATGTTTATACAGACCGCAGTGTAGATATTCCCATGTTTATAGAGATAGCAGTGTAGATATTTCCAAGTTTGTACAGATGGCGGTGTAGACGTTTCCATCTATACACTGATTGCCGTGTAGGTATTTTCATGTGTATACAGATGGCATTGTAGATATTTCCATGTTTATACAGATGGTGGTGTAGATATTTCCATGTTTATAGAGACAGCGGTGTAGGTATTTCCATGTTTATACAGATAGCGGTGCAGATATTTCCATGTTTACACAGATGCCTATGCAGATATTTCCATATTTATACAGACGGCTGTGTAGATGTTTCTATATTTATACAGATGGCAGTGTAGATATTTAAATTTTCCTACACATGACTGTGTAGGTATTTCCATGTTTATACAGATGTCTTTGAAGTTATTTAAATGTTTATAGAGATAGCGGTGCAGATATTTCCATGTTTATACAGATTGCGGTGTATATATTTCCATGTTTATACGGATCATGGTGTAGATATTTCCATGTTTATAGAGATACCGGTGTAGATATTTCCATGTTTATACAGACCGCAGTGTAGATATTTCCATGTTTATAGAGATAGCAGTGTAGATATTTCCAAGTTTGTACCGATGGCGGTGTTGACGTTTCCATCTATACACTGATTGCCGTGTAGGTATTTTCATGTGTATACAGATGGCATTGTAGATATTTCCATGTTTATACAGATGGTGGTGTTGATATTTCCATGTTTACACAGATGGTGGTGTAGATATTTCCGTGTTTATACACATGGCGGAGTAGATACTTCCATCTTTATGGAGATGGCAGTGTAGATATTTTCATGTTCATAGAGATGGCGGTGTAGATATTTCCATATTTATAGAGATAGCGGTGTAGATATTTCCATCTTTCTACAGATGGCAGTGTAGATATTAACATGTTTATACAGATGGCCGTGTAGATATTTCCATATTTATACAGATGTCTGCGTAGATATTTCCATGTGTATACAGATGGTATTGTAGCTATTTCCATGTTTATACAGATGGTGGTGTAGATATTTCCATGTTTATTCAGATGACTGTGTAGATATTTCCATGTTTTTACAGATGGTAGTGTAGATATTTCAATGTTTATATAGATGGCGCTGTTGATATTTCCATGTTTATACAGATAACGGTGGAGATATTTCCATGTTTATACAGAGAGCAGTGGAGATATTTCCATGTTTATGCACATAGCGGTGTACATATTTCCATGTTTATAGAGACAGCGGTGTAGGTATTTCCATGTTTATACAGATAGCGGTGCAGATATTTCCATGTTTACACAGATGCCTATGCAGATATTTTCATATTTATACAGAGGGCTGTGTAGATGTTTCTATATTTATACAGATGGCAGTGTAGATATTGAAATGTTCCTACACATGACTGTGTAAATATTTCCATGTTTATACAGATGACTTTGTAGTTATTTCCATGTTTATAGAGATAGCGGTGCAGATATTTCCATGTTTATACAGATAGCGGTGTATATATTTCCATGTTTATACAGATCATGGTGTAGATATTTCCATGTTTATACAGATACCGGTGTAGAAATTTCCATGTTTATACAGACCGCAGTGTAGATATTCCCATGTTTATAGAGATAGTAGTGTAGATAATTCCAAGTTTGTACAGATGGCGGTGTTGATGTTTCCATCTATACACTGATTGCCGTGTAGGTATTTCCATGTGTATACAGATGGCATTGTAGATATTTCCATGTTTATACAGATGGTGGTATAGATATTTCCATGTTTACACAGATGGTGTTGTAGATATTTCCGTGTTTATACACATGGCGGAGTAGATACTTCCATCTTTATGGAGATGGCAGTGTAGATATTTTCATGTTCATAGAGATGGCGGTGTAGATATTTCCATATTTATAGAGATAGCGGTGTAGATATTTCCATCTTTCTACAGATGGCAGTGTAGATATTTCCATGTTTATACAGATGGCCGTGTAGATATTTCCATATTTATACAGATGTCTGTGTAGATATTTCCATGTGTATACAGATGGTATTGTAGCTATTTCCATGTTTATACAGATGGTGGTGTAGATATTTCCATGTTTATTCAGATGAATGTGTAGATATTTCCATGTTTTTACAGATGGCAGTGTAGATATTTCAATGTTTATATAGATGGCGCTGTTGATATTTCCATGTTTCTACAGATAACGGTGGAGATATTTCCATGTTCATACAGAGAGCAGTGGAGATATTTCCATCTTTATACACATAGCGGTGTACATATTTCCATGTTTATAGATACAGCGGTGTAGGTATTTCCATGTTTATACAGATAGCGGTGCAGATATTTCCATGTTTACACAGATGCCTATGCAGATATGTTCATATTTATACAGAGGGCTGTGTAGATGTTTCTATATTTATACAGATGGCAGTGTAGATATTGAAATCTTCCTACACATGACTGTGTAGCTATTTCCATGTTTATACAGATGTGTTTGTAGTTATTTCCATGTTTATACAGATGGCATTGTAGATATTTCCATGTTTATACAGATGGTGGTGTAGATATTTCCATGTTTACACAGAGGACTGTATAGGTATTTCCATGTTTATACAGATGGCGGTGTAGATATATCCAAGTTTATAGAGATAGCGGAGTAGATATTTCCATATTTATACAGATAACGGTGTAGAAGTTTCCATGTTTATACAGATAGCGGTGTAAATATTTCCATGTTTATACAGATCACGGTGTAGATATTTCCATGTTTATAGAGATAGCGGTGTAGATATTTCCATGTTTATACCGATAGCGGTGTTGATATTCCCATGTTTATAAAGACCGCGGTGTAGATATTTCCATGTTTGTACAGATTGCGATGTAGATATTTCCATCTTTCTACAGATTGCATTGTAGATATTTCCATGTTTATACAGCTCGCGGTGCAGATATTTATATCTTTATGCAGATGGCATTGTAGATATTTCCTTATTCACACTGATGGCGGTGTAGATGTTTCCATGTTTATACAGATGGCGGAGTACTTAGTTCCATGTTTATGGAGATGGCAGTGTAGATATTTTCATGTTTATAGAGATGGCGGTGAAGATATTTCTATGTTTATAGAGATAGCAGTGTAGATATTTACATGTTTATACAGATGGCTGTGTACATATTTCCATGTGTATACAGATGGCATTGTAGATATTTCCATGTTTATACAGATGGCTGTGTAGATATTTCCACATTTATACAGATGTCTGTGTAGATATTTCCATGTGTATACAGATGTTATTGTAGCTATTTCCGTGTTTATACAGATGGTGGTGTAGATAATTCCATGTTTATTCAGAGGACTGTGTAGATATTTCCATGTTTTTACAGTTGGCAGTGTAGATATTTCAATGTTTATATAGATGGCGCTGTTGATATTTCCATGTTTATACAGATAACGGTGGAGATATTTCCATGTTTATACAGAGAGCAGTGGAGATATTTCCATCTTTATACACATAGCGGTGTACATATTTCCATGTTTATAGAGACAGCGGTGTAGGTATTTCCATGTTTATACAGATAGCGGTGCAGATATTTCCATGTTTACACAGATGCCTATGCAGATATTTCCATATTTATACAGAGGGCTGTGTAGATGTTTCTATATTTATACAGATGGCAGTGTAGATATTTAAATGTTCCTACACATGACTGCGTAGGTATTTCAATGTTTATACAGATGTCTTTGTAGTTATTTCCATGTTAATAGAGATAGCGGTGCAGATATTTCCATGTTTATACAGATAGCGGTGTATATATTTCCGTGTTTATACAGATCATGGTGTAGATATTTCCATGTTTATACAGATACTGGTGTAGATATTTCCATGTTTATACAGACCGCAGTGTAGATATTTCCATGTTTATAGAGATAGCAGTGTAGATATTTCCAAGTTTGTGCAGATGGCGGTGTTGATGTTTCCATCTATACACTGATTGCCGTGTAGGTATTTCCATGTGTATACAGATGGCATTGTAGATATTTCCATGTTTATACAGATGGTGGCGTAGGTATTTCCATGTTTACACAGATGACTGTATAGGTATTTCCATGTTTATACAGATGGAGGTGTAGATATTTCCAAGTTTATAGAGATAGCGGTGTAGATATTTCCATATTTATACAGATAACGGTGTAGAAGTTTCCATGTTTATACAGATAGCGGTGTAAATATTTCCATGTTTATACAGATCACGGTGTAGATATTTCCATGTTTATAGAGATAGCGGTGTAGATATTTCCATGTTTATACCGATAGCGGTGTTGATATTTCCATGTTTATACAGACCGTGGTGTAGATATTTCCATGTTTATACAGATAGCGGTGCAGATATTTCCATGTTTGTACAGATGGCGGTGTTGATATTTCCATCTATACACAGATGACCGTGTAGATATTTCCATGTTAATACAGATGGCGGCGCAGATATTTCCATGGATATGTAGATGGCGGTGTAGATATTTCCATGTTTATACAGATAGCGGTGTAGTTATTTCCATGTTTATATAGATAGCGGTGTAGATATTTCCATGTATGTACACATGGCTGTGTAGATATTTCCATGTTTATACAGATAACTTTGTAAGTATTTCGATGTTTATACAGATGGCGGTGTAGATATTTCGATGTTTATAGAGATAGCAGTGGAGATATTTCCATGTTTATACAGATAGCGGTGCAGATATTTCCATGTTTATACTGATCGCGGTGTAGACATTTCCATGTTTATAGAGATGGCGGTGTAGATATTTCCATGTTCATAGAGATAACGGTGTTGATTTTTCCATGTTTATAGAGATAGCGGTGTGGATATTTCCATGTTTATACAGATAGGTGTGTAGATATTTCCCTGTTTATAGAGATGGCGGTGTAGATATTTCCATGTTTATACAGATCACGGTGTAGATATTTCCTTGTTTATAGAAATAGCAGTGTAGTTATTTCCATGTTTATACAGATAGTGGTGTAGATATTTCCATGTATTTACAGATGGCTGTGTAGATATTTCCATGTTTATACAGACGGCTGTGTAGATATTTCCATGTTTATACAGATGACTTTGTAGGTATTTCCATGTTTATACAGATGTCTTTGTAGTTATTTCCATGTTTATAGAGATAGCGGTGCAGATATTTCCATGTTTATACAGATAGCGGTGTATATATTTCCATGTTTATACAGATCATGGTGTAGATATTTCCATGTTTATACAGATACCGGTGTAGATATTTCCATGTTTATACAGACCGCAGTGTAGATATTCCCATGTTTATAGAGATAGCAGTGTAGATATTTCCAAGTTTGTACAGATGGCGGTGTTGACGTTTCCATCTATACACTGATTGCCGTGTAGGTATTTTCATGTGTATACAGATGGCATTGTAGATATTTCCATGTTTATACAGATGGTGGTGTAGATATTTCCATGTTTATAGAGACAGCGGTGTAGGTATTTCCATGTTAATACAGATAGCGGTGCAGATATTTCCATGTTTACACAGATGCCTATGCAGATATTTCCATATTTATACAGACGGCTGTGTAGATGTTTCTATATTTATACAGATGGCAGTGTAGATATTTAAATTTTCCTACACATGACTGTGTAGGTATTTCCATGTTTATACAGATGTCTTTGAAGTTATTTAAATGTTTATAGAGATAGCGGTGCAGATATTTCCATGTTTATACAGATAGCGGTGTATATATTTCCATGTTTATACGGATCATGGTGTAGATATTTCCATGTTTATAGAGATACCGGTGTAGATATTTCCATGTTTATACAGACCGCAGTGTAGATATTTCCATGTTTATAGAGATAGCAGTGTAGATATTTCCAAGTTTGTACAGATGGCGGTGTTGACGTTTCCATCTATACACTGATTGCCGTGTAGGTATTTTCATGTGTATACAGATGGCATTGTAGATATTTCCATGTTTATACAGATGGTGGTGTAGATATTTCCATGTTTACACAGATGGTGGTGTAGATATTTCCGTGTTTATACACATGGCGGAGTAGATACTTCCATCTTTATGGAGATGGCAGTGTAGATATTTTCATGTTCATAGAGATGGCGGTGTAGATATTTCCATATTTATAGAGATAGCGGTGTAGATATTTCCATCTTTCTACAGATGGCAGTGTAGGTATTTCCATGTTTATACAGATGGCCGTGTAGATATTTCCATATTTATACAGATGTCTGCGTAGATATTTCCATGTGTATACAGATGGTATTGTAGCTATTTCCATGTTTATACAGATGGTGGTGTAGATATTTCCATGTTTATTCAGATGACTGTGTAGATATTTCCATGTTTTTACAGATGGTAGTGTAGATATTTCAATGTTTATATAGATGGCGCTGTTGATATTTCCATGTTTATACAGATAACGGTGGAGATATTTCCATGTTTATACAGAGAGCAGTGGAGATATTTCCATGTTTATGCACATAGCGGTGTACATATTTCCATGTTTATAGAGACAGCGGTGTAGGTATTTCCATGTTTATACAGATAGCGGTGCAGATATTTCCATGTTTACACAGATGCCTATGCAGATATTTTCATATTTATACAGAGGGCTGTGTAGATGTTTCTATATTTATACAGATGGCAGTGTAGATATTGAAATGTTCCTACACATGACTGTGTAAATATTTCCATGTTTATACAGATGTCTTTGTAGTTATTTCCATGTTTATAGAGATAGCGGTGCAGATATTTCCATGTTTATACAGATAGCGGTGTATATATTTCCATGTTTATACTGATCATGGTGTAGATATTTCCATGTTTATACAGATACCGGTGTAGAAATTTCCATGTTTATACAGACCGCAGTGTAGATATTCCCATGTTTATAGAGATAGTAGTGTAGATAATTCCAAGTTTGTACAGATGGCGGTGTTGATGTTTCCATCTATACACTGATTGCCGTGTAGGTATTTCCATGTGTATACAGATGGCATTGTAGATATTTCCATGTTTATACAGATGGTGGTGTAGATATTTCCATGTTTACACAGATGGTGTTGTAGATATTTCCGTGTTTATACACATGGCGGAGTAGATACTTCCATCTTTATGGAGATGGCAGTGTAGATATTTTCATGTTCATAGAGATGGCGGTGTAGATATTTCCATATTTATAGAGATAGCGGTGTAGATATTTCCATCTTTCTACAGATGGCAGTGTAGATATTTCCATGTTTATACAGATGGCCGTGTAGATATTTCCATATTTATACAGATGTCTGTGTAGATATTTCCATGTGTATACAGATGGTATTGTAGCTATTTCCATGTTTATACAGATGGTGGTGTAGATATTTCCATGTTTATTCAGATGAATGTGTAGATATTTCCATGTTTTTACAGATGGCAGTGTAGATATTTCAATGTTTATATAGATGGCGCTGTTGATATTTCCATGTTTATACAGATAACGGTGGAGATATTTCCATGTTTATACAGAGAGCAGTGGAGATATTTCCATCTTTATACACATAGCGGTGTACATATTTCCATGTTTATAGATACAGCGGTGTAGGTATTTCCATGTTTATACAGATAGCGGTGCAGATATTTCCATGTTTACACAGATGCCTATGCAGATATGTTCATATTTATACAGAGGGCTGTGTAGATGTTTCTATATTTATACAGATGGCAGTGTAGATATTGAAATCTTCCTACACATGACTGTGTAGGTATTTCCATGTTTATACAGATGTGTTTGTAGTTATTTCCATGTTTATAGAGATAGCAGTTTAAATATTTCCATCTTTATACAGATAGTGGTGTAGATATTTCCATGTTTATACAGATGGCGGTGTAGATACAGCCATGTTTCTGAATATGGCAGTGTAGATATTTTCATGTTTACATAGATGGCGGTGTAGATATTTCCATGTTTACAGAGATTGTGGTGTAGATATTTCCATGTTTATAGTGCAAGTGGTGTAGGTATTTCCATGTTTATAGAGATAGCGGTGTAGACATTTCCATATTTTTACAGGTAGCGGTGTAGTTATTTCCATGTTTATACAGATGGTGGTGTAGATATTTCCATGTTTCTAAAGATGGCGGTGTAGATATTTCCTTGTTTATACAGATAGCGGTGTAGATATTTCCATGTATATACAGATAGCGGTGTGGATATTAACATGTTTACACAGATAGCGGTGGAGATATTTCCCTGTTTATACAGGTAGCCATGTAGATATTTCCCTATTTATACAGATAGCGGTGTAGATATATCCAAGTTTATAGAGATAGCGGTTTAGATATTTCCATGTTTATACAGAAGGCTGTGTAGATATTTCCATGTGTATACAGATGGCGGTGTAGATATTTCCATGTTTATACATATAGCAGTGTAGATATTTCCATGTTTACAGATATAGCGGTAAAGATATTTCCATCTTTGCAGAGATTGCGGTGTAGACATTGCAAACTTTACACAGATAGCGGTGCAGATATTTCCAAGTTTACACAGATACCTGTGTCGATATTTCCATGTTTACAGTGATATCATTGTAGATATTTCCTTGTTTGTACAGATAGCGGTGTAGTTATTTACATGTTGACACAGATAGCGGTGTAGACATTTTCAGGGTTATACAGATAGTGGTGCAGATATTTCCACGTTTTACAGATAGCTGTGAAGATATATCCCTGTTTACACAGATAACGTTGTAAATATTTACGTTTACACAGATAGCGTTGTAGATATTTCCATGCTTACACAGATTGCGGTGTAGATATTTCCAAGTTTACACAGATAGCAGGGTAGATATTTCCATGTTTACACAGATAGGGTTGTAGATATTTCATTGTTTATAGAGATAGCGGTGAAGGTATTTCCATGTTTTTAAAGATACCGGTGTAGGTATTTCCGTGTTTAAAAGGTAGAGGTGGAGATATTTCCATGTTTATACAGGTAGCGGTGTAAAAATTTCCATGTTTATACACATAGCAGTGTAGTTATTTCCATGTTTATACAGATAGCGGTGTAGATATTTCCATATTTATTCAGATGACTGTGTAGATATTTCCATGTTTTTACAGATGGCAGTGTAGATATTTCAATGTTTATAGAGATGGCGCTGTAGATATTTCCATGTTTATACAGATAACGGTCGAGTTATTTCCATGTTTATACAGACAGCAGTGGAGATATTTCCATGTTTATACACAGAGCGGTGTACATATTTCCATGTTTATAGAGACAGCTGTGTAGGTATTTCCATGTTTATACAGATAGCGGTGCAGATATTTCCATGTTTATACAGATGCCTATGCAGATATTTCCATATTTATTCAGAGGGCTGTGTAGATATTTCTCTGTTTATACAGATGGCAGTGTAGATAATTCCATGTTCCTACACATGACTGTGTAGGTATTTCCATGTTTATACAGATGGCTTTGTAGATATTTCCATGTTTATAGAGATAGCAGTGCAGATATTTCCATGTTTATACAGATAGCGGTGTATATATTTCCATGTATATACAGATCGTGGTGTAGATATTTCCATGTTTATACAGATACCGGTGTAGATATTTCCATGTTTATACAGACCTCAGTGTAGATATTTCCATGTTTATAGAGATAGCAGTGTAGATATTTCCATGTTTGTACAGATGGCGGTGTTGATGTTTCCATCTATACACAGATTGCCGTGTAGGTATTTCCATGTGTATACAGATGGCATTGTAGGTATTTCGATGTTTATACAGATGGTGGTGTAGATATTTCCATGTTTACACAGATGAGTGTATAGGTATTTGCATGTTTTTACAGATGGTGGTGTAGATATTTCCAAGTTTGTAGAGATAGCAGTGTAGATATTTCCATATTTATACAGATAAAGGTGTAGAAGTTTCCATGTTTATACAGATATCGGTGTAAATATATCCATGTTTATACAGATCACGGTGTAGATATTTCCATGTTTATAGAAATAGCGGTGTAGATATTTCCATGTTTATACAGATAGCGGTGCAGATATTTCCATGTTTGTACAGATGGCGGTGTTGATATTTCCATCTATACACAGATGACCGAGTAGATATTTCCATGTTTATACAGATGGCGGCGCAGATATTTCCATGGATATGTAGATGGCGGTGTAGATATTTCCATGTTTATACAGAAAGCGGTGTAGATATTTCCATGTTTATATAGATAGCGGTGTAGATATTTCCGTGTATATACACATGGCTGTGTAGATATTTCCATGTTTATACAGAATGCGGTGTAGATATTTCCATGTTTATACGGATAACTTTGTAAGTATTTCCATGTTTATACAGATGGCGGTGTAGATATTTCGATGTTTATAGAGATAGCTGTGGAGATATTTCCATGTTTATACAGATAGCGGTGTAGATATTTGATGTTTATACAGATCGCGGTGTAGATATTTCCAGGTTTATACAGATCACGGTGTAGATATTTCCCTGTTTATACAAATAACGGTGTAGATATTTCCATGTTTATACAGATAGCGGTGTAGATATTTCCATGCATATACAGATGGCTGTGTAGATATTTCCATGTTTATACAGAAGGCACTGTAGATATTTCCATGTTTATACAGATGACATTGTAGGTATTTCCATGTTTATACAGATGGTGGTGTAGTTATTTCCATGTTTATAGAGATAGCTGTGTAGATATTTCCTTGTTTATACAGATAGCGGTGTAGATATTTCCATGTTTATACAGATTGCGGTGTAGATATTTCCATGTTTATACACATCGCGGTGTAGATATGTCCATGTTTCTACAGATAGCGGTGTAGATATTTCCATGTTTACACAGATTGCGGTGTGGATATTTCCATCTTTCTACAGATGGCATTGTAGATATTTCCAGGTTTATACAGATGTCGGTGTAGATATTTCCATGTTTATAGAGATGGCGGTGTAGATATTTCCTTGTTCATAGAGATAGCGGTGTTGATTTTTCATTATTTATAGAGATAGCTGTGTGGATATTTCCATGTTTATACAGATAGGGTTGTAGATATTTCCATGTTTATAGAGATGGTGGTGTAGATATTTCCATGTTTATACAGATCATGGTGTAGATATTTCCAGGTTTATACAGATCGCGGTGCTGATATTACCATGTTTATAGGGTTAGGGGTGCAAATACTTCCACATTTATACAGATAGCGGTGTAGTTATTAGCATGTTTATACAGATAGCGGTGTAGATATTTCCATGTATAAACAGATGTCTGTGTATATATTTCCATGTTTAAACAGATGGCGGTGTAGATATTTCCTTGTTTATACAAATAGCGGTGTATATATTTCCATGTTTATACAGATAGCGGTGTAGATATTTCCATGTATATACAGATGGCTGTGTAGATATTTCCATGTTTATACAGATGGCTGTGTAGATATTTCCATGTTTATACAGATGACTTTGTAGGTATTTCCTTTTTTATACATATGGCGGTGTAGATATTTCCATGTTTATAGAGATAGCTGTGTAGATATTTCCATGTTTACACAGATAACGGTCTAGATATTTCCATGTTTATACAGATCGCGGTGTAGATATTTCCATGTTTATACAGATCGCGGTGTAGATATTTCCATGTTTATACAGATGGCGGTGTAGATATATCCATGTTCATAGAGATAGCAGTGAGGATATTTCCATGTTTTTACAGATATCAGTGTAGATATTTCCACTTTAATAGAGATAGCGGTTTAGATGTTTCACATTTATACAGATAGCGGTGTAGATATTTCCATGTTTATACAGATTGCGGTGTAGATATTTCCATGTTTATAGAGATAGCTGTGTAGATATTTCCACCTTTATACAGATGGCGGTGTAGATATTTCCATCTTTCTACAAATGGCAGTGTAGATATGTCCAAGTTTATAGAGATGGCGGTGTAGATATTTCCATGTTTATATAGATGGCAGTGTAGATATTTTCCTGTTTATGTAGATGGCGTTGTAGATACCTCCATGTTTAAAGAGATGGCGGTGTGTATATTTCCATGTTGATGGAGATAGCGGTGTAGATATTTCCATGTTTATACAGATAGCGGTGTAGTTATTTCCATGTTTATACAGATAGCGGTGTAGATATTTCTATGTTTCTACAGATGACTGTGTAGATATTTCCATGTTTGTACAGATGGCGGTGTAGATATTTCCATGTTTATAGAGATAGCAGTGTAGATATTTCCATGTTTATACAGATTGCGGTGGAGGTATTTCCATGTTTATACAGATGGCTGTGCCGATATTTCCATGTTTATACAGAGTTCTCTGTAGATATTTCCATGTTTATATAGATGACAGTGTAGGTATTTCCAGGTTTATACAGATGACTGTGTAGATATTTCCATGTTAATACAGATGGCGATGTAGATATTTCCATGTTTATACAGAGAGCGGTGTAGATATTTCCATGTTTATAGAGATAGCAGTTTAAATATTTCCATCTTTATACAGATAGTGGTGTAGATATTTCCATGTTTATACAGATGGCGGTGTAGATACAGCCATCTTTCTGAATATGGCAGTGTAGATATTTTCATGTTTACATAGATGGTGGTGCAGATATTTCCATGTTTACAGAGATTGCGGTGTAGATATTTCCATGTTTATAGTGCAAGTGGTGTAGTTATTTCCATGTTTATAGAGATAGCGGTGAAGACATTTCCATATTTATACAGGTAGTGGTGTAGGTATTTCCATGTTTATACAGATGGCGGTGTAGATATTTCGATGTTTATAGAGATAGCAGTGGAGATATTTCCATGTTTATACAGATAGCGGTGTAGTTATTTCCATGTTTATATAGATAGCGGTGTAGATATTTCCATGTATATACACATGGCTGTGTAGATGTTTCCATGTTTATACAGATGGTGGTGTAGATATTTCCATGTTTATACAGATAACTTTGTAAGTATTTCCATGTTTATACAGATGGCGGTGTAGATATTTCGATGTTTATAGAGATAGCAGTGGAGATGTTTCCATGTTTATACAGATAGCGGTGTAGATATTTCCATGTTTATACTGATCGCGGTGTAGATATTTCCATGTTTATAGAGATGGCGGTGTAGATATTTCCATGTTCATAGAGATAGCGGTGTTGATTTTTCCATGTTTATAGAGATAGCTGTGTGGATATTTCCATGATTATACAGATAGGGGTGTAGATATTTCCATGTTTATAGAGAAGGCGGTGTAGATATTTCCATGTTTATATAGATGACGTTGTAGATATTTCCATGTTTATACAGACCGCAGTGTAGATATTTCCATGTTTATACAGATCATGGTGTAGATATTTCCATGTTTATACAGATTGCGGTGTTGATATTACCATGTTTACAGGGATAGCGGTGCAAATATTTCCACATTTATACAGATAGCAGTGTAGTTATTAGCATGTTTATACATATAGCGGTGTAGATATTTCCATGTGTAAACAGATGTCTGTGTATATATTTCCATGTTTAAACAGATGGCGGTGTAGATATTTCCATGTATATACAAATGGCTGTGTAGATATTTCCATGTTTATACAGCTGACTTTTTAGGTATTTCCATGTTTATACAGATGGCGGTGTGGATATTTCCATGTTCATAGAGATAGCAGTGAGGATATTTCCATGTTTATACAGATAGCATTGTAGATATTTCCATTTTTATGGAGATCGCGGTTTAGATATTTCATATTTATACAGTTAGCGGTGTAGATATTTCCATGTTTATACAGATTGTGGTGTAGATATTTCCATGTTTATTCAGATGACTGTGTAGATATTACCATGTTTTTACAGATGGCAGTGTAGATATTTCAATGTTTATAGAGATGGTGCTGTAGATATTTCCTTGTTTAAACAGATAACGGTGGAGATAATTCCATGTTTATACAGACTGCAGTGGAGATATTTCCATGTTTATACACATAGCGGTGTACATATTTCCATGTTTATAGAGACAGCGGTGTAGGTATTTCCATGTTTATACAGATGTCGGTGTAGATATTTCCATGTTTATAGAGATGGCGGTGTAGATATTTCCTTGTTCATAGAGATAGCGGTGTTGATTTTTCATTATTTATAGAGATAGCTGTGTGGATATTTCCATGTTTATACAGATAGGGTTGTAGATATTTCCATGTTTATAGAGATGGCGGTGTAGATATTTCCATGTTTATACAGATCATGGTGTAGATATTTCCAGGTTTATACAGATCGCGGTGCTGATATTACCATGTTTATAGGGTTAGGGGTGCAAATATTTCCACATTTATACAGATAGCGGTGTAGTTATTAGCATGTTTATACAGATAGCGGTGTAGATATTTCCATGTATAAACAGATGTCTGTGTATATATTTCCATGTTTAAACAGATGGCGGTGTAGATATTTCCTTGTTTATACAAATAGCGGTGTATATATTTCCATGTTTACACAGATAGCGGTGTAGATATTTCCATGTATATACAGATGGCTGTGTAGATATTTCCATGTTTATACAGATGGCTGTGTAGATATTTCCATGTTTATACAGATGACTTTGTAGGTATTTCCTTTTTTATACATATGGCGGTGTAGATATTTCCATGTTTATAGAGATAGCTGTGTAGATATTTCCATGTTTACACAGATAACGGTCTAGATATTTCCATGTTTATACAGATCGCGGTGTAGATATTTCCATGTTTATACAGATCGCGGTGTAGATATTTCCATGTTTATACAGATAGCGTTGTAGATATTTCCATGTTTATACAGATGGCGGTGTAGATATATCCATGTTCATAGAGATAGCAGTGAGGATATTTCCATGTTTATACAGATATCAGTGTAGATATTTCCACTTTAATAGAGATAGCGGTTTAGATATTTCACATTTATACAGATAGCGGTGTAGATATTTCCATGTTTATACAGATTGCGGTGTAGATATTTCCATGTTTATAGAGATAGCTGTGGAGATATTTCCACCTTTATACAGATGGCGGTGTAGATATTTCCATCTTTCTACAAATGGCAGTGTAGATATTTCCAAGTTTATAGAGATGGCGGTGTAGATATTTCCATGTTTATATAGATGGCAGTGTAGATATTTTCCTGTTTATGTAGATGGCGTTGTAGATACCTCCATGTTTAAAGAGATGGTGGTGTGTATATTTCCATGTTGATGGAGATAGCGGTGTAGATATTTCCATGTTTATACTGATAGCGGTGTAGTTATTTCCATGTTTATACAGATAGCGGTGTAGATATTTCTATGATTCTACAGATGACTGTGTAGATATTTCCATGTTTGTACAGATGGCGGTGTAGATATTTCCATGTTTATAGAGATAGCGGTGTAGATATTTCCATGTTTATACAGATTGCGGTGGAGGTATTTCCATGTTTATACAGATGGCTGTGCCGATATTTCCATGTTTATACAGAGTTCTCTGTAGATATTTCCATGTTTATATAGATGACAGTGTAGGTATTTCCAGGTTTATACAGATGACTGTGTAGATATTTCCATGTTAATACAGATGGTGGTGTAGATATTTCCATGTTTATACAGAGAGCGGTGTAGATATTTCCATGTTTATAGAGATAGCAGTTTAAATATTTCCATCTTTATACAGATAGTGGTGTAGATATTTCCATGTTTATACAGATGGCGGTGTAGATACAGCCATCTTTCTGAATATGGCAGTGTAGATATTTTCATGTTTACATAGATGGTGGTGCAGATATTTCCATGTTTACAGAGATTGCGGTGTAGATATTTCCATGTTTATAGTGCAAGTGGTGTAGTTATTTCCATGTTTATAGAGATAGCGGTGAAGACATTTCCATATTTATACAGGTAGTGGTGTAGGTATTTCCATGTTTATACAGATGGCGGTGTAGATATTTCGATGTTTATAGAGATAGCAGTGGAGATATTTCCATGTTTATACAGATAGCGGTGTAGTTATTTCCATGTTTATATAGATAGCGGTGTAGATATTTCCATGTATATACACATGGCTGTGTAGATGTTTCCATGTTTATACAGATGGCGGTGTAGATATTTCCATGTTTATACAGATAACTTTGTAAGTATTTCCATGTTTATACAGATGGCGGTGTAGATATTTCGATGTTTATAGAGATAGCAGTGGAGATATTTCCATGTTTATACAGATAGCGGTGTAGATATTTCCATGTTTATACTGATCGCGGTGTAGATATTTCCATGTTTATAGAGATGGCGGTGTAGATATTTCCATGTTCATAGAGATAGCGGTGTTGATTTTTCCATGTTTATAGAGATAGCTGTGTGGATATTTCCATGTTTATACAGATAGGGGTGTAGATATTTCCATGTTTATAGAGAAGGCGGTGTAGATATTTCCATGTTTATATAGATGACGTTGTAGATATTTCCATGTTTATACAGATCGCGGTGTAGATATTTCCATGTTTATACAGATCATGGTGTAGATATTTCCATGTTTATACAGATTGCGGTGTTGATATTACCATGTTTACAGGGATAGCGGTGCAAATATTTCCACATTTATACAGATAGCAGTGTAGTTATTAGCATGTTTATACATATAGCGGTGTAGATATTTCCATGTGTAAACAGATGTCTGTGTATATATTTCCATGTTTAAACAGATGGCGGTGTAGATATTTCCATGTATATACCAATGGCTGTGTAGATATTTCCATGTTTATACAGCTGACTTTTAAGGTATTTCCATGTTTATACAGATGGCGGTGTGGATATTTCCATGGTCATAGAGATAGCAGTGAGGATATTTCCATGTTTATACAGATAGCATTGTAGATATTTCCATTTTTATGGAGATCGCGGTTTAGATATTTCATATTTATACAGATAGCGGTGTAGATATTTCCATGTTTATACAGATTGTGGTGTAGATATTTCCATGTTTATTCAGATGACTGTGTAGATATTACCATGTTTTTACAGATGACAGGGTAGATATTTCAATGTTTATAGAGATGGCGCTGTAGATATTTCCTTGTTTAAACAGATAACGGTGGAGATAATTCCATGTTTATACAGACTGCAGTGGAGATATTTCCATGTTTATACACATAGCGGTGTACATATTTCCATGTTTATAGAGACAGCGGTGTAGGTATTTCCATGTTTATACAGATAGCGGTGAAGATATTTCCATGTTTACCCAGATGCCTATGCAGATATTTCCATATTTATACAGAGGGCTGTGTAGATATTTCTATGTTTATTCAGACGGCAGGGTAGATATTTAAATGTTCCTACACATGACTGTGTAGGTATTTCCATGTTTATACAGATGGCTTTGTAGATATTTCCGTGTTTATAGAGATAGCAGTGCAGATATTTCCATGTTTATACAGATAGCGGTGTATATAATTCCATGTTTATACAGATCGTGGTGTAGATATTTCCATGTTTATACAGATACCAGTGTAGATATTTCCATGTTTATACAGACCGCAGTGTAGATATTTCCATGTTTATAGAGATAGCAGTTTAGTTATTTCCATGTTTGTACAGTTGGCGGTGTTGATGTTTCCATCTATACACAGATTGCCGTGTAGGTATTTCCATGTGTATACAGATGGCATTGTAGATATTTCCATGTTTATACAGATGGTGGTGTAGATATCTCCATGTTTACACAGATGACTGTATAGGTATTTCCATGTTTATACAGATAGCGGTGCAGATATTTCCATGTTTACAGAGATAGCGGTGTAGATATTTCCATCTTTGCACAGATTGCTGTGTCGATATTTCCACTTTTACACAGATAGCTGTGTAGATATTTCCAAGTTTACAGAGATAGCTGTGTAGATATTTCCATGTTGACAGAGATAACGTTGTAGATATTTCCATGTTTATACAGATAGCGGTGTAGATATTTCCATGTTTATACACATAGCGGTGAAGATATTTCCATGTTTATACAGATAGCGGTGGAGATATTTCCCTGTTTATAGAGATAGCGATGTAGAGATTTCCGAGTTTATACACATAGCGGTGTAGATATTTCCATGTGTATACAGATGGCTTTGTAGTTATTTCCATATGTGTACATATGGCGGTGTAGATATTTCCATGTTAATACAGATGGCGCTGTAGATATTTCCATGTTGATACAGATGGCAGTGTAGATATTTCCATGTTTATAGAGATTGCGGTGTACATATTTCCATGTTTATGCAGATAGCGGTGTAGATATTTCCATGTTTATAGAGATTGCGGTGTACATATTTCCATGTTTATACAGATAGCGGTGGAGATATTTCCATGTTTATACAGATAGCAATGTAGATATTTCCATGTTTATAGAGATGGCTGTGTAGATATTTCCATGTTTATACAGATGGCAGTGTAGCTATTTCCATATTTACAGAAATAGCCATGTAGATATTTCCATTTTTAAACAGATGGCGGTGTAGATATTTCCATGTTTATAGAGATAGCGGTGTAGATATATCCATGTTTATACAGATAGCTGTGTAGATATTTCCATGTTTATAGAGGTAACGGTGTAGATATTTCCAGATTTATACAGATAGTCGTGTAGATATTTCCATGTATATTCAGATGGCGGTGTAGATATTTCCATATTTATACAGATAGCGGTGTGGCTATTTCCATGTTTATACAGATGGCAGTGTAGATATTTCCATTTTTATACAGATATCGGTGTAGATATTTCCATGTGTATACGGATAGCAGTGTAGATATTTCCATGTTTCTGCAGATTGCAGTGTAGATATTTCCATGTGTATACAAATAGCAGTGTAGATATTTCCATGTTTATAGAGATAGCGGTGTAGATATTTCCATGTTTATACAGATAGCGGTGGAGATATTTCCATTTGTATACAGATGGCGGTGTAGATATTTCCATGTTTCTACAGATGGCTGTGTAGATATTTCCATATTTTTACAGATGGCAGTGTAGATATTTCCATGTTTTTACAGATAGCGGTTTAGCTATTTCCATGTTTATACAGATAGTGGTGTAGATATTTCCATGTTTACAGAGATAGAGTTTTAGATATTTCCATATTTGCACAGATTACGGTGTAGATATTTACATCCTCACACAGATTGCGGTGTACATATTTCCATGTTTACACAGACAGCTGTGTAGATATTTCCAAGTTTACACAGATAGTGTTGAAGATATTTCCATGTTTATAGTGATTGCAGTGTAGATATTTCCATGTTTATAGAGATAGTGGTGTAGATATTTACATGTTTATACAGGTAGCGATGTAGATATTTCCGTGTTTACAGAGATAGCGGTGTAGATACTTCCATATTTATAGAGATAGCGGTGTAGATATTTGTATTTTCATTCAGATGGCAGTGTAGATATTTCCATGTTTATACAGAGAGCGGTGTAGTCATTTCCATGTTTACAGAGATAGCGGTGTAGATATTTCCATGTTTATACAGATAACGGAGGAGATATTTCCATGTTTATACAGATAGTGGTGTAGATATTTCCATGTTTATACAGATAGCGGTGTAGATATTTCCATGTTTATACAGAGAGTGGAGGATATATTTCCATGTTTATACAGATAGCGGTGTCGATATTTCCATGCTTATACAGAGAGTGGTGTTGATATTTCCATGTTTACAGGGATATAGGTGTAGATATTTCCATATTTGCACAAAATGCGGTGTAGATATTTCCATTTTCACAGAGATTGCGTTGTACATATTTCCATGTTTACACAGACAGTGGTGTAGATATTTCCATGTTTACACAGATAGTGTTGTAGATATTTCCATGTTTATAGAGATTGCGGTGTAGATATTTCCATGTTTCTAGAGATGGTGGTGTAGATATTTCCAAGTTTATGCAGGTAGCGGTGCAGATATTTCCATGTTTATAGAGATAGCGGTGTAGATATGTCCATGTTTATACAGGTAGCGGTGTAGATATTTCCATGTTTACAGAGATATCGGTGTAGATATTTCCATATTTATACAGATAGCGGTTTAGATATTTTTATGTTTATTCAGATGGTGGTGTAGATATTTTCATGTTTTTCCAGATAGCGGTGTGGCTATTACCAGGTTTATACAGATGGCAGTGTAGGTATATCCATGTTTATACAGATAGTGGAGTAGATATTTCCATGTTTATAAAGATAGCGGTGAACCTATTTCCAAGTTTATAGAGATAGCGGTGGAGATATTTCCATGTTCATAGAGATAGAGATGGAGATATTTCCATGTTTGTACAGATAACGATGTAGATATTTCCAGGTCTATGCAGATAGCGGTGTAGATATTTCCGTGTTTATGCAGATAGCGGTGTAGATATTTCCATGTTTATAGAGATAGCCATGTAGATATTTCCATGTTTATACAGATAGCGGTGTAGACATTTCCATGTTTATAGGGATATCGGAGTGGATATTTACATATTTATACAGATAGCGGTGTAGATATTTCCATGTTTATACGGATAGCGGTGTAGATATTTCCATGTTTATACAGATAGCGGTGTACTTATTTCCATGTTTGTACAGATGACTTTGTACATATTTCCATGATTATACAGATGGCGGTGTAGATATTTCCATGTTTATAGAGATAGCGGTGTAGATATATCCATGTTTATACAGATAGCTGTGTAGATATTTCCATGTTTATAGAGGTAGCGGTGTAGATATTTCCATATTTATTCAGATAGCCGTGTAGATATTTCCATGTTTATTCAGATGGCGGTGTAGATATTTCCATATTTATACAGATAGCAGTGTGGCTATTTCCATGTTTATACAGATGGCAGTGTAGATATTTCCATGTTTATACAGATAGCGGTGTAGATATTTCCATGTTTATACAGATAGCAGTGTAGATATTTCCATGTTTATAGAGATTGCAGTGTAGATATTTCCATGTCTATACAATTAGCGGTGTAGGTATTTCCATGTTTATACAGACAGCGGTGTAGAAATTTCCATGTTTATACAGATAGCGGTGGAGATATTTCCATGTGTATACAGATGGGCGTGTAGATATTTCCATGTTTCTACAGATGGCTGTGTAGATATTTCCATATTTTTACAGATGGCGTTGTAGATATTTCCAGGTTTATACAGATAGTGGTGTCGATATTTCCATGTTTATACAGATTATGGTGTAGATATTTCCATGTTTATACAGATTTTGGTGTGGATATTTCCATGTTTATACAGATAGCGGTGTAGATATTTCCATGTTTATAAAGATAGTGGTGTAGATATTTCCATGTTTACAGAGATAGAGGTGTAGATATTTCCATATTTGCACAGATTGCGGTGTAGATATTTCCATCCTCACACAGATTGCGCTGTACATATTTCCATGTTTACACAGACAGCTGTGTAGATATTTCCATGTTTACACAGATAGTGTTGTAGTTATTTCCATGTTTATAGAGATTGCGGTGTACATTTTTCCATTTTTGTACAGATTGCGGTGTAGATATTTCCATGTCTATACAAACAGCGGTGTAGATATTTCCATGTTTATACAGATAGCGGTGTAACTATTTCCATGTGTATACAGATAGCTTTGGAGATATTTCCATGTGTATACAGATGGCGGTGTAGATATTTCCATGTTTATACAGATAGCAGTGTAGATATTTCCGTGTTTATACAGATAGTGGTGTGGATATTTCTATGTTTATACAGATGACTGTGTACGTATTTCCATATTTATACAGAAGGCGGTTTAGATATTTCCATATTTATAGAAATAGCCATGTAGATATTTCCATGTATATACAGATAGCGGTGTAGACATTTCCATATTTATAGAGATAGCCGTGTAGATATTTCCATATTTATACAGATAGCGGTGTAGATATTTCCATGTTTATACAGATAGCGTTGTAGTTGTTTCCATGTTTACACAGATAGCGGTGTAGATATATCATTGTTTATACAGATCTTGGTGTAGATATTTCCATGTTTATGCAGACAGCGGTGTAGATATTTCCATGTTTATATAGGTATCGGAGTTGATATTTCCATATTTACAGAGATAGATGTGTAGATATCACCATATTTGCACAGATTGCTGTGTAGATATTTCCACCTTTATACAGATACCATTGTAGATATTTCCATGTTTATACAGATAACAGTATAGATATTTCCATCTTTATACAGATGACTGTGTAGATATTTCCATGTGTATACAGATGGCATTGTAGATATTTCCATGTTTATGCAGATAGCAGTGTGGCTATTTCCATGTTTATAGAGATTGCGTTGAAGATATTTCCAAGTTGATAGAGATGGCTGTGTAGATATTTCCATGTTTATACAGATGGCACTGTAGCTATTTCCACGTTTATACAGATAGTGGTGTAGATATTTCCATGTTTATACAGATGACTGTGTAGGTATTTTCATGTATCTACAGATGGCAGTGTAGATATTTCCATGTTTATAGAGATAGCAGTGTAGTTATTTCCATGTTTATACAGAGAGCGGTGTAGCTATTTCCATGTTTATACGGATAGCGGTGTAGGTATTTCCATGTTTATACAGATAGCGGTGTAGATATTTCCATGTTTATACAGATGACTGTGTACATATTTCCATGTTTACACAGATGGCGGTGTAGATATTTCCATGTTTATAGAGATAGCGGTGTAGATATATCCATGTTTATACAGATAGCTGTGTAGATATTTCCATGTTTATGGACGTAGCGGTGTAGATATTTCCCTATTTATACAGATAGCCTTGTAGATATTTCCATGTTTATTCAGATGCCGGTGTAGATATTTCCATATTTATACAGATAGCAGTGTGGCTATTTCTATGTTTATACAGATGGCAGTGTAGATATTTCCATGTTTATACAGATAGTGGTGTAGATATTTCCATGTGTATACAGATATCAGTGTAGATATTTCCATGTTTCTACAGATTGCGGTGTAGATATTTCCATGTCTATACAAATAGCGGTGTAGATATTTCCATGTATATACAGATAGCAGTGTAGATATTTCCATGTTTATACAGATAGCGGTGGAGATATTTCCATGTGTATTCAGATGGCGGTGGAGATATTTCCATGTTTCTACAGATGACTGTGTAGATATTTCCATATTTTTACAGATGGCGGTGTAGATATTTCCATGTTTATACAGAGAGCGGTGGAGATATTTCCATGTTTATACAGATAGCGGTGGAGATATTTCAATGTTTATAGAGATGGTGGTGTAGATATTTTCAAGTATATGCAGATAGCGGTGTAGATATTTCCATTTTTATAGAGATAGTGGTGTAGATATTTCCATGTTTATACAGGTAGCGGTGTAGACATTTCCGTGTTTACAGAGATAGCGGTGTAGATATTTCCATATTTATACAGATAGCGGTTTAGATATTTTTATGTTTATTCAGATGGTGGTGTAGATATTTTCATGTTTTTCCAGATAGCGGTGTGGCTATTACCAGGTTTATACAGATGGCAGTGTAGATATATCCATGTTTATACAGATAGTGGAGTAGATATTTCCATGTTTATAAAGATAGCGGTGAACCTATTTCCAAGTTTATAGAGATAGCGGTGGAGATATTTCCATGTTCATAGAGATAGCGATGGAGATATTTCCATGTTTGTAGAGATAACGATGTAGATATTTCCATGTCTATGCAGATAGCGGTGTAGATATTTCCGTGTTTATGCAGATAGCGGTGTAGATATTTCCATGTTTATAGAGATAGCCATGTAGATATTTCCATGTTTATACAGATAGCGGTGTAGACATTTCCATGTTTATAGGGATATCGGAGTGGATATTTACATATTTATACAGATAGCGGTGTAGATATTTCCATGTTTATACGGATAGCGGTGTAGATATTTCCATGTTTATACAGATAGCGGTGTACTTATTTCCATGTTTGTACAGATGACTTTGTACATATTTCCATGATTATACAGATGGCGGTGTAGATATTTCCATGTTTATAGAGATAGCGGTGTAGATATATCCATGTTTATACAGATAGCTGTGTAGATATTTCCATGTTTATAGAGGTAGCGGTGTAGATATTTCCATATTTATTCAGATAGCCGTGTAGATATTTCCATGTTTATTCAGATGGCGGTGTAGATATTTCCATATTTATACAGATAGCAGTGTGGCTATTTCCATGTTTATACAGATGGCAGTGTAGATATTTCCATGTTTATACAGATAGCGGTTTAGATATTTCCATGTTTATACAGATAGCAGTGTAGATATTTCCATGTTTATAGAGATTGCGGTGTAGATATTTCCATGTCTATACAAATAGCGGTGTAGGTATTTCCATGTTTATACAGACAGCGGTGTAGAAATTTCCATGTTTATAAAGATAGCGGTGGAGATATTTCCATGTGTATACAGATGGGGGTGTAGATATTTCCATGTTTCTACAGATGGCTGTGTAGATATTTCCGTATTTTTACAGATGGCGTTGTAGATATTTCCAGGTTTATACAGATAGTGGTGTAGATATTTCCATGTTTATACAGATTATGGTGTAGATATTTCCATGTTTATACAGATTTTGGTGTGGATATTTCCATGTTTATACAGATAGCGGTGTAGATATTTCCATGTTTATAAAGATAGTGGTGTAGATATTTCCATGTTTACAGAGATAGAGGTGTAGATATTTCCATATTTGCACAGATTGCAGTGTAGATATTTCCATCCTCACACAGATTGCGCTGTACATATTTCCATGTTTACACAGACAGCTGTGTAGATATTTCCATGTTTACACAGATAGTGTTGTAGTTATTTCCATGTTTATAGAGATTGCGGTGTACATTTTTCCATTTTTGTACAGATTGCGGTGTAGATATTTCCATGTCTATACAAACAGCGGTGTAGATATTTCCATGTTTATACAGATAGCGGTGTAACTATTTCCATGTGTATACAGATAGCTTTGGAGATATTTCCATGTGTATACAGATGGCGGTGTAGATATTTCCATGTTTATACAGATGGCAGTGTAGATATTTCCGTGTTTATACAGATAGTGGTGTGGATATTTCTATGTTTATACAGATGACTGTGTACGTATTTCCATATTTATACAGAAGGCGGCTTAGATATTTCCATATTTATAGAAATAGCCATGTAGATATTTCCATGTATATACAGATAGCGGTGTAGACATTTCCATATTTATAGAGATAGCCGTGTAGATATTTCCATATTTATACAGATAGCGGTGTAGATATTTCCATGTTTATACAGATAGCGTTGTAGATGTTTCCATGTTTATACAGATAGCGGTGTAGATATATCATTGTTTATACAGATCTTGGTGTAGATATTTCCATGTTTATGCAGACAGCGGTGTAGATATTTCCATGTTTATATAGGTATCGGAGTTGATATTTCCATATTTACAGAGATAGATGTGTAGATATCACCATATTTGCAGAGATTGCTGTGTAGATATTTCCACCTTTATACAGATACCATTGTAGATATTTCCATGTTTATACAGATAACAGTATAGATATTTCCATCTTTATACAGATGACTGTGTAGATATTTCCATGTGTATACAGATGGCATTGTAGATATTTCCATGTTTATGCAGATAGCGGTGTGGCTATTTCCATGTTTATAGAGATAGCGTTGAAGATATTTCCAAGTTGATAGAGATGGCTGTGTAGATATTTCCATGTTTATACAGATGGCAGTGTAGCTATTTCCACGTTTATAGAGATAGTGGTGTAGATATTTCCATGTTTATACAGATGACTGTGTAGTTATTTCCATGTATCTATAGATGGCAGTGTAGATATTTCCATGTTTATAGAGATAGCAGTGTAGTTATTTCCATGTTTATACAGAGAGCGGTGTAGCTATTTCCATGTTTATACGGATAGCGGTGTAGGTATTTCCATGTTTATAGAGATAGCGGTGTAAATATTTCCATGTTTATACAGATGACTGTGTACATATTTCCATGTTTACACAGATGGCGGTGTAGATATTTCCATGTTTATAGAGATAGCGGTGTAGATATATCCATGTTTATACAGATAGCTGTGTAGATATTTCCATGTTTATAGACGTAGCGGTGTAGATATTTCCCTATTTATACAGATAGCCGTGTAGATATTTCCATGTTTATTCAGATGCCGGTGTAGATATTTCCATATTTATACAGATAGCGGTGTGGCTATTTCCATGTTTATACAGATGGCAGTGTAGATATTTCCATGTTTATACAGATAGTGGTGTAGATATTTCCATGTGTATACAGATAGCAGTGTAGATATTTCCATGTTTCTACAGATTGCGGTGTAGATATTTCCATGTCTATACAAATAGCGGTGTAGATATTTCCATGTATATACAGATAGCGGTGTAGATATTTCCATGTTTATACAGATAGCGGTGGAGATATTTCCATGTGTATTCAGATGGCGGTGTAGATATTTCCATGTTTCTACAGATGACTGTGTAGATATTTCCATATTTTTACAGATGGCGGTGTAGATATTTCCATGTTTATACAGAGAGCGGTGGAGATATTTCCATGTTTATACAGATAGCGGTGGAGATATTTCAATGTTTATAGAGATGGTGGTGTAGATATTTTCAAGTATATGCAGATAGCGGTGTAGATATTTCCATTTTTATAGAGATAGTGGTGTAGATATTTCCATGTTTATACAGGTAGCGGTGTAGATATTTCCGTGTTTACAGAGATAGCGGTGTAGATATTTCCATATTTATACAGATAGCGGTTTAGATATTTTTATGTTTATTCAGATGGTGGTGTAGATATTTTCATGTTTTTCCAGATAGCGGTGTGGCTATTACCAGGTTTATACAGATGGCAGTGTAGATATATCCATGTTTATACAGATAGTGGAGTAGATATTTCCATGTTTATAAAGATAGCGGTGAACCTATTTCCAAGTTTATAGAGATAGCGGTGGAGATATTTCAATGTTCATAGAGATAGCGATGGAGATATTTCCATGTTTGTACAGATAACGATGTAGATATTTCCATGTCTATGCAGATAGCGGTGTAGATATTTCCGTGTTTATGCAGATAGCGGTGTAGATATTTCCATGTTTATAGAGATAGCCATGTAGTTATTTCCATGTTTATACAGATAGCGGTGTAGACATTTCCATGTTTATAGGGATATCGGTGTGGATATTTACATATTTATACAGATAGCGGTGTAGATATTTCCATGTTTATACGGATAGCGGTGTAGATATTTCCATGTTTATACAGATAGCGGTGTACTTATTTCCATGTTTGTACAGATGACTTTGTACATATTTCCATGATTATACAGATGGCGGTGTAGATATTTCCATGTTTATAGAGATAGCGGTGTAGATATATGCATGTTTATACAGATAGCTGTGTAGATATTTCCATGTTTATAGAGGTAGCGGTGTAGATATTTCCATATTTATTCAGATAGCCGTGTAGATATTTCCATGTTTATTCAGATGGCGGTGTAGATATTTCCATATTTATACAGATAGCAGTGTGGCTATTTCCATGTTTATACGGATGGCAGTGTAGATATTTCCATGTTTATACAGATAGCGGTGTAGATATTTCCATGTTTATACAGATAGCAGTGTTGATATTTCCATGTTAATAGAGATTGCGGTGTAGATATTTCCATGTCTATACAAATAGCGGTGTAGATATTTCCATGTTTATTCAGACAGCGGTGTATAAATTTCCATGTTTATACAGATAGCGGTGGAGATATTTCCATGTGTATACAGATGGGGGTGTAGAGATTTCCATGTTTCTACAGATGGCTGTGTAGATATTTCCATATTTTTACAGGTGGCATTGTAGATATTTCCAGGTTTATACAGATAGTGGTGTAGATATTTCCATGTTTATACAGATTATGGTGTAGATATTTCCATGTTTATACAGATTTTGGTGTGGATATTTCCATGTTTATACAGATAGCGGTGTAGATATTTACATGTTTATAAAGATAGTGGTGTAGATATTTCCATGTTTACAGAGATAGAGGTGTAGATATTTCCATATTTGCACAGATTGCGGTGTAGATATTTCCATCCTCACACAGATTGCGCTGTACATATTTCCATGTTTACACAGACAGCTGTGTAGATATTTCCATGTTTACACAGATAGTGTTGTAGGTATTTCCATGTTTATAGAGATTGCGGTGTAGATATTTCCATTTTTGTACAGATTGCGGTGTAGATATTTCCATGTCTATACAAACAGCGGTGTAGATATTTCCATGTTTATACAGATAGCGGTGTAACCATTTCCATGTTTATACAGATAGCTTTGGAGATATTTCCATGTGTATACAGATGGCGGTGTAGATAATTCCATGTTTATACAGATAGCTTTGGAGATATTTCCATGTGTATACAGATGGCGGTGTAGATATTTCCGTGTTTATACAGATGGCAGTGTAGATATTTCCGTGTTTATACAGATAGTGGTGTGGATATTTCTATGTTTATACAGATGACTGTGTACGTATTTCCATATTTATACAGATGGCGGTTTAGATATTTCCATATTTATAGAAATAGCCATGTAGATATTTCCATGTATATACAGATAGCGGTGTAGACATTTCCATGTTTATAGAGATAGCCGTGTAGATATTTCCATATTTATACAGATAGCGGTGTAGATATTTCCATGTTTATACAGATAGCGTTGTAGATGTTTCCATGTTTATACAGATAGCGGTGTAGATATATCATTGTTTATACAGATCTTGGTGTAGATATTTCCATGTTTATGCAGACAGCGGTGTAGATATTTCCATGTTTATATAGGTATCGGAGTTGATATTTCCATATTTACAGAGATAGATGTGTAGATATCTCCATATTTGCACAGATTGCTGTGTACATATTTCCACCTTTATACAGATACCATTGTAGATATTTCCATGTTTATACAGATAACAGTATAGATATTTCCATCTTTATACAGATGACTGTGTAGATACTTCCATGTGTATACAGATGGCATTGAAGATATTTCCATGTTTATGCAGATAGCGGTGTGGCTATTTCCATGTTTATAGAGATAGCGTTGAAGATATTTCCAAGTTGATAGAGATGGCTGTGTAGATATTTCCATGTTTATACAGATGGCAGTGTAGCTATTTCCACGTTTATACAGATAGTGGTGTAGATATTTCCATGTTTATACAGATGACTGTGTAGGTATTTCCATGTATCTACAGATGGCAGTGTAGATATTTCCATGTTTATAGAGATAGCAGTGTAGTTATTTCCATGTTTATACAGAGAGCGGTGTAGCTATTTCCATGTTTATACGGATAGCGGTGTAGGTATTTCCATGTTTATACAGATAGCGGTGTAGATATTTCCATGTTTATACAGATGACTGTGTACATATTTCCATGTTTACACAGATGGCGGTGTAGATATTTCCATGTTTACAGAGATAGTGGTGTAGATATATCCATGTATATACAGATAGCTGTGTAGATATTTCCATGTTTATAGAGGTAGCGGTGTAGATATTTCCCTATTTATACAGATAGCCTTGTAGATATTTCCATGTTTATTCAGATGCCGGTGTAGATATTTCCATATTTATACAGATAGCGGTGTGGCTATTTCCATGTTTATACAGATGGCAGTGTAGGTATTTCCATGTTTATACAGATAGTGGTGAAGTTATTTCCATGTGTATACAGATAGCAGTGTAGATATTTCCATGTTTCTACAGATTGCGGTGTAGATATTTCCATGTCTATACAAATAGCGGTGTAGATATTTCCATGTTTATACAGATAGCGGTGTAGATATTTCCATGTTTATACAGATAACGGTGGAGATATTTCCATGTGTATTCAGATGGCGGTGTAGATATTTCCATGTTTCTACAGATGACTGTGTAGATATTTCCATATTTTTACAGATGGCGGTGTAGATATTTCCATGTTTATACGGAGAGCGGTGGAGATATTTCCATGTTTACACAGATAGCGGTGGAGATATTTCAATGTTTATAGAGATGGTGGTGTAGATATTTTCAAGTATATGCAGATAGCGGTGTAGATATTTCCATTTTTATAGAGATAGTGGTGTAGATATTTCCATGTTTATACAGGTAGCGGTGTAGATATTTCCGTGTTTACAGAGATAGCGGTGTAGATACTTCCATATTTATAGAGATAGCGGTGTAGATATTTGTATGTTTATTCAGATGGTGGTGTAGATATTTCCATGTTTATACAGAGAGCGGTGTAGACATTTCCCTGTTTATAGAGATAACGGTGTAGATATTTCCAAATTTATACAGATAACGGAGGAGATATTTCCAAGTTAATACAGATAGTGGTGTAGATATTTCCATGTTTATACAGATAGCGGTGTAGATATATCCATGTTTATACAGATTGTGGTGTAGATATTTCCATGTTTATACAGATAGCGGTGTCGATATTTCCATGCTTATACAGAGAGTGGTGTAGGTATTTCCATGTTTACAGAGATAGAGGTGTAGATATTTCCATATTTGCACAGATTGCAGTGTAGATATTTCCATCTTCACAGAGATTGCGGTGTACATATTTCCATGTTTACACACACAGCGGTGTAGGTATTTCCATGTTTACACAGATAGTTTTGTAGATATTTCCATGTTTATAGAGATGGCGGTGTAGATATTTCTATGTTTATACAGATATCAGTGTAGATATTTCCATGTTTATTCAGATAGCGGTGTAGGTATTACCATGTTTACACAGATAGCGGTGTAGATATTTCCATCTTTGAACAGATTGCGGTGTGGATATTTCCATGTTTATTCAGATAGCGTTGTAGATATTTCCATGTTTACACAGATAGCTCTGTAGACATTTCCATGTTTACACAGATAGCATTATAGATATTTCCATGTTTATAGAGATAGTGGTTTAGGTATTTCCATGTTTATACAGATAGCTGTGTTGTTATTTCCATTTTTATACAGATAGCGGTGTAGATTGTTCCATGTTTATGGACATGGCGGTGTAGATATTTTCACGTTTATAGAGATGGTGGTGTAGATATTTCCATGTTTATACAGATAGCGGTGCAGATATTTCCTGGTTTATAGAGATCGTGTTGTAGATGTTTCTATGTTTATACAGAGAGCCGTGTAGATATTTCCATGATTATACAGGTAGCGGTGTTCATATTTCCATGTTTATACAGATCGTGGTGTTGATATTTCCATTTTCCTCAGATGGCAGTTTAGATATTTCCATGTTTATACAGATGGCAGTGTAGATATTTCCATGTTCATTCAGAAGGCGGTGTAGATATTTCCATGTTTACAGAGATGGCGGTGTTAATATTTGTATGTTTATAGAGATAGCGGTGTAAATATTTCCATGTGTATAGAGATGGTGGTGTAGGTATTTCCATGTTTATAATGACAGTGTTGTAGATATTTCCATGTTTATTCAGATAGTGGTGTAGGTATTTCCATGTTTATACAGATGTCGGTGTAGATAGTTCCATGTTTATGGAGACGGCCATGTAGATATTTCCATGTTTATACAGATAGCGGTGTAGACATTTCCATGTGTATAGACATAGTGGTGTAGATATTTCCATATTTATAGTGATAGCGGAGTAGATATTTCCATGTTTATACAGATAGTGGTGTAGATATTTCCATGTTTATACAGATATCTGTGTAGATATATCCATGTTTATACAGATTGTGGTGTAGATATTTCCATGTTTATACAGATAGCGGTGTAGATATTTCCATGTTTATACAGAGAGTGGTGTAGATATCTCCATGTTTACGGAGATAGAGGTGTGGATATTTCCATATTAGGAAAGATTGTGGTGTAGATATTTCCATCTTCACATAGATTGCGGTGTACATATTTCCATGTTTAAACAGACAGCTGTGTACATATTTCCATGTTTACACAGATAGAGTTGTAGATATTTCCATGTTTCTACAGATTGCGTTGTATGTATTTAGATGTTTATAAAGATAGCGGTGTAGTTATTTACATGTTAATAAAGATAGCAGTGTAGATATTTCCATGTTTATACAGATAGCGGTGTAGATATTTCCATGTTTATACAGACAGCGTTGTAGATATTTCCATGTTTATACAGAGAGTGGTGGAGATATTTCCATGTTTATACAGATAGCCGTGGAGATATTCCCATGTTTCTAGAGACGGTGGGGTAGATATTTCCAAGTTTATGGAGATAGCGGTGTAGACATTTCCATGTTTATAGAGATAGCGGTGTAGATATGTCCATGTTTATACAGGTAGCGGTGTAGATATTTCCATGTTTACAGAGATAGCGGTGTAGATATTTCCATATTTATGCAGATAGCGGTTTAGATATTTGTATGTTTATTCAGATGGTGGTGTAGATATTTCCATGTTTTTAGAGATAGCCATGTAGATATTTCCATGTTTATACAGAGAGCAGTGAAGTCATTTCCATGTTTATAGAGATAGCATTGAAGATATTTCCATATTTATACAGATAGCGGCGCAGATATTTCCATGTTTATACTGATAGTGGTGTAGATATTTCCATGTTTATAAGGATTGCGGTGTAGATATTTCCATGTTTATACAGATTGTGGTGTGGATATTTCCATGTTTATACAGATAGCGGTGTAGATATTTCCATGTTTATACAGATAGTGGTGTAGATATTTCCATGTTTACAGAGATAGAGGTGTAGATATTTCCATATTTGCACAGATTGCGGTGTAGATATTTACATCCTCACACAGATTGCGGTGTACATATTTCCATGTTTACACAGACAGCTGTGTAGATATTTCCAAGTTTACACAGATAGTGTTGAAGATATTTCGATGTTTATAGTGATTTCAGTGTAGATATTTCCATGTTTATAAAGATAGCGGTGTAGATATTTCCATGTATATAGAGTTAGCGGTGGAGATATTTCCATGTTTATACAGATAGCGCTGAAGATATTTGCATGTTTATATAGATAGCGGTGTAGATATTTCCATGTTTATACAGATAGCGGTGTAGATATTTCCATGTTTATACAGATAGCGGTGTAGATATTTCCATATTTATACAGAGAGCGGTGGAGATATTTCCATGTTTATACAGATGTCGGTGGAGATATTTCCATGTTTATAGAGATGGTGGTGTAGATATTTCCAAGTTTATGCAGATAGCAGTGTAGATATTTCCATGTTTATAGAGATGGTGGTGTAGATATTTCTATGTTTACAGATAGCGGTGCAGATATTTCCATGTTTATACAGATAGCGATGTAGATATTTCCATGTTTATAGAGATGGCGGTGTAGATATTTCTATGGTTACAGATAGCGGTGCAGATATTTCCATGTTTATACAGATAGCGATGTAGATATTTGCATGTTTATAGAGATGGCTGTGTAGATATTTCCATGTTTATACAGATGGTAGTGTGGATATTTCCATATTTATAGAAATAGCCATGTAGATATTTCCATATTTGTACAGATAGCGGTGTAGACATTTCCATGTTTATAGAGATAGCGGTGTATATATTTCCATATTTATACAGATAGCGGTGTAGATATTTCCATGTTTATACAGATAGCAGTGTAGATGTTTCCATGTTTATAGAGATAGCGGTGTAGATATATCCATGTTTAGACAGATCATGGTGTAGATATTTCCATGTTTATACAGACAGCGGTGTAAATATTTCCATGTTTATATAGATAGCGGAGTAGATATTTAAATGTTTATACAGATAGCGGTGTAGATATATCCATGTTTATACAGATAGTGGTGTAGATATATCCATGTTTATACAAATTGTGGTGTAGATATTTCCATGTTTATACAGATAGCGGTGTCGATATTTCCAAGCTTATACAGAGAGTGGTGTAGATATTTCCATGTTTACAGAGATAGAGGTGTAGATATTTCCATATTTATACAGATAGCGGTTTAGATATTTGTATGTTTTTCAGATGGTGGTGTAGATATTTTCAGGTTTATACAGATAACGGTGTGGCTATTACCATGTTTATACAGATGGCAGTGTAGATATACCCATGTTTATACAGATAGTGGAGAAGATATTTCAATGTTTATAAAGATAGCGGTGAAGATATTTCCAAGTTAATAGAGATAGCGGTGAAGATATTTCCATGTTCCTAGAGATACCGATGGAGATATTTCCATGTTTGTACACATAACGATGTAGATATTTCCATGTCTATGCAGATAGCGGTGTAGATATTTCCGTGTTTATACAGATAGTGGTGTGGATATTTCTATGTTTAAACTGATGACTGTGTAGGTATTTCCATGTTTATACAGATGGCGGTGTAGATATTTCCATATTTATAGAAATAGCCATGTAGATATTTCCATGTTTATACAGATAGCGGTGTAGACATTTCCATGTTTATAGAGATAGCGGTGTAGATATTTCCATATTTAGACAGATAGCGGTGTAGATATTTCCATGTTTGTACAGATAGCGGTGTAGATGTTTCCATGTTTATACAGATAGCAGTGTGGATATATCCATGTTTATACAGATCGTGGTGTAGATATTTCCACGTTTATACAGACAGCGGTGTATATATTTCCATGTGTATGTAGATAGTGGAGTAGATATTTCCATATTTACAGAGATAGATGTGTAGATATTTCCATATTTCCACAGATTGCGGTGTAGGTATTTCCACCTTTTTTCAGATAGCGGCGTAGATATTTCCATGTTTACACAAATAACGGTGTAGATATGTCCATTTTTATAGAGATGACAGTGTAGATATTTCCATTTTTATAGAGATGGCGGTGTAGATATTTACATGTTTATACAGATAGCGGTGGAGATATTTCCTTGTTTATACAGGTAGCGGTGTTCATATTTCCATGTTTATACAGATCGTGGTGTTGATATTTCCATTTTTCTCTGATGGCAGTTTAGATATTTCCATGTTTATACAGATGGCGGTGTAGATATTTCCATGTTCATTCAGAAGGCGGTGTAGATATTTCCATGTTTACAGAGATGGCCGTGTTGAAATTTCTATGTTTATAGAGATAGCGGAGTAAATATTTCCATGTGTATAGAGACGGTGGTGTAGGTATTTCCATGTTTATAATGACAGTGGTGTAGATATTTCCATGTTTATTCAGATAGTGGTGTAGGTATTTCCATGTTTATACAGATGTCAGTGTAGATAGTTCCATGTTTATGGAGATGGCCATGTAGATATTTCCATGTTTATACAGAGAGCGGTGTAGACATTTCCATGGGTATAGAGATAGTGGTGTAGATATTTTCATATTTATACAGATAGCGGAGTAGATATTTCCATGTTTATACAGATAGTGGTGTAGATATTTCCATGTTTATACAGATAGCTGTGTAGATATATCCATGTTTATACAGATTGCGGTGTACATATTTCCATGTTTACACAGATAGAGTTGTAGATATTTCCATGTTTATACAGATTGCGTTGTAGATATTTACATGTTTATAAAGATAGCGGTGTAGATATTTCCATGTTTTTACAGATAGCGGTGTAGATATTTCCATGTTTATACAGACAGCGTTGTAGATATTTCCATGTTTATACAGAGAGTGGTGGAGATATTTCCATGTTTATACAGATAGCGGTGGAGATATTTCCATGTTTCTAGAGATGGTGGTGTAGATATTTCCAAGTTTATGCAGGTAGCGGTGTAGATATTTCCACGTTTATAGAGATAGCGGTGTAGATATGTCCATGTTTATACAGGTAGCGGTGTAGATATTTCCATGTTTACAGAGATAGCGGTGTAGATATTTCCATGTTTACACAGATACAGTTGTAGATATTTCCATGTTTATACAGATAGCGTTGTGGCTATTACCATGTTTATACAGATGGCAGTGTAGACATATCCATGTTTATACAGATAGTGGAGTATATATTTCAATGGTTATAAAGATAGAGGTCAAGATATTTCCAAGTTTATAGAGATAGCGGCGGAGATATTTCCATGTTCATAGAGATAGCGATGGAGATATTTCCATGTTTGTACAGATAACGATGTAGATATTTCCATGTCTATGCAGATAGCGGTGTAGATATTTCCGTGTTTATGCAGATAGCGGTGTTGATATTTCCATGTTTATAGAGATAGCCATGTAGATATTTCCATGTTTATACAGATAGCGGTGTAGACATTTCCATGTTTATAGGGATAGCGGTGTGGATATTTCCATATTTATACAGATAGCGGTGTAGATATTTCCATGTTTATACAGATAGCGGTGTAGGTATTTCCATGTTTATACAGATAGCGGTGTAGTTATTTCCATGTTTATACAGATGACTGTGTACATATTTCCATGTTTACACAGATGGCGTTGTAGATATTTCCATGGATATGCAGATGGCGGTGTGGATATTTCCATGTTTATAGAGATAGGGGTGTAGGTATTTCCATGTTTATAGACATAGCGGTGTAGATATTTCCACGTTTATAGAGATGGTGTTGTAGGTATTTCCATGTTTATACCGATAGCGGTGTTGGTATTTCCACATTTATACAGATAGCGATGTAGATATTTCCATGTTTATACAGCTCGCGGTGCAGATATTTATATCTTTATACAGATGGCATTGTAGATATTTCCTTTTTCACACAGATGGCGGTGTAGATGTTTCCATGTTTATACAGATGGCGGAGTAGTTAGTTCCATGTTTATGGAGATGGCAGTGTAGATATTTTCATGTTTATAGAGATGGCGGTGTAGATATTTCAATGTTTATAGAGATAGCAGTGTAGATATTTACATGTTCATACAGTTGGCTGTGTAGATATTTCCATGTGTATACAGATGGCATTGTAGGTATTTCCATGTTTATACAGATGACTGTATAGGTATTTCCATGTTTTTACAGATGGCAGTGCCGATATTTCCATGTTTATAGAGATAGCGGTGTACATATTACCATGTTTGTAGAGATGGCGGTGTTGATATTTCCATCTATATACAGATGGCCGTGTAGATATTTCCATGTTTATACAGATGGCGGCATAGATATTTCCATGGACATGCAGATGGCGGTGTAGTTATTTCCATGTTTATACAGATAGCGGTGTAGATATTTACATGTTTACACAGATGGTGGTGTAGATATTTCCGTGTTTATACACATTGCGGAGTAGATACTTCCATCTTTATGGAGATGGCAGTGTAGATATTTTCATGTTTATAGAGATGGCGGTGTAGATATTTCCATATTTATAGAGATAGCGGTGTAGATATTTCCATCTTTCTACAGATGGCAGTGTAGATATTTCCATGTTTATACAGATGGCGGTGTAGATATTTCCATATTTATACAGATGTCTGTGTAGATATTTCCATGTGTATACAGATGGTATTGTAGCTATTTCCATGTTTATACAGATGGTGGTGTAGCTATTTCCATGTTTATTCAGATGACTGTGTAGATATTTCCATGTTTTTACAGATGGCAGTGTAGATATTTCAATGTTTATAGAGATGGCGCTGTAGATATTTCCATGTTTATACAGATAACGGTGGAGATATTTCCATGTTTATACAGACAGCAGTGGAGATATTTCCATGTGTATACACATAGCGGTGTATATATTTCCGTGTTCATAGAGACAGCGGTGTAGGCATTTCCATGTTTATACAGATGGCTTTTGAGATATTTCCATGTTTATGGAGATAGCGGTGCAGATATTTCCATGTTTATACAGATAGCGGTGTATATATTTAAATGTTTATACAGATCGTGGTGTAGATATTTCCATGTTTATACAGATACCGGTGTAGATATTTCCATGTTTATACAGACTACAGTGTAGGTATTTCTATGTTTATACAGATAGCGGTGTAGATATTTCCATGTTTGTACAGATGGCGGTGTTGTTATTTCCATCTGTACACAGATTGCCGTGTAGATATTTCCATCTTTACACAGATGGCGTTGTAGATATTTCCATGGATATGCAGATGGCAGGGTGGATATTTCCATGTTTATAGAGATAGCGGTGTAGGTATTTCCATGTTTATAGACATAGCGGTGTAGATATTTCCATGTTTATAGAGATGGCGTTGTAGGTATTTCCATGTTTATACCGACAGCGGTGTTGGTATTTCCACGTTTATACAGATAGCGATGTAGATATTTCCATGTTTATACAGCTCGCGGTGCAGATATTTATATCTTTATAGAGATGGCATTGTAGATATTTCCTTTTTCACACAGATGGCGGTGTAGATGTTTCCATGTTTATACAGATGTCGGAGTAGTTAGTTCCATGTTTATGGAGATGGCAGTGTAGATATTTTCATGTTTATAGAGATGGCGGTGTAGATATTTCCATGTTTATAGAGATAGCAGTGTAGATATTTACATGTTCATACAGTTGGCTGTGTAGGTATTTCCATGTGTATACAGATGGCATTATAGATATTTCCATGTTTATACAGATGACTTTATAGGTATTTCCATGTTTTTACAGATGGGAGTGCAGATATTTCCATGTTTATAGAGATAGCGGTGTACATATTTCCATGTTTGTACAGATGGTGGTGTTGATATTTCCATCTATATACAGATGGCCGTGTAGATATTTCCATGTTTATACAGATGGCAGCGTAGATATTTCCATGGACATGCAGATGGCGGTGTAGTTATTTCCATGTTTATACAGATAGCGGTGTAGATATTTACATGTTTACACAGATGGTGGTGTAGATATTTCCGTGTTTATACACATGGCGGAGTAGATACTTCCATCTTTATGGAGATGGCAGTGTAGATATTTTCATGTTTATAGAGATGGCGGTGTAGATATTTCCATATTTATAGAGATAGCGGTGTAGATATTTCCATCTTTCTACAGATGGCAGTGTAGATATTTCCATGTTTATACAGATGGCGGTGTAGATATTTCCATATTTATACAGATGTCTGTGTAGATATTTCCATGTGTATACAGATGGTATTGTAGCTATTTCCATGTTTATACAGATGGTGGTGTAGATATTTCCATGTTTATTCAGATGCCTTTGTAGATATTTCCATGTTTTTACAGATGTCAGTGTAGATATTTCAGTGTTTATAGAGATGGCGCTGTAGATATTTCCATGTTTATACAGATAACGGTGGAGATATTTCCATGTTTATACAGACAGCAGTGGAGATATTTCCATGTGTATACACATAGCGGTGTATATATTTCCATGTTTATAGAGACAGCGGTGTAGGCATTTCCATGTTGATACAGATGGCTTTGTAGATATTTCCATGTTTATAGAGATAGCGGTGCAGATATTTCCATGTTTATACAGATAGCGGTGTATATATTTAAATGTTTATACAGTTCGTGGTGTAGATATTTCCATGTTTATACAGATACCGGTGTAGATATTTCCATGTTTATACAGACCACAGTGTAGGTATTTCTATGTTTATACAGATAGCGGTGTAGATATTTCCATGTTTGTACAGATGGCGGTGTTGTTATTTCCATCTGTACACAGATTGCCGTGTAGATATTTCCATCTTTACACAGATGGCGTTGTAGATGTTTCCATGGATATGCAGATGGCGGTGTGGATATTTCCATGTTTATAGAGATAGCGGTGTAGGTATTTCCATGTTTATAGACATAGCGGTGTAGATATTTCCATGTTTATAGAGATGGCGTTGTAGGTATTTCCATGTTTATACCGATAGCGGTGTTGGTATTTCCACGTTTATACAGATAGCGATGTAGATATTTCCATGTTTATACAGCTTTCCGTGTAGATATTTCCATGTTTATACAGATAGCGGTGTAGATATTTCCATGTTTATACAGTTAGCGGTGTAGATATTTCCATGTATATACAGATGGCTGTGTAGATATTTCCATGTTTATACAGATGGCTGTGTAGATATTTCCATGTTTATACAGATGACTTTGTAGGTATTTCCATGTTTATACAGATGGTGGTGTAGATATTTCCATGTTTCTAAAGGTTGCGGTGTAGATATTTCCTTGTTTATACAGATAGCCGTGTAGATATTCCCATGTATATACAGATAGCGGTGTAGTAATTTCCATTTTTATAGAGATAGCGGTGTAGATATTTCCATATTTATACAGATAGCGGTGTAGATAATCCCATGTTTATTCAGATGTCGGAGTAGATATTTCCAGGTTTAAACACATGGCGCTGTGGCTCTTTCCATGTTTATACAGATGGCAGTGTAGATATTTCCATGTTTATACAGATAGTGGTGTTGATATTTCCATGTTTATAAAGATAGCGGTGTAGATATTTCCATGTTTACGCAGATAGCTGTGTAGATATTTCCAAGTTTAAACAGATAGCTGTGTAGATATTTCCATGTTTACACACATAGCATTGTAGATATTTCCATGGTTATAGAGATGGTGGTGTAAGTATTTTCATGTTTATAGAGATAGCGGTGTAGATATTTCCATGTTTATACAGTTAGCGTTGTTGGTATTTCCATGTTTACACAGAGAGCGGTGCAGATATTTCCATGTTTATACAGATAGCGGTGGAGATATATCCCTGTTTATACAGATAGCGATGTAGATATTTCCATGGTTGTACAGATAGCGGTGTAGATATTTCCATGTTTATAGAGATAGCAGTGTAGATATTTCCATGTTTATACAGAGGGCTGTGTACATATTTCCATGTGTGATCAGATGGCGGTGTAGATATTTCCATGTTTATACAGATGGCGCTCTAGATATTTCCATGTTTATATAGATTGCAATGTAGATATTTCCATGTTTATAGAGATATCGGTGTAGGTATTTCCATGTTTACAGAGATAGCGGTGTAGCTATTTCCATCGTTGCACAGATTGTGCTGTAGATATTTCAATCTTTACACTGATAGTGGTGTAGATATTTCCATGTTTACACAGACAGCGGTGTAGATATTTCCATGTTTACACAGATAGCGTTGTATATATTTGCATGTTTATACATATAGTGGTGTAGATAGTTCCAAGTTTATACAGGTAGCGGTGTAGATATTTCCATGTTTTTACAGATATCAGTGTAGATACTTCCAGGTTTATACAGATAGCGGTGTAGATATTTCCATGTTTATGCAGATAACGTTGTAGATATTTCCATGTTTATAGAGATGGTGGTGTAGATATTTCCATGTTTATGCAGATAGCGGTGTAGATATTTAAATGTTTTTACAGATAGCGGTGCAGATATTTACATGTTTATACAGATAGCGGTGTAGGTATTTCCATGTTTATAGAGATAACGGTGTAGACATTTCCATGTTTATAGAGATAGTGGTGTAGATATTTCCATATTTATACAGATTGCGGTGTAGATATTTCCATGTTTATAGAGATGGTGTTGTAGATATTTCCATATTTATACAATTAGCGGTGTAGATATTTCCGTGTCTTTACAGATGGCTGTGTAGATATATCCATGTTTTAAGAGATGGTGGTGTAGATATTTCCATGTTTGTACAGATGACTCTGTAAGTATTTCCATGTTTTCACAGATGGCAGTGTAGATATTTCCATGTTCATACAGATAGCGGTGTGGCTATTTCCATGTTTATAGAGATAGCGGTGTAGATATTTCCATGTGTATAGAGATGGCTGTGTAGATATTTCCACGTTTATACAGAAGACAGTTTAGATATTTCCATGTTTATGCAGATTACTGTGTAGTTATTTCCATTTTTATTCCGATGACTGTTTAGATATTTCCATGTTTATAGAGATAGCCTTGTAGATATTCCCATGTTTATACAGATAGCGGTGTAGGCATTTCCATGTTTATAGAGATAGCGGTGTAGATATTTCCCTATTTATACAGATAGCGGTGTAGTTATTTCCATGTTTATACAGATAGCATTGTACATATTTCCATGTTTTTACAGATAGCGGTGTAGATATTTCCATGTTTATACAGATAGCAGTGTGGATATTTACATGTTTATACAGATCGTGGTGTAGATATTTCCATGTTTATACAGAGAGCGGTGTAGATATTTCCATGTTTATACAGGTAGCGGGGTAGATATTTCCATGTTTATACAGATCGCAGTGTAGACATTTCCAAATTTGTACGGATAGCGTTGTGGATTTTTCCATTTTTAGAAAGATGTCGGTGTAGATATTTCCATGTTTATGGAGATGGCGGTGTAGATATTTTCATGTTTATTGAGATGGCGGTGTAGATATTTCCATGTTTATAGAGATGGCGGTGTAGATATTTCCATGTTTATACAGATAGCGGTGTTGATATTTCCATGTTTATACAGATAGCGGTGTAGATATTTCCATGTTTATACAGATAGCGGTGTAGATATTTCCATGTTTACAGAGTTAGCGGTGTAGATATTTCATATTTGCACAGATTGCGGTGTAGTTATTTCCATCGTTACACAGATAGCGGTGTACATATTTCCATGTTTACACAGATAGCGGTGTAGATATTTCCATGTTAAAACAGCTAGTGTTGTTGATATTTCCATGTTTACAGAGAGCGGTGTAGATATTTCCAAGTTTATAAAGATAGCGGTGTAGATATTTCCATGTTTATACAGATAGCGGTGTAGATATTTCCATGTTTTTACAGATGGCGGTGTAGATATTTGATGTTTATAGAGATAGAGGTGTAAACATTTCCATGTTTATAGAGATATCAGTGAAGATATTTCCATGTTTATGGAGATAGCCATGTAGATATTTCCATGTTTATACAGATAGTGGTGTAGACATTTCCATGTTCATAGAGATAGCAGTGTAGATATTTCCATATTTATACAGATAGCTTTTTTGATATTTCCATGTTTATACAGATGGCGGTGGAGTTATTTCCATGTTTATATAGATGGCGGTGTATATATTTCCAAGTTTATACAGATAGCAGTGTAGGTATTTCCATGTTTCTACAGATAGCGGTGTAGATATTTCCATGTTTATATAGATGGCGGTGTAGGTATTTCCATGTTTACAGAGATAGCGGTGTAGATATTTCCATGTTCATACAGATGGCTGTGTAGATATTTCCATGTTTATACAGATGGAGGTGTAGATATTTCCGTGTTTATACAGATGACAGTGTAGATATTTCCTTGGTTTTACAGATTGTGGTGTAGATATTTCCAAGTTTATACATATAACGGTGTGGCAATTTCCATGTTTATACAGATAGCAGTGTAGATATTTCCATGTTTATAGAGATGACTGTGTAGATATTTCCATGTTTATACCGATGGCCGTGTAGATATTCCATGTTTCTACAGATAGTGGTGTAGATATTTCCATGTTTATACAGATGACTGTGTAGGTATTTTCATGTTTTGACAGATGGTGGTGTAGATATTTCCACGTTTATAGAGATAGCCATGTAGATATTTCCATGTTTATACAGATAGCGGTGTAGACATTTCCATGTTCTTAGAGATAGCGGTGTAGATATATCCATATTTATACAGATAGCTGTGTAGATATTTCCATGTTTATAAAGGTAGAGGTGTAGATATTTCCATGTTTATGCAGATCTCGGTGAAGTTATTTCCATCTTTCTACAGATGGCAGTGTAGATATTTCTAAGTTTGTAGAGATAGCAGTGTAGATATTTACGTGTTTATATAGATAGAAGTGTGGATATTTCCATGTTTATACAAATAGCGCTGTAGGTATTTCCATGTTTACTGAGATAGCGTTGTAGATATTTCCATATTTGCAAAGATCGCGGTGTAAATATTTCCATCTTTTCACAGAGAAAGGTTTACATATTTCCATGTTTACACAGATAGCGGTGAAGATATTTCCATGTTAACACAGATAGTATTGTAGATATTTCCATGTTTATACAGATAGCGGTGTAGGTATTTCCATATTTATAGAGATCGTGGTGTAGATATTTCCATATTTATACAGATAGCGGTGCAGATATTTCCATGTTTATACAGATAGTGTTGTAGATTTTCCATGTTTATACAGATAGCGGTGAAAATAATTCCATGTTTACAAAGATAGCGGTTAGATATTTCCATGTTTATACCGATAGCCGTGGAGATATTTCCATGTATATACAGATAGCGATGCAGATATTTCCATGTTTATAGAGATGGTGGTGTAGATATTTCCATGTTTATGCAGATAGCGGTGTAGATATTTAAATGTTTTTACAGATAGCGGTGCAGATATTTACATGTTTATACAGATAGCGGTGTAGGTATTTCCATGTTTATAGAGATAACGGTGTAGACATTTCCATGTTTATAGAGATAGTGGTGTAGATATTTCCATATTTATACAGATTGCGGTGTAGATATTTCCATGTTTATAGAGATGGTGTTGTAGATATTTCCATATTTATACAATTAGCGGTGTAGATATTTCCGTGTCTTTACAGATGGCTGTGTAGATATATCCATGTTTTAAGAGATGGTGGTGTAGATATTTCCATGTTTGTACAGATGACTCTGTAAGTATTTCCATGTTTTCACAGATGGCAGTGTAGATATTTCCATGTTCATACAGATAGCGGTGTGGCTATTTCCATGTTTATAGAGATAGCGGTGTAGATATTTCCATGTGTATAGAGATGGCTGTGTAGATATTTCCACGTTTATACAGAAGACAGTTTAGATATTTCCATGTTTATGCAGATTACTGTGTAGTTATTTCCATTTTTATTCCGATGACTGTTTAGATATTTCCATGTTTATAGAGATAGCCTTGTAGATATTCCCATGTTTATACAGATAGCAGTGTAGGCATTTCCATGTTTATAGAGATAGCGGTGTAGATATTTCCCTATTTATACAGATAGCGGTGTAGTTATTTCCATGTTTATACAGATAGCATTGTACATATTTCCATGTTTTTACAGATAGCGGTGTAGATATTTCCATGTTTATACAGATAGCAGTGTGGATATTTACATGTTTATACAGATCGTGGTGTAGATATTTCCATGTTTATACAGAGAGCGGTGTAGATATTTCCATGTTTATACAGGTAGCGGGGTAGATATTTCCATGTTTATACAGATCGCAGTGTAGACATTTCCAAATTTGTACGGATAGCGTTGTGGATTTTTCCATTTTTACAAAGATGTCGGTGTAGATATTTCCATGTTTATGGAGATGGCGGTGTAGATATTTTCATGTTTATTGAGATGGCGGTGTAGATATTTCCATGTTTATAGAGATGGCGGTGTAGATATTTCCATGTTTATACAGATAGCGGTGTTGATATTTCCATGTTTATACAGATAGCGGTGTAGATATTTCCATGTTTATACAGATAGCGGTGTAGATATTTCCATGTTTACAGAGTTAGCGGTGTAGATATTTCATATTTGCACAGATTGCGGTGTAGTTATTTCCATCGTTACACAGATAGCGGTGTACATATTTCCATGTTTACACAGATAGCGGTGTAGATATTTCCATGTTAAAACAGCTAGTGTTGTTGATATTTCCATGTTTACAGAGAGCGGTGTAGATATTTCCAAGTTTATAAAGATAGCGGTGTAGATATTTCCATGTTTATACAGATAGCGGTGTAGATATTTCCATGTTTTTACAGATGGCGGTGTAGATATTTGATGTTTATAGAGATAGAGGTGTAAACATTTCCATGTTTATAGAGATATCAGTGAAGATATTTCCATGTTTATGGAGATAGCCATGTAGATATTTCCATGTTTATACAGATAGTGGTGTAGACATTTCCATGTTCATAGAGATAGCAGTGTAGATATTTCCATATTTATACAGATAGCTTTTTTGATATTTCCATGTTTATACAGATGGCGGTGGAGTTATTTCCATGTTTATATAGATGGCGGTGTATATATTTCCAAGTTTATACAGATAGCAGTGTAGGTATTTCCATGTTTCTACAGATAGCGGTGTAGATATTTCCATGTTTATATAGATGGCGGTGTAGGTATTTCCATGTTTACAGAGATAGCGGTGTAGATATTTCCATGTTCATACAGATGGCTGTGTAGATATTTCCATGTTTATACAGATGGAGGTGTAGATATTTCCGTGTTTATACAGATGACAGTGTAGATATTTCCTTGGTTTTACAGATTGTGGTGTAGATATTTCCAAGTTTATACATATAACGGTGTGGCAATTTCCATGTTTATACAGATAGCAGTGTAGATATTTCCATGTTTATAGAGATGACTGTGTAGATATTTCCATGTTTATACCGATGGCCGTGTAGATATTCCATGTTTCTACAGATAGTGGTGTAGATATTTCCATGTTTATACAGATGACTGTGTAGGTATTTTCATGTTTTTACAGATGGTGGTGTAGATATTTCCACGTTTATAGAGATAGCCATGTAGATATTTCCATGTTTATACAGATAGCGGTGTAGACATTTCCATGTTCTTAGAGATAGCGGTGTAGATATATCCATATTTATACAGATAGCTGTGTAGATATTTCCATGTTTATAAAGGTAGAGGTGTAGATATTTCCATGTTTATGCAGATCTCGGTGAAGTTATTTCCATCTTTCTACAGATGGCAGTGTAGATATTTCTAAGTTTGTAGAGATAGCAGTGTAGATATTTACGTGTTTATATAGATAGAAGTGTGGATATTTCCATGTTTATACAAATAGCGGTGTAGGTATTTCCATGTTTACTGAGATAGCGTTGTAGATATTTCCATATTTGCAAAGATCGCGGTGTAAATATTTCCATCTTTTCACAGAGAAAGGTTTACATATTTCCATGTTTACACAGATAGCGGTGAAGATATTTCCATGTTAACACAGATAGTATTGTAGATATTTCCATGTTTATACAGATAGCGGTGTAGGTATTTCCATATTTATAGAGATCGTGGTGTAGATATTTCCATATTTATACAGATAGCGGTGCAGATATTTCCATGTTTATACAGATAGTGTTGTAGATTTTCCATGTTTATACAGATAGCGGTGAAAATAATTCCATGTTTACAAAGATAGCGGTTAGATATTTCCATGTTTATACCGATAGCCGTGGAGATATTTCCATGTTTATACAGATAGCGATGCAGATATTTCCATGTTTATACAGAGAGCGGTGGAGATATTTCCATGTTTATACAGAGGGCGGTGTAGATATTTCCATGTTCATACTGGTATTTGTGTAGATATTTCCATGTTTATACAGATGACTGTGTATGTATTTCCATGTTTGTACAGATGGCGTTGTAGATATTTCCATGTTTATACACGTAGCCATGTAGATACTTCCATGTTTATACAGATAGCGGTGTAGGAATTTCCATGTTTATAGAGATAACTGTGTAGATATTTCCATGTTTATACACATGGCAGTGTAGATATTTCCATGCGTATACAGATGTCATTGTAGGTATTTTCATGTTTATACAGATGGAGGTGTAGATATTTCCAAGTTTATACCGATAGCGGTGTAGATATTTCCCTGTTTACACAGATAGCGGTGTGGCTATTTCCATGTTTATACAGATAGCAATGTAGACATTTCCATGTTTATACAGATGGCAGTGTAGATATTTCCATGTTTGTACAGATAGTGGTGTAGATATTTCCATGTTTATACAGATGACTGTGTAGGTATTTCCATTTTTATACAGACGGCGTTGTAGATATTTCCATGTTTATAGAGAGAGCCATGTAGATATTTCCATGTTTACACAGATAGCGGTGTTGCCATTTCCATGTTTATAGTGATAGCGGTGTAGATATTTCCATATTTACACAGATAGTTGTGTAGGTATTTCCATGTTTATACAGAAAGCGGTGTAGATATTTCCATGTTTATACAGATAGCGGTGTAGATATTTCCATATTTATAGAGATTGTGGTGTAGATATTTCCATATTTATACAGATAGCGGTGTAGATATTTCCATGTTTATACAGACAGTGTTGTGGATTTTCCATGTTTATACAGATAGCGGTGAAGATATTTCCATGTTTATACTGATAGCGGTGTAGATATTTCCATGTTTATACCGATAGCGGTGGAAATATTTCCATATTTATACAGATAGCGGTGGAGATATTTCCATGTTTATACAGATGGCGGTGTAGAAATTTCCATGTTTATACAGATAGTGGTGTGGCTATTTCCATGTTTATACAGATAGCAGTGTAGATATTTCCATGTTTATAGAGATGGCTGTGTAGATATTTCCATGTTTATACAGATGGCAGTGTAGATATTTCCATGTTTATAGAGATAGTTGTGTAGATATTTCCATGTTTATACTGATGACTGTGTATGTATTTCCATGTTTATACAGATGGCGTTGTAGTTATTTCCATGTTTATACAGATAGCCATGTAGTTCCTTCCATGTTTATAGAGATAGCGGTGTAGGAATTTCCATGTTTATAGAGATAACGGTGCACATATTACCATGTTTATACACATGGCGGTGTAGTAATTTCCATGTTTATAGAGATAACGGTGCACATATTTCCATGTTTATACACATGGCAGTGTAGATATTTCCATGTGTATACAGATGGCAGTGAAGGTATTTCCACGTTTATACAGTTGGAGGTGTAGATATTTCCAAGTTTATACAGATAGCGGTGTGGATATTTCCATGTTTCTACAGATAGCGGTGATGATATTTCCATGTTTATACAGATAGCTGTGTAGGTATTTCAATGTTTATAGAGATAGCGGTGTAGATATTTCCATGTTTATACCGATGTCTGTGTAGATATATCCATGTGTATAGAGATGGCAGTGTAGATATTTGCAGGTTTATACTGATGGACTTGTAGATATTTCCATGTTTATACAGATGACTGTGTAGGTATTTTCCTGTTTTTACAGATGGCGGTGTAGATATTTCCATATTTATACAGTTAGTGTTGTAGATATTTCCATGTTTATACAGATAGCGGTGTAGATATTTCTATGTTTATAAAGATAGCGGTGTAGATGATTCCATCTTTATACAGATAGTGGTGTAGATATTTCCATGTTTATACAGATGGTGGTGTAGGTATTTCCATTTTATAGAGATAGCGGTGTAGATATTTCCATGTTTATACAGATGGCAGTGTACATATTTCCATGTGAATTCAAATGGCAGTGTAGATATTTCCATGTTTATACAGATGGAGGTGTAGATATTTAAATGTTTATGCAGATGACAGTGTAGATATTTCCATGTTTTTACAGATGGCGGTGTAGATATTTCCATGTTTATACAGGGAGCGGTGTGGCTATTTCCATGTCTATACAGATAGCAGTGTAGATGTTTCCACGTTTATAGAGATGGCTGTGCAGATATTTCCGTGTTTACACCGATGGCCCTGTAAATATTCCATGTTTATACAGATGGTGGTGTAGATATTTCCATGTTTATAGAGATAGCCATGAAGATATTTCCATGTTTATAAAGATAGCGGTGTAAACATTTCCATGTTCATAGAGATAGCGGTGTAGATATTTCCATATTTATACAGATAGCTGTGTAGATATTTCCATGTTTATACAGGTAGAGGTGTAGATATTTCCATGGTTATGCAGATCTCGGTGAAGATATTTCCATCTTTCTACAGATGGTAGTGTAGATATTTCTATGTTTATAGAGATGGCGGTGTAGATAATTCCATATTTATACAGACGGTGGTGTAGTTATTTCCATGTTTATACTGATGGCGGTGTAGATATTTTCATGTTTATAGAGATGGCAGTGTACATATTTCTAAGTTTATAGAGATAGCGGTGTAGATAATACCATGTTTATAGAGATGGCGGTGTAGGTATTTCCATGTTTATAGAGATAGTGGTGTAGATATTTCCATGTTTATACAGATAGCGGTGTAGATATTTCCATTTTTATACAGATAGTGGTGTTGCTATTTCCATGTTTATACAGATAGCGGTGTAGATATTTCCATGTTTATACAGCTCACGGTGTAGATATTTCCATCTTTATACAGATGGCGGTGTGGAAGTTTCCATGTTTATAGAGATAGCGGTGTAGGTATTTCCATGTTTATATAGATGGCGTTGTAGATATTTCCATGTTTATACCGATAGCGCTGTTGGTATTTCCACGTTTATACAGATAGTGAGGTAGATATTTCCATGTTTATACAGCTCGCGGTGCATATATTTATATCTTTATACAGATGACATTGCAGATATTTCCTTATTCACACAGATGGCGGTGTAGATGTTTCCATGTTTATACAGAGGGCGGAGTAGATAGTTCCATGTTTATGGAGATGGCAGTGTAGATATTTTCATGTTTATAGAGATGGCGGTGTAGATATTTCCATGTTTATAGAGATAGAAGTGTAGATATTTACGTTTATACAGATGGCTGTGTAGATATTTCCATGTGTATACAGACGTCATTGCAGATATTTGCATGTTTATGCAGATGACTGTATAGGTATTACCATGTTTTTACAGATGGCACAGCAGATATTTTCATGTTTATAGAGATGGCGGTGTAGATATTTCCATGTTTATAGAGATAGCGGTGTAGATATTTCCATGTTTGTACATATGGCGGTGTTGATATTTCCATCTATATACAGATGGCCGTGTAGATATTTCCATGTTTATACAGATGGCGGCGTAGATATTTCCATGGATATCCAGATGACGGTGTAGATATTTCCATGTTTATACAGATAGCGGTGTAGATATTTCCATGTTTATACAGATGGTGGTGTAGATATTTCCGTGTTTATACACATGGCGGTGTAGATACTTCCATCTTTATGGAGATGGCAGTGTAGATAATTTCATGTTTATAGAGATGGCGGTGTAGATATTTCCATATTTATAGAGATAGCGGTGTAGATATTTCCATGTTTATACAGATGGCGGTGTAGATATTTCCATATTTATACAGATGTCTGTGTAGATATTTCTATGTGTATACAGGTGGTATTGTAGGTATTTCCATGTTTATACAGATGGTGGTGTAGATATTTCCATGTTTATTCAGATGACTGTGTAGATATTTCCATGTTTTTACAGATGGCAGTGTAGATATTTCAATGTTTATAGAGATGGCGCTGTAGATATTTCCATGTTTATACAGATAACGGTGGAGATATTTCCATGTTTATACAGACAGGAGTGGAGATATTTCCATGTTTATACACATAGCGGTGTACATATTTCCATGTTTATAGAGACAGTGGTGTAGGTATTTCCATGTTTATACAGATAGGGGTGCAGATATTTCCATGTTTATTCAGATGCCTATGCAGATATTTCTATATTTATACAGAGGGCTGTGTAGATATTTCCATGTTTATACAGATGGCAGTGTAGCTTTTTCCATGTTCCTACACATGACTGTTTAGGTATTTCCATGTTTATACAGATCGTGATGTAGATATTTCCATGTTTATAGAGATAGCGGTGTAGATATTTCCACGTATATACAGCTCCTGGTGTAGATATTTCCATGTTTATACAGATGGCTGTGAAGATATTTCCATATTTATACAGATAGTGGTGTAGATATTTCCATCTTTATACAAATGGCGGTGTAGATACATCCATGTTTCTGAAGATGGCAGTGTAGTTATTTTGATGTTTATAGAGATGGACGTGTAGATTTTTCCAAGTATATATAGATAGCAGTATAGATATTTTCGTGTTTATAGAGAAAGTGGTGCAGGTATTTCCATGTTTATACAGATGGCAGTGTAGATATTTCCATGTTTATACAGATATCGGTGAAGATATTTCCATGTTTACAGAGATAGCGGTGTAGGTATTTCTATCTTTGCACAGATTGCGGTGTAGGAATTGCCAAACTTACAGAGATAGCGGTGTAGATATTTCCAAGTTTACACAGATAGCTGTGTAGATATTACCATGTTTACGAAGATAGCATTGTAGATATTTCCACGTTTATACAGATTGCGGTGTAGTTATTTCCGTGTTGATACAGATAGCGGTGTAGATATTTCTATGTTTATACAAGTAGCGGTGTAGAAATTCCCATGTTTATATAGATCGCTTTGTAGATATTTCCTTCTTTCTACAGATGTCAGTGTAGATATTTCCAAGTTTATACAGATGGCAGTGTAGATATTTCCATGTTTATGCAGATGTCTGTGTAGATATTTCCATGCTTATGCAGATGGCGGTGTAGATATTTCCATGTTTACAGAGATTGCGGTGTAGTTATTTCTACGTTTATAGAGATAGCGGTGTAAATATCTCCATGTTTATAGAGATGGTGGTGTAAGTATTTCAATGTTTATACAGATGGCGCTGTAGATATTTCCATGTTTATACAGATAACGGAGTTGGTATTTCCATGTTTATACAGATAGCGGTGTAGATATTTCCAAGTTTATACAGCTCACGGTGTAGATATTTCCATCTTTATACAGATGGCAGTGTAGATATTTCCATGTTTATACAGATAGCGGTGTAGATATTTCCTTGTCTATAGAGATAGTGGTGTAGTTATTTCCATATTTATACAGATTGCGGTGTAGATATTTCCATCTTTATACAGATGGCGGTGTAGATATTTCCAAGTTTACAGAGATAGCGGTGTAGATATTTCCATCTTTGTACAGATTGCCGTGTAGATACTTCCATGTTTATGCATATAGCTGTGTAGATATTTCCAAGTTTACACAGATAGCTGTGTAGATATTTCCAGGTTTACACACATAGCGTGGTAGATATTTCCATGTTTATACAGATTGCGGTGTAGATATGTCCATGATTATACAGATAGCGGTGTAGATATTTTAATGTTTATACAGATAGCGTTGGAGATATTTCTATGTTTATAGAGACTGCGGTATAGATATTTCCATGTTTATACAGATAGCGGTGTAGATATTTCCATGTTTACAGAGATAGCAGTGTAGATATTTCCATCTTTGCACAGATTGCTGTGTAGATATTTCCATTTTTACACAGATAGCTGGGTAGATATTTCCAAGTTTACACAGATAGCTGTGTAGATATTTCCATGTTTACACAGATAGCATTGTACATATTTCCATGTTTATACAGATAGCGGTTTAGATATTTCCATGTTTATACTTATAGCGGTGTAGATATTTCCATGTTTATACAGATAGCGGTGGAGATATTTCCCTGTTTATACAGATGGCGATGTAGATATTTCCATGTTTATACAGATAGCGGTGTAGATATTTCCATGTTTACAGAGATAGCGGTGTAGATATTTCCATGTTTATACAGATCGCTGTGTAGATATTTCCATGTGTCTACAGATGGCAGTGTAGATATTTCCATGTTTATACAGATGGCGCTGTAGATATTTCCATGATTATACAGTTGGCAGTGTAGATATTTCCATGTTTATACAGATAGCGGTGTAGATATTTCCATGTTTACAGAGATAGCGGTGTAGATATTTCCATCTTTGCACAGATTGCGATGAAAGTAATGCCAAATTTGCACAGATAGCGGTGTAGATATTTCCAAGTTTACACAGATAGCTGTGTAGATATTTCCATGTTTACAGAGATAGCATTGTAGATATTTCCATGTTTATACAGATTGCGGTGTAGTTATTTCCATGTTGATACAGATAGCGGTGTAGATATTTCCATGTTTATACAGGTAGTGGTGTAGAAATTCCCATGTTTATTCAGATCGCTTTGTAGACATTTCCATCTTTCTACAGATGTCAGTGTAGATATTTCCAAGTTTATACAGATGGCAGTGTAGATATTTCCATGTTTATACTGATGTCTGTGTAGACATTTCCATGTTTATGCAGATGGCGGTGTAGATATTTCCATGTTTATACAGATGGCAGTGAGGATATTTCCATATTTATACAGATAGTGGTGTAGATATTTCCATGTTTATACAGATGGCGGTGTAGATAAATCCATGTTTCTGAAGATCGCGGTGTAGATATTTTCATGTTTATAGAGATGTAGGTGTGGATATTTCCATGTATATAGAGATAGCAGTGTAGATATTTTCATGTTTATAGAGAAAGCGGTGTAGGTATTTCCATGTTTATATAGATGGCAGTGTAGATATTTCCATGTTTATACAGATATCGGTGTAGATATTTCCATGTTTATAGAGATAGCGGTGTAGTTATTTCCATCTTTGCACCGTTTGCGGTGTAGGTATTGCCAAACTTACACAGAGAGCGGTGTAGATATTTCCAAGTTTACACAGATAGCTGTGTAGATAATTCCATGTTTACAGAGATAGCATTGTAGATATTTCCATGTTTATACAGATTGCGGTGTAGTTATTTCCATGTTGATACAGATAGCGATGTAGATATTTCCATGTTTATACAACTAGCGGTGTAGAAATTCCCATGTTTATAGAGATCGCTTTGTAGACACATCCATCTTTCTACAGATGTCAGTGTAGGTATTTCCAAGTTTATACAGATGGCAGTGTAAATATTTCCATGTTTATACAGATGTCTGTGTAGATATTTCCATGTTTATAGAGATGGCGGTGTAGTTATTTCTATGTTTATAGAGATAGCGGTGTAAATATCTCCATGTTTATACTGATGGTGGTTTAATTATTTTCATGTTTATAGAGATAGTGGTGTAGATATTTGCAGGTTTATACAAAGAGTGGTGTAGATATTGCCACGTTTTACTGATAGTGGTGTAGATATTTCCATCTTTATACAGAGTGCGGTGAAGTTATTTCCATGTTTACACAAATAGCCGTGTAGATATTTCGATGTTTACACAGATAGAGTTGCAGATATTTCCATGTTTATAAAGATAGCGGTGCAGACATTTCCATGTTTATACAGATAGCGGTGTGGCTATTTCCACGTTTATACAGAGAGCGGTGTGGGTATTTCCATGTTTATACAGATAGCGGTATACATATTTCCATGTTTATAGAGATTAATCTCTAGATATTTCCATGTTTATACAGCTTTCCGTGTAGATATTTCCATGTTTATAAAGATGGTGGTGTAGATATTTCCATGTTTATACAGATGACTGTGAAGTTATTTCCAAGTTTATACATATGTCAGTGTAGATATTTTCATGTTTATAGAGATAACGGTGTAGATATTTCCATGTTTATACAGATAGCGGTGTAGACATTTCCATGTTTAGAGAGACAGCGTTGTAGATATTTCCATATTTATACAGATAGCTGTGTAGATCTTTCCAGGTTTATACTGATAGCGGTGTAGATATTTCCATGTATTTACAGATGGCGGTGTAGATACAGCCATGTTTCTGAAGATGGCGGTGTAGATATTTTCATGTTTATAGAGATAACGATGTAGATATTTCCATGTTTATACAGATAGCGGTGTAGACATTTCCATGTTTATAGAGAAAGCGGAGTTGGTATTTCCATGTTTATAGAGATAGCGGTGTAGATATTTCCATATTTCTACAGATAGCGGTGTAGGTATTTCCATGTTTACACAGATGGCGGTGTAGATATTTCCATGTTTCTTCAGATGGCGGTGTAGTTATTTCCTTGTTTATACAGAGAGCGGTGTAGATATTTCCATGTTTATACAGATAGCGGTGTAGATATTTCCATGTATTCAGAGAAAGCGGTGTAGATATTTCCCTCTTTGCACAGATTGCCATCTAGATATTTCCATTTTTACACAGATACCTGGGTAGATATTTCCAAGTTTACACAGATAACTGTGTACATATTTCCATGTTTACCCAGATAGCGTTGTAGATATTTCCATGTTTATACAGATAGCGGTGGAGATATTTCTATGTTTATACAGATAGCGGTGTAGATTTTCCATGTTTATACAGATAGCGGTGGAGATATTTCCCTGTTTATACAGATAGCGCTGTAGATATTTCCATATTTATACAGATAACGGTGTAGATATTTCCATGTTTATAGAGATAGCAGTGTAGATATTTCCATGTTTATACAGATGGCGGTGTAGATATTTCCATGTTTATAGAGATAGCGGTGGAGATATTTCCATATTTATACAGATAACGGTGTAGATATTTCCATGTTTATACAGATAGCGGTGTAAATATTTCCATGTTTATACAGATCACGGTGTAGTTATTTCCATGTTTATAGAGATAGCGGTGTAGATATTTCCATGTTTATACAGATAGCGGTTTAGATATTTCCATGTTTATACAGACCGCGGTGTAGATATTTCCATGTTTATACAGATAGCGGTGCAGATATTTCCATCTTTATACAGATGGCAGTGTAGATATTTCCATGTTTATACAGATAGCGGTGTAGATATTTCCATGTCTATAGAGATAGCGGTGTAGGTATTTCCATATTTATACAGATTGCGGTGTAGATATTTCCATCTTTATACAGATGGCCGTGTAGGCATTTCCATGTTTATACAGATAGAAGTGAAGCTATATCCATGTTTATACAGATAGTGGTGTAGGTATTTCCATGTTTTTACAGATGGCGGTGTAGATACATCCATGTCTCTGAAGATGGCGGTGTAGATGTTTTCATGTTTGTACAGATTGCGGTGGAAATATTTCCATGTTTATACAGATAGCGGTGTATATATTTCCATGTTTATACACATAGCGGTATAGATATTTCCATGTTTATACAGACCGCGGTGTAGATATTTCCATGTTTATACAGATAGCAGTGCAGATATTTCCATGTTTATACACATGGCTGTGTAGATATTTCCATGTTTATACAGATGGCGGTGTAGATATTTCCATGTTTATACAGATAAATTTGTAAGTATTTCCATGTTTAGACAGATGGCGGTGTAGACATTTCGATGTTTATAGAGATAGCGGTGTTGATTTTTCCATGTTTATAGAGATAGCGGTGTGGATATTTCCATGTTTATACAGATAGGGGTGTAGATATTTCCATGTTTATAGAGATGGCGGTGTAGATATTTCCATGTTTATACAGATCACGGTGTAGATATTTCCTTGTTATACAAATAGCGGTGTAGTAATTTCCATGTTTATACAGATAGCGGTGTAGATATTTCCATGTATATACAGATGGCTGTGTAGATATTTCCACGTTTATAGAGATAGCTGTGTAGATATTTCCATGTTCATACAGATAGCGGTGTAGATATTTCCATGTTTATACAGATCGTGGTGTAGATATTTCCATGTTTATACAGATCGCGGTGTAGATATTTCCATGTTTATACAGATAGCGGTGTAGATATTTCCATGTTTATACAGATACCGGTGCAGATATTTCCATGTTTATACAGACCGCAGTGTAGATATTTCCATGTTTATAGAGATATCAGTGTAGATATTTCCAAGTTTGTACAGATGGCGGTGTTGATGTTTCCATCTATACACAGATTGCTGTGTAGGTATTTCCATGTGTATACAGATGGCATTGTAGATATTTTCATGTTTATACAGATGGTGGTGTAGATATTTCCATGTTTACACAGATGACTGTATAGGTATTTCCATGTTTATACTGATGGCGGTGTAGGTATTTCCATGATTATAGAGATAGCGGTGTAGATATTTCCATATTTATACAGATAACGGTGTAGAAATTTCCATGTTTATACAGATAGCGGTGTAAATATTTCCATGTTTATACAGATCACGGTGTAGATATTTCCTTGTTTATACAAATAGCGGTGTAGTTATTTCCATGTTTATACAGATAGCGGTGTAGATATTTCCATGTATATACAGATGGCTCTGTAGATATTTCCATGTTTATACAGATGGCTTTGTAGATATTTCCATGTATATACAGATGGCTCTGTAGATATTTCCATGTTTATACAGATGGCTTTGTAGATATTTCCATGTTTATACAGATGACTTTGTAGGTATTTCCATGTTTATACAGATGGCGGTGTAGTTATTTCCATGTTTATAGAGATAGCTGTGTAGATATTTCCATGTTTATACAGATAGCGGTGTAGATATTTGATGTTTATACAGATCGCGGTGTAGATATTTCCATGTTTATACAGATCACGGTGTAGATATTTCCATGTTTATACAGATAGCGGTGTAGATATTTCCATGTTTTTACAGATATCGGTGTAGATATTTCCATGTTTACACAGATTGCGGTGTAGATAGTTCCATCTTTCCACAGATGGCATTGTAGATATTTCCATGTTTATAGAGATGGCGGTGTAGATATTTCCATGTTTATATAGATGGTGGTGTAGATATTACCATGTTTATACAGATCGCGGTGTAGATATTTCAATGTTTATACAGATAGCGGTGTAGATATTTCCATGTTTTTAGAGATAGCGGTGTAGGTATTTCCATGTTTATAGACATAGCGGTGTAGATATTTCCATGTTTATATAGATGGCGTTGTAGATATTTCCATGTTTATACCGATAGGGGTGTTGGTATTTCCATGTTTTTACAGATATCGTTGTAGATATCTCCATGTTTACACAGATTGCGATGTAGATATTTCCATCTTTCTACAGATGGCATTGTAGATATTTCCATGTTTATACAGATGGCGGTGTAGATATTTCCATGTTTATATAGATGGTGGTGTAGATATTACCATGTTTATACAGATAGCGGTGTAGATATTTCCACGTTTTTACGGATCGTGGTGAAGATATTTCCATGTTGATACAGATCGCGGTGTAGGTATTTCCATGTTTATACAGATAGCAGTGTAGATATTTCCATGTTATACAGATAGCGGTGTAGATATTTCCATGTTTATAGAGATAGCAGTGTAGGTATTTCCATGTTTATAGACATAGCGGTGTAGATATTTCCATGTTTATATAGATGGCGTTGTAGATATTTCCATGTTTTACCGACAGCGGTGTTGGTAATTCCACGTTTATACAGATAGCGATGTAGATATTTCCATGTTTATACAGCTCGCGGTGCAGATATTTATATCTTTATGCAGATGGCATTGTAGATATTTCCTTATTCACACTGATGGCGATGTAGATGTTTCCATGTTTATACAGATGGCGGAGTAGTTAGTTCCATGTTTATGGAGATGGCCGTGTAGATATTTTCATGTTCATAGAGATGGCGGTGAAGATATTTCCATGATTATGGAGATAGCAGTGTAGATATCTACATGTTTATACAGATGGCTGTGTAGATATTTCCATGTGTATACAGATGGCATTGTAGGTATTTCCATGTTTATACAGATGACTGTATAGGTATTTCCAAGTTTTCACAGATGGCAGTGCAGATATTTCCATGTTTATAGAGACAGCGGTGCAGATATTTCCATGTTTATACAGATAGCGGTGTAGAAATTTCCATGTTTATACAGACCGCAGTGTAGATATTTCCATGTTTATAGAGATAGCAGTGTAGATATTTCCATGTTTGTACAGATGGCGGTGTTGATGTTTTCGTCTATACACAGATTGCCGTGTAGGTATTTCCATGTGTATACAGATGGCATTGTAGATATTTCCATGTTTATACAGATGGTGGTGTAGATATTTCCATGTTTACACAGATGACTGTGTAGGTATTTCCATGTTTATACAGATGGCGGTGTAGATATTTCCATGTTTATAGAGATAGCGGTGTAGATATTTCCATATTTATACAGATAACAGTGTAGAAATTTCCAGGTTTATACAGATAACGGTGTAAATATTTCCATGTTTCTACAGATCACGGTGTAGATATTTCCACGTTTATACAGATAGCGGTGTAGATATTTCCATGTTTATACAGACCACGGTGTAGATATTTCCATGTTTATACAGATTGCGTTGCAGATATTTACATGTTTGTACAGATGGCGGTGTTGATATTTCCATCTATACACAGATGACCGTGTAGATATTTCCATGTTTATACAGATAGCGCTGTAGTTATTTCCACGTTTATATAGATAGCGGTATAGATATTTCCATGTATATACACATGGCTGTGTAGATATTTCCTTGTTTATACAGATGGCGGTGTAGGTTTTTCCATGTTTATACAGATAACTCTGTAAGTATTTCCATGTTTATACAGATGGCGGTGTAGATATTTCGATGTTTATAGAGATAGCAGTGGAGTTATTTCCATGTTTATACAGACAGCGGTGTAGATATTTCCATGTTTATTCTGATCGTGGTGTAGATATTTCCATGTTTATAGAGATGGCGGTGTAGATATTTCCATGTTCATAGGGATAGCGGTGTTGATTTTTCCATGTTTATAGAGATAGCGGTGTGGATATTTCCATGTTTATACAGATAGGGGTGTAGATATTTCCATGTTTATAGAGATGGCAGTGTAGATATTTCCATTTTTACACAGATCACGGTGTAGATATTTCCTTGTTAATACAAATAGCGGTGTACTTATTTCCATGTTTATACAGATAGCGGTGTAGATATTTCCATGTATATACAGATGGCTCTGTAGATATTTCCATGTTTATACAGATGGCTTTGTAGATATTTCCATGTTTATACAGATGACTTTGTAGGTATTTCCATGTTTATACAGATGGCGGTGTAGGTATTTCCATGTTTATAGAGATAGATGTGTAGATATTTCCATGTTTATACAGATAGCGGTGTAGATATTTGATGTTTATACAGATCGCGGTGTAGATATTTCCATGTTTATACAGATAGCGGTGTAGATATTTCCATGTTTTTACAGATATCGGTGTAGATATTTCCATGTTTACACAGATTGCTCTGTAGATAGTTCCATCTTTCCACAGATGGCATTGTAGATATTTCCATGTTTATACAGATGGCGGTGTAGATATTTCCATGTTTATATAGATGGTGGTGTAGATATTACCATGTTTATACAGATCGTGGTGTAGATATTTCCATGTTTATACAGATCGTGGTGTAGATATTTCCATGTTTATGCAGATAGCGGTGTAGATATTTCCATGTTTATACAGATAGCGGTGTTGATATTTCCATGTTTATAGAGATAGCGGTGTAGGTATTTCCATGTTTATAGACATAGCGGTGTAGATATTTCCATGTTTATATAGACGGCGTTGAAGTTATTTCCATGTTTATACCGATAGCGGTGTTGGTATTTCCATGTTTTTACAGATATCGTTGTAGTTATTTCCATGTTAACACAGATTGCGATGTAGATATTTCCATCTTTCTACAGATTGCATTGTAGATATTTCCATGTTTATAGAGCTCACGGTGCAGATATTTATATCTTTATGCAGATGGCATTGTAGATATTTCCTTATTCACACTGATGGCGGTGTAGATGTTTCCATGTTTATACAGATGGCGGAGTACTTAGTTCCATGTTTATGGAGATGGCAGTGTAGATATTTTCATGTTTATAGAGATGGCGGTGAAGATATTTCTATGTTTATAGAGATAGCAGTGTAGATATTTACATGTTTATACAGATGGCTGTGTACATATTTCCATGTGTATACAGATGGCATTGTAGATATTTCCATGTTTATACAGATGACTGTATAGGTATTTCCATGTTTTCACAGATGGCAGTGCAAATATTTCCATGTTTATTGAGATAGCGGTGTAGATATTTCCATGTTTATAAAGATTGCAGTGCAGATATTTCCATGTTTGTACAGATGGCGGTGTGGATATTTCCATCTATACACAGATGACCGTGTAGATATTTCCATGTTTATACAGATGGCGTCGCAGATATTTCCATGGATATGTAGATGGCGGTGTAGATATTTCCATGTTTATTCAGATAGCGGTGTAGTTATTTCCAAGTTTATATAGATAGCGGTGTAGATATTTCCGTGTATGTACACATGGCTGTGTTGATATTTCCATGTTTATACAGATGGCGGTGTAGATATTTCCATGTTTATAGAGATAACTTTTTAAGTATTTCCATATTTATACAGATGGCGGTGCAGATATCTCGATGTTTATAGAGATAGCAGTGGAGATATTTCCATGTTTATATAGATAGCGGTGTAGATATTTCCATGTTTATACTGATCGTGGTGAAGATATTTTCATGTTTATAGAGATGGCGGTATAGTTATTTCCATGTTCATAGAGATAGCGGTGTTGATTTTTCCATGTTTATTGAGATAGCGGTGTGGATATTTCCATGTTTATACAGATAGGGGTGTAGATATTTCCGTGTTTATAGAGATGGCGGTGTAGATATTTCCATGTTTATACAGATCACGGTGTAGATATTTCCTTGTTTATACAAATAGCGGTGTAGTTATATCCATGTTTAAACAGATAGCGGTGTAGATATTTCCGTGTATATACAGATGGCTGTGTAGATATTTCCACGTTTATACAGATGGCGGTGTAGATATTTCAATGTTTATACAGATCGCAGTGTAGATATTTCCATGTTTATACACATAGCGGTGTAGATATTTCCATGTTTTTACAGATATCGGTGTAGATATTTCCATGTTTACACAGATTGCGGTGTAGATATTTCCATCTTTCTACAGATGGCATTGTAGATATTTCCATGTTTATACAGATGGCGGTGTAGATATTTCCATGTTTATATAGATGGTGGTGTAGATATTACCATGTTTATATAGATAGCGGTGTAGATATTTCCATGTTTACAGATCGTGGTGAAGATATTTCCATGTTTATACAGATCGCGGTGTAGATATTTCCATGTTTATAGAGATAGCGGTGTAGGTATTTCCATGTTTATAGACATAGCGGTGTAGATATTTCCATGTTTATATAGATGACGTTGTAGATATTTCCATGTTTATACCGATAGCAGTGTTGGTATTTCCACGTTTAAACAGATAGCGATGTAGATATTTCCATGTTTATACAGCTCACGGTGCAGATATTCATATCTTTATACAGATGGCATTGTAGATATTTCCTTATTCACACAGATGGCGGTGTAGATGATTCCATGTTTATACAGATGGCGGAGAGGTTAGTTCCATGTTTATGGAGATGGCAGCGTAGATATTTTCATGTTTATACAGATGGCGGTGTAGATATTTCCATGTTTATAGAGATAGCAGTGTAGATATTTACATGTTTATACAGATGGCTGTGTATATATTTCCATGTGTATACAGATGGCATTGTAGATATTTCCATGTTTATACAGATGACTGTAAAGGTATTTCCATGTTTTTACAGATGGCAGTGTAGATATTTCCATGTCTATAGAGATAGCGGTGTGGATATTTCCATGTTTGTACAGATGGCGGTGTTGATATTTCCATGTATACACAGATGGCCGTGTAGATATTTCCATGTTTATACAGAAGGCGGCGTAGATATTTCCATGGAAATGCACATGGCGGTGTAGATATTTCCATGTTTATACAGATAGCAGTGTAGATATTTCCATGTTTACACAGATGGTGGTGTAGATATTTCCGTGTTTATACACATGGCGGAGTAGGTACTTCCATCTTTATGGAGATGACAGTGTAGATATTTTCATGTTTATAGAGATGGCGGTGTAGATACTTCCATATTGATAGATATAGCGGTGTAGATATTTCCATCTTTCTACAGATGGCAGTGTAGATATTTCCATGTTTATACAGATGGCCGTGTAGATATTTCCATATTTATACACATGTCTGTGTAGATATTTCCATGTGTATACAGATGGTATTGTAGCTGTTTCCATGTTTATACAGATGGTGACGTAGATATTTCCATGTTTATTCAGATGACTGTGTAGATATTTCCATGTTTTTACAGATTGCAGTGTAGATATTTCAATGTTTATAGAGATGGCGCTGTAGATATTTCCTTGTTTAAACAGATAACGGTGGAGATATTTCCATGTTTATACAGACAGCAGTGGAAATATTTCCATGTTTATACAGATAGCGGGTTAGATATTTCCATGTTTATACAGACCGCGGTGTAGATATTTCCATGTTTATACAGATAGCGGTGCAGATATTTCCATGTTTGTACAGATGGCAGTGTTGATATTTCCATCTATACACAGATGACCGTGTAGATATTTCCATGTGCATACAAATGGCGGCGCAGATATTTCTATGGATATGGAGATGGTGGTGTAGATATTTCCATGTATATACAGAGAGCGGTTTACTTATTTCCATGTTTATATAGAGAGCGGTGTAGATATTTCCATGGATGTACACATGGCTGTGTAGATATTTCCGTGTTTATACAGATGGCGGTGTAGATATTTCCCTGTTCACAGAGTTAGCGGTGTTGATTTTTCCATGTTTATAGAGATAGCTGTGTGGATATTTCCATGTTTATACAGATAGGGGTGTTGATATTTCCATGTTTATAGAGATGGCGGTGTAGATATTTCCATGTTTATACAGATCACGGTGTAGATATTTCCATGTTTATGCAGATCGCGGTGTAGATATTTACATGTTTATACAGATCGTGGTGTAGATATTTCCATGTTTATACAGAACGCGGTGTTGATATTACCATGTTTATAGAGATAGCGGTGCAAATATTTCCACATTTATACAGATAGCGGTGTAGTTATTAGCATGTTTGTACAGATAGCGGTGTAGATATTTCCATGTATAAACAGATGTCTGTGTATATATTTCCATGTTTAAACAGATGGCGGTGTAGATATTTCCTTGTTTATACAAATAGCGGTGTAGATATTTCCATGTTTATACAGATAGCGGTGTAGATATTTCCATGTATATACAGATGGCTGTGTAGATATTTCCAAGTTTATACAGATGGCTGTGTAGATATTTCCATGTATATACAGATGACTTTGTAGGTATTTCCATGTTTATACAGATGGTGGTGTAGAAATATCTATGTTTATAGAGATAGCTCTGTAGATATTTCCATGTTTATACAGATAGCGGTATAGATATTTCCATGTTTATACAGATCGCGGTGTAGATATTTCCATGTTTATAGAGATGGCAGTGTAGATATTTCCATGTTTATAGAGATAGCGGTGTAGATATATCCATGTTCATAGAGATAGCAGTGAGGATATTTCCTTGTTTATACAGATAGCAGTGTAGATATTTCCACTTTTATAGAGATAGCGGTTTAGATATTTCATATTTATACAGATAGCGGTGTAGATATTTCCATGTTTATACAGATTGCGGTGTAGTTATTTCCATGTTTATACAGATAGCGGTGTAGATATTTCCACGTTTATACAGATGGCGGTGTAGATATTTCCATCTTTCTACAAATGGCAGTGTAGATATTTCCATGTTTATACAGATCACGGTGTTGATATTACCATGTTTATAGGGATAGCGGTGCAAATATTTCCACATTTATACAGATAGCGGTGTAGCTATTAGCATGTTTGTACAGATAGCGGTGTAGATATTTCCATGTATAAACAGATGTCTGTGTATATATTTCCATGTTTAAACAGATGGCGGTGTAGATATTTCCTTGTTTATACAAATAGCGGTGTAGATATTTCCATGTTTATACAGATAGCGGTGTAGATATTTCCATGTATATACAGATGGCTGTGTAGATATTTCCATGTTTATACAGATGGCTGTGTAGATATTTCCATGTTTATACAGATGACTTTGTAGGTATTTCCATGTTTATACAGATGGTGGTGTAGATATATCTATGTTTATAGAGATAGCTCTGTAGATATTTCCATGTTTATACAGATAGCGGTATAGATATTTCCATGTTTATACAGATCGCGGTGTAGATATTTCCATGTTTATAGAGATGGCGGTGTGGATATTTCCATGTTTATAGAGATAGCTGTGTAGATATATCCATGTTCATAGAGATAGCAGTGAGGATATTTCCTTGTTTATACAGATACCAGTGTAGATATTTCCACTTTTATAGAGATAGCGGTTTAGATATTTCATATTTATACAGATAGCGGTGTAGATATTTCCATGTTTATACAGATTGCGGTGTAGATATTTCCATGCTTATACAGATAGCGGTGTAGATATTTCCACGTTTATACAGATGGCGGTGTAGATATTTCCGTCTTTCCACAAATGGCAGTGTAGATATTTCCATGTTTATAAAAATGGCAGTGTAGGTATTTTCTTGTTTATGTAGATAGCTTTGTAGACACCTCCATGTTTAAAGAGATGTCGGTGTGTATATTTCCATGTTGATGGAGATAGCGGTGTAGATATTTCCATGTTTATAGAGATAGCGGTGTAGCTATTTCCATGTTTATAGAGATAGCGGTGTAGATATTTCCATGTTTCCACAGATGACTGTGTAGATATTTCCATGTTTGTACAGATGGCGTCACAGATATTTCTATGTATATGTAGATGGCGGTGTGGATATTTCCATGTATATACAGATAGCGCTTTACTTGTTTCCATGTTTATATAGATCGCGGTGTAGATATTTCCATGATTATACAGTTCATGGTGTAGATATTTCCAAGTTTATACAGATCGCGGTGTTGATATTACCATGTTTATAGGAATAGCGGTGCAAATATTTCCATATTTATACAGATAGCGGTGTAGTTATTAGCATGTTTGTAGAGATAGCGGTGTAGATATTTCCATGTATAAACAGATGTCTGTGTATATATTTCCATGTTTAAACAGATGGCGGTGTAGATATTTCCATGTTTATACAGATAGCGGTGTAGATATTTCCATATATATACAGATGGCTGTGTAGATATTTCCATGTTTATACAGATGACTTTGTAGGTATTTCCATATTTGTACAGATGGCGGTGTAGGTATTTCCATGTTTATAGAGATAGCTGTGTAGATATTTCCATGTTTATACAGATAGCGGTGTACATATTTCCATGTATATACAGATCGCGGTGTAGATTTTTCCATTATTATACAGACAGCAGTGGAGATATTTCCATGTTTATACACATAGCGGTGTACATATTTCCATGTTTATAGAGACAGCGGTGTAGGTATTTCCATGTTTATACACATAGAGGTGCAGATATTTCCATGTTTATACAGATGCCTATGCAGATATTTCCATATTTATACATGGGCTGTGTAGATATTTCCATGTTTATACAGATGGCAGTGTAGATATTTCCATGTTCCTTCACATGACTCTCTAGGTATTTCCATGTTTATACAGTTGGCTTTGTAGATATTTCCATATTTATAGAGATAGCGGTGTAGATATTTCCATGTTTATAGAGATAGTGGTGTAGATATTTCCATGTTTATACAGACCGCGGTGCAGATATTTCCATGTTTATACAGATAGCGGTGCAGATATTTCCATGTTTGTACAGATGGCGGTGTTGATATTTCCATCTATACACAGATGACCGTGTAGATATTTCCATGTTTATACAGATGGCGGCACAGATATTTCTATGGATATGTAGATGGCGGTGTAGATATTTCCATGTGTATACAGATATCGGTGTAGTTATTTCCATGTTTATATAGATAGAGATGTAGATATTTCCATGTATGTACCCATGGCTGTGTAGATATTTCCATGTTTATACAGATGGCGGTGTAGATATTTCCATGTTTATACAGATAACTTTGTAAGTATTTCCATGTTTATACAGATGGCGGTGTAGATATTTCGATGTTTATAGAGATAGCAGTGCAGATATTTCCAAGTTTATACAGATAGCGGTGTAGATATTTCCATGTTTATACTGATCGCGGTGTAGATATTTCCATGTTTAGAGAGATGGCGGTGTAGATATTTCCATGTTCATAGAGATAGCGGTGTGGATTTTTCCATGTTTATAGAGATAGCTGTGTCGATATTTCCACGTTTATACAGATCGCGGTGTTGATATTACCATGTTTATAGGGATAGCGGTGCAAATATTTCCACATTTATACAGATAGCTGTGTAGATATTAGCATGTTTATTCAGATAGCGGTGTAGATATTTCCATGTATAAACAGATGTCTGTGTATATATTTCCATGTTTCAACAGATGGCGGTGTAGATATTTCCTTGTTTATACAAATAGCGGTGTAGATATTTCCATGTTTATACAGATAGCGGTGTAGATATTTCCATGTATATACAGATGGCTGTGTAGATATTTCCATATTTATACAGATGGCTGTGTAGATATTTCCATGTTTATACAACTGACTTTGTAGGTATTTCCATGTTTATACAGGTGGAGGTGTTGATATATCTATGTTTATAGAGATAGCTCTGTAGATATTTCCATTTTTATACAGATAGCGGTCTAGATATTTCCATGTTTATACAGATCGCGGTGTAGATATTTCCATGCTTATACAGATTGCGGTGTAGATATTTCCATTTTTATACAGATAGCGGTGTAGATATTTCCATGTGTATACAGATGGCGGTGTAGATATTTCCATGTTTATAGAGATGGCGTTGTAGATATTTCCACGTTTATAGAGATAGCGGTGTAGATATATCCATGTTCATAGAGATAGCAGTGAGGATATTTCCATGTTTATACAGATAGCTGTGTAGATATTTCCACTTTTATAGAGATAGCAGTTTAGATATTTCATATTTATACAGATAGCGGTGTAGATATTTCCATGTTTATACAGATTGTGGTGTAGATATTTCCATGTTTATACAGATAGCGGTGTAGATATTTCCACGTTTATACAGATGGCTGTGTAGATATTTCCATCTTTCTACAAATGGCAGTGTAGATATTTCCATGTTTTTAGAGATGGCGGTGTAGATATTTCCATGTTTATATAGATGGCTGTGTAGATATTTTCTTGTTTATGTAGATGGCGTTGTAGATATCTCCATGTTTAAAGAGATGTCGGTGTGTATATTTCCATGTTGATGGAGATAGCGGTGTAGATATTTCCATGTTTATAGAGATAGCGGTGTAGTTATTTCCATGTTTATAGAGATAGCGGTGTAGATATTTCCATGTTTCTACAGATGACTGTGTAGATATCTCCATGTTTGTACAGATGGCAGTGTAGATATTTCCATGTTTAATGAGATAGCGGTGTAGGTATTTTCATGTTTATACAGATTGCGGTGGATATACGTCCATGTTTATACAGATAGGAATGGAGATATTTCCACGTTAATACACATAGCGGTGTAGATATTTCCATGTTTATACAGATAGCGGTGTAGATATTTCCATGTTTATACAGATGGCTGTGCCGATAATTCCATGTTTATTCAGAGTTCTCTGTAGATATTTCCAAATTTATATAGATGACAGTGTAGATATTTCCAGGTTTATACAGATGACTGTGTACATATTTCCATGTTAATACAGATGGCGGTGTAGATATTTCCATGTTTATAGAGATAGCGGTTTAAATATTTCCATCTTTATAGGGATAGTGGTGTAGATATTTCCATGTTTACACAGATGGCGGTGTAGATACAGCCATGTTTCTGAATATGGCAGTGTAGGTATTTTCATGTTTACATAGATGGCGGTGTATATATTTCCATGTTTACAGAGAATGCGGTGTAGATATTTCCTCGTTTATAGTGCAAGTGGTGTAGGTATTTCCATGTTTATATAGATAGCTGTGTAGACATTTCCATATTAATACAGGTAGCGGTGTAGGTATTTCTATGTTTATACAGATGGCGGTGTAGATATTTCCATGTTTCTAAAGATGGCGGTGTAGATATTTCCTTGTTTATACAGGTAGCGGTGTAGATATTTCCATGTATATAGAGATAGCGGTGTAGATATTTCCATGTTTACAGAGATCGCGGTGTAGATATTTACATGTTTATACAGATCATGGTGTAGATATTTCCATGTTTATACAGAACGCGGTGTTGATATTACCATGTTTATAGAGATAGCGGTGCAAATATTTCCACATTTATACAGATAGCGGTGTAGTTATTAGCATGTTTGTACAGATAGCGGTGTAGATATTTCCATGTATAAACAGATGTCTGTGTATATATTTCCATGTTTAAACAGATGGCGGTGTAGATATTTCCTTGTTTATACAAATAGCGGTGTAGATATTTCCATGTTTATACAGATAGCGGTGTAGATATTTCCATGTATATACAGATGGCTGTGTAGATATTTCCAAGTTTATACAGATGGCTGTGTAGATATTTCCATGTTTATACAGATGACTTTGTAGGTATTTCCATGTTTATACAGATGGTGGTGTAGAAATATCTATGTTTATAGAGATAGCTCTGTAGATATTTCCATGTTTATACAGATAGCGGTATAGATATTTCCATGTTTATACAGATCGCGGTGTAGATATTTCCATGTTTATAGAGATGGCAGTGTAGATATTTCCGTGTTTATAGAGATAGCGGTGTAGATATATCCATGTTCATAGAGATAGCAGTGAGGATATTTCCTTGTTTATACAGATAGCAGTGTAGATATTTCCACTTTTATAGAGATAGCGGTTTAGATATTTCATATTTATACAGATAGCGGTGTAGATATTTCCATGTTTATACAGATTGCGGTGTAGTTATTTCCATGTTTATACAGATAGCGGTGTAGATATTTCCACGTTTATACAGATGGCGGTGTAGATATTTCCATCTTTCTACAAATGGCAGTGTAGATATTTCCATGTTTATACAGATCACGGTGTTGATATTACCATGTTTATAGGGATAGCGGTGCAAATATTTCCACATTTATACAGATAGCGGTGTAGTTATTAGCATGTTTGTACAGATAGCGGTGTAGATATTTCCATGTATAAACAGATGTCTGTGTATATATTTCCATGTTTAAACAGATGGCGGTGTAGATATTTCCTTGTTTATACAAATAGCGGTGTAGATATTTCCATGTTTATACAGATAGCGGTGTAGATATTTCCATGTATATACAGATGGCTGTGTAGATATTTCCATGTTTATACAGATGGCTGTGTAGATATTTCCATGTTTATACAGATGACTTTGTAGGTATTTCCATGTTTATACAGATGGTGGTGTAGATATATCTATGTTTATAGAGATAGCTCTGTAGATATTTCCATGTTTATACAGATAGCGGTATAGATATTTCCATGTTTATACAGATCGCGGTGTAGATATTTCCATGTTTATAGAGATGGCGGTGTGGATATTTCCATGTTTATAGAGATAGCTGTGTAGATATATCCATGTTCATAGAGATAGCAGTGAGGATATTTCCTTGTTTATACAGATACCAGTGTAGATATTTCCACTTTTATAGAGATAGCGGTTTAGATATTTCATATTTATACAGATAGCGGTGTAGATATTTCCATGTTTATACAGATTGCGGTGTAGATATTTCCATGCTTATACAGATAGCGGTGTAGATATTTCCACGTTTATACAGATGGCGGTGTAGATATTTCCATCTTTCCACAAATGGCAGTGTAGATATTTCCATGTTTATATAGATGGCAGTGTAGGTATTTTCTTGTTTATGTAGATAGCGTTGTAGACACCTCCATGTTTAAAGAGATGTCGGTGTGTATATTTCCATGTTGATGGAGATAGCGGTGTAGATATTTCCATGTTTATAGAGATAGCGGTGTAGCTATTTCCATGTTTATAGAGATAGCGGTGTAGATATTTCCATGTTTCCACAGATGACTGTGTAGATATTTCCATGTTTGTACAGATGGCGTCACAGATATTTCTATGTATATGTAGATGGCGGTGTGGATATTTCCATGTATATACAGATAGCGCTTTACTTGTTTCCATGTTTATATAGATCGCGGTGTAGATATTTCCATGATTATACAGTTCATGGTGTAGATATTTCCAAGTTTATACAGATCGCGGTGTTGATATTACCATGTTTATAGGGATAGCGGTGCAAATATTTCCATATTTATACAGATAGCGGTGTAGTTATTAGCATGTTTGTAGAGATATCGGTGTAGATATTTCCATGTATAAACAGATGTCTGTGTATATATTTCCATGTTTAAACAGATGGCGGTGTAGATATTTCCTTGTTTATACAAATAGCGGTGTAGATATTTCCATGTTTATACAGATAGCGGTGTAGATATTTCCATATATATACAGATGGCTGTGTAGATATTTCCATGTTTATACAGATGACTTTGTAGGTATTTCCATATTTGTACAGATGGCGGTGTAGGTATTTCCATGTTTATAGAGATAGCTGTGTAGATATTTCCATGTTTATACAGATAGCGGTGTAGATATTTCCATGTATATACAGATCGCGGTGTAGATTTTTCCATTATTATACAGACAGCAGTGGAGATATTTCCATGTTTATACACATAGCGGTGTACATATTTCCATGTTTATAGAGACAGCGGTGTAGGTATTTCCATGTTTATACACATAGCGGTGCAGATATTTCCATGTTTATACAGATGCCTATGCAGATATTTCCATATTTATACATGGGCTGTGTAGATATTTCCATGTTTATACAGATGGCAGTGTAGATATTTCCATGTTCCTTCACATGACTCTCTAGGTATTTCCATGTTTATACAGTTGGCTTTGTAGATATTTCCATATTTATAGAGATAGCGGTGTAGATATTTCCATGTTTATAGAGATAGTGGTGTAGATATTTCCATGTTTATACAGACCGCGGTGCAGATATTTCCATGTTTATACAGATAGCGGTGCAGATATTTCCATGTTTGTACAGATGGCGGTGTTGATATTTCCATCTATACACAGATGACCGTGTAGATATTTCCATGTTTATACAGATGGCGGCACAGATATTTCTATGGATATGTAGATGGCGGTGTAGATATTTCCATGTTTATACAGATATCGGTGTAGTTATTTCCATGTTTATATAGATAGAGATGTAGATATTTCCATGTATGTACCCATGGCTGTGTAGATATTTCCATGTTTATACAGATGGCGGTGTAGATATTTCCATGTTTATACAGATAACTTTGTAAGTATTTCCATGTTTATACAGATGGCGGTGTAGATATTTCGATGTTTATAGAGATAGCAGTGCAGATATTTCCATGTTTATACAGATAGCGGTGTAGATATTTCCATGTTTATACTGATCGCGGTGTAGATATTTCCATGTTTAGAGAGATGGCGGTGTAGATATTTCCATGTTCATAGAGATAGCGGTGTGGATTTTTCCATGTTTATAGAGATAGCTGTGTCGATATTTCCACGTTTATACAGATCGCGGTGTTGATATTACCATGTTTATAGGGATAGCGTTGCAAATATTTCCACATTTATACAGATAGCTGTGTAGATATTAGCATGTTTATTCAGATAGCGGTGTAGATATTTCCATGTATAAACAGATGTCTGTGTATATATTTCCATGTTTCAACAGATGGCGGTGTAGATATTTCCTTGTTTATACAAATAGCGGTGTAGACATTTCCATGTTTATACAGATAGCGGTGTAGATATTTCCATGTATATACAGATGGCTGTGTAGATATTTCCATATTTATACAGATGGCTGTGTAGATATTTCCATGTTTATACAACTGACTTTGTAGGTATTTCCATGTTTATACAGGTGGAGGTGTTGATATATCTATGTTTATAGAGATAGCTCTGTAGATATTTCCATTTTTATACAGATAGCGGTCTAGATATTTCCATGTTTATACAGATCGCGGTGTAGATATTTCCATGCTTATACAGATTGCGGTGTAGATATTTCCATTTTTATACAGATAGCGGTGTAGATATTTCCATGTGTATACAGATGGCGGTGTAGATATTTCCATGTTTATAGAGATGGCGTTGTAGATATTTCCACTTTTATAGAGATAGCGGTGTAGATATATCCATGTTCATAGAGATAGCAGTGAGGATATTTCCATGTTTATACAGATAGCTGTGTAGATATTTCCACTTTTATAGAGATAGCGGTTTAGATATTTCATATTTATACAGATAGCGGTGTAGATATTTCCATGTTTATACAGATTGTGGTGTAGATATTTCCATGTTTATACAGATAGCGGTGTAGATATTTCCACGTTTATACAGATGGCTGTGTAGATATTTCCATCTTTCTACAAATGGCAGTGTAGATATTTCCATGTTTTTAGAGATGGCGGTGTAGATATTTCCATGTTTATATAGATGGCTGTGTAGATATTTTCTTGTTTATGTAGATGGCGTTGTAGATATCTCCATGTTTAAAGAGATGTCGGTGTGTATATTTCCATGTTGATGGAGATAGCGGTGTAGATATTTCCATGTTTATAGAGATAGCGGTGTAGTTATTTCCATGTTTATAGAGATAGCGGTGTAGATATTTCCATGTTTCTACAGATGACTGTGTAGATATCTCCATGTTTGTACAGATGGCAGTGTAGATATTTCCATGTTTAATGAGATAGCGGTGTAGGTATTTTCATGTTTATACAGATTGCGGTGGATATACGTCCATGTTTGTACAGATAGGAATGGAGATATTTCCACGTTAATACACATAGCGGTGTAGATATTTCCATGTTTATACAGATAGCGGTGTAGATATTTCCATGTTTATACAGATGGCTGTGCCGATAATTCCATGTTTATTCAGAGTTCTCTGTAGATATTTCCAAATTTATATAGATGACAGTGTAGATATTTCCAGGTTTATACAGATGACTGTGTACATATTTCCATGTTAATACAGATGGCGGTGTAGATATTTCCATGTTTATAGAGATAGCGGTTTAAATATTTCCATCTTTATAGGGATAGTGGTGTAGATATTTCCATGTTTACACAGATGGCGGTGTAGATACAGCCATGTTTCTGAATATGGCAGTGTAGGTATTTTCATGTTTACATAGATGGCGGTGTATATATTTCCATGTTTACAGAGAATGCGGTGTAGATGTTTCCTCGTTTATAGTGCAAGTGGTGTAGGTATTTCCATGTTTATATAGATAGCTGTGTAGACATTTCCATATTAATACAGGTAGCGGTGTAGGTATTTCCATGTTTATACAGATGGCGGTGTAGATATTTCCATGTTTCTAAAGATGGCGGTGTAGATATTTCCTTGTTTATACAGGTAGCGGTGTAGATATTTCCATGTATATAGAGATAGCGGTGTAGATATTTCCATGTTTACAGAGATAGCGGTGGAGATATTTCCCTGTTTATACAGATAGCGATGTAGATATTTCCATGTTTATACATATAGCGGTGTAGATATTTCCATGTTTATAGAGATAGCGGTGTAGTTATTTCCATGTTTATACACAAGGCTGTGTAGATATTTCCATGTGTATACAGATGGCGGTGTAGATATTTCCATGTTTATACATATAGCAGTGCAGATATTTCCATGTTTACAGATATAGTCGTAAAGATATTTCCATCTTTGCACAGATTGCGGTGTAGACATTGCAAACTTTACACAGATAGCGGTGTAGATATTTCCAAGTTTACACAGATACCTGTGTCGATATTTCCATGTTTACAGAGATATCATTGTAAATATTTCCATGTTTATACAGATAGCGGTGTTGTTATTTACATGTTGATGCAGATCGCGGTGTAGATATTTTCAGGGTTATACAGATTGCGGTGTAGATATTTCCATGTTTGTACAGAAGGCGGTGTTGATATTTCCATCTATACACAGATGGCGGTGCAAATATTTCCATGTTTATTCAGATGGCGGCGTAGATATTTCCAAGGACATGCAGCTGGCGGTGTAGTTATTTCCATGTTTATACAGATAGCGGTGTAGGTATTTCCATGTTTACACAGATGGTGGTGTAGATATTTCCGTGTTTATAGACATGGCGGAGTAGACACTTCCATCTTTATGGAGATGGCAGTGTAGATATTTTCATGTTCATAGAGATGGCGGTGTAGATATTTCCATATTTATAGAGATAGCGGTGTAGATATTTCCATCTTTCTACAGATGGCAGTGTAGGTATTTCCATGTTTATACAGATGGCCGTGTAGATATTTCCATATTTATACAGATGTCTGTGTAGATATTTCCATGTGTATACAGATGGTATTGTAGCTGTTTCCATGTTTATACAGATGGTGGTGTAGATATTTCCATGTTTATTCAGATGACTGTGTAGATATTTCCATGTTTTTACAGATGGCAGTGTAGATATTTCAATGTTTATATAGATGGCGCTGTTGATATTTCCATGTTTATACAGATAAGGGTGGAGATATTTCCATGTTTATACAGAGAGCAGTGGAGATATTTCCATGTTTATACACATAGCGGTGTACATATTTCCATGTTTATAGAGACAGCGGTGTAGGTATTTCCATGTTTATACAGATAGCGGTGCAGATATTTCCATGTTTACACAGATGCCTATGCAGATATTTTCATATGTATACAGAGGGCTGTGTAGATGTTTCTATATTTATACAGATGGCAGTGTAGATATTGAAATGTTCCTACACATGACTGTGTAGGTATTTCCATGTTTATACAGATGTCTTTGTAGTTATTTCCATGTTTATAGAGATAGCGGTGCAGATATTTCCATGTTTATACAGATAGCGGTGTATATATTTCCATGTTTATACAGATCATGGTGTAGATATTTCCATGTTTATACAGATACCGGTGTAGATATTTCCATGTTTATACAGACCGCAGTGTAGATATTCCCATGTTTATAGAGATAGCAGTGTAGATATTTCCAAGTTTGTACAGATGGCGGTGTTGACGTTTCCATCTGTACACTGATTGCCGTGTAGGTATTTTCATGTGTATACAGATGGCATTGTAGATATTTCCATGTTTATACAGATGGTGGTGTAGATATTTCCATGTTTACACAGATGGTGGTGTAGATATTTCCGTGTTTATACACATGGCGGAGTAGATACTTCCATCTTTATGGAGATGGCAGTGTAGATATTTTCATGTTCATAGAGATGGCGGTGTAGATATTTCCATATTTATAGAGATAGCGGTGTAGATATTTCCATCTTTCTACAGATGGCAGTGTAGATATTTCCATGTTTATACAGATGGCCGTGTAGATATTTCCATATTTATACAGATGTCTGCGTAGATATTTCCATGTGTATACAGATGGTATTGTAGCTATTTCCATGTTTATACAGATGGTGGTGTAGATATTTCCATGTTTATTCAGATGAATGTGTAGATATTTCCATGTTTTTACAGATGGTAGTGTAGATATTTCAATGTTTATATAGATGGCGCTGTTGATATTTCCATGTTTATACAGATAACGGTGGAGATATTTCCATGTTTATACAGAGAGCAGTGGAGATATTTCCATGTTTATGCACATAGCGGTGTACATATTTCCATGTTTATAGAGACAGCGGTGTAGGTATTTCCATGTTTATACAGATAGCGGTGCAGATATTTCCATGTTTACACAGATGCCTATGCAGATATTTCCATATTTATACAGAGGGCTGTGTAGATATTTCTATATTTATACAGATGGCAGTGTAGATATTTAAATGTTCCTACACATGACTGTGTAGGTATTTCCATGTTTATACAGATGTCTTTGCAGTTATTTCCATGTTTATAAAGATAGCAGTGCAGATATTTCCATGTTTATACAGATAGCGGTGTATATATTTCCATGTTTATACAGATCATGGTGTAGATATTTCCATGTTTATACAGATACCGGTGTAGATATTTCCATGCTTATACAGACTGCAGTGTAGATATTTCCATGTTTATAGAGATAGCAGTGTAGATATTTCCAAGTTTGTACAGATGGCGGTGTTGATGTTTCCATCTATACACAGATTGCCGTGTAGGAATTTCCATGTGTATACAGATGGCATTGTAGATATATCCATGTTTATACAGATGGTGGTGTAGATATTTCCATGTTGACACAGATGACTGTATAGGTATTTCCATGTTTATACAGACTGCGGTGTAGGTATTTCCATGTTTATACCGATAGCGGTGCAGATATTTCCATGTTTGTACAGATGGCGGTGTTGATATTTCCATCTATACACAGATGACCGTGTAGATATTTCCATGTTTATACAGATGGCGGCACAGATATTTCCATGGATATGTAGATGGCGGGGTAGATATTTCCATGTTTATACAGAAAGCGGTGTAGTTATTTCCATGTTTATATAGATAGCGGTGTACATATTTCCATGTATGTACACATAGCTTTGCAGATATTTCCATGTTTATACAGATGGTGGTGTAGATATTTCCATGTTTATACAGATAACTTTGTAAGTATTTCCATGTTTATACAGATGGCGGTGTAGATATTTCGATGTTTATATAGATAGCAGTGGAGATATTTCCATGTTTATAGAGATAGCAGTGGAGATATTTCCATGTTTATACAGATAGCGGTGTAGATATTCCCATGTTTATACTGATCGCGGTGTAGACATTTCCATGTTTATAGAGATGGCGGTGTAGATATTTCCATGTTCATAGAGATAGCGGTGTTGATTTTTCCATGTTTATAGAGATAGCGGTGTGGATATTTCCATGTTTATACAGATAGGGGTATAGATATTTCCCTGTTTATAGAGATGGCGGTGTAGATATTTCCATGTTTATACAGATCACGGTGTAGATATTTCCTTGTTCATACAAATAGCGGTTTAGTTATTTCCATGTTTACACAGATAGTGGTGTAGATATTTCCATGTATATACAGATGGCTGTGTAGATATTTCCATGTTTATACAGATGGCTGTGTAGATATTTCCATGTTTATACAGATGACTTTGTAGGTATTTCCATGTTTATACAGATGGCGGTGTAGATATTTCCATTTTTATAGAGATAACTGTGTAGATATTTCCATGTTTATACAGATAGCGGTGTAGATATTTCCATGTTTATACAGATCGCGGTGTAGATATTTCCATGTTTATACAGATCGTGGTGTAGATATTTCCATGTTTATACAGATAGCGGTGTAGATATTTCCATGTTTTTACAGATATCGGTGTAGATATTTCCATGTTTACACAGATTGCGGTGTAGATATTTCCATCTTTCTACAGATGGCATTGTAGATATTTCCATGTTTATACAGATGACTGTATAGGTATTTCCATGTTTTTACAGATGGCGGTGCAGATATTTCCATGTCTATAGAGATAGCGGTGTAGATATTTCCATGTTTGTACAGATGGCGGTGTTGATATTTCCATCTATACACAGATGGCCGTGTAGATATTTCCATGTTTATTCAGATGGCGGCGTAGATATTTCCAAGGACATGCAGATGGCGGTGTAGTTATTTCCATGTTTATACAGATAGCGGTGTAGGCATTTCCATGTTTACACAGATGGTGGTGTAGATATTTCCGTGTTTATACACATGGCGGAGTTGATACTTCCATCTTTTTGGAGATGGCAGTGTAGATATTTTCATGTTCATAGAGATGGCGGTGTAGATATTTCCATATTTATAGAGATAGCGGTGTAGATATTTCCATCTTTCTACAGATGGCAGTGTAGATATTTCCATGTTTATACAGATGGCTGTGTAGATATTTCCACATTTATACAGATGTCTGTGTAGATATTTCCATGTGTATACAGATGTTATTGTAGCTATTTCCATGTTTATACAGATGGTGGTGTAGATAATTCCATGTTTATTCAGAGGACTGTGTAGATATTTCCATGTTTTTACAGTTGGCAGTGTAGATATTTCAATGTTTATATAGATGGCGCTGTTGATATTTCCATGTTTATACAGATAACGGTGGAGATATTTCCATGTTTATACAGAGAGCAGTGGAGATATTTCCATCTTTATACACATAGCGGTGTACATATTTCCATGTTTATAGAGACAGCGGTGTAGGTATTTCCATGTTTATACAGATAGCGGTGCAGATATTTCCATGTTTACACAGATGCCTATGCAGATATTTCCATATTTATACAGAGGGCTGTGTAGATGTTTCTATATTTATACAGATGGCAGTGTAGATATTTAAATGTTCCTACACATGACTGCGTAGGTATTTCCATGTTTATACAGATGTCTTTGTAGTTATTTCCATGTTAATAGAGATAGCGGTGCAGATATTTCCATGTTTATACAGATAGCGGTGTATATATTTCCGTGTTTATACAGATCATGGTGTAGATATTTCCATGTTTATACAGATACTGGTGTAGATATTTCCATGTTTATACAGACCGCAGTGTAGATATTTCCATGTTTACAGAGATAGCAGTGTAGATATTTCCAAGTTTGTGCAGATGGCGGTGTTGATGTTTCCATCTATACACTGATTGCCGTGTAGGTATTTCCATGTGTATACAGATGGCATTGTAGATATTTCCATGTTTATACAGATGGTGGCGTAGGTTTTTCCATGTTTACACAGATGACTGTATAGGTATTTCCATGTTTATACAGATGGAGGTGTAGATATTTCCAAGTTTATAGAGATAGCGGTGTAGATATTTCCATATTTATACAGATAACGGTGTAGAAGTTTCCATGTTTATACAGATAGCGGTGTAAATATTTCCATGTTTATACAGATCACGGTGTAGATATTTCCATGTTTATAGAGATAGCGGTGTAGATATTTCCATGTTTATACCGATAGCGGTGTTGATATTTCCATGTTTATACAGACCGTGGTGTAGATATTTCCATGTTTATACAGATGGCGGTGTTGATATTTCCATCTATACACAGATGACCGTGTAGATGTTTCCATGTTTATACAGATGGCGGCGCAGATATTTCCATGGATATGTAGATGGCGGTGTAGATATTTCTATGTTTATTCAGATAGTGGTGTAGTTATTTCCATGTTTATATAGATAGCGGTGTAGATATTTCCATGTATGTACACACGGCTGTGTAGATATTTCCATGTTTATACAGATGGCGGTAAAGATATTTCCAAGTTTATACAGATAACTTTGTAAGTATTTCCATGTTTATGCAGATGGCGGTGTAGGTATTTCGATGTTTATAGAGATAGCAGTGGAGATATTTCCATATTTATACAGATAGCGGTGTAGATATTTCCATGTTTATACTGATCGTGGTGTAGACATTTCCATGTTTATAGAGATGGCGGTGTAGATATTTCCATGTTCATAGAGATAGCGGTGTTGATTTTTCCATCTTTATAGAGATAGCGGTGTGGATATTTCCATGTTTATACAGATATGGGTGTAGATATTTCCCTGTTTATAGAGATGGCGGTGTAGATATTTCCATGTTTATACAGATCACGGTGTAGATATTTCCTTGTTTATACAAATAGCGGTGTAGATATTTCCATGTTTATACAGATGGCTGTGTAGATATTTCCATGTTTATACAGATGACTTTGTAGGTATTATAGAGATAACTGTGTAGATATTTCCATGTTTATACAGATCGCGGTGTAGATATTTCCATGTTTATACAGATAGCGGTGTAGATATTTCCATGTTTTTACAGATATCGGTGTAGATATTTCCATGTTTTCACAGATTGTGGTGTAGATATTTCCATCTTTCTACAGATGGCATTGTAGATATTTCCATGTTTGTACAGATGACTGTATAGGTATTTCCATGTTTTTACAGATGGCGGTGCAGATATTTCCATGTCTATAGAGATAGCGGTGTAGATATTTCCATGTTTGTACAGATGGCGGTGTTGATATTTCCATCTATACACAGATGGCCGTGTAGATATTTCCATGTTTATACAGATGGCGGCGTAGATATTTCCAAGGACATGCAGATGGCGGTGTAGTTATTTCCATGTTTATACAGATAGCGGTGTAGGTATTTCCATGTTTACAAAGATGGTGGTGTCGATAATTCCGTGTTTATACACATGGCGGAGTAGATACTTCCATCTTTATGGAGATGGCAGTGTAGATATTTTCATGTTCATAGAGATGGCGGTGTAGATTTTTCCATATTTATAGAGATAGCGGTGTAGATATTTCCATCTTTCTACAGATGGCAGTGTAGATATTTCCATGTTTATACAGATGGCCGTGTAGGTATTTCCATATTTATACAGATGTCTGTGTAGATATTTCCATGTGTATACAGATGGTATTGTAGCTATTTCCGTGTTTATACAGATGGTGGTGTAGATATTTCCATGTTTATTCAGATGAATGTGTAGATATTTCCATGTTTTTACAGATGGCAGTGTAGATATTTCAATGTTTATATAGATGGCGCTGTTGATATTTCCATGTTTATACAGATAACGGTGGAGATATTTCCATGTTTATACAGAGAGCAGTGGAGATATTTCCATGTTTATACACATAGCGGTGTACATATTTCCATGTTTATAGAGACAGCGGTGTAGGTATTTCCATGTTTATACAGATAGCGGTGCAGATATTTAAATGTTTACACAGATGCCTATGCAGATATTTCCATATTTATACAGAGGGCTGTGTAGATATTTCTATATTTATACAGATGGTAGTGTAGATATTTAAATGTTCCTACACATGACTGTGTATGTATTTCCATGTTTATACAGATGTCTTTGTAGTTATTTCCATGTTTATAGAGATAGCGGTGCAGATATTTCCATGTTTATACAGATAGCGGTGTAGATATTTCCATGTATATACAGATCATGGTGTAGATATTTCCATGTTTATACAGATACCGGTGTAGATATTTCCATGTTTATACAGACCGCAGTGTAGATATTTCCATGTTTATAGAGATAGCAGTGTAGATATTTCCATGTTTGTACAGATGGCGGTGTTGATGTTTCCATCTATACACTGATTGCCGTGTAGCTATTTCCATGTGTATACAGATTTCATTGTAGATATTTCCATGTTTATACAGATGGTGGTGTAGATATTTCCATGTTTACACATATGACTGTATAGGTATTTCCATGTTTATATATATGGCGGTGTAGATATTTCCAAGTTTATAGAGATAGCGGTGTAGATATTTCCATATTTATACAGATAACGGTGTAGAAGTTTCCATGTTTATACAGATAGCGGTGTAAATATTTCCATCTTTATACAGATCACGGTGTAGATATTTCCATGTTTATAGAGATAGCGGTGTAGATATATCCATGTTTATACCGACAGCGGTGTTGTTATTTCCATGTTTCTACAGACCGCGGTGTAGATATTTCCATGTTTATACAGATAGCGGTGCAGATATTTCCATGTTTGTACAGATGGCGGTGTTGATATTTCCATCTAAACACAGATGGCCGTGTAGATATTTCCATGTTTATACAGATGGCGGCACAGATATTTCCATGGATATGTAGATGGCGGTGTAGATATTTCCATGTTTATACAGATAGCGGTGTAGTTATTTCCATGTTTATATAGATAGCGGTGTAGATATTTCCATGTATGTACACATGGCTGTGTAGATATTTCCATGTTTATACAGATGGCATTGTAGATATTTCCATGTTTATACAGATAACTTTGTAAGTATTTCCATGTTTATACAGATGGCGGTGTAGATATTTCGATGTTTATAGAGATAGCAGTGGAGATATTTCCATGTTTATACAGATAGCGGTGTAGATATTTCCATTTTTATACTGATCGTGGTGTAGACATTTCCATGTTTATAGAGATGGCGGTGTAGATATTTCCATTTTCATAGAGATATCGGTGTTGATTTTTCCATGTTTATAGAGATAGCGGTGTGGATATTTCCATGTTTATACAGGTAGGGTTGTAGATATTTCCCTGTTTATAGAGATGGCGGTGTAGATATTTCCATGTTTATACAGATCACGGTGTAGATATTTCCTTGTTTATACAAATAGTGGTGTAGTTATCTCCATGTTTATACAGATATTGGTGTAGATATTTCCATGTATATACAGATGGCTGTGTAGATATTTCCATGTTTATACAGATGGCTGTGTAGATATTTCCATGTTTATACAGATGACTTTGTAGGTATTTCCATGTTTATACAGATGGCGGTTTAGATATTTCCATGTTTATAGAGATAACTCTGTAGATATTTCCATGTTTATACAGATAGCGGTGTAGATATTTCCATGTTTATACTGATCGCGGTGTAGATATTTCCATGTTTATACAGATCGCGGTGTAGATATTTCCATGTTTATACAGATAGCGGTGTAGATATTTCCATGTTTTTACAGATATCGGTGTAGATATTTCCATGTTTACATAGATTGCGGTGTAGATATTTCCATCTTTCTACAGATGGCATTGTAGATATTTCCATGTTTATACAGATGACTGTATAGGTATTTCCATGTTTTTACAGATGGCGGTGCAGATATTTCCATGTCTATAGAGATAGCGGTGTAGATATTTCCATGTTTGTACAGATGGCGGTGTTGATATTTCCATCTATACACAGATGGCCGTGTAGATATTTCCATGTTTATTCAGATGGCGGCGTAGATATTTCCAAGGACATGCAGATGGCGGTGTAGTTATTTCCATGTTTATACAGATAGCGGTGTAGGTATTTCCATGTTTACACAGATGGTGGTGTAGATATTTCCATGTTTATACACATGGCGGAGTTGAAACTTCCATCTTTATGGAGACGGCAGTGTAGATATTTTCATGTTCATAGAGATGGCGGTGTAGATATTTCCATATTTATAGAGATAGCGGTGTAGATATTTCCATCTTTCTACAGATGGCAGTGTAGATATTTCCATGTTTATACAGATGGCTGTGTAGATATTTCCACATTTATACAGATGTCTGTGTAGCTATTTCCATGTGTATACAGATGGTGGTGTAGATATTTCCATGTTTATTCAGATCACTGTGTAGATATTTCCATGTTTTTACAGATGGCAGTGTAGATATTTCAATGTTTATATAGATGGCGCTGTTGATATTTCCATGTTTATACAGATAACGGTGGAGAGATTTCCATGATTATACAGAGAGCAGTGGAGATATTTCCATGTTTATACACATAGCGGTGTACATATTTCCATGTTTATAGAGATAGCGGTGTAGGTATTTCCATGTTTATACAGATAGCTGTGCAGATATTTCCGTGTTTACACAGATGCCTATGCAGATATTTCCATACTTATACAGAGGGCTGAGTAGATATTTCTATATTTATACAGATGGCAGTGTAGATATTTAAATGTTCCTACACATGATTGTGTAGGTATTTCCATGTTTATACAGATGTCTTTGTAGTTATTTCCATGTTTATAGAGATAGCGGTGCAGATATTTCCATGTTTATACAGATAGCGGTGTATATATTTCCATGTTTATACAGATCATGGTGTAGATATTTCCATGTTTATACAGATACCGGTGTAGATATTTCCATGTTTATACAGACCACAGTGTAGATATATCCATGTTTATAGAGATATCAGTTTAGATATTTCCATGTTTGTACAGATGGCGGTGTTGATGTTTCCATCTATACACTGATGCCGTGTAGGTATTTCCATGTGTATACAGATGGCATTGTAGATATTTCCATGTTTATACAGATGGTGGTGTAGATATTTCCATGTTTACACAGATGACTGTATAGGTATTTCCATGTTTATACAGATGGCGGTGTAGATATTTCCAAGTTTACAGAGATAGCGGTGTAGATATTTCCATATTTATACAGATAACGGTGTAGAAGTTTCCATGTTTATACAGATAGCGGTTAAATATTTCCATGGTTATACAGATCACGGTGTAGATATTTCCATGTTCATAGAGATAGCGGTGTTGATATTTCCATGTTTATACAGACCGCGGTGTAGATATTTTCATGTTTATTCAGATAGCGGTGTAGATATTTCCATATTTATAGAGATAGCGGTGTAGATATTTCCATCTTTCTACAGATGGCGATGTAGATATTTCCATGTTTATACAGATGGCCGTGTAGATATTTCCATATTTATACAGATGTCTGAGTAGATATTTCCATGTGTATACAGATGGTATTGTAGGTATTTCCATGTTTATAGAGATGGTGGTGTAGATATTTCCATGTTTATTCAGATGACTGTGTATATATTTCCATGTTTTTACAGATGGCAGTGTAGATATTTCAATGTTTATATAGATGGCGCTGTTGATATTTCCATGTTTATACAGATAACGGTGGAGATATTTCCATGTTTATACAGAGAGCAGTGGAGATATTTCCATGTTTATACACATAGCGGTGTACATATTTCCATGTTTATAGAGACAGCGGTGTAGGTATTTCCATGTTTATACAGATAGCGGTGCAGATATTTCCATGTTTACACAGAAGCCTATGGAGATATTTCCATATTTATACAGAGGGCTGTGTAGATATTTCTATATTTATACAGATGGCAGTGTAGATATTTAAATGTTCCTACACATGACTGTGTAGTTATTTCCGTGTTTATACAGATGTCTTTGTAGTTATTTCCATGTTTATAGAGATAGCGGTGCAGATATTTCCATGTTTATACAGATAGCGGTGTATATATTTCCATGTTTATATAGATCATGGTGTAGATATTTCCATGTTTATACAGATACCGGTGTATATATTTCCATGTTTATACAGACTGCAGTGTAGATATTTCCATGTTTATAGAGATAGCAGTGTAGATGTTTCCATGTTTGTACAGATGGCGGTGCTGATGTTTCCATCTATACACTGATTGCCGTGTAGGTATTTCCATGTGTATACAGATGGCATTGTAGATACTTCCATGTTTATACAGATGGTTGTGTAGATATTTCCATGTTTACACAGATGACTGTATAGGTATTTCCAAGTTTATACAGATGGCAGTGTAGATATTTCCAAGTTTATAGAGATAGCGGTGTAGATATTTCCATATTTATACAGATAACGGTGCAGAAGTTTCCATGTTTATACAGATGTCTTTGTAGTTATTTCCATGTTTATAGAGATAGCGGTGTAAATATTTCCATGTTTATACAGACCACGGTGTAGATATTTCCATGTTTATAGAGATAGCGGTGTAGATATTTCCATGTTTATACCGATAGCGGTGTTGATATTTCCATGTTTATACAGATAGCGGTGTAGATATTTCCCTGTTGATAGAGATGGCAGTGTAGATATTTCCATGTTTATACAGATCACAGTGTAGATATTTCCTTGTTTATACAAATAGCGGTGTATTTATTTGCATGTTTATACAGATAGTGGTGTAGATATTTCCATGTATATACAGATGGCTGTGTAGATATTTCCATGTTTATACAGATGCCTATGCAGATATTTCCATATTTATACAGAGGGCTCTGTAGATATTTCCATGTTTATACAAATGGCAGTGTAGATTTTTCCATTTTCCTACACATGACTGTGTAGGTATTTCCATGTTTATACAGATGGCTTTGTAGATATTTCCATGTTTATAGAGAGAGCGGTGTAGATATTTCCATGTTTATACACATAGCGGTGTAAATATTTCCATGTTTATACAGATCGTGGTGTAGATATTTCCATGTTTATACAGATACCGGTGTAGAAATTTCCATGTTTATACAGACCGCAGTGTAGATATCTCCATGTATATACAGATAGCGGTGTAGATATTTCCATGTTTGTACAGATGGGGGTGTTGATGTTTCCATCTATACACAGATTGCCGTGTAGTTATTTCCATGTGTATACAGATGGCATTGTAGATATTTCCATGTTTATACAGATGGTGGTGTAGATATTTCCATGTTTATACAGATGACTGTATAGGTATTTCCATGTTTTTACAGATGGCATTGTAGATATTTCCATGTTTATAGAGATAGCAGTGTAGATATCTCCATGTTTATACAGATGGCGGTGTAGATATTTCCATGTTTATAGAGATAGCGGTGTAGATATTTCCATATTTATACAGATAACGGTGTAGCTATTTCCATGTTTATACAGATAGCAGTGTAAATATTTCCATGTTTATACAGATCACGGTGTAGATATTTCCGGGTTTATAGAGATAGCAGTGTAGATATTTCCGTGTTTATGCAGATAGCGGTTTAGCTATTTCCATGTTTATGCAGACCGCGGTGTAGATATTTCCATGTTTATAGAGATAGCGGTGCAGATATTTCCATGTTTGTACAGATGGCGGTGTTGATATTTCCATTTATACACAGATGACCGTGTAGATATTTCCATGTTTGTACAGAAGGCGCCGCAGATATATCCATGGATATGTAGAAGGCGGTGTAGATATTTCCATGTTTATACAGATAGCGGTGTAGATATTTCCATGTATATACATATGGCTGTGTAGATATTTCCATGTTTATACAGATGGCTGTGTAGATATTTCCATGTTTATACAGATGACTTTGTAGGTATTTCCATGTTTATACAGGTGGCGGTGTAGTTATTTCAATGTTTATAGAGATAGCTGTGTAGATATTTACGTGTTTATACAGACAGCAGTGGAGATATTTCCATGTTTATACAGACAGCAGTGGAGATATTTCCATGTTTATACACATAGCGTTGTACATATTTCCATGTTTATAGAGACAGCGGTGTAGGCATTTCCATGTTTATACAGATAGCGGTGCAGATATTTCCATGTTTATACAGATGCCTAAGCAGATATTTCCATATTTATACAGAGGGCTCTGTAGATATTTCCATGTTTATACAGATGGCAGTGTAGATTTTTCCATGTTCCTACACATGGCTGTGTAGGAATTTCCATGTTTATACAGATGGCTTTGTAGATACTTCCATGTTTATAGAGATAGTGGTGTAGATATTTCCATGTTTATACAGATAGCGGTGTAAATATTTCCATGTTTATACAGATTGTGGTGTAGATATTTCCATGTTTATACAGATACCGGTGTAGAAATTTCCATGTTTATACAGACCGCAGTGTAGATATTTCCATGTTTATAGAGATAGCGGTGTAGATATTTCCATGTTTGTACAGATGGCGGTGTTGATGTTTCCATCTATACACAGATTGCCGTGTAGGTATTTCCATGTGTATACAGATGACATTGTAGATATTTCCATGTTTATACAGATGGTGGTGTAGATATTTCCATGTTTATACAGATGACTGTATAGGTATTTCCATGTTTTTACAGATGGCATTGTAGATATTTCCATGTTTATAGAGATAGCAGTGTAGATATTTCCATGTTTATACAGATAGCGGTTTAGCTATTTCCATGTTTATACAGACCGCGGTGTAGATATTTCCATGTTTATACAGATAGCGGTGCAGAGATTTACATGTTTGTACAGATGGCGGTGTTGTTATTTCCACCTATACACAGATGACCGTGTAGATATTTCCAAGTTTATACAGAAGGCGGCGCAGATATTTCCATGGATATGTAGAAGGCGTTGTAGATAATTCCATGTTTATACAGATAGCGGTGTATATATTTCCATGTATATACAGATGGCTGTGTAGATATTTCCATGTTTATACATATGGCTGTGTAGATATTTCCATGTTTATACAGATAGCGGTGTAGATATTTCCATGTATATACAGATGGCTGTGTAGATATTTCCATGTTTATACAGATGGCTGGGTAGATATTTCCATGTTTATACAGATGACTTTGTAGGTATTTCCATGTTTATACAGATGGCGGTGTAGGTATTTCCATGTTTATAGAGATAGCTGTGTAGATATTTCCATGTTTATACAGATAGCGGTGTAGATATTTCCATGTTTATACAGATCGCAGTGTAGATATTTCAATGTTTATACAGATCGCAGTGTAGATATTTCCATGTGTATACAGACAGCAGTGGAGATATTTCCATGTTTAAACACATAGCGGTGTACATATTTCCATGTTTATACAGACAGCGGTGTAGGTATTTCCATGTTTATACAGATAGCGGTGCAGATATTTCCATGTTTATACAGATGCCTATGCAGATATTTCCATATTTATACAGAGGGCTCTGTAGATATTTCCATGTTTATACAGATGGCAGTGTAGATTTTTCCATGTTCCTACACATGACTGTGTAGGTATTTCCATGTTTATACAGATGGCTTTGTACATACTTCCATGTTTATAGAGATAGTGGTGTAGATATTTCCATGTTTATACAGAGAGCGGTGTAAATATTTCCATGTTTATACAGATCGTGGTGTAGATATTTCCATGTTTGTACAGATGGCGGTGTTGATGTTTCCATCTATACACAGATTATCGTGTAGGTATTTCCATGTGTATACAGATGACATTGTAGATATTTCCATGTTTATACAGACGGTGGTGTAGATATTTCCATGTTTATACAGATGACTGTATAGGTATTTCCATGTTTTTACAGATGGCATTGTAGATATTTCCATGTTTATAGAGATAGCAGTGTAGATATTTCCATGTTTATACAGATAGCGGTTTAGCTATTTCCATGTTTATACAGACCGCGGTGTAGTTATTTCCATGTTTATACAGATAGCGGTTTAGCTATTTCCATGTTTATACAGACCGCGGTGTAGTTATTTCCATGTTTATACAGATAGCGGTGCATTGATTTCCATGTTTGTACAGATTGCGGTGTTGATATTTCCATCTATACACAGATGACCGTGTAGATATTTCCATGTTTCTTCAGAAGGCGGCGCAGATATTTCCATGGATATGTAGAAGGCGGTGTAGATATTTCCATGTTTATACAGATAGCGGTGTATATATTTCCATGTATATAAAGATGGCTGTGTAGATATTTCCATGTTTATACAGATGGCTGTGTAGATATTTCTATGTTTATACAGATAGCGGTGTAGATATTTCCATGTATATACAGATGGCTGTGTAGATATTTCCATGTTTATACAGATGGCTGGGTAGATATTTCCATGTTTATACAGATGACTTTGTAGGTGTTTCCATGTTTATACAGATGGCGGTGTAGGTATTTCCATGTTTATAGAGATAGCTGTGTAGATATTTCCATGTTTATACAGATAGCGGTGTAGATATTTCAATGTTTATACAGATCGCAGTGTAGATATTTCCATGTTTATACAGATCGCAGTGTAGATATTTCCATGCTTATACAGACAGCAGTGGAGATATTTCCATGTGTAAACACATAGCTGTGTACATATTTCCATGTTTATAGAGACAGCGGTGTAGGTATTTCCATGTTTATACAGATAGCGGTGCAGATATTTCCATGTTTATACAGATGCCTATGCAGATATTTCCATATTTATACAGAGGGCTCTGTAGATATTTCCATGTTTATACAAATGGCAGTGTAGATTTTTCCATTTTCCTACACATGACTGTGTAGGTATTTCCATGTTTATACAGATGGCTTTGTAGATATTTCCATGTTTCTAGAGATAGCGGTGTAGATATTTCCATGTTTATACACATAGCGGTGTAAATATGTCCATGTTTATACAGATCGTGGTGTAGATATTTCCATGTTTATACAGATACCGGTGTAGAAATTTCCATGTTTATACAGACCGCAGTGTAGATATCTCCATGTATATACAGATAGCAGTGTAGATATTTCCATGTTTGTACAGATGGCGGTGTTGATGTTTCCATCTATACACAGATTGCCGTGTAGTTATTTCCATGTGTATACAGATGGCATTGTAGATATTTCCATGTTTATACAGATGGTGGTGTAGATATTTCCATGTTTATACAGATGACTGTATAGGTATTTCCATGTTTTTACAGATGGCATTGTAGATATTTCCATGTTTATAGAGATAGCAGTGTAGATATCTCCATGTTTATACAGATGGCGGTGTAGATATTTCCATGTTTATAGAGATAGCGGTGTAGATATTTCCATATTTATACAGATAACGGTGTAGATATTTCCATGTTTATACAGATAGCAGTGTAAATATTTCCATGTTTATACAGATCACGGTGTAGATATTTCCAGGTTTATAGAGATAGCAGTGTAGATATTTCTGTGTTTATGCAGATAGTGGTTTAGCTATTTCCATGTTTATACAGACCGCGGTGTAGATATTTCCATGTTTATAGAGATAGCGGTGCAGATATTTCCATGTTTGTACAGATGGCGGTGTTGATATTTCCATTTATACACAGATGACCGTGTAGATATTTCCATGTTTGTACAGAAGGCACCGCAGATATTTCCATGGATATGTAGAAGGCGGTGTAGATATTTCCATGTTTATACAGATAGCGGTGTAGGTATTTCCATGTATATACATATGGCTGTGTAGATATTTCCATGTTTATACAGATGGCTGTGTAGATATTTCCATGTTTATACAGATGACTTTGTAGGTATTTCCATGTTTATACAGATGGCGGTGTAGGTATTTCCATGTTTATAGAGATTGCTGTGTAGATATTTACGTGTTTATACAGACAGCAGTGGAGATATTTCCATGTTTATACAGACAGCAGTGCAGATATTTCCATGTTTATACACATAGCGTTGTACATATTTCCATGTTTATAGAGACAGCCGTGTAGGTATTTCCATGTTTATACAGATAGCGGTGCAGATATTTCCATGTTTACAGATGCCTATGCAGATATTTCCATATTTATACAGAGGGCTCTGTAGATATTTCCATGTTTATACAGATGGCAGTGTAGATTTTTCCACGTTCCTACACATCTCTGTGTAGGTATTTCCATGTTTATACAGATGGCTTTGTGGATACTTACATGTTTATAGAGATAGTGGTGTAGATATTTCCATGTTTATACAGATAGCGGTGTAAATATTTCCATGTTTATACAGATCGTGGTGTAGATATTTCCATGTTTATACAGATACCGGTGTAGAAATTTCCATGTTTATACAGACCGCAGTGTAGATATTTCCATGTTTATACAGATAGCGGTGTAGATATTTCCATGTTTGTACAGATGGCGGTGTTGATGTTTCCATCTATACACAGATTGCCGTGTAGGTATTTCCATGTGTATACAGATGACATTGTAGATATTTCCATGTTTATACAGATGGTGGTGTAGATATTTCCATGTTTATACAGATGACTGTATAGGTATTTCCATGTTTTTACAGATGGCATTGTAGATATTTCCATGTTTATAGAGATAGCAGTGTAGATATTTCCATGTTTATACAGATAGCGGTTTAGCTATTTCCATGTTTATACAGACCGCGGTGTAGATATTTCCATGTTTATACAGATAGCGGTGCAGAGATTTCCATGTTTGTACAGATGGCGGTGTTGTTATTTCCATCTATACACAGATGACCGTGTAGATATTTCCAAGTTTATACAGAAGGCGGCGCAGATATTTCCATGGATATGTAGAAGGCGGTGTAGATAATTCCATGTTTATACAGACCGCGGTGTAGATATTTCCATGTTTATACAGATAGCGGTGCAGATATTTCCATGTTTATACAGATGGCGGTGTAGATATTACCACGTATATACAGATGGCTGTGTAGATATTTCCATGTTTATACAGATGGCTGTGTAGATATTTCCATGTTTATACAGATTACTTTGTAGGTATTTCCATGTTTATACAGATGGCGGTGTAGGTATTTCCATGTTTATAGAGATAGCTGTGTAGATATTTCCATGTTTATACAGATGGCGGTGTAAGTATTTCCATGTTTATAGAGATAGCTGTGTAGGTATTTCCATGTTTATACACATAGCGGTGTAGATATTTCCATGTTTATACAGATCACGGTGTAGATATTTCCATGTTTATACAGACAGCAGTGGAGATATTTCCATGTTTATACACATAGCGGTGTACATATTTCCATGTTTATAGAGACAGCGGTGTAGGTATTTCCATGTTTATACAGATAGCGGTGCAGATATTTCCATGTTTATACAGAAGCCTATGCAGATATTTCCATATTTATACAGAGGGCTCTGTAGATATTTCCATGTTTATACAAATGGCAGTGTAGATTTTTCCATTTTCCTACACATGACTGTGTAGGTATTTCCATGTTTATACAGATGGCTTTGTAGATATTTCCATGTTTATAGAGATAGCGGTGTAGATATTTCCATGTTTATACACATAGCGGTGTAAATATTTCCATGTTTATACAGATCGTGGTGTAGATATTTCCATGTTTATACAGATACCGGTGTAGAAATTTCCATGTTTATACAGACCGCAGTGTAGATATCTCCATGTATATACAGATAGCGGTGTAGATATTTCCATGTTTGTACAGATGGCAGTGTTGATGTTTCCATCTATACACAGATTGCCGTGTAGTTATTTCCATGTATATACAGATGGCATTGTAGATATTTCCAAGTTTATACAGATGGTGGTGTAGATATTTCCATGTTTATACAGATGACTGTATAGGTATTTCCATGTTTTTACAGATGGCATTGTAGATATTTCCATGTTTATAGAGATAGCAGTGTAGATATCTCCATGTTTATACAGATGGCGGTGTAGATATTTCCATGTTTATAGAGATAGCAGTGTAGATATTTCCATATTTATACAGATAACGGTGTAGATATTTCCATGTTTATACAGATAGCAGTGTTAATATTTCCATGTTTATACAGATCACGGTGTAGGTATTTCCAGGTTTATAGAGATAGCAGTGTTGATATTTCCGTGTTTATGCAGATAGCGGTTTAGCTATTTCCATGTTTATACAGACCGCGTTGTAGATATTTCCATGTTTATACAGATAGCGGTGCAGATATTTCCATGTTTGTACAGATGGCGGTGTTGATATTTCCATCTATACACAGATGACCGTGTAGATATTTCCAAGTTTATACAGAAGGCGGCACAGATATTTCCATGGATATGTAGAAGGCGGTGTAGATATTTCCATGTTTATACAGATAGCGGTGTAGATATATCCATGTATATACAGATGGCTGTGTAGATATTTCCATGTTTATACACATGGCTGTGTAGATATTTCCATGTTTATACAGATGACTTTGTAGCTATTTCCATGTTTATACAGATGGCGGTGTAGGTATTTCCATGTTTATAGAGATAGCTCTCTAGATATTTCCGTGTTTATACAGATAGCGGTGTAGATATTTCCATGTTTATACAGATAGCGGTGTAGATATTTCCATGTTTACACAGATCGCAGTGTAGATATTTCCATGTTTATACAGACGGCAGTGGAGATATTTCCATGTTTATACCCATAGCGGTGTACATATTTCCATGTTTATAGAGACAGCGGTGTAGGTATTTCCATGTTTATACAGATAGCGGTGCAGATATTTCCATGTTTATACAGATGCCTATGCAGATATTACCATATTTATACAGTGGGCTCTGTAGATATTTCCATGTTTATACAGATGGCAGTGTAGATTTTTCCATGTTCCTACACATGACTGTGTAGGTATTTCCATGTTTACAAAGATGGCTTTGTAGATATTTCCATGTTTATACAGTTAGCGGTGTAGATATTTCTATGTTTATACAGATAGCGGTGTAAATATTTCCATGTTTATACAGATCGTGGTGTAGATATTTCCATGTTTATACAGATACCGGTGTAGAATTTTCCATGTTTATACAGACCGCAGTGTAGATATCTCCATGTTTATACAGATAGCGGTGTAGATATTTCTATGTTTGTACAGATGGCGGTGTTGGTGTTTCCCTCTATACACAGACTGTCGTGTAGGTATTTCCATGTGTATACAGATGGCATTGTAGATATTTCATGTTTATACAGATGGTGGTGTAGATATTTCCATGTTTATACAGATGACTGTATAGGTATTTCCGTGTTTTTACAGATGGCATTGTAGATATTTCCATGTTTATACAGTTAGCAGTGTAGATATTTCCATGTTTACGCAGATGGCGGTGTAGATATTTCCATGTTTATAGAGAAAGCGGTGTAGATATTTCCATATTTATACAGATAACGGTGTAGATATTTCCATGTTTATACAGATAGCAGTGTAAATATTTCCATGTTTATACAGATCACGGTGTAGATATTTCCAGGTTTATAGAGATAGCAGTGTAGATATTTCCATGTTTATACAGATAGCGGTTTAGCTATTTCCATGTATATACAGACCGCGGTGTAGATATTTCCATGTTTATAGAGATAGCGGTGCAGATATTTCCATGTTTGTACAGATGGCGGTGTTGATATTTCCATCTATACACAGATGACCGTGTAGATATTTCCATGTTTATACAGAAGGCGGCGCAGGTATTTCCATGGATATGTAGAAGGCGGTGTAGATCTTTCCATGTTTATACAGATAGCGGTTTAGCTATTTCCATGTATATACAGACCGCGGTGTAGATATTTCCATGTTTATACAGATAGCGGTGCAGATATTTCCATGTTTGTACAGATGGCGGTGTTGATATTTCCATCTATACACAGATGACCGTGTAGATATTTCCATGTTTATACAGAAGGCGGCACAAGTATTTCCATGGATATGTAGAAGGCGGTGTAGATATTTCCATGTTTATACAGATAGCGGTGTAGATATTTCCATGTATATACAGATGGCTGTGTAGATATTTTCAGGTTTATACAGATGGCTGTGTAGATATTTCCATGTTTATACAGATAGCGGTGTAGATATTTCCATGTTTGGACAGATCGCAGTGTAGATATTTCCATGTTTATACAGATCACAGTGTAGATATTTCCATGTTTATACAGACAGCAGTGGAGATATTTCCATGTTTAAACACATAGCGGTGTACATATTTCCATGTTTATAGAGACAGCGGTGTAGGTATTTCAATGTTTATACAGATAGCGGTGCAGATATTTCCATGTTTATACAGATGCCTATGCAGATATTTCCATATTTATACAGAGGGCTCTGTAGATATTTCCATGTTTATACAAATGGCAGTGTAGATTTTTCCATGTTCCTACACATGACTGTGTAGGTATTTCCATGTTTATACAGATGGCTTTGTAGATATTCCCATGTTTATAGAGATAGCGGTGTAGATATTTCCATGTTTATACACATAGTGGTGTAAATATTTCCATTTTATAGAGATCGTGGTGTAGATATTTCCATGTTTATACAGATACCGGTGTAGAAATTTCCATGTTTATACAGACCGCAGTGTAGATATCTCCATGTATATACAGATAGCGGTGTAGATATTTCCATGTTTATACACATAGCAGTGTAAATATTTCCATGTTTATACAGATCACGGTGTAGATATTTCAAGGTTTATAGAGATAGCAGTGTAGATATTTCCATGTTTATACAGATGGCATTTTAGATATTTCCATGTTTATACAGATGGCTGTGTAGATATTTCTATGTTTATACAGATGACTTTGTAAGTATTTCCATGTTTATACAGATGGCTTTGTAGATATTTCCATGATTATACAGATAGCGGTGTAAATATTTCCATGTTTATACAGATCGTGGTGTAGATATTTCCATGTTTATACAGATACCGGTGTAGAAATTTCCATGTTTATACAGACCGCAGTGTAGATATTTCCATGTTTATACAGACCGCAGTGTAGATATCTCCATGTTTATACAGATAGCGGTGTAGATATTTCCATGTTTGTACAGATGGCGGTGTTGATGTTTCCATCTATACACAGATTGCCGTGTAGATATTTCCAGGTGTATACAGATGGTATTGTAGATATTTCCATGTTTATACAGATGCTGGTGTAGATATTTCCATGTTTATACAGATGACTGTATAGGTATTTCCATGTTTTTACAGATGGCATTGTAGATATTTCCATGTTTATAGAGATAGCAGTGTAGATATTTCCATGTTTATACAGATGGCGGTGTAGATATTTCCATGTTTATAGAGATGGCGGTGTAGATATTTGCATAGTTATAGAGATAACGGTGTAGATATTTCCATGTTTATACAGATAGCAGTGTAAATATTTCCATGTTTATACAGATCACAGTGTAGATATTTCCAGGTTTATAGAGATAGCAGTGTAGATATTTCCATGTTTATACAGATAGCGGTTTAGCTATTTCCATGTTTATACAGACCGCGGTGTAGATATTTCCATGTTTATACAGATAGCGGTGCAGATATTTCCATGTTTGTACAGATGGCGGTGTTGATATTTCCATCTATACACAGATGACCGTGTAGATATTTCCATGTTTATACAGAAGGCGGCGCAGATATTTCCATGGATATGTAGAAGGCGGTGTAGATATTTCCATGTTTATACAGATAGCTGTGTAGATATTTCCATGTATATACAGATGGCTGTGTAGATATTTCCATGTTTATACAGATGGCTGTGTAGATATTTCCATGATTATACAGATGACTTTGTAGGTATTTCCATGTTTATACAGATGGCGGTGTAGGTATTTCCATGTTTATAGAGATAGCTGTGTAGATATTTCCATGTTTATACAGAAGGCGGCGCAGATGTTTCCATGGATATGCAGAAGGCGGTGTAGATATTTCCATGTTTAAACTGATAGCGGTGTAGATATTTCCATGTATATACAGATGGCTGTGTAGATATTTCCATGTTTATACAGATGGCTGTGTAGATATTTCCATGTTTATACAGATGGCTGTGTAGATATTTCCATGTTTATACAGATGACTTTGAAGGTATTTCCATGTTTATTCAGATGGCGGTGTAGGTATTTCCATGTTTATAGAGATAGCTGTGTAGGTATTTCCATGTTTATACAGATAGCGGTGTAGATATTTCCATGTTTATACAGATCACGGTGTAGATATTTCCATGTTTATACAGACAGCAGTGGAGATATTTCCATGTTTATACGCATAGCGGTGTACATATTTCCGTGTTTATAGAGACAGCGGTGTAGGTATTTCCATGTTTATACAGATAGCGGTGCAGATATTTCCATGTTTATACAGATGCCTATGCAGATATTTCCATATTTATACAGAGGGCTCTGTAGATCTTTCCATGTTTATACAGATGGCAGTGTAGATTTTCCCACGTTCCTTCACATGACTGTGTAGGTATTTCCGTGTTTATACAGATGGCTTTGTAGATATTTCCATGTTTATAGAGATAGCGGTGTAGATATTTCCATGTTTATACAGATAGCGGTGTAAATATTTCCATGTTTATACACATGGTGGTGTAGATATTTCCATGTTTATACAGATACCGGTGTAGAAATTTCCATGTTTATACAGACCGCAGTGAAGATATCTCCATGTTTATACAGATAGCGGTGTAGATATTTCCATGTTTGTAGAGATGGCGGTGTTTGTGTTTCTATCTATACACAGATTGCCGTGTAGGTATTTCCATGTGTATACAGATGGCATTGTAGATATTTCCATGTTTATACAGATGGTGGTGTAGATATTTCCATGTTTATACAGATGACTGTATAGGTATTTCCATGTTTTTACAGATGGCATTGTAGATATTCCCATGTTTATAGAGATAGCAGTGTAGATATTTCCATGTTTATACAGATGGCGGTGTAGATATTTCCATGTTTATAGAGATAGCGTTGTAGATATTTGCATATTTATACAGATAACGGTGTAGATATTTCCATGTTTATACAGATAGCATTGTAAATATTTCCATGTTTATACAGATCACGGTGTAGATATTTCCAGGTTTATAGAGATAGCATTGTAGATATTTCCATGTTTATACAGATAGCGGTTTAGCTATTTCCATGTTTATACAGACCGTGGTGTAGATATTTCCATGTTTATACAGATAGTGGTGCAGATATTTCCATGTTTGTACAGATGGCGGTGTTGATATTTCCATCTATACACAGATGATCGTGTAGATATTTCCATGTTTATACAGAAGGCAGCGCAGATATTTCCATGGATATGTAGAAGGCGGTGTGGATATTTCCATGTTTATACAGATAGCGGTGTAGATATTTCCATGTATATACAGATGGCTGTGTAGATATTTCCATGTTTATACAGATGGCTGTGTAGATATTTCTATGTTTATACAGATGACTTTGTAAGTATTTCCATGTTTATACAGATGGCTTTGTAGATATTTCCATGTTTATAGAGATAGCAGTGTAGATAATTCCATGATTATACAGATAGCGGTGTAAATATTTCCATGTTTATACAGATCGTGGTGTAGATATTTCCATGTTTATACAGATACCGATGTAGAAATTTCCATGTTTATACAGACCGCAGTGTAGATATTTCCATGTTTATACAGACCGCAGTGTAGATATCTCCATGTTTATACAGATAGCGGTGTAGATATTTCCATGTTTGTACAGATGGCGGTGTTGATGTTTCCATCTATACACAGATTGCCGTGTAGATATTTCCAGGTGTATACAGATGGTATTGTAGATATTTCCATGTTTATACAGATGCTGGTGTAGATATTTCCATGTTTATACAGATGACTGTATAGGTATTTCCATGTTTTTACAGATGGCATTGTAGATATTTCCATGTTTATAGAGATAGCAGTGTAGATATTTCCATGTTTATACAGATGGCGGTGTAGATATTTCCATGTTTATAGAGATAGCGGTGTAGATATTTGCATAGTTATACAGATAACGGTGTAGATATTTCCATGTTTATACAGATAGCAGTGTAAATATTTCCATGTTTATACAGATCACAGTGTAGATATTTCCAGGTTTATAGAGATAGCAGTGTAGATATTTCCATGTTTATACAGATAGCGGTTTAGCTATTTCCATGTTTATACAGACCGCGGTGTAGATATTTCCATGTTTATACAGATAGTGGTGCAGATATTTCCATGTTTGTACAGATGGCGGTGTTGATATTTCCATCTATACACAGATGACCGTGTAGATATTTCCATGTTTATACAGAAGGCGGCGCAGATATTTCCATGGATATGTAGAAGGCGGTGTAGATATTTCCATGTTTATACAGATAGCTGTGTAGATACTTCCATGTATATACAGATGGCTGTGTAGATATTTCCATGTTTATACAGATGGCTGTGTAGATATTTCCATGATTATACAGATGACTTTGTAGGTATTTCCATGTTTATACAGATGGCGGTGTAGGTATTTCCATGTTTATAGAGATAGCTGTGTAGATATTTCCATGTTTATACAGAAGGCGGCGCAGATGTTTCCATGGATATGTAGAAGGCGGTGTAGATATTTCCATGTTTAAACTGATAGCGGTGTAGATATTTCCATGTATATACAGATGGCTGTGTAGATATTTCCATGTTTATACAGATGGCTGTGTAGATATTTCCATGTTTATACAGATGGCTGTGTAGATATTTCCATGTTTATACAGATGACTTTGAAGGTATTTCCATGTTTATACAGATGGCGGTGTAGGTATTTCCATGTTTATAGAGATAGCTGTGTAGGTATTTCCATGTTTATACAGATAGCGGTGTTGATATTTCCATGTTTATACAGATCACGGTGTAGATATTTCCATGTTTATACAGACAGCAGTGGAGATATTTCCATGTTTATACGCATAGCGGTGTACATATTTCCGTGTTTATAGAGACAGCGGTGTAGGTATTTCCATGTTTATACAGATAGCGGTGCAGATATTTCCATGTTTATACAGATGCCTATGCAGATATTTCCATATTTATACAGAGGGCTCTGTAGATCTTTCCATGTTTATACAGATGGCAGTGTAGATTTTCCCACGTTCCTTCACATGACTGTGTAGGTATTTCCGTGTTTATACAGATGGCTTTGTAGATATTTCCATGTTTATAGAGATAGCGGTGTAGATATTTCCATGTTTATACAGATAGCGGTGTAAATATTTCCATGTTTATACACATCGTGGTGTAGATATTTCCATGTTTATACAGATACCGGTGTAGAAATTTCCATGTTTATACAGACCGCAGTGAAGATATCTCCATGTTTATACAGATAGCGGTGTAGATATTTCCATGTTTGTAGAGATGGCGGTGTTTGTGTTTCCATCTATACACAGATTGCCGTGTAGGTATTTCCATGTGTATACAGATGGCATTGTAGATATTTCCATGTTTATACAGATGGTGGTGTAGATATTTCCATGTTTATACAGATGACTGTATAGGTATTTCCATGTTTTTACAGATGGCATTGTAGATATTCCCATGTTTATAGAGATAGCAGTGTAGATATTTCCATGTTTATAAAGATGGCGGTGTAGATATTTCCATGTTTATAGAGATAGCGTTGTAGATATTTGCATATTTATACAGATAACGGTGTAGATATTTCCATGTTTATACAGATAGCATTGTAAATATTTCCATGTTTATACAGATCACGGTGTAGATATTTCCAGGTTTATAGAGATAGCATTGTAGATATTTCCATGTTTATACAGATAGCGGTTTAGCTATTTCCATGTTTATACAGACCGTGGTGTAGATATTTCCATGTTTATACAGATAGTGGTGCAGATATTTCCATGTTTGTACAGATCGCGGTGTTGATATTTCCATCTATACACAGATGATCGTGTAGATATTTCCATGTTTATACAGAAGGCAGCGCAGATATTTCCATGGATATGTAGAAGGCGGTGTGGATATTTCCATGTTTATACAGATAGCGGTGTAGATATTTCCATGTATATACAGATGGCTGTGTAGATATTTCCATGTTTATACAGATGGCTGTGTAGATATTTCTATGTTTATACAGATGACTTTGTAAGTATTTCCATGTTTATACAGATGGCTTTGTAGATATTTCCATGTTTATAGAGATAGCAGTGTAGATAATTCCATGATTATACAGATAGCGGTGTAAATATTTCCATGTTTATACAGATCGTGGTGTAGATATTTCCATGTTTATACAGATACCGATGTAGAAATTTCCATGTTTATACAGACCGCAGTGTAGATATTTCCATGTTTATACAGACCGCAGTGTAGATATCTCCATGTTTATACAGATAGCGGTGTAGATATTTCCATGTTTGTACAGATGGCGGTGTTGATGTTTCCATCTATACACAGATTGCCGTGTAGATATTTCCAGGTGTATACAGATGGTATTGTAGATATTTCCATGTTTATACAGATGCTGGTGTAGATATTTCCATGTTTATACAGATGACTGTATAGGTATTTCCATGTTTTTACAGATGGCATTGTAGATATTTCCATGTTTATAGAGATAGCAGTGTAGATATTTCCATGTTTATACAGATGGCGGTGTAGATATTTCCATGTTTATAGAGATAGCGGTGTAGATATTTGCATAGTTATACAGATAACGGTGTAGATATTTCCATGTTTATACAGATAGCAGTGTAAATATTTCCATGTTTATACAGATCACAGTGTAGATATTTCCAGGTTTATAGAGATAGCAGTGTAGATATTTCCATGTTTATACAGATAGCGGTTTAGCTATTTCCATGTTTATACAGACCGCGGTGTAGATATTTCCATGTTTATACAGATAGCGGTGCAGATATTTCCATGTTTGTACAGATGGCGGTGTTGATATTTCCATCTATACACAGATGACCGTGTAGATATTTCCATGTTTATACAGAAGGCGGCGCAGATATTTCCATGGATATGTAGAAGGCGGTGTAGATATTTCCATGTTTATACAGATAGCTGTGTAGATATTTCCATATATATACAGATGGCTGTGTAGATATTTCCATGTTTATACAGATGGCTGTGTAGATATTTCCATGATTATACAGATGACTTTGTAGGTATTTCCATGTTTATACAGATGGCGGTGTAGGTATTTCCATGTTTATAGAGATAGCTGTGTAGATATTTCCATGTTTATACAGAAGGCGGCGCAGATGTTTCCATGGATATGTAGAAGGCGTTGTAGATATTTCCATGTTTATACAGATGACTTTGAAGGTATTTCCATGTTTATACAGATGGCGGTGTAGGTATTTCCATGTTTATAGAGATAGCTGTGTAGGTATTTCCATGTTTATACAGATAGCGGTGTAGATATTTCCATGTTTATACAGATCACGGTGTAGATATTTCCATGTTTATACAGACAGCAGTGGAGATATTTCCATGTTTATACGCATTGCGGTGTACATATTTCCGTGTTTATAGAGACAGCGGTGTAGGTATTTCCATGTTTATACAGATAGCGGTGCAGATATTTCCATGTTTATACAGATGCCTATGCAGATATTTCCATATTTATACAGAGGTCTCTGTAGATCTTTCCATGTTTATACAGATGGCAGTGCAGATTTTCCCACGTTCCTTCACATGACTGTGTAGGTATTTCCGTGTTTATACAGATGGCTTTGTAGATATTTCCATGTTTATAGAGATAGCGGTGTAGATATTTCCATGTTTATACAGATAGCGGTGTAAATATTTCCATGTTTCTACACATCGTGGTGTAGATATTTCCATGTTTATACAGATACCGGTGTAGAAATTTCCATGTTTATACAGACCGCAGTGAAGATATCTCCATGTTTATACAGATAGCGGTGTAGATATTTCCATGTTTGTAGAGATGGCGGTGTTTGTGTTTCCATCTATACACAGATTGCCGTGTAGGTATTTCCATGTGTATACAGATGGCATTGTAGATATTTCCATGTTTATACAGATGGTGGTGTAGATATTTCCATGTTTATACAGATGACTGTATAGGTATTTCCATGTTTTTACAGATGGCATTGTAGATATTCCCATGTTTATAGAGATGGCATTGTAGATATTTCCATGTTTATACAGATGGTGGTGTAGATATTTCCATGTTTATACAGATGACTGTATAGGTATTTCCATGTTTTTACAGATGGCATTGTAGATATTCCCATGTTTATAGAGATAGCAGTGTAGATATTTCCATGTTTATACAGATGGCGGTGTAGATATTTCCATGTTTATAGAGATAGCGTTGTAGATATTTGCATATTTATACAGATAACGGTGTAGATATTTCCATGTTTATACAGATAGCATTGTAAATATTTCCATGTTTATACAGATCACGGTGTAGATATTTCCAGGTTTATAGAGATAGCATTGTAGATATTTCCATGTTTATACAGATAGCGGTTTAGCTATTTCCATGTTTATACAGACCGTGGTGTAGATATTTCCATGTTTATACAGATAGTGGTGCAGATATTTCCATGTTTGTACAGATGGCGGTGTTGATATTTCCATCTATACACAGATGATCGTGTAGATATTTCCATGTTTATACAGAAGGCAGCGCAGATATTTCCATGGATATGTAGAAGGCGGTGTGGATATTTCCATGTTTATACAGATAGCGGTGTAGATATTTCCATGTATATACAGATGGCTGTGTAGATATTTCCATGTTTATACAGATGGCTGTGTAGATATTTCTATGTTTATACAGATGACTTTGTAAGTATTTCCATGTTTATACAGATGGCTTTGTAGATATTTCCATGTTTATAGAGATAGCAGTGTAGATAATTCCATGATTATACAGATAGCGGTGTAAATATTTCCATGTTTATACAGATCGTGGTGTAGATATTTCCATGTTTATACAGATACCGATGTAGAAATTTCCATGTTTATACAGACCGCAGTGTAGATATTTCCATGTTTATACAGACCGCAGTGTAGATATCTCCATGTTTATACAGATAGCGGTGTAGATATTTCCATGTTTGTACAGATGGCGGTGTTGATGTTTCCATCTATACACAGATTGCCGTGTAGATATTTCCAGGTGTATACAGATGGTATTGTAGATATTTCCATGTTTATACAGATGCTGGTGTAGATATTTCCATGTTTATACAGATGACTGTATAGGTATTTCCATGTTTTTACAGATGGCATTGTAGATATTTCCATGTTTATAGAGATAGCAGTGTAGATATTTCCATGTTTATACAGATGGCGGTGTAGATATTTCCATGTTTATAGAGATAGCGGTGTAGATATTTGCATAGTTATAGAGATAACGGTGTAGATATTTCCATGTTTATACAGATAGCAGTGTAAATATTTCCATGTTTATACAGATCACAGTGTAGATATTTCCAGGTTTATAGAGATAGCAGTGTAGATATTTCCATGTTTATACAGATAGCGGTTTAGCTATTTCCATGTTTATACAGACCGCGGTGTAGATATTTCCATGTTTATACAGATAGCGGTGCAGATATTTCCATGTTTGTACAGATGGCGGTGTTGATATTTCCATCTATACACAGATGACCGTGTAGATATTTCCATGTTTATACAGAAGGCGGCGCAGATATTTCCATGGATATGTAGAAGGCGGTGTAGATATTTCCATGTTTATACAGATAGCTGTGTAGATACTTCCATGTATATACAGATGGCTGTGTAGATATTTCCATGTTTATACAGATGGCTGTGTAGATATTTCCATGATTATACAGATGACTTTGTAGGTATTTCCATGTTTATACAGATGGCGGTGTAGGTATTTCCATGTTTATAGAGATAGCTGTGTAGATATTTCCATGTTTATACAGAAGGCGGCGCAGATGTTTCCATGGATATGTAGAAGGCGTTGTAGATATTTCCATGTTTATACAGATGACTTTGAAGGTATTTCCATGTTTATACAGATGGCGGTGTAGGTATTTCCATGTTTATAGAGATAGCTGTGTAGGTATTTCCATGTTTATACAGATAGCGGTGTAGATATTTCCATGTTTATACAGATCACGGTGTAGATATTTCCATGTTTATACAGACAGCAGTGGAGATATTTCCATGTTTATACGCATTGCGGTGTACATATTTCCGTGTTTATAGAGACAGCGGTGTAGGTATTTCCATGTTTATACAGATAGCGGTGCAGATATTTCCATGTTTATACAGATGCCTATGCAGATATTTCCATATTTATACAGAGGGCTCTGTAGATCTTTCCATGTTTATACAGATGGCAGTGCAGATTTTCCCACGTTCCTTCACATGACTGTGTAGGTATTTCCGTGTTTATACAGATGGCTTTGTAGATATTTCCATGTTTATAGAGATAGCGGTGTAGATATTTCCATGTTTATACAGATAGCGGTGTAAATATTTCCATGTTTCTACACATCGTGGTGTAGATATTTCCATGTTTATACAGATACCGGTGTAGAAATTTCCATGTTTATACAGACCGCAGTGAAGATATCTCCATGTTTATACAGATAGCGGTGTAGATATTTCCATGTTTGTAGAGATGGCGGTGTTTGTGTTTCCATCTATACACAGATTGCCGTGTAGGTATTTCCATGTGTATACAGATGGCATTGTAGATATTTCCATGTTTATACAGATGGTGGTGTAGATATTTCCATGTTTATACAGATGACTGTATAGGTATTTCCATGTTTTTACAGATGGCATTGTAGATATTCCCATGTTTATAGAGATGGCATTGTAGATATTTCCATGTTTATACAGATGGTGGTGTAGATATTTCCATGTTTATACAGATGACTGTATAGGTATTTCCATGTTTTTACAGATGGCATTGTAGATATTCCCATGTTTATAGAGATAGCAGTGTAGATATTTCCATGTTTATACAGATGGCGGTGTAGATATTTCCATGTTTATAGAGATAGCGTTGTAGATATTTGCATATTTATACAGATAACGGTGTAGATATTTCCATGTTTATACAGATAGCATTGTAAATATTTCCATGTTTATACAGATCACGGTGTAGATATTTCCAGGTTTATAGAGATAGCATTGTAGATATTTCCATGTTTATACAGATAGCGGTTTAGCTATTTCCATGTTTATACAGACCGTGGTGTAGATATTTCCATGTTTATACAGATAGTGGTGCAGATATTTCCATGTTTGTACAGATGGCGGTGTTGATATTTCCATCTATACACAGATGATCGTGTAGATATTTCCATGTTTATACAGAAGGCAGCGCAGATATTTCCATGGATATGTAGAAGGCGGTGTGGATATTTCCATGTTTATACAGATAGCGGTGTAGATATTTCCATGTATATACAGATGGCTGTGTAGATATTTCCATGTTTATACAGATGGCTGTGTAGATATTTCTATGTTTATACAGATGACTTTGTAAGTATTTCCATGTTTATACAGATGGCTTTGTAGATATTTCCATGTTTATAGAGATAGCAGTGTAGATAATTCCATGATTATACAGATAGCGGTGTAAATATTTCCATGTTTATACAGATCGTGGTGTAGATATTTCCATGTTTATACAGATACCGATGTAGAAATTTCCATGTTTATACAGACCGCAGTGTAGATATTTCCATGTTTATACAGACCGCAGTGTAGATATCTCCATGTTTATACAGATAGCGGTGTAGATATTTCCATGTTTGTACAGATGGCGGTGTTGATGTTTCCATCTATACACAGATTGCCGTGTAGATATTTCCAGGTGTATACAGATGGTATTGTAGATATTTCCATGTTTATACAGATGCTGGTGTAGATATTTCCATGTTTATACAGATGACTGTATAGGTATTTCCATGTTTTTACAGATGGCATTGTAGATATTTCCATGTTTATAGAGATAGCAGTGTAGATATTTCCATGTTTATACAGATGGCGGTGTAGATATTTCCATGTTTATAGAGATAGCGGTGTAGATATTTGCATAGTTATAGAGATAACGGTGTAGATATTTCCATGTTTATACAGATAGCAGTGTAAATATTTCCATGTTTATACAGATCACAGTGTAGATATTTCCAGGTTTATAGAGATAGCAGTGTAGATATTTCCATGTTTATACAGATAGCGGTTTAGCTATTTCCATGTTTATACAGACCGCGGTGTAGATATTTCCATGTTTATACAGATAGCGGTGCAGATATTTCCATGTTTGTACAGATGGCGGTGTTGATATTTCCATCTATACACAGATGACCGTGTAGATATTTCCATGTTTATACAGAAGGCGGCGCAGATATTTCCATGGATATGTAGAAGGCGGTGTAGATATTTCCATGTTTATACAGATAGCTGTGTAGATACTTCCATGTATATACAGATGGCTGTGTAGATATTTCCATGTTTATACAGATGGCTGTGTAGATATTTCCATGATTATACAGATGACTTTGTAGGTATTTCCATGTTTATACAGATGGCGGTGTAGGTATTTCCATGTTTATAGAGATAGCTGTGTAGATATTTCCATGTTTATACAGAAGGCGGCGCAGATGTTTCCATGGATATGTAGAAGGCGTTGTAGATATTTCCATGTTTATACAGATGACTTTGAAGGTATTTCCATGTTTATACAGATGGCGGTGTAGGTATTTCCATGTTTATAGAGATAGCTGTGTAGGTATTTCCATGTTTATACAGATAGCGGTGTAGATATTTCCATGTTTATACAGATCACGGTGTAGATATTTCCATGTTTATACAGACAGCAGTGGAGATATTTCCATGTTTATACGCATTGCGGTGTACATATTTCCGTGTTTATAGAGACAGCGGTGTAGGTATTTCCATGTTTATACAGATAGCGGTGCAGATATTTCCATGTTTATACAGATGCCTATGCAGATATTTCCATATTTATACAGAGGGCTCTGTAGATCTTTCCATGTTTATACAGATGGCAGTGCAGATTTTCCCACGTTCCTTCACATGACTGTGTAGGTATTTCCGTGTTTATACAGATGGCTTTGTAGATATTTCCATGTTTATAGAGATAGCGGTGTAGATATTTCCATGTTTATACAGATAGCGGTGTAAATATTTCCATGTTTCTACACATCGTGGTGTAGATATTTCCATGTTTATACAGATACCGGTGTAGAAATTTCCATGTTTATACAGACCGCAGTGAAGATATCTCCATGTTTATACAGATAGCGGTGTAGATATTTCCATGTTTGTAGAGATGGCGGTGTTTGTGTTTCCATCTATACACAGATTGCCGTGTAGGTATTTCCATGTGTATACAGATGGCATTGTAGATATTTCCATGTTTATACAGATGGTGGTGTAGATATTTCCATGTTTATACAGATGACTGTATAGGTATTTCCATGTTTTTACAGATGGCATTGTAGATATTCCCATGTTTATAGAGATGGCATTGTAGATATTTCCATGTTTATACAGATGGTGGTGTAGATATTTCCATGTTTATACAGATGACTGTATAGGTATTTCCATGTTTTTACAGATGGCATTGTAGATATTCCCATGTTTATAGAGATAGCAGTGTAGATATTTCCATGTTTATACAGATGGCGGTGTAGATATTTCCATGTTTATAGAGATAGCGTTGTAGATATTTGCATATTTATACAGATAACGGTGTAGATATTTCCATGTTTATACAGATAGCATTGTAAATATTTCCATGTTTATACAGATCACGGTGTAGATATTTCCAGGTTTATAGAGATAGCATTGTAGATATTTCCATGTTTATACAGATAGCGGTTTAGCTATTTCCATGTTTATACAGACCGTGGTGTAGATATTTCCATGTTTATACAGATAGTGGTGCAGATATTTCCATGTTTGTACAGATGGCGGTGTTGATATTTCCATCTATACACAGATGATCGTGTAGATATTTCCATGTTTATACAGAAGGCAGCGCAGATATTTCCATGGATATGTAGAAGGCGGTGTGGATATTTCCATGTTTATACAGATAGCGGTGTAGATATTTCCATGTATATACAGATGGCTGTGTAGATATTTCCATGTTTATACAGATGGCTGTGTAGATATTTCTATGTTTATACAGATGACTTTGTAAGTATTTCCATGTTTATACAGATGGCTTTGTAGATATTTCCATGTTTATAGAGATAGCAGTGTAGATAATTCCATGATTATACAGATAGCGGTGTAAATATTTCCATGTTTATACAGATCGTGGTGTAGATATTTCCATGTTTATACAGATACCGATGTAGAAATTTCCATGTTTATACAGACCGCAGTGTAGATATTTCCATGTTTATACAGACCGCAGTGTAGATATCTCCATGTTTATACAGATAGCGGTGTAGATATTTCCATGTTTGTACAGATGGCGGTGTTGATGTTTCCATCTATACACAGATTGCCGTGTAGATATTTCCAGGTGTATACAGATGGTATTGTAGATATTTCCATGTTTATACAGATGCTGGTGTAGATATTTCCATGTTTATACAGATGACTGTATAGGTATTTCCATGTTTTTACAGATGGCATTGTAGATATTTCCATGTTTATAGAGATAGCAGTGTAGATATTTCCATGTTTATACAGATGGCGGTGTAGATATTTCCATGTTTATAGAGATAGCGGTGTAGATATTTGCATAGTTATACAGATAACGGTGTAGATATTTCCATGTTTATACAGATAGCAGTGTAAATATTTCCATGTTTATACAGATCACAGTGTAGATATTTCCAGGTTTATAGAGATAGCAGTGTAGATATTTCCATGTTTATACAGATAGCGGTTTAGCTATTTCCATGTTTATACAGACCGCGGTGTAGATATTTCCATGTTTATACAGATAGCGGTGCAGATATTTCCATGTTTGTACAGATGGCGGTGTTGATATTTCCATCTATACACAGATGACCGTGTAGATATTTCCATGTTTATACAGAAGGCGGCGCAGATATTTCCATGGATATGTAGAAGGCGGTGTAGATATTTCCATGTTTATACAGATAGCTGTGTAGATATTTCCATATATATACAGATGGCTGTGTAGATATTTCCATGTTTATACAGATGGCTGTGTAGATATTTCCATGATTATACAGATGACTTTGTAGGTATTTCCATGTTTATACAGATGGCGGTGTAGGTATTTCCATGTTTATAGAGATAGCTGTGTAGATATTTCCATGTTTATACAGAAGGCGGCGCAGATGTTTCCATGGATATGTAGAAGGCGTTGTAGATATTTCCATGTTTATACAGATGACTTTGAAGGTATTTCCATGTTTATACAGATGGCGGTGTAGGTATTTCCATGTTTATAGAGATAGCTGTGTAGGTATTTCCATGTTTATACAGATAGCGGTGTAGATATTTCCATGTTTATACAGATCACGGTGTAGATATTTCCATGTTTATACAGACAGCAGTGGAGATATTTCCATGTTTATACGCATTGCGGTGTACATATTTCCGTGTTTATAGAGACAGCGGTGTAGTTATTTCCATGTTTATACAGATAGCGGTGCAGATATTTCCATGTTTATACAGATGCCTATGCAGATATTTCCATATTTATACAGAGGTCTCTGTAGATCTTTCCATGTTTATACAGATGGCAGTGCAGATTTTCCCACGTTCCTTCACATGACTGTGTAGGTATTTCCGTGTTTATACAGATGGCTTTGTAGATATTTCCATGTTTATAGAGATAGCGGTGTAGATATTTCCATGTTTATACAGATAGCGGTGTAAATATTTCCATGTTTCTACACATCGTGGTGTAGATATTTCCATGTTTATACAGATACCGGTGTAGAAATTTCCATGTTTATACAGACCGCAGTGAAGATATCTCCATGTTTATACAGATAGCGGTGTAGATATTTCCATGTTTGTAGAGATGGCGGTGTTTGTGTTTCCATCTATACACAGATTGCCGTGTAGGTATTTCCATGTGTATACAGATGGCATTGTAGATATTTCCATGTTTATACAGATGGTGGTGTAGATATTTCCATGTTTATACAGATGACTGTATAGGTATTTCCATGTTTTTACAGATGGCATTGTAGATATTCCCATGTTTATAGAGATGGCATTGTAGATATTTCCATGTTTATACAGATGGTGGTGTAGATATTTCCATGTTTATACAGATGACTGTATAGGTATTTCCATGTTTTTACAGATGGCATTGTAGATATTCCCATGTTTATAGAGATAGCAGTGTAGATATTTCCATGTTTATACAGATGGCGGTGTAGATATTTCCATGTTTATAGAGATAGCGTTGTAGATATTTGGATATTTATACAGATAACGGTGTAGATATTTCCATGTTTATACAGATAGCATTGTAAATATTTCCATGTTTATACAGATCACGGTGTAGATATTTCCAGGTTTATAGAGATAGCATTGTAGATATTTCCATGTTTATACAGATAGCGGTTTAGCTATTTCCATGTTTATACAGACCGTGGTGTAGATATTTCCATGTTTATACAGATAGTGGTGCAGATATTTCCATGTTTGTACAGATGGCGGTGTTGATATTTCCATCTATACACAGATGATCGTGTAGATATTTCCATGTTTATACAGAAGGCAGCGCAGATATTTCCATGGATATGTAGAAGGCGGTGTGGATATTTCCATGTTTATACAGATAGCGGTGTAGATATTTCCATGTATATACAGATGGCTGTGTAGATATTTCCATGTTTATACAGATGGCTGTGTAGATATTTCTATGTTTATACAGATGACTTTGTAAGTATTTCCATGTTTATACAGATGGCTTTGTAGATATTTCCATGTTTATAGAGATAGCAGTGTAGATAATTCCATGATTATACAGATAGCGGTGTAAATATTTCCATGTTTATACAGATCGTGGTGTAGATATTTCCATGTTTATACAGATACCGATGTAGAAATTTCCATGTTTATACAGACCGCAGTGTAGATATTTCCATGTTTATACAGACCGCAGTGTAGATATCTCCATGTTTATACAGATAGCGGTGTAGATATTTCCATGTTTGTACAGATGGCGGTGTTGATGTTTCCATCTATACACAGATTGCCGTGTAGATATTTCCAGGTGTATACAGATGGTATTGTAGATATTTCCATGTTTATACAGATGCTGGTGTAGATATTTCCATGTTTATACAGATGACTGTATAGGTATTTCCATGTTTTTACAGATGGCATTGTAGATATTTCCATGTTTATAGAGATAGCAGTGTAGATATTTCCATGTTTATACAGATGGCGGTGTAGATATTTCCATGTTTATAGAGATAGCGGTGTAGATATTTGCATAGTTATAGAGATAACGGTGTAGATATTTCCATGTTTATACAGATAGCAGTGTAAATATTTCCATGTTTATACAGATCACAGTGTAGATATTTCCAGGTTTATAGAGATAGCAGTGTAGATATTTCCATGTTTATACAGATAGCGGTTTAGCTATTTCCATGTTTATACAGACCGCGGTGTAGATATTTCCATGTTTATACAGATAGCGGTGCAGATATTTCCATGTTTGTACAGATGGCGGTGTTGATATTTCCATCTATACACAGAGGACCGTGTAGATATTTCCATGTTTATACAGAAGGCGGCGCAGATATTTCCATGGATATGTAGAAGGCGGTGTAGATATTTCCATGTTTATACAGATAGCTGTGTAGATACTTCCATGTATATACAGATGGCTGTGTAGATATTTCCATGTTTATACAGATGGCTGTGTAGATATTTCCATGATTATACAGATGACTTTGTAGGTATTTCCATGTTTATACAGATGGCGGTGTAGGTATTTCCATGTTTATAGAGATAGCTGTGTAGATATTTCCATGTTTATACAGAAGGCGGCACAGATGTTTCCATGGATATGTAGAAGGCGGTGTAGATATTTCCATGTTTAAACTGATAGCGGTGTAGATATTTCCATGTATATACAGATGGCTGTGTAGATATTTCCATGTTTATACAGATGGCTGTGTAGATATTTCCATGTTTATACAGATGGCTGTGTAGATATTTCCATGTTTATACAGATGACTTTGAAGGTATTTCCATGTTTATACAGATGGCGGTGTAGGTATTTCCATGTTTATAGAGATAGCTGTGTAGGTATTTCCATGTTTATACAGATAGCGGTGTTGATATTTCCATGTTTATACAGATCACGGTGTAGATATTTCCATGTTTATACAGACAGCAGTGGAGATATTTCCATGTTTATACGCATAGCGGTGTACATATTTCCGTGTTTATAGAGACAGCGGTGTAGGTATTTCCATGTTTATACAGATAGCGGTGCAGATATTTCCATGTTTATACAGATGCCTATGCAGATATTTCCATATTTATACAGAGGGCTCTGTAGATCTTTCCATGTTTATACAGATGGCAGTGTAGATTTTCCCACGTTCCTTCACATGACTGTGTAGGTATTTCCGTGTTTATACAGATGGCTTTGTAGATATTTCCATGTTTATAGAGATAGCGGTGTAGATATTTCCATGTTTATACAGATAGCGGTGTAAATATTTCCATGTTTATACACATCGTGGTGTAGATATTTCCATGTTTATACAGATACCGGTGTAGAAATTTCCATGTTTATACAGACCGCAGTGAAGATATCTCCATGTTTATACAGATAGCGGTGTAGATATTTCCATGTTTGTAGAGATGGCGGTGTTTGTGTTTCCATCTATACACAGATTGCCGTGTAGGTATTTCCATGTGTATACAGATGGCATTGTAGATATTTCCATGTTTATACAGATGGTGGTGTAGATATTTCCATGTCTATACAGATGACTGTATAGGTATTTCCATGTTTTTACAGATGGCATTGTAGATATTCCCATGTTTATAGAGATAGCAGTGTAGATATTTCCATGTTTATAAAGATGGCGGTGTAGATATTTCCATGTTTATAGAGATAGCGTTGTAGATATTTGCATATTTATACAGATAACGGTGTAGATATTTCCATGTTTATACAGATAGCATTGTAAATATTTCCATGTTTATACAGATCACGGTGTAGATATTTCCAGGTTTATAGAGATAGCATTGTAGATATTTCCATGTTTATACAGATAGCGGTTTAGCTATTTCCATGTTTATACAGACCGTGGTGTAGATATTTCCATGTTTATACAGATAGTGGTGCAGATATTTCCATGTTTGTACAGATGGCGGTGTTGATATTTCCATCTATACACAGATGATCGTGTAGATATTTCCATGTTTATACAGAAGGCAGCGCAGATATTTCCATGGATATGTAGAAGGCGGTGTGGATATTTCCATGTTTATACAGATAGCGGTGTAGATATTTCCATGTATATACAGATGGCTGTGTAGATATTTCCATGTTTATACAGATGGCTGTGTAGATATTTCTATGTTTATACAGATTACTTTGTAAGTATTTCCATGTTTATACAGATGGCTTTGTAGATATTTCCATGTTTATAGAGATAGCAGTGTAGATAATTCCATGATTATACAGATAGCGGTGTAAATATTTCCATGTTTATACAGATCGTGGTGTAGATATTTCCATGTTTATACAGATACCGATGTAGAAATTTCCATGTTTATACAGACCGCAGTGTAGATATTTCCATGTTTATACAGACCGCAGTGTAGATATCTCCATGTTTATACAGATAGCGGTGTAGATATTTCCATATTTGTACAGATGGCGGTGTTGATGTTTCCATCTATACACAGATTGCCGTGTAGATATTTCCAGGTGTATACAGATGGTATTGTAGATATTTCCATGTTTATACAGATGCTGGTGTAGATATTTCCATGTTTATACAGATGACTGTATAGGTATTTCCATGTTTTTACAGATGGCATTGTAGATATTTCCATGTTTATAGAGATAGCAGTGTAGATATTTCCATGTTTATACAGATGGCGGTGTAGATATTTCCATGTTTATAGAGATAGCGGTGTAGATATTTGCATAGTTATACAGATAACAGTGTAGATATTTCCATGTTTATACAGATAGCAGTGTAAATATTTCCATGTTTATACAGATCACAGTGTAGATATTTCCAGGTTTATAGAGATAGCAGTGTAGATATTTCCATGTTTATACAGATAGCGGTTTAGCTATTTCCATGTTTATACAGACCGCGGTGTAGATATTTCCATGTTTATACAGATAGCGGTGCAGATATTTCCATGTTTGTACAGATGGCGGTGTTGATATTTCCATCTATACACAGATGACCGTGTAGATATTTCCATGTTTATACAGAAGGCGGCGCAGATATTTCCATGGATATGTAGAAGGCGGTGTAGATATTTCCATGTTTATACAGATAGCTGTGTAGATATTTCCATATATATACAGATGGCTGTGTAGATATTTCCATGTTTATACAGATGGCTGTGTAGATATTTCCATGATTATACAGATGACTTTGTAGGTATTTCCATGTTTATACAGATGGCGGTGTAGGTATTTCCATGTTTATAGAGATAGCTGTGTAGATATTTCCATGTTTATACAGAAGGCGGCGCAGATGTTTCCATGGATATGTAGAAGGCGTTGTAGATATTTCCATGTTTATACAGATGACTTTGAAGGTATTTCCATGTTTATACAGATGGCGGTGTAGGTATTTCCATGTTTATAGAGATAGCTGTGTAGGTATTTCCATGTTTATACAGATAGCGGTGTAGATATTTCCATGTTTATACAGATCACGGTGTAGATATTTCCATGTTTATACAGACAGCAGTGGAGATATTTCCATGTTTATACGCATTGCGGTGTACATATTTCCGTGTTTATAGAGACAGCGGTGTAGGTATTTCCATGTTTATACAGATAGCGGTGCAGATATTTCCATGTTTATACAGATGCCTATGCAGATATTTCCATATTTATACAGAGGGCTCTGTAGATCTTTCCATGTTTATACAGATGGCAGTGCAGATTTTCCCACGTTCCTTCACATGACTGTGTAGGTATTTCCGTGTTTATACAGATGGCTTTGTAGATATTTCCATGTTTATAGAGATAGCGGTGTAGATATTTCCATGTTTATACAGATAGCGGTGTAAATATTTCCATGTTTCTACACATCGTGGTGTAGATATTTCCATGTTTATACAGATGGCTGTGTAGATATTTCTATGTTTATACAGATGACTTTGTAAGTATTTCCATGTTTATACAGATGGCTTTGTAGATATTTCCATGTTTATAGAGTTAGCAGTGTAGATATTTCCATGTTTATACAGATAGCGGTGTAAATATTTCCATGTTTATACAGATCGTGGTGTAGATATTTCCATGTTTATACAGATACCGGTGTTGAAATTTCCATGTTTATACAGACCGCAGTGTAGATATTTCCACGTTTATACAGACCGCAGTGTAGATATCTCCATGTTTATACAGATAGCGGTGTAGATATTTCCATGTTTGTACAGATGGCGGTGTTGATGTTTCCATCTATACACAGATTGCCGTGTAGGTATTTCCAGGTGTATACAGATGGTATTGTAGATATTTCCATGTTTATACAGATGCTGGTGTAGATATTTCCATGTTTATACAGATGACTGTATAGGTATTTCCATGTTTTTACAGATGGCATTGTAGATATTTCCATGTTTATAGAGATAGCAGTGTAGATATTTCCATGTTTATACAGATGGCGGTGTAGATATTTCCATGTTTATAGAGATAGCGGTGTAGATATTTGCATAGTTATACAGATAACGGTGTAGATATTTCCATGTTTATACAGATAGCAGTGTAAATATTTCCATGTTTATACTGATCACAGTGTAGATATTTCCAGGTTTATAGAGATAGCAGTGTAGATATTTCCATGTTTATACAGAGAGCGGTTTAGCTATTTCCATGTTTATACAGACCGCGGTGTAGATATTTCCATGTTTATACAGATAGCGGTGCAGATATTTCCATGTTTATACAGATGGCGGTGTAGATATTACCATGTATATACAGATGGCTGTGTAGATATTTCCATGTTTATACAGATGGCTGTGTAGATATTTCCATGTTTATACAGATGACTTTGTAGGTATTTCCATGTTTATACAGATGGCGGTGTAGGTATTTCCATGTTTATAGAGATAGCTGTGTAGATATTTCCATGTTTATACAGATGGCGGTGTATGTATTTCCATGTTTATAGAGATAGCTGTGTAGGTATTTCCATGTTTATACACATAGCGGTGTAGATATTTCCATGTTTATACAGATCACGGTGTAGATATTTCCATGTTTATACAGACAGCAGTGGAGATATTTCCATGTTTATACGCATAGCGGTGTACATATTTCTGTGTTTATAGAGACAGCGGTGTAGGTATTTCCATGTTTATACAGATAGCGGTGCAGATATTTCCATGTTTATACAGATGCCTATGCAGATATTTCCATATTTATACAGAGGGCTCTGTAGATCTTTCCATGTTTATACAGATGGCAGTGTAGATTTTCCCACGTTCCTTCACATGACTGTGTAGGTATTTCCGTGTTTATACAGATGGCTTTGTAGATATTTCCATGTTTATAGAGATAGCGGTGTAGATATTTCCATGTTTATACAGATAGCGGTGTAAATATTTCCATGTTTATACACATCGTGGTGTAGATATTTCCATGTTTATACAGATACCGGTGTAGAAATTTCCATGTTTATACAGACCGCAGTGAAGATATCTCCATGTTTATACAGATAGCGGTGTAGATATTTCCATGTTTGAAGAGATGGCGGTTTTTGTGTTTCCATCTATACACAGATTGCCGTGTAGGTATTTCCATGTGTATACAGATGGCATTGTAGATATTTCCACGTTTATACAGATGGTGGTTTAGTTATTTCCATGTTTATACAGATGACTGTATAGGTATTTCCATGTTTTTACAGATGGCATTGTAGATATTCCCATGTTTATAGAGATAGCAGTGTAGATATTTCCATGTTTATACTGATGGCGGTGTAGATATTTCCATGTTTATAGAGATAGCGTTGTAGATATTTGCATATTTATACAGATAACGGTGTAGATATTTCCATGTTTATACAGATAGCATTGTAAATATTTCCATGTTTATAGAGATCACGGTGTAGATATTTCCAGGTTTATAGAGATAGCATTGTAGATATTTCCATGTTTATACAGATAGCGGTTTAGCTATTTCCATGTTTATACAGACCGCGGTGTAGATATTTCCATGTTTATACAGATAGTGGTGCAGATATTTCCTTGTTTGCACAGATGGCGGTGTTGATATTTCCATCTATACACAGATGATCGTGTAGATATTTCCATGTTTATACAGAAGGCGGCGCAGATATTTCCATGGATATGTAGAAGGCGGTGTAGATATTTCCATGTTTATACAGATAGCGGTGTAGATATTTCCATGTATATACAGATGGCTGTGTAGATATTTCCATGTTTATACAGATGGCTGTGTAGATATTTCCATGTTTATATAGATGACTTTGTAGGTATTTCCATGTTTATACAGATGGCCGTGTAGGTATTTCCATGTTTATAGAGATAGCTGTGTAGATATTTCCATGTTTATACAGATAGCGGTGTAGATATTTCCATGTTTATACAGACAGCAGTGGAGATATTTCCATGTTTATACACATAGCGGTGTACATATTTCCATGTTTATAGAGACAGCGGTGTAGGTATTTCCAAGTTTATACAGATAGCGGTGCAGATATTTCCATGTTTATACAGATGCCTATGCAGATATTTCCATATTTATACAGAGGGCTCTGTAGATATTTCCATGTTTATACAGATGGCAGTGTAGATTTTTCCATGTTCCTACACATGACTGTGTAGGTATTTCCATGTTTATACAGATGGCTTTGTAGATATTTCCATGTTTATAGAGATAGCAGTGTAGGTATTTCCATGTTTATACAGATAGCGGTGTAAATATTTCCATGTTTTTACAGATCGTGGTGTAGATATTTCCATGTTTATACAGATACCGGTGTAGAAATTTTCATGTTTATACAGACCGCAGTGTAGATATTTCCATGTTTATACAGACCGCAGTGTAGATAACTCCATGTTTATAGAGATAGCGGTGTAGATATTTCCATGTTTGTACAGATGGCGGTGTTGATGTTTCCATCTATACACAGATTGCCGTGTAGGTATTTCCAGGTGTATACAGATGGTATTGTAGATATTTCCATGTTTATACAGATGCTGGTGTAGATATTTCCATGTTTATACAGATGACTGTATAGGTATTTCCATGTTTTTACAGATGGCATTGTAGATATTTCCATGTTTATAGAAATAGCAGTGTAGATATTTCCATGTTTATAAAGATGGCGGTGTAGATATTTCCATGTTTATAGAGATAGCGGTGTAGATATTTGCATATTTATACAGATAACGGTGTAGATATTTCCATGTTTATACAGATAGCAGTGTAAATATTTCCATGTTTATACAGATCACGGTGTAGATATTTCCAGGTTTATAGAGATAGCAGTGTAGATATTTCCATGTTTATACAGATAGCGGTTTAGCTATTTCCATGTTTATACAGACCGCAGTGTAGATATTTCCATGTTTATACAGATAGCGGTGCAGATATTTCCATGTTTGTACAGATGGCGGTGTTGATATTTCCATCTATACACAGATGACCGTGTAGATATTTCCATGTTTATACAGAAGGCGGCGCAGTTATTTTCATGGATATGTAGAAGGCGGTGTAGATATTTCCATGTTTATACAGATAGCGGTGCAGATATTTCCATGTTTGTACAGTTGGCGGTGTTGATATTTCCATCTATACACAGATGACCGTGTAGATATTTCCATGTTTATACAGAAGGCGGCGCAGTTATTTCCATGGATATGTAGAAGGCGGTGTAGATATTTCCATGTTTATACAGATAGCTGTGTAGATATTTCCATGTATATACAGATGGCTGTGTAGATATTTCCATGTTTATACAGATGGCCGTGTAGATATTTCCATGTTTATACAGATGACTTTGTAGGTATTTCCATGTTTATACAGATGGCGGTGTATGTATTTCCATGTTTATAGAGATAGCTGTGTAGATATTTCCATGTTTATACAGATAGCGGTGTAGATATTTCCATGTTTATACAGATCACGGTGTAGATATTTCCATGTTTATACAGACAGCAGTGGAAATATTTCCATGTTTATACACATAGCGGTGTACATATTTCCATGTTTATAGAGACAGCGGTGTAGGTATTTCCATGTTTATACAGATAGCGGTGTAGATATTTCCATGTTTATACAGACAGCATTGGAGATATTTCCATGTTTATACAGATGCCTATGCAGATATTTCCATATTTATACAGAGGGCTCTGTAGATATTTCCATGTTTAAACAGATGGCAGTGTAGATTTTTCCACGTTCCTTCACATCACTGTGTAGGTATTTCCATGTTTATACAGATGGCTTTGTAGGTATTTCCATGTTTATAGAGAGAGCGGTGTAGATATTTCCATGTTTATACAGATAGCGGTGAAAATATTTCCATGTTTATACAGATCGTGGTGTAGATATTTCCATGTTTATACAGATACCGGTGTAGAAATTTCCATTTTTATACAGACCGCAGTGTAGATATGTCCATGTATATAGAGATACCGGTGTAGATAATTCCATGTTTGTACACATGGCGGTGTTGATGTTTCCATCTATACATAGATTGCCGTGTGGGTATTTCCATGTGTATACAGATGGCATTGTAGATATTTCCATGTTTATACAGATGGTGGTGTAGATATTTCCATGTTTATACAGATGACTGTATAGGTATTTCCATGTTTTTACAGATGGCATTGTAGAGATTCCCATGTTTATAGAGTTAGCAGTGTAGATATTTCCATGTTTATACAGATGGCGGTGTAGATATTTCCATGATTATAGAGATAGCGTTGTAGATATTTGCATATTTATACAGATAACGGTGTAGATATTACCATGTTTATACAGATAGCAGTGTAAATATTTCCATGTTTATACAGATCACGGTGTAGATATTTCCAGGTTTATAGAGATAGCAGTGTAGATATTTCCATGTTTATACAGATAGCGGTTTAGCTATTTCCATGTTTATACGGACAGCGGTGTAGATATTTCCATGTTTATACAGATAGAGGTGCAGATATTTCCATGTTTGTACAGATGGCGGTGTTGGTATTTCCATATTTATACAGAGGGCTCTGTAGATATTTCCATGTTTATACAGATGGCTGTGTAGATATTTCCATGTTTATACAGATGACTTTGTAGGTATTTCCATGTTTATACAGATGGCCATGTAGGTATTTCCATGTTTATAGAGATAGCTGTGTAGATATTTCCATGTTTATACAGATAGCGGTGTAGATATTTCCATGTTTATACAGACAGCAGTGGAGATATTTCCATGTTTATACACATAGCGGTGTACATATTTCCATGTTTATAGAGACAGCGGTGTAGGTATTTCCATGTTTATACAGATAGCGGTGCAGATATTTCCATGTTTATACAGATGCCTATGCAGATATTTCCATATTTATACAGAGGGCTCTGTAGATATTTCCATGTTTATACAGATGGCAGTGTAGATTTTTCCATGTTCCTACACATGACTGTGTAGGTATTTCCATGTTTATACAGAAGGCTTTGTATATATTTCCATGTTTATAGAGATAGCAGTGTAGATATTTCCATGTTTATACAGATAGCGGTGTAAATATTTCCATGTTTATACAGATCGTGGTGTAGATATTTCCATGTTTATACAGATACCGGTGTAGAAATTTCCATATTCATACAGACCGCAGTGTAGATATTTCCATGTTTATACAGAGCGCAGTGTAGATAACTCCATGTTTATTCAGATAGCGGTGTAGATATTTCCATGTTTGTACAGATGGCGGTGTTGATGTTTCCATCTATACACAGATTGCCGTGTAGGTATTTCCAGGTGTATACAGATGGTATTGTAGATATTTCCATGTTTATACAGATGCTGGTGTAGATATTTCCATGTTTATACAGATGACTGTATAGGTATTTCCATGTTTTTACAGATGGCATTGTAGATATTTCCATGTTTATAGAGATAGCAGTGTAGATATTTCCATGTTTATACAGATGGCGGTGTAGATATTTCCATGTTTATAGAGATAGCGGTGTAGATATTTGCATAGTTATACAGATAACGGTGTAGATATTTCCATGTTTATACAGATAGCAGTGTAAATATTTCCATGTTTATACAGATCACAGTGTAGATATTTCCAGGTTTATAGAGATAGCAGTGTAAATATTTCCATGTTTATACAGATAGCGGTTCAGCTATTTCCATGTTTATACAGACCGCGGTGTAGATATTTCCATGTATATACAGATAGCGGTGCAGATATTTCCATGTTTGTACAGATGGCGGTGTTGATATTTCCATCTATACACAGATGACCGTGAAGATATTTCCATGTTTATACAGAAGGCGGCGCAGATATTTCCATGGATATGTAGAAGTCGGTGTAGATATTTCCATGTTTATACAGATAGCTGTGTAGATATTTCCATGTATATACAGATGGCTGTGTAGATATTTCCATGTTTATACAGATGGCTGTGTAGATATTTCCATGTTTATACAGATGACTTTGTAGGTATTTCCATGTTTATACAGATGGCGGTGTAGGTATTTCCATGTTTATACAGATAGCTGTTTACATTTTTCCATGTTTATACAGATAGCGGTGTAGATATTTCAATGTTTATACAGATCACGGTGTAGATATTTCCATGTTTATACAGACAGCAGTGGAGATATTTCCATGTTTATACACATAGCGGTGTACATATTTCCATGTTTATAGAGACAGCGGTGTAGGTATTTCCATGTTTATACAGATAGCGGTGCAGATATTTCCATGTTTATACAGATGCCTATGCAGATATTTCCAAATTTACACAGAGGGCTCTGTAGATATTTCCATGTTTATACAGATGGCAGTGTAGATTTTCCCACGTTCCTTCACATGACTGTGTAGGTATTTCCGTGTTTATACAGATGGCTTTGTAGATATTTCCATGTTTATAGAGATAGAGGTGTAGATATTTCCATGTTTATACAGAGAGCGGTGTAAATATTTCCATGTTTATACACATCGTGGTTTAGATATTTCCATGTTTATACAGATACCGGTGTAGAAATTTCCATGTTTATACAGACCGCAGTGTAGATATCTCCATGTTTATACAGATAGCGGTGTAGATATTTCCATGTTTGTACAGATGGCGGTGTTGGTGTTTCCATCTATACACAGATTGCCGGGTAGTTATTTCCATGTGTATACAGATGGCATTGAAGATATTTCCATGTTTATACAGATGGTGGTGTAGATATTTCCATGTTTATACAGATGACTGTATAGGTATTTCCATGTTTTTACAGATGGCATTGTAGATATTCCCATGTTTATAGAGATAGCAGTGTAGATATTTCCATGTTTATACAGATGGTGGTGTAGATATTTCCGTGTTTATAGAGATAGCGTTGTAGATATTTGCATATTTATACCGATAACGGTGTAGATATTTCCATGTTTATACAGATAGCAGTGTAAATATTTCCATGTTTATACAGATCACGGTGTAGATATTTCCAGGTTTATAGAGATAGCAGTGTAGATATTTCCATGTTTATAAAGATAGCGGTTTAGCTATTTCCATGTTTATACAGACCGCGGTGTAGATATTTCCATGTTTATACAGATAGTGGTGCAGATATTTCCATGTTTGTACAGTTGGCGGTGTTGATCTTTCCATCAATACACAGATGATCGTGTAGATATTTCCATGTTTATACAGAAGGCGGCGCAGATATTTCCATGGATATGTAGAAGGCGGTGTAGATATTTCCATGTTTATACAGATAGCGGTGTAGATATTTCCATGTATATACAGATGGCTGTGTAGATATTTCCATGTTTATACAGATGGCTGTGTAGATATTTCCATGTTTATATAGATGACTTTGTAGGTATTTCCATGTTTATACAGATGGCCGTGTAGGTATTTCCATGTTTATAGAGATAGCTGTGTAGGTATTTCCATGTTTATACAGATAGCGGTGTAGATATTTCCATGTTTATACAGACAGCAGTGGAGATATTTCCATGTTTATACACATAGCGGTGTACATATTTCCAAGTTTATAGAGACAGCGGTGTAGGTATTTCCATGTTTATACAGATAGCGGTGCAGATATTTCTATGTTTATACAGATGCCCATGCATATATTTCCATATTTATACAGAGGGCTCTGTAGATATTTCCATGTTTATACAGATGGCAGTGTAGATTTTTCCATGTTCCTACACATGAGTGTGTAGGTATTTCCATGTTTATACAGATAGCTTTGTAGGTATTTCCATGTTTATAGAGATAGCAGTGTAGATATTTCCATGTTTATACAGATAGCGGTTTAAATATTTCCATGTTTATACAGATCGTGGTGTAGATATTTCCATGTTTATACAGATATCGGTGTAGAAATTTCCATGTTTATACAGACCGCAGTGTAGATATTTCCATGTTTATACAGACCGCAGTGTAGATAACTCCATGTTTATACAGATAGCGGTGTAGATATTTCCATGTTTGTACAGATGGCGGTGTTGATGTTTCCATCTATACACAGATTGCCGTGTAGGTATTTCCAGGTGTATACAGATGGTATTGTAGATATTTCCATGTTTATACAGATGCTGGTGTAGATATTTCCATGTTTATACAGATGACTGTATAGGTATTTCCATGTTTTTACAGATGGCATTGTAGATATTTCCATGTTTATGGAGATAGCAGTGTAGATATTTCCATGTTTATAAAGATGGCGGTGTAGATATTTCCATGTTTATAGAGATAGCGGTGTAGATATTTGCATATTTATACAGATAACGGTGTAGATATTTCCATGTTTATTCAGATAGCAGTGTAAATATTTCCATGTTTATACAGATCACAGTGTAGATATTTCCAGGTTTATAGAGATAGCAGTGTAGATATTTCCATGTTTATACAGATAGCGGTTTAGCTATTTCAATGTTTATACAGACCGCGGTGTAGATATTTCCATGTTTATACAGATAGCGGTGCAGATATTTCCATGTTTGTACAGATGGCGGTGTTGATATTTCCATCTATACACAGATGACTGTGTAGATATTTGCATGTTTATACAGAAGGCGGCGCAGATATTTCCATGGATATGTAGAAGGCGGTGTAGATATTTCCATGTTTATACAGATAGCTCTGTAGATATTTCCATGTATATACAGATGGCTGTGTAGATATTTCCATGTTTATACAGATGGCCGTGTAGATATTTCCATGTTTATACAGATGACTTTGTAGGTATTTCCATGTTTATACAGATGGCAGTGTATGTATTTCCATGTTTATAGAGATAGCTGTGTAGGTATTTCCATGTTTATACAGATCACGGTGTAGATATTTCCATGTTTATACAGACAGCAGTGGAGATATTTCCATGTTTATGCACATAGCGGTGTACATATTTCCATGTTTATAGAGACAGCGGTGTAGGTATTTCCATGTTTATACAGATAGCGGTGCAGATATTTCCATGTTAATACAGATGCCTATGCAGATATTTCCATATTTACACAGAGGGCTCTTTAGATGTTTCCATGTTTATACAGATGTCAGTGTAGATTTTCCCACATTCCTTCACATGACTGTGTAGGTATTTCCGTGTTTATACAGATGGCTTTGTAGATATTTCCATGTTTATAGAGATAGCGGTGTAGATATTTCCATGTTTATACAGATAGCGGTGTAAATATTTCCATGTTTATACGCATCGTGGTGTAGATATTTCCATGTTTATACAGATACCGTTGTAGAAATTTCCATGTTTATACAGACCGCAGTGTAGATATCTCCATGTTTATACAGATAGCGGTGTAGATATTTCCATGTTTGTACAGATGGCGGTGTTGGTGTTTCCATCTATACACAGATTGCCGTGTAGTTATTTCCATGTGTATACAGATGGCATTGTAGAAATTTCCATGTTTATACAGATGGTGGTGTAGATATTTCCATGTTTATACAGATGTCCGTATTGGTATTTCCATGTTTTTACAGATGGCATTGTAGATATTCCCATGTTTATAGAGATAGCAGTGTAGATATTTCCATGTTTATACAGATGGCGGTGTAGATATTTCCATGTTTATAGAGATAGCGTTGTAGATATTTGCATATTTATACCGATAACGGTGTAGATATTTCCATGTTTATACAGATAGCAGTGTAAATATTTCCATGTTTATACAGATCACGGTGTAGATATTTCCAGGTTTATAGAGATAGCAGTGTAGATATTTCCATGTTTATACAGATAGTGGTTTAGCTATTTCCATGTTTATACAGACTGCGGTGTAGATATTTCCATGTTTATACAGATAGCGGTGCAGATATTTCCATGTTTGTACAGATGGCATTGTTGATATTTCCATCTATACACAGATGACCGTGTAGATATTAACATGTTTATACATAAGGCGGCGCAGATATTTCCATGGATATGTAGAAGGCGGTGTAGATATTTCCATGTTTATACAGATAGCGGTGTAGATATTTCCATGTATATACCGATGGCTGTGTAGATATTTCCATGTTTATACAGATGGCTGTGTAGATATTTCCATGTTTATACAGATGACTTTGTAGGTATTTCCATGTTTATACAGATGGCGGTGTAGGTATTTCCATGTTTATAGAGATAGCTGTTTAGATATTTCCATGTTTATACAGATAGCGGTGTAGATATTTCCATGTTTATACAGATCGCAGTGTAGATATTTCCATGTTTATACATACAGCAGTGGAGATATTTCCATGTTTATAGACATAGCGGCGTACATATTTCCATGTTTATAGAGACAGCGGTGTAGGTATTTCCATGTTTATACAGATAGCGCTGCAGATATTTCCATGTTTATACAGATGCCTATGCAGATATTTCCATATTTATACAGAGGGCTCTGTAGACATTTCCATGTTTATACAGATGGCAGTGTAGATTTTTCCATGTTCCTACACATGAGTGTGTAGGTATTTCCATGTTTATACAGATGGCTTTGTAGATATTTCCATGTTTATAGAGATAGCAGTGTAGACATTTCCATGTTTATACAGATAGCGGTGTAAATATTTCCATGTTTATACAGATCGTGGTGTAGATATTTCCATGTTTATACAGATACCGGTGTAGAAATTTCCATGTTTATACAGACCGCAGTGTAGATATCTCTATGTTTATACAGATAGCGGTGTAGATATTTCCATGTTTGTACAGATGGCAGTGTTGATGTTTCCATCTATACACAGATTGCCGTGTAGCTATTTCCATGTGTATACAGATGGCTTTGTAGATATTTCCATGTTTATAGGGATAGCGGTGTAGATATTTCCATGTTTATACAGATAGCGGTGTAAATATTTCCATGTTTATACAGATCGTAGTGTAGATATTTCCATGTTTATACCGATACCGATGTAGAAATTTCCATGTTTATACAGACCGCATTGTAGATATTTCCATGTTTATACAGACCGCAGTGTAGATATCTCCATGTTTGTACAGGTGGCGGTGTTGATGTTTCCATTTATACACAGATTGCCGTGTAGGTATTTCCATGTGTATACAGATGGAATTGTAGATATTTCCATGTTTATACAGATTGTGGTGTATATATTTCCATGTTTATACAGATGGCATTATAGGTATTTCCATGTTATTTCAGATGGCATTGTAGATATTTCCATGTTTATAGAGATAGCAGTGTAGATATTTCCATGTTTATACAGATGGCGGTGTAGATATTTCCATGTTTATAGAGATAGCGGTGTAGATATTTCCATATTTATACAGATATCGGTGTAGATATTTCCATGTTTATACAGATAGCAGTGTAAATATTTCCATGTTTATACAGGTCACGGTGTAGATATTTCCAGGTTTATAGAGATAGCAGTGTAGATATTTCCATGTTTATACAGATAGCGGTTTAGCTATTTCCATGTTTATACAGACCGCGGTGTAGATATTTCCATGTTTACACAGATAGCGGTGCAGATATTTCCATGTTTGTACAGATGGCGTTGTTGATATTTCCATCTATACACAGATGACCGTGTAGATATTTCCATGTTTATACAGAAGGCGGCGCAGATATTTCCATGGATATGTAGAAGGCGGTGTAGATATTTCCATGTTTATACAGATAGCGGTGTAGATATTTCCATGTATATACAGATGGCTGTGTAGATATTTCCATGTTTATACAGATGGCTGAGTAGATATTTCCATGTTTATACAGTTGACTTTGTAGGTATTTCCATGTTTATACAGATGGCGGTGTAGGTATTTCCATGTTTATAGAGATAGCTGTGTAGATATTTCCATGTTTATACAGATAGCGGTGTAGATATTTCCATGTTTATACAGATCACGGTGGAGATATTTCCATGTTTATAGAGACAGCGGTGGAGATATTTCCATGTTTATACACATAGCGGTGTACCTATTTCCACGTTTATAGAGACAGCGGTGTAGGTATTTCCATGTTTATACAGATAGCGGTGCAGATATTTCCATGTTTATACAGATGCCTATGCAGATATTTCCATATTTATACAGAGGGCTCTGTAGATATTTCCATGTTTATACAGATGGCAGTGTAGATTTTCCCACGTTCCTTCACATGACTGTGTAGGTATTTCCGTGTTTATACAGATGGCTTTGTAGGTATTTCCATGTTTATAGAGATAGCGGTGTAGATATTTCCATGTTTATACACATAGCGGTGTAAATATATCCATGTTTATACAGATCGTGGTGTAGATATTTCCATTTTTATACAGATAAAGGTGTAGTAATTTCCATGTTTATACAGACCGCAGTGTAGATATCTCCATGTTTATACAGATAGCCGTGTTGATATTTCCATGTTTGTACAGATGGCGGTGTTGGTGTTTCCATCTATACACAGATTGCCGTGTAGGTATTTCCATGTGTATACAGATGGCATTGTAGATATTTCCATGATTATACAGATGGTGGTGTAGATATTTCCATGTTTATACAGATGACTGCATAGGTATTTCCATGTTTTTACAGATGGCATTGTAGATATTTCCATGTTTATAGAGATAGCAGTGTAGATATTTCCATGTTTATACAGATGGCGTTGTAGATATTTCCATGTTTATAGAGATAGCGGTGTAGATATTTCCATATTTATACAGATAACGGTGTAGATATTTCCATGTTTATACGGATAGCAGTGTAAATATTTCCATGTTTATGCAGATCACGGCGTAGATATTACCAGGTTTATAGAGATAGCAGTGTAGATATTTCCATGTTTATACAGATAGTGGTTTAGCTATTTCCATGTTTATACAGACCGCGGTGTAGATATTTCCATGTTTATACAGATAGCGGTGCAGATATTTCTATGTTTGTACAGATGGCGGTGTTGATATTTCCATCTTTACACAGATGACCGTGTAGATATTTCCATGTTTATACAGAAGGCGGCGCAGACCTTTCCATGGATACGTAGAAGGCGGTGTAGATATTTCCATGTTTATACATATAGCGGTGTAGATATTTCCATGTATATACAGATAGCTGTGTAGATATTTCCATGTTTATACAGATGGCTGTGTAGATATTTCCATGTTTATACAGATGACTTTGTATGTATTTCCATATTTATACAGATGGCAGTGTAGGTATTTCCATGTTTATAGAGATAGCTGTGTAGGTATTTCCATGTTTATAGAGATCGCGGTGTAGATATTTCCATGTTTATACAGATAGCGGTGTAGATATTTCCATGTTTGTACAGATGGCGGTGTTGATGTTTCCATCTATACACAGATTGCCGTGTAGGTATTTCCATGTGTATACAGATGGCATTGTAGATATTTCCATGTTTCTACAGATGGTGGTGTAGATATTTCCATGTTTATACTGATGATTGTATAGGTATTTCCATGTTTTTACAGATGGCATTGTAGATATTTCCATGTTTATACAGATGGCTTTGTAGATATTTCCATGTTTATACAGATGACTTTGTAGGTATTTCCATGTTTATACAGATGGCGATGTAGGCATTTCCATATTTATAGAGATAGCTGTGTAGATATTTCCATGTTTATACACATAGCGGTGTAGATATTTCCATGTTTACAAAGATCACGGTGTAGGTATTTCCATGTTTATACAGACAGCAGTGGAGATATTTCCATCTTTATACACATAGCGGTGTACATATTTCCATGTTTGTAGAGACAGCGGTGTAGGTATTTCCATGTTTATACAGATAGCGGTGCAGATATTTCCATATTTATACAGAGGACTCTGTAGTTATTTCGATGTTTATACAGATGGCAGTGTAGATTTTTCCATGTTCCTACACATGACTGTGTAGGTATTTCCATGTTTATACAGATGGCTTTGTAGATATATCCATGTTTATAGAGATAGCGGTGTAGATATTTCCATGTTTATACAGATAGCGGTGTAAATATTTCCATGTTTATACAGATCGTGGTGTAGATATTTCCATGTTTATACAGATACCGGTGTAGATATTTCCATGTTTATACAGACCGCAGTGTAGGTATTTCCATGTTTATAGAGATAGCAGTGTAGATATTTCCATGTTTGTACAGATGGCGGTGTTGATGTTTCCATCTATACAAAGATTGCCGTGTAGGTATTTCCATGTAAATACAGATGGCATTGTAGATATTTCCATGTTTATACAGGTAGTGGTGTAGAAATTCCCATGTTTATACAGATCACTTTGTAGACATTTCCATCTTTCGACAGATGTCAGTGTAGATATTTCCAAGTTTATACAGATGGCAGTGTAGATATTTCCATTTTATACAGATGTCTGTGTAGATATTTCCATGTTTATGCAGATGGCGGTATAGATATTTCCATGTTTATATAGATGGCGGTGTAGATATATCCATGTTTATACAGATGGCAGTGAAGGTATTTCCATATTTATACAGATAGTGGTGTAGACATTTACATGTTTATACAGATGGCGGTGTAGATACATCCATGTTTCTGAAGATGGCGGTGTAGATATTTCCATGTATATAGAGATAGCAGTGTAGATATTTTCATGTTTATAGAGAAAGCGGTGTAGGTATTTCCATGTTTATAATGATAGCGGTGTAGACATTTCCATGTTTAGAGAGATAGCGTTGTAGATATTTCCATATTTATACAGATAGCGGTGTAGATCTTTCCAGGTTTATACAGATAGCGGTGTAGATATTTCCAGGTTTATACAGGTAGCGTTGTAGATATTTCCATGTTTATAGACATGGCGTTGTAGGTATTTCCCTGTTTATAGAGATAGCAGTGTAGATATTTCCATGTTTATACAGATGGCGGTGTAGATATTTCCATGTTTATACAGATGGCAGTGAAGAGTTTTCCATGTTTATACAGATAGTGGTGTAGATATTTCCATGTTTATACAGATGGCGGTGTATATACAGCCATGTTTCTGAAGATGGCGGTGTAGATATTTTCATGTTTATAGAGATTGCGATGTAGATATTTCCATGTTTATAGAGAAAGCGGTGTTGGTATTTCCATGTTTATAGAGATAGCGGTGTAGATATTTCCATATTTCTACAGATAGCGGTGTAGGTATTTCCATGTTTATACAGATGGCGGTGTAGATATTTCCATGTTTATACAGATGGCAGTGTAGATATTCCCTTGTTTATACAGATAGCGGTGTAGATATTTCCATGTTCATACAGATATCAGTGTAGATATTTCCATGTTTTCAGAGAAAGCAGTGTAGATATTTCCCTCTTTACACAGATTGCCATGTAGATATTTCCATTTTTACACAGATACCTGTGTAGATATTTTCAAGTTTACACAGATAGCTGTGTAGATATTTCAATGTTTACACAGAGAGCGTTGTATATATTTCCATGTTTATACAGATAGCGGTGTAGATATTTCCATGTTTATACAGATAGCGGTGTAGATATTTCCATGTTTATACAGATAACGGTCGAGGCATTTCCCTGCTTATACAGATAGCGATGTAGATATTTCCATGTTTATACAGATAACGGTGTAGATATTTCCATGTTTATAGAGATAGCAGTTTAGATATTTCCAAGTTTATACAGATGGCTGTGTAGATATTTCCATGTTTATAGAGATAGCGTTGTAGATATATCCCTCTTTATACAGATAGCGGCGTAGATATTTCCATGTTAATACAGATGGCGGTGTGGATGGTTCCTTGTTTATGGAGATGGCAGTGTAGATATTTTCATGTTTATATAGATGGCGGTGTAGATATTTCCATGTTTGTATAGATTGTGGTGTTGATATTTCCATGTTTATACAGATAGCGCTGTAGGTACTTCCTTGTTTATGCAGATAGTTGTGTAGATACATCCATGTTTATACAGATGGCTGTGTAGATATTTCCGTGTGTATACAGATGACTCTGTAGATATTTGTATGTTTACACCAATGGTGGTGTAGATATTTACATATTTGTACAGAAAGCGGAGTAGATATTTCCATGTTTATACAGATATCGGTGTAGATATATCCATGTTTATAGAGATAGCGATGTAGATATTTCCATGTTTATACAGATAGTGGTGTAGATATTTCCATGTTTACAGTGATAGCGGTGCAGGTATTTCCATCTTTGCACAGATAGCGGTGTAGATAATTTCATATTTATACAGATCGTGGTGTAGATATTTCCATCTTTCCACAGATGGCAGTTTAGATATTTCCATGTTTATACAGATGACAGTGTAGATATTTCCATGTTTATACAGATAGCGGTTTAGATATTTCCATGTTCATGCAGATGGCGGTGTACATATTTCCATGTTTACAGAGATGGCAGTGTAGATATTTCTATGTTTATAGAGATAGCGGTGTAGATAATTCTATGTGTATAGAGATGGCGGTGTAGGTATTTCCATGTTTATAGAGATCGTGGTGTTGTTATTTCCATGGTTATACTACTAGCATTGTAGATAATTCCATGTTTATACAGCTCGCAGTGTAGATATTTCCATCTTTATAGACATATTTTCATGATTGCACAGATAGTGGTGAAGATATTTCCATGTTTATACAGATAGCGTTGTAGATATTTCCATGTTTATACAGATCGTTGTGTAGATATTTACATGTTTATACAGACTGCGGTGTAGATATTTCAATGTTTACACACATAGCGTGATAGATATTTCCATGTTTATACAGATTGCGGTGTAGATATGTCCATGATTATACAGAAAGCGGTGTAGATATTTTCATGTTTATACAGATAGCGGTGGAGATATTTCCATGTTTATAGAGACTGCAGTATAGATATTTCCATGTTTATACAGATAGCGGTGTAGATATTTCCATCTTTGCACAGATTGCTGTGTAGATATTTCCATTTTTACACAGATAGCTGGGTAGATATTTCCAAGTTTACACAGATAGCTGTGTAGATATTTCCATGTTTACACAGATAGCATTGTAGATATTTCCATGTTTATACAGATAGCATTGTAGATATTTCCATGTTTATACAGATAGCGGTGTAGATATTTCCAAGTTTATACAGATAGCGGTGGAGATATTTCCCTGTTTATACAGATAGTGACGTAGATATTTCCATGTTTATACAGATAGCAGTGTAGATATTTCCATGTTTATAGAGATAGCGGTGTAGATATTTCCATGTTTATACAGATGGCTGTGTAGATATTTCCATGTGTGTACAGATGGCAGTGTAGATATTTCCATGTTTATACAGATGGCGCTGTAGATATTTCCATGTTTATACAGATGGCAGTGTAGTTATTTCCATGTTTATACAGATGGCAGTGTAGATATTTCCATGTTTATACAGATAGCGGTGTAGTTATTTCCATGTTTACAGAGATAGCGTCGTAGATATTTCCATCTTTGCACAGATTGCGCTGTAAGTATTGCCAAATTTACACAGATAGCGGTGTAGATATTTCCAAGTTTACATAGATATCTGTGTAGATATTTCCATGTTTACAGAGATAGCATTGTAGATATTTCCATGTTTATACAGATTGCGGTGTAGAAATTCCCATGTTTATACAGATCACTTTGTAGACATTTCCATCTTTCTACAGATGTCAGTGTAGATATTTCCAAGTTTATACAGATGGCATTGTAGATATTTCCATGTTTACACAGATGACTGTATAGGTATTTCCATGTTTATACAGATGGCGGTGTAGTTATTTCCATGTTTATATAGATAGCGGTGTAGATATTTCCATGTATATACACATGGCTGTGTAGATATTTCCATGTTTATACAGATGGCGTTGTAGATATTATCATGTTTATACAGATAACTTTGTAAGTATTTCCACGTTTATACAGATGGCGGTGTAGTTATTTCGATGTATATAGAGATAGCAGTGGAGATATTTCCATGTTTATACAGATAGCGGTGAAAATATTTCCACGTTTTATACAGATCGTGTTGTAGATCTTTCCATGTTTATACAGATGGCGGTGTTGATATTTCCATATTTATACAGATGTCTGTGTAGATATTTCCATGTGTATACAGATGGTATTGTAGGTATTTCCATGTTTATACAGATGGTGGTGTAGATATTTCCGTGTTTATTCGGATGACTGTGTAGATATTTCCATGTTTTTACAGATGGCAGTGTAGATATTTCAATGTTTATAGAGATGGCACTGTAGATATTTACATGTTTATACAGATAAAGGTGGAGATATTTCTATGTTTATACAGACAGCAGTGGAGATATTACCATGTTTATACACAAAGCGGTGTACATATTTCCATGTTTATAGAGACAGCGGTGTAGGTATCTCCTTGTTTATACAGATAGCGGTGGGGATATTTCCATGTTTATACAGATGCCTATGCAGATATTTCCATATTTATACAGAGGACTCTGTAGATTTTTCCATGTTTATACAGATGGCAGTGTAGGTATTTCCATGTTCCTACACATGACTCTGTAGTTATTTCCATTTATATACAGATGGCTTTGCAGGTATTTCCTTGTTTATAGAGATAGCGGTGTACATATTTCCATGTTTATACTGATAGAAGTGTAAATATTTCCATGTTTATAGAGATAGCGGTGTAGATATTTCCATGTTTGTACAGATGGCGGTGTTGATATTTCCATCTATACACAGATGGCCGTGTAGATATGTCCATGTTTATACACATGGCTGCGTAGAGATTTCCATGGACTGGCAGATGGCGGTGTAGATATTTCCATGTTTATACAGACAGCAGTGTAGATATTTACATGTTTACACAGATGGTGGTGTAGATATTTTCGTGTTTAAACACATGGGGGAGTAGATACTTCCATCTTTATGGAGATGGCAGTGTAGATATTTTCATGTTTATAGAGATGGCGGTGTAGATATTTCCATATTTATAGAGATAGCGGTGTAGATATTTGCATCTTTCTACAGATGGCAGTGTAGCTATTTCCATGTTTATATAGATGGCGGTGTAGATATTTCCATATTAATACAGATGTCTGTGTAGATATTTCCATGTGTATACAGATGTTATTGTAGTTATTTCCATGTTTATACAGATGGTGGTGTAGATATTTCCATATTTATTCAGATGACTGTGTAGATATTTCCATGTTTTTACAGATGGCAGTGTAGTTATTTCAATGTTTATAGAGATGCTGCTGTAGATAATTCCATGTTTATACAGATCGCGGTGTAGATATTTCCATGTTTATACAGATAGCGGTGTAGATATTTCCATGTTTTTACAGATATCAGTGTAGATATTTCCATGTTTACACAGATTGCGGTGTAGATATTTCCATCTTTCTACAGATGGCATTGTAGATATTTCCATGTTTTTACAGATGGCGGTGCAGATATTTCCATGTTTATATAGATGATGGTGTAGATATTAAAATGTTTATACAGATAGCGGTGTAGATATTTCCATGTTTATAGAGATAGCGGTGTAGGTGTTTCCATGTTTATAGACATAGCGGTGTAGATATTTCCATGTTTATATAGATGGCGTTGTAGATATTTCCATGTTTATACCGATAGCGGTGTTGGTATTTCCACGTTTATACAGATAGCGATGTAGATATTTCCATGTTTATACAGCTCGCGGTGCAGATATTTATATCTTTATACAGATGGCATTGTAGATATTTCCTTATTCACACAGATGGCGGTGTAGATGTTTCCATGTTTATACAGATGGCGGAGAAGTTAGTTCCATGTTTATGGAGATGGCAGTGTAGATATTTTCATGTTTATAGAGATGGCGGTGTAGATATTTCCATGTTTGTAGAGATAGCGGTGTAGATATTTACATGTTTATACAGATGGCTGTGTAGATATTTCCATGTGTATACAGATGGCATAGTAGATATTTCCATGTTTATACAGATGACTGTATAGGTATTTCCAAGTTTTTACAGATGGCAGTGCAGATATTTCCATGTTTATAGAGATAGCGGTGAAGATATTTCCATACTTACACAGATAACGGTGTGGAAATTTCCATGTTTATACAGATAGCGGTGTAGATATTTCCATGTTTATACTGACGGTGGTGTAGATATTTCCATGTTTATAGAGATGGCGGTGTAGATATTTCCATGTTCATAAAGATAGCGGTGTTGATTTTTCCATGTTTATAGAGATAGCGGTGTGGATATTTCCATGTTTATACAGATAGGGGTGTAGATATTTCCATGTTTTTACAGATATCGATGTAGATATTTCCATGTTTACACAGATTGCGGTGTAGTTATTTCCATCTTTCTACAGATGGCATTGTAGATATTCCCATGTTTATACAGATGGCGGTGTAGATATTTACATGTTTATATAGATGGTGGTATAGATATTACCATGTTTATACAGATAGCGGTGTAGATATTTCCATGTTTATACAGATCGGGGTGAAGATATTTCCATGTTTATACAGATCGCGGTGTAGATATTTCCATGTTTCTACAGATCACGGTGTAGATATTTCCATGTTTATACAGATAGCGGTGTAGATATTTCCAAGTTTATAAAGATAGCGGTGTTGATATTTCCATGTTTATGGAGATAGCGGTGTAGGTATTTCCATGTTTATAGACATACCGGTGTAAATATTTCCATGTTTATATAGATGGCGTTGTAGATATTTCCATGTTTATACAGATAGCGGTGTATATATTTCCACGTTCATACAGATCGTGGTGTAGTTATTTCCATGTTTATACAGATAACGGTGTAGATATTTCCATGTTTATACAGACCGCAGTGTAGATATTTCCATGTTTATAGAGATAGCAGTGTAGATATTTCCACGTTTGTACAGATGGCGGTGTTGTTATTTCCATCTATACACAGATTGCCGTGTATGTATTTCCATGTGTATACAGATGGCATTGTAGATATTTCCATGTTTATACAGATGGTGGTGTAGATATTTCCATGTTTACACAGATGACTGCATAGTTATTTCCATGTTTATACTGATGGCGGTGTACATATTTTCATGTTTATAGAGATAGCGGTGTACATATTTCCATATTTATACAGATAGCGGTGTAGATATTTCCATGTTGATACCGATAGCGGTTTAGATATTTCCATGTTTATACAGACCGCGGTGTAGATATTTCCATGTTTATACAGATAGCGGTGAAGATATTTCTATGTTTGTACAGATGGCGTTGTTGATATTTCCATCTATACACAGATGACCGTGTAGATATTTCCATGTTTATACAGATGGCGGCGCAGATATTTCCATGGATATGTAGATGGCGGTGTAGATATTTCCATGTTTACACAGATAGCGGTGTAGTTATTTCCATGTTTATATAGATAGCGGTGTATTTATTTCCATGTATATACACATGGCTGTGCAGATATTTCCATGTTTATACTGATGGCGGTGTAGATATTTCCATGTTTATACCGATAACTTTGTAAGTATTTCCATGTTTATACAGATGGCGGTGTAGATATTTCGATGTTTATAGAGATAGTAGTGGAGATATTTCCATGTTTATACAGATAGCGGTGTAGATATTGCCATGTTTATACTGATCGCGGTGTAGATATTTCCATGTATATAGAGATGGCGATTTAGATATTTCCATGTTCATAGAGATAGCGGTGTTGATTTTTCCATATTTATAGAGATAGCGGTGTGGATATTTCCATGTTTATACCGATAGGGGTGTAGATATTTCCATGTTTATAGAGATGGCGGTGTAGATATTTCCATGTTTATACAGATCATGATGTAGATATTTCCATGGTTATACAGATCGCGGTGTAGATATTTCCATGTTTATACAGATCATGGTGTAGATATTTCCATGTTTATGCAGATCGCGGTGTTGATATTACCATGTTTATAGGGATAGCGGTGAAAATATTTCCACAGTTATAGAGATAGCGGTGTAGTTATAAGCATGTTTATACAGCTAGCGGTGTAGATATTTCCATGTATAAACAGATGTCTGTGTATATATTTCCATGTTTAAACAGATGGCGGTGTAGATATTTCCTTGTTTATACAAATAGCGGTGTACTTATTTCCAAGTTTATACAGATCACGGTGTAGATATTTCCTTGTTTATACAAATAGCGGTGTAGTTATTTCCATGCTTATACAGAAATCGGTGTAGATATTTCCATGTTTATACAGATCACGGTGTAGATATTTCCATGTTTATACAAATAGCGGTGTAGTTATTTCCATGTTTATACAGATAGCGGTGTAGATATTTCCATGTATATACAGATGGCTGTGTAGATATTTCCATGTATATACAGATGGCTGTGTGGATATTTCCATGTTTATACAGATGGATGTGTAGATGTTTCCATGTTTATACAGATGACTTTGTAGATATTTCCATGTTTATACAGATGGCGGGTAGATATTTCCATGTTTATAGAGATAGCTTTGTAGATATTTCCATGTTTATACAGATAGCGGTGTAGATATTTCCATGTTTATAAAGATCGCGGTGTAGATATTTCCGTGTTTATACACATGGCGGAGTAGATACTTCCATCTTTATGGAGATGGCAGTGTAGATATTTTCAAGTTTATAGAGATGGCGGTGTAGATATTTCCATATTTATAGAGATAGCGGTGTAGATATTTCCATGTTTATACAGACGGTGGTGTAGATATTTCCATGTTTACACAGATGACTGTATAGGTATTTCCATGTTTATACAGATGGCGGTGTAGATATTTCCAAGTTTATAGAGATAGCGGTGTAGATATTTCCATATTTATACAGATAATATTGTAGAAGTTTCCATGTTTATACAGATAGCGGTGTAAATATTTCCATGTTTATACAGATCACGGTGTAGATATTTCCATGTTTATAGAGATAGCGGTGTAGATATTTCCATGTTTATACAGATAGCGGTGTAGATATTTCCATGTTTATATAGATAGCGGTGTAGAGATTTCCATGTATGTACACATGGCTGTGTAGGTATTTCCATGTTTATACAGATGGCGGTGTAGATATTTCCATGATTATACAGATAACTTTGTAAGTATTTCCACGTTTATAGAGATGGCGGTGTAGATATTTCGATGTTTATAGATATAGCAGTGGAGGTATTTCCATGTTTATACAGATGGCGGTGTAGATATTTCGATGTTTATAGAGATAGCAGTGGAGATATTTCCATGTTTATACAGATAGCGGTGTAGATATTTCCATGTTTATACTGATCGTGGTGTAGATATTTCCATGTTTATAGAGATGGGGGTGTAGATATTTCCATGTTCATAGAGATAGCGGTGTTGATTTTTCCGTATTTATAGAGATAGCGGTGTGGATATTTCCATGTTTATACAGATAGGGGTGTAGGTATTTCCATGTTTATAGAGATGGCGGTGTAGATATTTCCATGTTTATACAGATCACGGTGTAGATATTTCCTTGTTTATACAAATAGCGGTGTAGTTATTCCCATGTTTATACAGATAGCGGTGAAGATATTTCCATGTATATACCGTTGGCTGTGTTGATATTTCCATGTTTATACAGATGGCTGTGTAGATATTTCCATGTTTATACAGATGACTTTGTAGGTATTTCCATGTTTATACAGAAGGCGGTGTAGATATTTCCATGTTTATAGAGATAGCGGTGTTGGTATTTCCATGTTTTTACAGATAGCAGTGTAGATATTTCCATGTTTATACAGATAGCGATGTAGATATTTCCATGTTTATACAGATCGCGGTGTAGATATTTCTATGTTTATAGAGATCGCGGTGTTGATATTTCCATGTTTATACAGATAGTGGTGTAGATATTTCCATGTTTTTACAGATATCGGTGTAAATATTTCCATGTTTACACAGATTGCGGTGTAGATATTTCCATCTTTCTACAGATGGCATTGTAGATATTTCCATGTTTATAAAGATGACGGTGTAGATATTTCCATGTTTATGTAGATGGTGGTGTACATATTACCATGTTTATACAGATAGCGGTGTATATATTTCCATGTTTATACAGATCGCGGTGTAGATATTTCCATGTTTATACAGATCGCGGTGTAGATATTTCCATGTTTATACAGATAGCGGTGTAGATATTTCCATGTTTATACAGATAGCGGTGTAGATATTTCCATGTTTATGGAGATAGCGGTGTAGGTATTTCCATGTTTATAGACATAGCGGTGTAGATATTTCCATGTTTATATAGACGGCGTTGTAAATATTTCCATGTTTATACCGATAGCGGTGTTGGTATTTCCACGTTTATACAGGTAGCGATGTAGATATTTCCATGTTTAAACAGCTCGCGGTGAAGATATTTATATCTTTCTGCAGATGGCATTGTAGATATTTCCTTATTCACACAGATGGCGGTGTAGATGTTTCCATGCTTATACAGATGGCGGAGTAGTGAGTTCCATGTTTATGGAGATGGCAGTGTAGATATTTTCATGTTTATAGAGATTGCGATGTAGATATTTCCATGTTTATAGAGATAGCAGTGTAGATATTTACATGTTTACACAGATGGCTGTGTAGATATTTCCATGTGTATACAGATGGCATTGTAGATATTTCCATGTTTATACAGATGACTGTATAGGTATTTCCTTGTTTTTACAGATGGCAGTGCAGATATTTCCATGTTTATAGAGATCGCGGTGTAGATATTTCCAAGTTTGTACAGATGGCGGTGTTGATATTTCCATCTATACACAGATGGCCATGTAGATATTTCCATGTTTATACAGATGGCGGCGTAGCTATTTCCATGGACATGCAGATGGCGGTGTAGATATTTCCATGTATATACAGATGGCTGTGTAGGTATTTCCATGTTTATACAGATGGCTGTGTAGATAATTCCATGTTTATACAGATGACTTTGTAGGCATTTCCATGTTTATACTGATGGCGGTGTAGGTTTTTCCATGTTTATAGAGATAGCTGTGTAGATATTTCCATGTTTATACAGATAGCGGTGTAGATATTTCCATGTTTATAGAGATCGCAGTGTAGATATTTGCATGTTTATACAGACAGCAGTGGAGATATTTCCATGTTTATACACATAGCGGTGTACATATTTCCATGTTTATAGAGACAGCGGTGTAGGTATTTCCATGTTTATACAGATAGCGGTGCAGATATTTCCATGTTTATACAGATGCCTATGCAGATATTTCCATATTTATACAGAGGACTCTGTAGATATTTCCATGTTTATACAGATGGCAGTGTAGATTTTTCCATGTTCCTACACATGACTGTGTTGGTATTTCCATGTTTATACAGATGGCTTTGTAGGTATATCCATGTTTATAGAGATAGCGGTGTAGATATTTCCATGTTTATACAGATCGTTGTGTAGATATTTCCATGTTTATACAGATACCGGTGTAGATATTTCCATGTTTATACAGACCGCAGTGTAGGTATTTCCATGTTTATAGAGATAGCAGTGTAGATATTTCCATGTTTGTACAGATGGCGGTGTTGATGTTTCCATCTATACACAGATTGCCGTGTAGTTATTTCCATGTGTATACAGATGGCATTGTAGATATTTCCATGTTTATACAGGTAGTGGTGTAGAAATTCCCATGTTTTTACAGATCACTTTGTAGACATTTCCATCTTTTGACAGATGTCAGTGTAGATATTTCCAAGTTTATACAGATGGCAGTGTAGATATTTCCATTTTATACAGATGTCTGTGTAGATATTTCCATGTTTATGCAGATGGCGGTATAGATATTTCCATGTTTATATAGATGGCGGTGTAGATATATCCATGTTTATACAGATGGCAGTGAAGGTATTTCCATATTTATACAGATAGTGGTGTAGACATTTCCATGTTTATACAGATGGCGGTGTAGATACATCCATGTTTCTGAAGATGGCGGTGTAGATATTTCCATGTATATAGAGATAGCAGTGTAGATATTTTCATGTTTATAGAGAAAGCGGTGTAGGTATTTCCATGTTTATACCGATAGCGGTGTAGACATTTCCATGTTTAGAGAGATAGCGTTGTAGATATTTCCATATTTATACAGATAGCGGTGTAGATCTTTCCAGGTTTATACAGATAGCGGTGTAGATATTTCCAGGTTTATACAGGTAGCGTTGTAGATATTTCCATGTTTATAGACATGGCGTTGTAGGTATTTCCCTGTTTATAGAGATAGCAGTGTAGATATTTCCATGTTTATACAGATGGCGGTGTAGATATTTCCATGTTTATACAGATGGCAGTGAAGAGTTTTCCATGTTTATACAGATAGTGGTGTAGATATTTCCATGTTTATAAAGATGGCGGTGTATATACAGCCATGTTTCTGAAGATGGCGGTGTAGATATTTTCATGTTTATAGAGATTGCGATGTAGATATTTCCATGTTTATAGAGAAAGCGGTGTTGGTATTTCCATGCTTATAGAGATAGCGGTGTAGATATTTCCATATTTCTACAGATAGCGGTGTAGGTATTTCCATGTTTATACAGATGGCGGTGTAGATATTTCCATGTTTCTACAGATGGCAGTGTAGATATTCCCTTGTTTATACAGATAGCGGTGTAGATATTTCCATGTTCATACAGATATCAGTGTAGATATTTCCATGTTTTCAGAGAAAGCAGTGTAGATATTTCCCTCTTTACACAGATTGCCGTGTAGATATTTCCATTTTTACACAGATACCTGTGTAGATATTTTCAAGTTTACACAGATAGCTGTGTAGATATTTCAATGTTTACACAGATAGCGTTGTATATATTTCCATGTTTATACAGATAGCGGTGTAGATATTTCCATGTTTATACAGATAGCGGTGTAGATATTTCCATGTTTATACAGATAACGGTCGAGGCATTTCCCTGTATATACAGATAGCGATGTAGATATTTCCATGTTTATACAGATAACGGTGTAGATATTTCCATGTTTATAGAGATAGCAGTTTAGATATTTCCAAGTTTATACAGATGGCTGTGTAGATATTTCCATGTTTATAGAGATAGCGGTATAGATATTTCCCTCTTTATACAGATAGCGGCGTAGATATTTCCATGTTTATACAGATGGCGGTGTGGATGGTTACATGTTTATGGAGATGGCGGTGTAGATATTTTCATGTTTATATAGATGGCGGTGTAGATATTTCCATGTTTGTATAGATTGTGGTGTTGATATTTCCATGTTTATACAGATAGCGCTGTAGGTACTTCCTTGTTTATGCAGATAGTTGTGTAGATACATCCATGTTTATACAGATGGCTGTGTAGATATTTCCATGTGTATACAGATGACTCTGTAGATATTTGTATGTTTACACCAATGGTGGTGTAGATATTTACATATTTGTACAGAAAGCGGAGTAGATATTTCCATGTTTATACAGATATCGGTGTAGATATATCCATGTTTATAGAGATAGCGATGTAGATATTTCCATGTTTATACAGATAGTGGTGTAGATATTTCCATGTTTACAGTGATAGCGGTGTAGGTATTTCCATCTTTGCACAGATAGCGGTGTAGATAATTTCATATTTATACAGATCGTGGTGTAGATATTTCCATCTTTCCACAGATGGCAGTTTAGATATTTCCATGTTTATACAGATGACAGTGTAGATATTTCCATGTTTATACAGATAGCGGTGTAGATATTACCATGTTCATGCAGATGGCGGTGTACATATTTCCATGTTTACAGAGATGGCGGTGTAGATATTTCTATGTTTATAGAGATAGCGGTGTAGATAATTCTATGTGTATAGAGATGGCGGTGTAGGTATTTCCATGTTTATAGAGATCGTGGTGTTGTTATTTCCATGGTTATACTACTAGCATTGTAGATAATTCCATGTTTATACAGCTCGCGGTGTAGATATTTCCATCTTTATAGACATATTTTCATGATTGCACAGATAGTGGTGAAGATATTTCCATGTTTATACAGATAGCGTTGTAGATATTTCCATGTTTATACAGATCGTTGTGTAGATATTTACATGTTTATACAGACCGCGGTGTAGATATTTCAATCTTTACACACATAGCGTGATAGATATTTCCATGTTTATACAGATTGCGGTGTAGATATGTCCATGATTATACAGAAAGCGGTGTAGATATTTTCATGTTTATACAGATAGCGGTGGAGATATTTCCATGTTTATAGAGACTGCGGTATAGATATTTCCATGTTTATACAGATAGCGGTGTAGATATTTCCATCTTTGCACAGATTGCTGTGTAGATATTTCCATTTTTACACAGATAGCTGGGTAGATATTTCCAAGTTTACACAGATAGCTGTGTAGATATTTCCATGTTTACACAGATAGCATTGTAGATATTTCCATGTTTATACAGATAGCGTTGTAGATATTTCCATGTTTATACAGATAGCGGTGTAGATATTTCCATGTTTATACAGATAGCGGTGGAGATATTTCCCTGTTTATACAGATAGTGACGTAGATATTTCCATGTTTATACAGATAGCAGTGTAGATATTTCCATGTTTATAGAGATAGCGGTGTAGATATTTCCATGTTTATACAGATGGCTGTGTAGATATTTCCATGTGTGTACAGATGGCAGTGTAGATATTTCCATGTTTATACAGATGGCGCTGTAGATATTTCCATGTTTATACAGATGGCAGTGTAGTTATTTCCATGTTTATACAGATGGCAGTGTAGATATTTCCATGTTTATACAGATAGCGGTGTAGTTATTTCCATGTTTACAGAGATAGCGTCGTAGATATTTCCATCTTTGCACAGATTGCGGTGTAACTATTGCCAAATTTACACAGATAGCGGTGTAGATATTTCCAAGTTTACACAGATAGCTGTGTAGATATTTCCATGTTTACAGAGATAGCATTGTAGATATTTCCATGTTTATACAGATTGCGGTGTAGAAATTCCCATGTTTATACAGATCACTTTGTAGACATTTCCATCTTTCTACAGATGTCAGTGTAGATATTTCCAAGTTTATACAGATGGCATTGTAGATATTTCCATGTTTACACAGATGACTGTATAGGTATTTCCATGTTTATACAGATGGCGGTGTAGTTATTTCCATGTTTATATAGATAGCGGTGTAGATATTTCCATGTATATACACATGGCTGTGTAGATATTTCCATGTTTATACAGATGGCGTTGTAGATATTATCATGTTTATACAGATAACTTTGTAAGTATTTCCAAGTTTATACAGATGGCGGTGTAGTTATTTCGATGTATATAGAGATAGCAGTGGAGATATTTCCATGTTTATACAGATAGCGGTGTAAATATTTCCACGTTTTATACAGATCGTGTTGTAGATCTTTCCATGTTTATACAGATGGCGGTGTTGATATTTCCATATTTATACAGATGTCTGTGTAGATATTTCCATGTGTATACAGATGGTATTGTAGGTATTTCCATGTTTATACAGATGGTGGTGTAGATATTTCCATGTTTATTCGGATGACTGTGTAGATATTTCCATGTTTTTACAGATGGCAGTGTAGATATTTCAATGTTTATAGAGATGGCGCTGTAGATATTTACATGTTTATACAGATAAAGGTGGAGATATTTCTATGTTTATACAGACAGCAGTGGAGATATTACCATGTTTATACACAAAGCGGTGTACATATTTCCATGTTTATAGAGACAGCGGTGTAGGTATCTCCTTGTTTATACAGATAGCGGTGGGGATATTTCCATGTTTATACAGATGCCTATGCAGATATTTCCATATTTATACAGAGGACTCTGTAGATATTTCCATGTTTATACAGATGGCAGTGTAGGTATTTCCATGTTCCTACACATGACTCTGTAGTTATTTCCATTTATATACAGATGGCTTTGCAGGTATTTCCTTGTTTATAGAGATAGCGGTGTAGATATTTCCATGTTTATACTGATAGAAGTGTAAATATTTCCATGTTTATAGAGATAGCGGTGTAGATATTTCCATGTTTGTACAGATGGCGGTGTTGATATTTCCATCTATACACAGATGGCCGTGTAGATATTTCCATGTTTATACAGATGGCGGCGTAGATATTTCCATGGACTGGCAGATGGCGGTGTAGATATTTCCATGTTTATACAGACAGCAGTGTAGATATTTCCATGTTTACACAGATGGTGGTGTAGATATTTTCGTGTTTAAACACATGGCGGAGTAGATACTTCCATCTTTATGGAGATGGCAGTGTAGATATTTTCATGTTTATAGAGATGGCGGTGTAGATATTTCCATATTTATAGAGATAGCGGTGTAGATATTTCCATCTTTCTACAGATGGCAGTGTAGCTATTTCCATGTTTATATAGATGGCGGTGTAGATATTTCCATATTAATACAGATGTCTGTGTAGATATTTCCATGTGTATACAGATGTTATTGTAGTTATTTCCATGTTTATACAGATGGTGGTGTAGATATTTCCATATTTATTCAGATGACTGTGTAGATATTTCCATGTTTTTACAGATGGCAGTGTAGTTATTTCAATGTTTATAGAGATGCTGCTGTAGATAATTCCATGTTTATACAGATCGCGGTGTAGATATTTCCATGTTTATACAGATAGCGGTGTAGATATTTCCATGTTTTTACAGATATCAGTGTAGATATTTCCATGTTTACACAGATTGCGGTGTAGATATTTCCATCTTTCTACAGATGGCATTGTAGATATTTCCATGTTTATACCGATGGCGGTGCAGATATTTCCATGTTTATATAGATGGTGGTGTAGATATTAAAATGTTTATACAGATAGCGGTGTAGATATTTCCATGTTTATAGAGATAGCGGTGTAGGTGTTTCCATGTTTATAGAGATAGCAGTGTAGATATTTCCATGTTTGTACAGATGGCGGTGTTGATGTTTCCATCTATACACAGATTGCCGTGTAGTTATTTCCATGTGTATACAGATGGCATTGTAGATATTTCCATGTTTATACAGGTAGTGGTGTAGAAATTCCCATGTTTTTACAGATCACTTTGTAGACATTTCCATCTTTTGACAGATGTCAGTGTAGATATTTCCAAGTTTATACAGATGGCAGTGTAGATATTTCCATTTTATACAGATGTCTGTGTAGATATTTCCATGTTTATGCAGATGGCGGTATAGATATTTCCATGTTTATATAGATGGCGGTGTAGATATATCCATGTTTATACAGATGGCAGTGAAGGTATTTCCATATTTATACAGATAGTGGTGTAGACATTTCCAGGTTTATACAGATGGCGGTGTAGATACATCCATGTTTCTGAAGATGGCGGTGTAGATATTTCCATGTATATAGAGATAGCAGTGTAGATATTTTCATGTTTATAGAGAAAGCGGTGTAGGTATTTCCATGTTTATACCGATAGCGGTGTAGACATTTCCATGTTTAGAGAGATAGCGTTGTAGATATTTCCATATTTATACAGATAGCGGTGTAGATCTTTCCAGGTTTATACAGATAGCGGTGTAGATATTTCCAGGTTTATACAGGTAGCGTTGTAGATATTTCCATGTTTATAGACATGGCGTTGTAGGTATTTCCCTGTTTATAGAGATAGCAGTGTAGATATTTCCATGTTTATACAGATGGCGGTGTAGATATTTCCATGTTTATACAGATGGCAGTGAAGAGTTTTCCATGTTTATACAGATAGTGGTGTAGATATTTCCATGTTTATAAAGATGGCGGTGTATATACAGCCATGTTTCTGAAGATGGCGGTGTAGATATTTTCATGTTTATAGAGATTGCGATGTAGATATTTTCATGTTTATAGAGAAAGCGGTGTTGGTATTTCCATGCTTATAGAGATAGCGGTGTAGATATTTCCATATTTCTACAGATAGCGGTGTAGGTATTTCCATGTTTATACAGATGGCGGTGTAGATATTTCCATGTTTCTACAGATGGCAGTGTAGATATTCCCTTGTTTATACAGATAGCGGTGTAGATATTTCCATGTTCATACAGATATCAGTGTAGATATTTCCATGTTTTCAGAGAAAGCAGTGTAGATATTTCCCTCTTTACACAGATTGCCGTGTAGATATTTCCATTTTTACACAGATACCTGTGTAGATATTTTCAAGTTTACACAGATAGCTGTGTAGATATTTCAATGTTTACACAGATAGCGTTGTATATATTTCCATGTTTATACAGATAGCGGTGTAGATATTTCCATGTTTATACAGATAGCGGTGTAGATATTTCCATGTTTATACAGATAACGGTCGAGGCATTTCCCTGTTTATACAGATAGCGATGTAGATATTTCCATGTTTATACAGATAACGGTGTAGATATTTCCATGTTTATAGAGATAGCAGTTTAGATATTTCCAAGTTTATACAGATGGCTGTGTAGATATTTCCATGTTTATAGAGATAGCGGTATAGATATTTCCCTCTTTATACAGATAGCGGCGTAGATATTTCCATGTTTATACAGATGGCGGTGTGGATGGTTACATGTTTATGGAGATGGCGGTGTAGATATTTTCATGTTTATATAGATGGCGGTGTAGATATTTCCATGTTTGTATAGATTGTGGTGTTGATATTTCCATGTTTATACAGATAGCGCTGTAGGTACTTCCTTGTTTATGCAGATAGTTGTGTAGATACATCCATGTTTATACAGATGGCTGTGTAGATATTTCCATGTGTATACAGATGACTCTGTAGATATTTGTATGTTTACACCAATGGTGGTGTAGATATTTACATATTTGTACAGAAAGCGGAGTAGATATTTCCATGTTTATACAGATATCGGTGTAGATATATCCATGTTTATAGAGATAGCGATGTAGATATTTCCATGTTTATACAGATAGTGGTGTAGATATTTCCATGTTTACAGTGATAGCGGTGTAGGTATTTCCATCTTTGCACAGATAGCGGTGTAGATAATTTCATATTTATACAGATCGTGGTGTAGATATTTCCATCTTTCCACAGATGGCAGTTTAGATATTTCCATGTTTATACAGATGACAGTGTAGATATTTCCATGTTTATACAGATAGCGGTGTAGATATTACCATGTTCATGCAGATGGCGGTGTACATATTTCCATGTTTACAGAGATGGCGGTGTAGATATTTCTATGTTTATAGAGATAGCGGTGTAGATAATTCTATGTGTATAGAGATGGCGGTGTAGGTATTTCCATGTTTATAGAGATCGTGGTGTTGTTATTTCCATGGTTATACTACTAGCATTGTAGATAATTCCATGTTTATACAGCTCGCGGTGTAGATATTTCCATCTTTATAGACATATTTTCATGATTGCACAGATAGTGGTGAAGATATTTCCATGTTTATACAGATAGCGTTGTAGATATTTCCATGTTTATACAGATCGTTGTGTAGATATTTACATGTTTATACAGACCGCGGTGTAGATATTTCAATCTTTACACACATAGCGTGATAGATATTTCCATGTTTATACAGATTGCGGTGTAGATATGTCCATGATTATACAGAAAGCGGTGTAGATATTTTCATGTTTATACAGATAGCGGTGGAGATATTTCCATGTTTATAGAGACTGCGGTATAGATATTTCCATGTTTATACAGATAGCGGTGTAGATATTTCCATCTTTGCACAGATTGCTGTGTAGATATTTCCATTTTTACACAGATAGCTGGGTAGATATTTCCAAGTTTACACAGATAGCTGTGTAGATATTTCCATGTTTACACAGATAGCATTGTAGATATTTCCATGTTTATACAGATAGCGTTGTAGATATTTCCATGTTTATACAGATAGCGGTGTAGATATTTCCATGTTTATACAGATAGCGGTGGAGATATTTCCCTGTTTATACAGATAGTGACGTAGATATTTCCATGTTTATACAGATAGCAGTGTAGATATTTCCATGTTTATAGAGATAGCGGTGTAGATATTTCCATGTTTATACAGATGGCTGTGTAGATATTTCCATGTGTGTACAGATGGCAGTGTAGATATTTCCATGTTTATACAGATGGCGCTGTAGATATTTCCATGTTTATACAGATGGCAGTGTAGTTATTTCCATGTTTATACAGATGGCAGTGTAGATATTTCCATGTTTATACAGATAGCGGTGTAGTTATTTCCATGTTTACAGAGATAGCGTCGTAGATATTTCCATCTTTGCACAGATTGCGGTGTAACTATTGCCAAATTTACACAGATAGCGGTGTAGATATTTCCAAGTTTACACAGATAGCTGTGTAGATATTTCCATGTTTACAGAGATAGCATTGTAGATATTTCCATGTTTATACAGATTGCGGTGTAGAAATTCCCATGTTTATACAGATCACTTTGTAGACATTTCCATCTTTCTACAGATGTCAGTGTAGATATTTCCAAGTTTATACAGATGGCATTGTAGATATTTCCATGTTTACACAGATGACTGTATAGGTATTTCCATGTTTATACAGATGGCGGTGTAGTTATTTCCATGTTTATATAGATAGCGGTGTAGATATTTCCATGTATATACACATGGCTGTGTAGATATTTCCATGTTTATACAGATGGCGTTGTAGATATTATCATGTTTATACAGATAACTTTGTAAGTATTTCCAAGTTTATACAGATGGCGGTGTAGTTATTTCGATGTATATAGAGATAGCAGTGGAGATATTTCCATGTTTATACAGATAGCGGTGTAAATATTTCCACGTTTTATACAGATCGTGTTGTAGATCTTTCCATGTTTATACAGATGGCGGTGTTGATATTTCCATATTTATACAGATGTCTGTGTAGATATTTCCATGTGTATACAGATGGTATTGTAGGTATTTCCATGTTTATACAGATGGTGGTGTAGATATTTCCATGTTTATTCGGATGACTGTGTAGATATTTCCATGTTTTTACAGATGGCAGTGTAGATATTTCAATGTTTATAGAGATGGCGCTGTAGATATTTACATGTTTATACAGATAAAGGTGGAGATATTTCTATGTTTATACAGACAGCAGTGGAGATATTACCATGTTTATACACAAAGCGGTGTACATATTTCCATGTTTATAGAGACAGCGGTGTAGGTATCTCCTTGTTTATACAGATAGCGGTGGGGATATTTCCATGTTTATACAGATGCCTATGCAGATATTTCCATATTTATACAGAGGACTCTGTAGATATTTCCATGTTTATACAGATGGCAGTGTAGGTATTTCCATGTTCCTACACATGACTCTGTAGTTATTTCCATTTATATACAGATGGCTTTGCAGGTATTTCCTTGTTTATAGAGATAGCGGTGTAGATATTTCCATGTTTATACTGATAGAAGTGTAAATATTTCCATGTTTATAGAGATAGCGGTGTAGATATTTCCATGTTTGTACAGATGGCGGTGTTGATATTTCCATCTATACACAGATGGCCGTGTAGATATTTCCATGTTTATACAGATGGCGGCGTAGATATTTCCATGGACTGGCAGATGGCGGTGTAGATATTTCCATGTTTATACAGACAGCAGTGTAGATATTTCCATGTTTACACAGATGGTGGTGTAGATATTTTCGTGTTTAAACACATGGCGGAGTAGATACTTCCATCTTTATGGAGATGGCAGTGTAGATATTTTCATGTTTATAGAGATGGCGGTGTAGATATTTCCATATTTATAGAGATAGCGGTGTAGATATTTCCATCTTTCTACAGATGGCAGTGTAGCTATTTCCATGTTTATATAGATGGCGGTGTAGATATTTCCATATTAATACAGATGTCTGTGTAGATATTTCCATGTGTATACAGATGTTATTGTAGTTATTTCCATGTTTATACAGATGGTGGTGTAGATATTTCCATATTTATTCAGATGACTGTGTAGATATTTCCATGTTTTTACAGATGGCAGTGTAGTTATTTCAATGTTTATAGAGATGCTGCTGTAGATAATTCCATGTTTATACAGATCGCGGTGTAGATATTTCCATGTTTATACAGATAGCGGTGTAGATATTTCCATGTTTTTACAGATATCAGTGTAGATATTTCCATGTTTACACAGATTGCGGTGTAGATATTTCCATCTTTCTACAGATGGCATTGTAGATATTTCCATGTTTATACCGATGGCGGTGCAGATATTTCCATGTTTATATAGATGGTGGTGTAGATATTAAAATGTTTATACAGATAGCGGTGTAGATATTTCCATGTTTATAGAGATAGCGGTGTAGGTGTTTCCATGTTTATAGAGATAGCAGTGTAGATATTTCCATGTTTGTACAGATGGCGGTGTTGATGTTTCCATCTATACACAGATTGCCGTGTAGTTATTTCCATGTGTATACAGATGGCATTGTAGATATTTCCATGTTTATACAGGTAGTGGTGTAGAAATTCCCATGTTTTTACAGATCACTTTGTAGACATTTCCATCTTTTGACAGATGTCAGTGTAGATATTTCCAAGTTTATACAGATGGCAGTGTAGATATTTCCATTTTATACAGATGTCTGTGTAGATATTTCCATGTTTATGCAGATGGCGGTATAGATATTTCCATGTTTATATAGATGGCGGTGTAGATATATCCATGTTTATACAGATGGCAGTGAAGGTATTTCCATATTTATACAGATAGTGGTGTAGACATTTCCAGGTTTATACAGATGGCGGTGTAGATACATCCATGTTTCTGAAGATGGCGGTGTAGATATTTCCATGTATATAGAGATAGCAGTGTAGATATTTTCATGTTTATAGAGAAAGCGGTGTAGGTATTTCCATGTTTATACCGATAGCGGTGTAGACATTTCCATGTTTAGAGAGATAGCGTTGTAGATATTTCCATATTTATACAGATAGCGGTGTAGATCTTTCCAGGTTTATACAGATAGCGGTGTAGATATTTCCAGGTTTATACAGGTAGCGTTGTAGATATTTCCATGTTTATAGACATGGCGTTGTAGGTATTTCCCTGTTTATAGAGATAGCAGTGTAGATATTTCCATGTTTATACAGATGGCGGTGTAGATATTTCCATGTTTATACAGATGGCAGTGAAGAGTTTTCCATGTTTATACAGATAGTGGTGTAGATATTTCCATGTTTATAAAGATGGCGGTGTATATACAGCCATGTTTCTGAAGATGGCGGTGTAGATATTTTCATGTTTATAGAGATTGCGATGTAGATATTTCCATGTTTATAGAGAAAGCGGTGTTGGTATTTCCATGCTTATAGAGATAGCGGTGTAGATATTTCCATATTTCTACAGATAGCGGTGTAGGTATTTCCATGTTTATACAGATGGCGGTGTAGATATTTCCATGTTTCTACAGATGGCAGTGTAGATATTCCCTTGTTTATACAGATAGCGGTGTAGATATTTCCATGTTCATACAGATATCAGTGTAGATATTTCCATGTTTTCAGAGAAAGCAGTGTAGATATTTCCCTCTTTACACAGATTGCCGTGTAGATATTTCCATTTTTACACAGATACCTGTGTAGATATTTTCAAGTTTACACAGATAGCTCTGTAGATATTTCAATGTTTACACAGATAGCGTTGTATATATTTCCATGTTTATACAGATAGCGGTGTAGATTTTTCCATGTTTATACAGATAGCGGTGTAGATATTTCCATGTTTATACAGATAACGGTCGAGGCATTTCCCTGTTTATACAGATAGCGATGTAGATATTTCCATGTTTATACAGATAACGGTGTAGATATTTCCATGTTTATAGAGATAGCAGTTTAGATATTTCCAAGTTTATACAGATGGCTGTGTAGATATTTCCATGTTTATAGAGATAGCGGTGTAGATATTTCCCTCTTTATACAGATAGCGGCGTAGATATTTCCATGTTTATACAGATGGCGGTGTGGATGGTTCCATGTTTATGGAGATGGCGGTGTAGATATTTTCATGTTTATATAGATGGCGGTGTAGATATTTCCATGTTTGTATAGATTGTGGTGTTGATATTTCCATGTTTATACAGATAGCGCTGTAGGTACTTCCTTGTTTATGCAGATAGTTGTGTAGATACATCCATGTTTATACAGATGGCTGTGTAGATATTTCCATGTGTATACAGATGACTCTGTAGATATTTGTATGTTTACACCAATGGTGGTGTAGATATTTACATATTTGTACAGAAAGCGGAGTAGATATTTCCATGTTTATACAGATATCGGTGTAGATATATCCATGTTTATAGAGATAGCGATGTAGATATTTCCATGTTTATACAGATAGTGGTGTAGATATTTCCATGTTTACAGTGATAGCGGTGTAGGTATTTCCATCTTTGCACAGATAGCGGTGTAGATAATTTCATATTTATACAGATCGTGGTGTAGATATTTCCATCTTTCCACAGATGGCAGTTTAGATATTTCCATGTTTATACAGATGACAGTGTAGATATTTCCATGTTTATACAGATAGCGGTGTAGATATTACCATGTTCATGCAGATGGCGGTGTACATATTTCCATGTTTACAGAGATGGCGGTGTAGATATTTCTATGTTTATAGAGATAGCGGTGTAGATAATTCTATGTGTATAGAGATGGCGGTGTAGGTATTTCCATGTTTATAGAGATCGTGGTGTTGTTATTTCCATGGTTATACTACTAGCATTGTAGATAATTCCATGTTTATACAGCTCGCGGTGTAGATATTTCCATCTTTATAGACATATTTTCATGATTGCACAGATAGTGGTGAAGATATTTCCAAGTTTATACAGATAGCGTTGTAGATATTTCCATGTTTATACAGATCGTTGTGTAGATATTTACATGTTTATACAGACCGCGGTGTAGATATTTCAATCTTTACACACATAGCGTGATAGATATTTCCATGTTTATACAGATTGCGGTGTAGATATGTCCATGATTATACAGAAAGCGGTGTAGATATTTTCATGTTTATACAGATAGCGGTGGAGATATTTCCATGTTTATAGAGACTGCGGTATAGATATTTCCATGTTTATACAGATAGCGGTGTAGATATTTCCATCTTTGCACAGATTGCTGTGTAGATATTTCCATTTTTACACAGATAGCTGGGTAGATATTTCCAAGTTTACACAGATAGCTGTGTAGATATTTCCATGTTTACACAGATAGCATTGTAGATATTTCCATGTTTATACAGATAGCGTTGTAGATATTTCCATGTTTATACAGATAGCGGTGTAGATATTTCCATGTTTATACAGATAGCGGTGGAGATATTTCCCTGTTTATACAGATAGTGACGTAGATATTTCCATGTTTATACAGATAGCAGTGCAGATATTTCCATGTTTATAGAGATAGCGGTGTAGATATTTCCATGTTTATACAGATGGCTGTGTAGATATTTCCATGTGTGTACAGATGGCAGTGTAGATATTTCCATGTTTATACAGATGGCGCTGTAGATATTTCCATGTTTATACAGATGGCAGTGTAGTTATTTCCATGTTTATACAGATGGCAGTGTAGATATTTCCATGTTTATACAGATAGCGGTGTAGTTATTTCCATGTTTACAGAGATAGCGTCGTAGATATTTCCATCTTTGCACAGATTGCGGTGTAACTATTGCCAAATTTACACAGATAGCGGTGTAGATATTTCCAAGTTTACACAGATAGCTGTGTAGATATTTCCATGTTTACAGAGATAGCATTGTAGATATTTCCATGTTTATACAGATTGCGGTGTAGAAATTCCCATGTTTATACAGATCACTTTGTAGACATTTCCATCTTTCTACAGATGTCAGTGTAGATATTTCCAAGTTTATACAGATGGCATTGTAGATATTTCCATGTTTACACAGATGACTGTATAGGTATTTCCATGTTTATACAGATGGCGGTGTAGTTATTTCCATGTTTATATAGATAGCGGTGTAGATATTTCCATGTATATACACATGGCTGTGTAGATATTTCCATGTTTATACAGATGGCGTTGTAGATATTATCATGTTTATACAGATAACTTTGTAAGTATTTCCAAGTTTATACAGATGGCGGTGTAGTTATTTCGATGTATATAGAGATAGCAGTGGAGATATTTCCATGTTTATACAGATAGCGGTGTAAATATTTCCACGTTTTATACAGATCGTGTTGTAGATCTTTCCATGTTTATACAGATGGCGGTGTTGATATTTCCATATTTATACAGATGTCTGTGTAGATATTTCCATGTGTATACAGATGGTATTGTAGGTATTTCCATGTTTATACAGATGGTGGTGTAGATATTTCCATGTTTATTCGGATGACTGTGTAGATATTTCCATGTTTTTACAGATGGCAGTGTAGATATTTCAATGTTTATAGAGATGGCGCTGTAGATATTTACATGTTTATACAGATAAAGGTGGAGATATTTCTATGTTTATACAGACAGCAGTGGAGATATTACCATGTTTATACACAAAGCGGTGTACATATTTCCATGTTTATAGAGACAGCGGTGTAGGTATCTCCTTGTTTATACAGATAGCGGTGCGGATATTTCCATGTTTATACAGATGCCTATGCAGATATTTCCATATTTATACAGAGGACTCTGTAGATATTTCCATGTTTATACAGATGGCAGTGTAGGTATTTCCATGTTCCTACACATGACTCTGTAGTTATTTCCATTTATATACAGATGGCTTTGCAGGTATTTCCTTGTTTATAGAGATAGCGGTGTAGATATTTCCATGTTTATACTGATAGAAGTGTAAATATTTCCATGTTTATAGAGATAGCGGTGTAGATATTTCCATGTTTGTACAGATGGCGGTGTTGATATTTCCATCTATACACAGATGGCCGTGTAGATATTTCCATGTTTATACAGATGGCGGCGTAGATATTTCCATGGACTGGCAGATGGCGGTGTAGATATTTCCATGTTTATACAGACAGCAGTGTAGATATTTCCATGTTTACACAGATGGTGGTGTAGATATTTTCGTGTTTAAACACATGGCGGAGTAGATACTTCCATCTTTATGGAGATGGCAGTGTAGATATTTTCATGTTTATAGAGATGGCGGTGTAGATATTTCCATATTTATAGAGATAGCGGTGTAGATATTTCCATCTTTCTACAGATGGCAGTGTAGGTATTTCCATGTTTATATAGATGGCGGTGTAGATATTTCCATATTAATACAGATGTCTGTGTAGATATTTCCATGTGTATACAGATGTTATTGTAGTTATTTCCATGTGTATACAGATGGTGGTGTAGATATTTCCATATTTATTCAGATGACTGTGTAGATATTTCCATGTTTTTACAGATGGCAGTGTAGTTATTTCAATGTTTATAGAGATGCTGCTGTAGATAATTCCATGTTTATACAGATCGCGGTGTAGATATTTCCATGTTTATACAGATAGCGGTGTAGATATTTCCATGTTTTTACAGATATCAGTGTAGATATTTCCATGTTTACACAGATTGCGGTGTAGATATTTCCATCTTTCTACAGATGGCATTGTAGATATTTCCATGTTTATACCGATGGCGGTGCAGATATTTCCATGTTTATATAGATGGTGGTGTAGATATTAAAATGTTTATACAGATAGCGGTGTAGATATTTCCATGTTTATAGAGATAGCGGTGTAGGTGTTTCCATGTTTATAGACATAGCGGTGTAGATATTTCCATGTTTATATAGATGGCGTTGTAGATATTTCCATGTTTATACCGATAGCGGTGTTGGTATTTCCACATTTATACGGATAGCGATGTAGATATTTCCATGTTTATACAGCTCGCGGTGCAGATATTTATATCTTTATACAGATGGCATTGTAGATATTTCCTTATTCACACAGATAGCGGTGTAGATGTTTCCATGTTTATACAGATGGCGGAGAAGTTAGTTCCATGTTTATGGAGATGGCAGTGTAGATATTTTCATGTTTATAGAGATGGCGGTGTAGATATTTCCATGTTTGTAGAGATAGCAGTGTAGATATTTACATGTTTATACAGATGGCTGTGTAGATATTTCCATGTGTATACAGAAGGCATAGTAGATATTTCCATGTTTATACAGATGACTGTATAGGTATTTCCAAGTTTTTACAGATGGCAGTGCAGATATTTCCATGTTTATAGAGATAGCGGTGAAGATATTTCCATATTTACACAGATAACGGTGTAGAAATTTCCATGTTTATACAGATAGCGGTGTAGATATTTCCATGTTTATACTGATGGTGGTGTAGATATTTCCATGTTTATAGAGATGGCGGTGTAGATATTTCCATGTTCATAGAGATAGCGGTGTTGATTTTTCCATGTTTATAGAGATAGCGGTGTGGATATTTCCATGTTTATACAGATAGGGGTGTAGATATTTCCATGTTTTTACAGATATCGATGTAGATATTTCCATGTTTACACAGGTTGCGGTGTAGTTATTTCCATCTTTCTACAGATGGCATTGTAGATATTCCCATGTTTATACAGATGGCGGTGTAGATATTTACATGTTTATATAGATGGTGGTATAGATATTACCATGTTTATACAGATAGCGGTGTAGATATTTCCATGTTTATACAGATCGGGGTGAAGATATTTCCATGTTTATACAGATCGCGGTGTAGATATTTCCATGTTTCTACAGATCACGGTGTAGATATTTCCATGTTTATACAGATAGCGGTGTAGATATTTCCATGTTTATAAAGATAGCGGTGTTGATATTTCCATGTTTATGGAGATAGCGGTGTAGGTATTTCCATGTTTATAGACATATCGGTGTAAATATTTCCATGTTTATATAGATGGCGTTGTAGATATTTCCATGTTTATACAGATAGCGGTGTATATATTTCCACGTTCATACAGATCGTGGTGTAGTTATTTCCATGTTTATACAGATAACGGTGTAGATATTTCCATGTTTATACAGACCGCAGTGTAGATATTTCCATGTTTATAGAAATAGCAGTGTAGATATTTCCACGTTTGTACAGATGGCGGTGTTGTTATTTCCATCTATACACAGATTGCCGTGTATGTATTTCCATGTGTATACAGATGGCATTGTAGATATTTCCATGTTTATACAGATGGTGGTGTAGATATTTCCATGTTTACACAGATGACTGCATAGTTATTTCCATGTTTATACTGATGGCAGTGTACATATTTTCATGGTTATAGAGATAGCGGTGTACATATTTCAATATTTATACAGATAGCGGTGTAGATATTTCCATGTTGATACCGATAGCGGTTTAGATATTTCCATGTTTACACAGACCGCGGTGTAGATATTTCCATGTTTATACAGATAGCGGTGAAGATATTTCTATGTTTGTACAGATGGCGTTGTTGATATTTCCATCTATACACAGATGACCGTGTAGATATTTCCATGTTTATACAGATGGCGGCGCAGATATTTCCATAGATATGTAGATGGCGGTGTAGATATTTCCATGTTTACACAGATAGCGGTGTAGTTATTTCCATGTTTATATAGATAGCGGTGTATTTATTTCCATGTATATACACATGGCTGTGCAGATATTTCCATGTTTATACTGATGGCGGTGTAGATATTTCCATGTTTATACCGATAACTTTGTAAGTATTTCCATGTTTACACAGATGGCGGTGTAGATATTTCGATGTTTATAGAGATAGTAGTGGAGATATTTCCATGTTTATACAGATAGCGGTGTAGATATTGCCATGTTTATACTGATCGCGGTGTAGATATTTCCATGTTTATAGAGATGGCGATTTAGATATTTCCATGTTCATAGAGATAGCGGTGTTGATTTTTCCATATTTATAGAGATAGCGGTGTGGATATTTCCATGTTTATACCGATAGGGGTGTAGATATTTCCATGTTTATAGAGATGGCGGTGTAGATATTTCCATGTTTATACAGATCATGATGTAGATATTTCCATGGTTATACAGATCGCGGTGTAGATATTTCCATGTTTATACAGATCATGGTGTAGATATTTCCATGTTTATGCAGATCGCGGTGTTGATATTACCATGTTTATAGGGATAGCGGTGAAAATATTTCCACAGTTATAGAGATAGCGGTGTAGTTATAAGCATGTTTATACAGCTAGCGGTGTAGATATTTCCATGTATAAACAGATGTCTGTGTATATATTTCCATGTTTAAACAGATGGCGGTGTAGATATTTCCTTGTTTATACAAATAGCAGTGTACTTATTTCCAAGTTTATACAGATCACGGTGTAGATATTTCCTTGTTTATACAAATAGCGGTGTAGTTATTTCCATGCTTATACAGATAGCGGTGTAGATATTTCCATGTTTATAGAGATCACGGTGTAGATATTTCCATGTTTATACAAATAGCGGTGTAGTTATTTCCATGTTTATACAGATAGCGGTGTAGATATTTCCATGTATATACAGATGGCTGTGTAGATATTTCCATGTATATACAGATGGCTGTGTGGATATTTCCATGTTTATACAGATGGATGTGTAGATGTTTCCATGTTTATACAGATGACTTTGTAGATATTTCCATGTTTATACAGATGGCGGGTAGATATTTCCATGTTTATAGAGATAGCTTTGTAGATATTTCCATGTTTATACAGATAGCGGTGTAGATATTTCCATGTTTATACAGATCGCGGTGTAGATATTTCCGTGTTTATACACATGGCGGAGTAGATACTTCCATCTTTATGGAGATGGCAGTGTAGATATTTTCAAGTTTATAGAGATGGCGGTGTAGATATTTCCATATTTATAGAGGTAGCGGTGTAGATATTTCCATGTTTATACAGACGGTGGGGTAGATATTTCCATGTTTACACAGATGACTGTATAGGTATTTCCATGTTTATACAGATAGCGGTGTAGATATTTCCATATTTATACAGATAAAGGTGTAGAAGTTTCTATGTTTATACAGATAGCGGTGTAAATATTTCCATGTTTATTCAGATCACGGTGTAGATATTTCCATGTTTATAGAGATAGCGGTGTAGATATTTCCATGTTTATACAGATAGCGGTGTAGTTATTTCCATGTTTATATAGATAGCGGTGTAGAGATTTCCATGTATGTACACATGACTGTGTAGGTATTTCCATGTTTATACAGATGGCGGTGTAGATATTTCCATGATTATACAGATAACTTTGTAAGTATTTCCACGTTTATACAGATGGCGGTGTAGATATTTCGATGTTTATAGATATAGCAGTGGAGGTATTTCCATGTTCATACAGATGGCGGTGTAGATATTTCGATGTTTATAGAGATAGCAGTGGAGATATTTCCATGTTTATACAGATAGCGGTGTAGATATTTCCATGTTTATACTGATCGTGGTGTAGATATTTCCATGTTTATAGAGATGGGGGTGTAGATATTTCCATGTTCATACAGATAGCGGTGTTGATTTTTCCGTATTTATAGAGATAGCAGTGTGGATATTTCCATGTTTATACAGATAGGGGTGTAGATATTTCCATGTTTATAGAGATGGCGGTGTAGATATTTCCATGTTTATACAGATCACGGTGTAGATATTTCCTTGTTTATACAAATAGCGGTGTAGTTATTCCCATGTTTATACAGATAGCGGTGAAGATATTTCCATGTATATACCGATGGCTGTGTTGATATTTCCATGTTTATACAGATGGCTGTGTATATATTTCCATGTTTATACAGATGACTTTGTAGGTATTTCCATGTTTATACAGATGGCGGTGTAGATATTTCCATGTTTATAGAGATAGCGGTGTTGGTATTTCCATGTTTTTACAGATTGCGGTGTAGATATTTCCATGTTTATACAGATAGTGATGTAGATATTTCCATGTTTATACAGATCGCGGTGTAGATATTTCTATGTTTATACAGATCGCGGTGTTGATATTTCCATGTTTATACAGATAGTGGTATAGATATTTCCATGTTTTTACAGATATCGGTGTAAATATTTCCATGTTTACTCAGATTCCGGTGTAGATATTTCCATCTTTCTACAGATGGCATTGTAGATATTTCCATGTTTATAAAGATGGCGGTGTAGATATTTCCATGTTTATGTAGATGGTGGTGTACATATTACCATGTTTATACAGATAGCGGTGTATATATTTCCATGTTTATACAGATCGCGGTGTAGATATTTCCATGTTTATACAGATCGCGGTGTAGATATTTCCATGTTTATACAGATAGCGGTGTAGATATTTCCATGTTTATACAGATAGCGGTGTAGATATTTCCATGTTTATAGAGATAGCGGTGTTGGTATTTCCATGTTTATAGACATAGCGGTGTAGATATTTCCATGTTTATATAGACGGCGTTGTAAATATTTCCATGTTTATACCGATAGCGGTGTTGGTATTTCCACGTTTATACAGGTAGCGATGTAGATATTTCCATGTTATACAGCTCGCGGTGCAGATATTTATATCTTTCTGCAGATGGCATTGTAGATATTTCCTTATTCACACAGATGGCGGTGTAGATGTTTCCATGCTTATACAGATGGCGGAGTAGTGAGTTCCATGTTTATGGAGATGGCAGTGTAGATATTTTCATGTTTATAGAGATTGCGATGTAACTATTTCCATGTTCATAGAGATAGCAGTGTAGATATTTACATGTTTACACAGATGGCTGTGTAGATATTTCCATGTGTATACAGATGGCATTGTAGATATTTCCATGTTTATACAGATGACTGTATAGGTATTTCCTTGTTTTTACAGATGGCAGTGCAGATATTTCCATGTTTATAGAGATCGCGGTGTAGATATTTCCAAGTTTGTACAGATGGCGGTGTAGATATTTCCATCTATACACAGATGGCCGTGTAGATATTTCCATGTTTATACAGATGGCGGCATAGCTATTTCCATGGACATGCAGATGGCGGTGTAGATATTTCCATGTTTATACAGATAGTGGTTGAGATATTTCCATGTTTACACAGATGGTGGTGTAGATATTTCCGTGTTTATTCACATGGCGGAGTAGATAATTCCATCTTTATGGAGATGGCAGTGTAGATATTTTCATGTTTATAGACATGGTGGTGTAGATATTTCCATGTTTATAGAGATAGCGGTGTAGATATTTCCATCTTTCTACTGATGGCAGAGTAGATATTTCCAGGTTTATACATATGGCGGTGGAGATATTTCCATATTTATACAGATGTCTGTGTAGATATTTCCATGTGTATACAGATGGTATTGTAGGTATTTCCATGTTTTTTCAGATGGTGGTGAAGATATTTCCATGTTTATTCAGATGACTGTGTAGATATTTCCATGTCTTTACAGATGGCAGTGCAGATATTTCAATGTTTATAGAGATGGGGCTGTAGATATTTCCATGTTTATACAGATAACGGTGGAGATATTTCCATGTTTATACCCAGAGCAGTGGAGATATTTCCATGTTTATACACATAGCGGTGTACATATTTCCATGTTTATAGAGACAGCAGTGTAGGTATTTCCATATTTATACAGATAGCGGTGCAGATATTTCCATGTTTATACAGAGGGCTGTGTAGATATTTCTATGTTTATTCAGATGGCAGTGTAGATATTTAAATGTTCCTACACATGACTGTGTGACTATTTCCATGTTTATACAGATGTCTTTGTAGATATTTCCATGTTTATAGAGATAGCGTTGCAGGTATTTCCATTTTTATACAGATTGCGGTGTATATATTTCCATGTTTATACAGATCGTGGTGTAGATATTTCCATGTTTATACAGATACCAGTGTAGATATTTCCATGTTTATACAGACCGCAGTGAAGATATTTCCATGTTTATAGAGATAGCAGTGTAGATATTTCCATGTTTGTACAGATGGCGATGTTGGTATTTCCATCTATACACAGACTGCCGTGTAGGTATTTCCATGTGTATACAGATGGCATTGTAGATATTTCCATGTTTATACAGATGGTGGTGTAGATATTTCCATGTTTACACAGATGACTCTATAGGTATTTCCATGTTTATGCAGATGGCGGTGCAGGTATTTCCATGTTTATAGAGATAGCGGTGTAGATATTTCCATATTTATACAGATAACGGTGTAGAAATTTCCATGTTTATACAGATAGCGGTGTAAATATTTCCATGTTTATACAGATCACGGTGTAGATATTTCCATGTTTATAGAGATAGCGGTGTAGTTATTTCCATGTTTATACAGATAGCGGAGTAGATATTTCCATGTTTATACAGACCGCAGTGTAGATATTTCCATGTTTATACAGATAGCGGTGCAGATATTTCCATGTTTGTACAGATGGCGGTGTTGATATGTCCATCTATACACAGATGACCGTGTAGATATTTCCATGTTTATACAGATGGCGTCCCAGATAATTCTATGGATATGTAAATGGTGGTGTAGATATTTCCATGTATATACAGATAGCGATGTACTTATTTCCATGTTTATATAAAGAGCGGTGTAGATATTTCCATGTATATACACATGGCTGTGTAGATATTTCCATGTTTATACAGATGGCGGTGTAGCTATTTCCATGTTTATACAGATAAGTTTGTAAGTATTTCCATGTTTACACAGATGGCGGTGTAGATATTTCTATGTTTATAGAGATAGCAGTGGAGATATTTCCTTGTTTATACTGTTAGCGGTGTAGTTATTTCCATGTTTATATAGATAGCGGTGTAGAAATTTCCATGTATATACACATGGCTGTGTAGATATTTCCATGTTTATAGAGATGGCGCTGTTGATATTTCCATGTTTATACAGATGACTTTGTAGGTATTTCCATGTTTATACAGTTGGCGGTGTAGTTATTTCCATGTTTATAGAGATAGCTGTGTAGACATTTGCATGTTTATACAGATAGCGGTGTAGATATTTCCATGTTTATACAGATCGCGGTGTAGATATTTCCATGTTTATACAGACAGCAGTGGAGATATTTCCATGTTTATACACATAGCGGTGTACATATTTCCATGTTTATAGAGTCAGCGGTGTTGGTATTTCCATGTTTATACAGATAGCGGTGCAGATATTTCCATGTTTATACAGATGCCAATGCAGATATTTCCATATTTATGCAGAGGGCTGTGTAGATATTTCCATGTTTATACAGATGGCAGTGTAGATATTTCCATTTTCCTACACATGACTGTGTAGGTATTTCCATGTTTATACAGATGGCTTTGTAGATATTTCCATGTTTATAGAGATAGCGGTGTAGATATTTCCATGTTTATACTGTTAGCGGTGTTGATATTTCCATGTTTATACTGACCGCGGTGTAGATATTTCCATGTTTATTCAGATAGCGGTGTAGATATTTCCATGTTTGTACAGATGGCGGTGTTTATATTTCCATCTATACTCAGATGACCGTATAGATATTTCCATGTTTATACAGATGGTGGCACAGATATTTCTATGGATATGTAGATGGCGGTGTAGATATTTCCATGTTTATACAGATGGTGGTGTAGATATTTCCATGTTTATACAGATAACTTTGTAAGTATTTCCATGTTTATACAGATGGCGGTGCAGATATTTCGATGTTTATAGAGATAACAGTGGAGATATTTCCATGTTTATACAGATAGCGGTGTAGTTATTTCCATGTTTATACTGATCGCGGTGTAGATATTTCCATGTTTATAGAGATGGCGGTGTAGATATTTCCATGTTCATAGAGATAGCGGTGTTGATATTTCCATCTTTATAGAGATAGCTGTGTGTATATTTCCATGTTTATACAGATAGGGTTGTAGATATTTCCATGTTTATAGAAATGGCGGTGTAGATATTTCCATGTTTGTACAGATCACGGTGTAGATATTTCCATGTTTATACAGATCACGGTGTAGATATTTCCATGTTTACAGAGATTGCGGTGTAGATATTTCCATGTTTATAGTGCAAGTGGTGTAGGTATTTCCATGTTTATAGAGATAGCAGTGTAGACATTTCCATATTTATACAGGTAGCGGTGTAGGTATTTCCATGTTTATACAGATGGCGGTGTAGATATTTCCATGTTTGCACAGATAGCGGTGGAGATATTTCCCTGTTTATACAGATAGCGATGTAGATATTTCCATGTATACACAGATAGCGGTGTAGATATTTCCATGTTTATAGAGATAGCGGTGTAGATATTTCCATGTTTATACAGATGGCTGTGTAGATATTTCCATGTGTATACAGATGGCAGTGTAGATATTTCCCTGTTTATACATATAGCAGTGTAGATATTTAAAAGTTTACAGATATAGCGGTAAAGATATTTCCATCTTTGCACAGATTGTGGTGTAGACATTGCAAACTTTACACAGATAGCGGTGTAGATATTTCCAAGTTTACACAGATACCTGTGTCCATATTTCCATATTTACAGAGATATCATTGTAGATATTTCTATGTTTATACAGATAGCGGTGTAGTTATTTACATGTTGATACAGATAGCGGTGTAGATATTTTCAGGGTTATACAGATAGTGGTGTAGATATTTCCACGTTTTACTGATAGCTGTGTAGATATTTCCCTGTTTACACAGATAGCGTTGTAAATATTTCCATGTTTACACAGATAGCGTTGTAGATATTTCCATGCTTACACAGATTGCGGTGTAGATATTTCCAAGTTTACACAGATAGCTGTGTAGATATTTCCATGTTTACACAGCAAGCGCTGTAGATATTTCATTGTTTATACAGATAGCGGTGTAGGTATTTCCATATTTTTAAAGATACCGGTGTAGGTATTTCCGTGTTTATAAAGATAGCGGTGGAGATATTTCCATGTTTATACAGATAGCGGTGTAAAAATTTCCATGTTTATACAGATAGCGGTGTAGTTATTTCTATGTTTATAGAGAAAGTGTTGTAAATATTTCCATGTTTATAGAGATGGTGGTGTAAGTATTTTCATGTTTATAGAGATAGCGGTGTAGATACTTCCATGTTTATACAGAGAGCGGTGTTGCTACTTCCATGTTTATACAGATAGCGGTGTAGATATTTCCATGTTCATACAGCTCGCGGTGTAGATATTTCCATCTTTATACAGATGTGAGTGGAGATATTTCATGTTTATACAGTTAGAGGTGTAGATATTTCCATGTCTATAGAGATAGCGGTGTAGGTATTTCCATATTTATACAGATTGCGGTGTAGATATTTCCATCTTTATACAGATGGCGGTGTAGATATTTCCATGTTTATACAGATAGAATTGAAGATATTTCCATGTTTATACAGATAGTGGTGTAGATATTTCCAAGTTTATACAGATGGCGGTGTAGATACATCCATGATTCTGAAGATGGCGGTGTAGATATTTTCATGTTTATAGAGATGGCGGTGTAGATATTTACATGTATATAGAGATTGCAGTGTAGATATTTCCATGTTAATAGAGAAAGTAGTGTAGGTATTTCCATGTTTATAGAGATAGTGGTGTAGACATTTCCATATTTATACAGTTAGCAGTGTAGATATTTCCAAGTTTATACAGATTGCGGTGTAGATATTTCCATGTTTCTACAGATGACGGTGTAGATATTTCCTTGTTTATACAGACAGTGGTGTCGATATTTCCATGTTTTTAGAGGTAGCGGTGTAGAGATTTCCATGTTTACAGATATAGCGGTGTAGTTATTTCCATCTTTGCACAGATTGCCCTGTAGATATTTCCATGTTTACGCAGATAGCTGTGTAGATATTTCCATATTTACACACATAGCGTCGTAGATATTTCCATGTTTATAAAGATTGCGGTGTAGTTATGTCCATGTTTATACAGAAAGCGTTGTAGATATTTTCATGTTTATACAGATAGCGGTGGAGATTTTTCCATGTTTATAGAGACTGCAGTATAGATATTTCCATGTTTATACAGATAGCCGTGTAGATATTTCCATGTTTACAGAGATAGCAGTGTAGATATTTCCAAGTTTACACAGATAGGTGCGTAGATATTTCCATGTTTAAACAGATAGCGTTGGAGTTATTTCCATGTTTATACAGATAGCGGTGTAGATATTTCCATGTTTATACAGATAGCGGTGGAGATATTTCCATGTTTATACAGATAGCGATGGAGATATTTCCATGTTTATACAGATAGCGATGTAGATATTTCCATGTTTATACAGATAGCGGTGTAGATATTTCCATGTTTATAGAGATACCAGTGTAGATATTTCCATGTTTATACAGATGGCGGTGTAGATATTTCCATGTTTGTACAGATGGCGCTGTAGATATTTCCATGTTTATACAGATGGCAGTGTTGATATTTCCATGTTTATACAGATATCAGTGTCGATATATCCATGTTTACAGAGATATCGGTGTAGGTATTTCCATCTTTGCACAGATTGCGGTGTAGTTATTGCCCAATTTACACAGATAGCGGTGTAGATATTTCCAAGTTTACACAGATAGCTTTGTAGATATTTCCATGCTTACAGAAATAGCATTTTAGATATTTCCGTGTTTATACAGATTGCGGTCTAGTTATTTCCATGTTGATACAGATAGCCGTGTAGATATTTCCATGTTTATAAAGGTATTGGTGTAGAAATTCCCATGTTTATACATATCGCTTTGTAGACATTTCCATTTTTCTGCAGATGTCAGTGTAGATATTTCCAAGTTTATACAGATGGCAGTGTAGATATTTCCATGTTTATAACGATGTCTGTGTAGATATTTCAATGTTTATTCAGATATCAGTGTAGATATTTCCATGTTTTTAGAGATGGGGGTGTAGTTATTTCTATGTTTATAGAGAAAGCGGTGTAAATATCTCCATGTTTATAGAGATGGTGGTGTAAGTATTTTCATGTTTATAGAGATAGCGGTGTAGATATTTCCATATTTCTACAGATGACTGTGTAGATGTTTCCATGTTTGTACAGATGGAAGTGTAGATATTTCCATGTTTATAGAGATAGCGGTGTAGATATTTTGATGTTTATACAGATTGCGGTGGAGATATGTAAATGTTTATACAGATAGCAATGGAGATATTTCCACGTTAATACACATAGCGGTGTAGATATTTCCATGTTTATACAGATAGAGGTGTAGATATTTCCATGTTTGTACAGATGGCGGTGTTGATATGTCCATGTATACACAGATGACCGTGTAGATAATTCCATGTTTATACAGATGGTGGCGCAGATATTTCTATGGGTATGTAGATGGTGGTGTAGATATTTCCATGTATATACAGATAGCGCTGTACTTATTTCCATGTTAATATAGAGATTGGTGTAGATATTTCCATGTATGTACACATGGCTTTGTAGATATTTCCAAGTTTATACAGATGGCGGTGTAGATATTTCTATGTTTATAGAGATAGCAGTGGAGATATTTCCATGTTTATACAAATAGCGGTGTAGTTATTTCCATGTTTATATAGATAGCGGTGTAGATATTTCCATGTATATACACATGGCTGTGTAGATATTTCCATGTTTATAGAGATGGCGGTGTAGATATTTCCATGTTTATACCGATAACTTTGTAAGTATTTCCATGTTTATACAGATGGCGGTGTAGATATTTCGATGTTTATAGAGATAGCAGTGGAGATATTTCCATGTTTATACAGATAGCGGTGTAGATATTTCCACGTTTATACTGATCGCGGTGTAGATATTTCCATGTTTATAGAGATGGCGGTGTAGATATTTCCATGTTCATACGAATCACGGTGTAGATATTTCCATGTTTATACAGATCGCGGTGTAGATATTTAGATGTTTATACAGATCATGGTGTAGATATTTCCATGTTTATACAGATCGCGGTGTAGATATTACCAGGTTTATAGGGACAGCGGTGAAAATATTTCCACATTTATACAGATAGCGGTGTAGATATTAGAATGTTTATACAGAGAGCGGTGTAGATATTTCCATGTATAAAGAGATGTCTGTGTATATATTTCCATATTTAAACAGATGGCGGTTTAGATATTTCCTTGTTTATACAAATAGCGGTGTAGTTATTTCCATGTTTATTCTGATCACGGTGTAGATATTTCCTTGTTTATACAAATAGCGGTGTAGTTATTTCCATGCTTATAAAGATAGCGGTGTAGATATTTCCTTGTTTATGCAAATAGCGGTGTAGATATTTCCATGTTTATACAGATGGCGGCGCAGATATTTCCATGGATATGTAGATGGCGGTGTAGATATTTCCATGTTTACACAGATAGCGGTGTAGGCATTTCCATGTTTATATAGATAGCGGTGTAGATATTTCCATGTATATACACATGGCTGTGTAGGTATTTCCATGTTTATACAGATGGCGGTGTAGATATTTGCATGTTTATACCGATAACTTTGTAACTATTTCCATGTTTATACAGATGGCGGTGCAGATATTTCGATGTTTATAGAGATGGCAGTGGAGATATTTCCATGTTTATAGAGATAGCGGTGTGGATATTTCAATGTTTATACAGATAGGGGTGTAGATATTTCCATGTTTATAGAGATGGCGGTGTGGATATTTCCTTGTTTATACAAATAGCCGTGTAATTATTTCCATGTTTATACAGATCACGGTGTAGATATTTCCTTGTTTATACAAATAGCGGTGTAGTAATTCCATGCTTATACAGATAGCGGTGTAGATATTTCCTTGTTTATACAAATAGCGGTGTAGATATTTCCATGTTTATACAGATCACGGTGTAGATATTTCCTTGTTTATACAAATAGCGGTGTAGTTATTTCCATGTTTATACAGATAGTGGTGTAGATATTTCCATGTATATACAGATGGCAGTGTAGATATTTCCATTTTTATACAGATGGCTGTGTAGATGTTTCCATGTTTATACAGATGACTTTGTAGGTATTTCCATGTTTACACAGATGGCGGTGTAGATATTTCCATGTTTATAGAGATAGCGGTGTAGATATTTCCATTTTTATACAGATCGCGGTGTAGATAATTCCATGTTTATACAGATAGCGGTGTAGATATTTCCATGTTTATGCATATAGCGGTGTAGATATTTCCATGTTTGTAGAGATAGCGGTGTAGGTATTTCCATGTTTGTAGACAGAGCGGTGTAGATATTTCCATGTTCATATAGATGGCGTTGTAGATATTTCCATGTTTATACCGATACCGGTGTTGGTATTTCCACGTTTATACAGATAGCGATGTAGATATTTCCATGTTTATACAGCTCGTGGTGCAGATATTTATATCTTTATACAGATGGCATTGTAGATATCTCCTTATTCACACAGATGGCGGTGTAGATGTTTCCATGTTTATACAGTTGGCGGAGTAGTTAGTTCCATGTTTATGGAGATGGCAGTGTAGATATTTTCATGTTGATAGAGATGGCTGTGTAGATATTACCATGTTTATAGAGATAGCAGTGTAGATATTTACGTTTATACAGATGGCTGTGTAGGTATTTCAATGTGTATACAGATGGCATTGTAGATATTTCCATGTTTCTACAGATGACTGTATAGGTATTTCCATGTTTTTACAGATGGCCGTGCAGATATTTCCATGTTTATAGAGATAGCGGTGTAGATATTTTCATGTTTCTACAGATGGCAATGTTGGTATTTCCATCTATACACAGATGGCCGTGTAGATATTTCCATGTTTATACAGATGGCTGTGTAGATATTTCCATGGACATGCAGATGGCGGTGTAGATATTTCCATGTTTATACAGATAGCGGTGTAGATATTTACATGCTTCCACTGTTGGTGGTGTAGATATTTCCGTGTTTATACACATGGCGGAGTAGATACTTCCATCTTTATGGAGATGGCAGTGTAGATATTTTCATGTTTATAGAGATGGCGGTGTAGATATTTCCATATTTATAGAGATAGCGGTGTAGATATTTCCATCTTTCTACAGATGGCAGTGTAGATATTTCCATGTTTATACAGTTGGCGGTGTAGATATTTCCATATTTATACAGATGTCTGTGTAGATATTTCCATGTGAATACAGATGGTATTGTAGGTATTTCAATGTTTATACAGATGGTGGTGTAGATATTTCCATGTTTATTCAGATGACTGTGAAGATATTTCCATGTTTTTACAGATGGCAGTGTAGATATTTCAATGTTTATAGAGATGGCGCTGTAGATATTTCCATGTTTATACAGATCGCGGTGTAGATATTTCCATGTTTATACAGATAGCGGTGTAGATATTTCCATGTTTTTACAGATATCGGTGTAGATATTTCCATGTTTACACAGATTGCGGTGTAGATATTTCCATCTTTCTACAGATGGCATTGTAGATATTTCCATGTTTATACAGATGGAGGTGTAGATATTTCCATGTTCATATAGATGGTGGTGTAGATATTACCATGTTTATACAGATAGCGGTGTAGTTATTTCCATGTTTATACAGATCATGGTGGAGGTATTTCCATGTTTATACAGATCGCGGTGTAGATATTTCCATGTTTATACAGATCACAGTGTACATATTTCCATATTTATACAGATAGCAGTGTAGACATTTCCATGTTTACACAGATAGCGGTGTAGATATTTCCATGTTTATAGAGATAGCGGTGTAGATATTTCCATGTTTATAGACATAGCGGTGTAGATATTTCCATGTTTATGTAGATGGCATTGTAGATATCTCCATGTTTATACCGATAGCAGTGTTGGTATTTCCACGTTTATACAGATAGCGATGTAGTTATTTCCATGTTTATACAGCTCGCGGTGCAGATGTTTATATCTTTATACAGATAGCATTGTAGATTTTTCCTTATTCACATTGATGGCGGTGTAGATGTTTCCAGGTTTATACAGATGGCGGAGTAGTTAGTTCCATGTTTATGGAGATGGCAGTGTGGATATTTTCATGTTTATAGAGATGGTGGTGTAGATATTTCCATGTTTATAGAGATAGCAGTGTAGATATTTACATGTTTATACCGATGGCTGTGTAGATATTTCCATGTGTATACAGAAGGCATTGTAGATATTTCCATGTTCATACAGATGACTGTATAGGTATTTCCATGTTTTTACAGATGGCAGTGCAGATATTTCCATGTTTATAGAGATAGCGGTGTAGATGTTTCCAGGTTTGTACAGATGGCGGTGTTGATATTTCTATCTATACACAGATGGCCATGTAGATATTTCCATGTTTATACAGATGGCGGCGTAGATATTTCCATGGACATGCAGATGGCGGTGTAGATATTTCCATGTTTATACAGATGGTGGTGTAGATATTTCCATATTTATAAAGATGTCTGTGTAGATATTTCCATGTGTATACAGATGGTATTGTAGGTATTTCCATGTTTATACAGATGGTGGTGTAGGTATTTCCATGTTTATTCAGATGACTGTGTAGATATTTCCATGTTTTTACAGATGGCAGTGTAGATATTTCAATGTTTATAGAGATGGCGCTGTAGATATTTCCATGTTTATACAGATAACGGTGTAGATATTTCCATGTTTATACAGATAGCGGTGTAGATATTTCCATGTTTATACAGATAGCGGTGGAGATATTTCCCTGTTTATACAGATAGCGATGTAGATATTTCCATGTTTATACAGATAGCGGTGTAGATATTTCCATGTTTATAGAGATAGCGGTGTAGATATTTTCATGTTTTTACTGATGGCTGTGTAGATATTTCCATGTGTGTACAGATGGCAGTGTAGATATTTCCATGTTTATACAGATGGCAGTGTAGATATTTCCATGTTTATACAGATAGTGGTGTAGATATTTCCAGGTTTACAGAGATAGCGGTGTAGATATTTCCATCTTTGCACAGATTGCGGTGTAAGTATTGCCAAATTTACACAGATAGCGGTGTAGATATTTCCAAGTTTACACAAATAGCTGTGTAGATATTTCCATGTTTACAGAGATAGCATTGTAGATATTTCCATGTTTATACAGATTGCGGTGTAATTATTTCCATGTTGATACAGATAGCGGTGTAGATATTTCCATGTTTATACAGGTAGCGTTGTTGAAATTCCCATGTTTTTACAGATAGCGGTGTAGATATTTCCATATTTATACAGATAACGGTGTTGGTATTTCCATGTTTATACAGATAGCGGTGTAGATATTTCCATCTTTATACAGATGGCATTGTAGATATTTCCATGTTTATACAGATGACTGTATAGGTATTTCCATGTTTTTACAGATGGCAGTGCAGATATTTTCATGTTTATAGAGATGGCGGTGTAGGTATTTCCATGTTTATAGAGATAGCGGTGTGCAAATTTCCATGTTTGTACATATGCGGTGTTGATATTTCCATCTATACACAGATGGCCGTGTAGATATTTCCACGTTTATACAGATGGCGGCGTAGATATTTCCATGGATATGCAGATGGCGGTGTAGATATTTCCATGTTTATACAGATAGCGGTGTAGATATTTCTGTGTTTATACACATGGCGGAGTTGATATTTCCATCTTTATGGAGATGGCAGTGTAGATATTTTCATATTTATAGAGACGGAGGTGTAGATATTTTCATATTTATAGAGATAGCGTTGTAGATTTTTCCATGTGTATACAGTTGGTATTGTAGGTATTTCCATGTTTATACAGATGTTGGTGTAGATATTTCCATGTTTATTCAGATGACTGTGTAGATATTTCCATGTTTATACAAATAACGGTGGAGATATTTCCATGTTTATACAGACAGCAGTGGAGATATTTCCATGTTTATACATATAGCGGTGTACAGATTTCCATGTTATAGAGACAGCGGTGTAGGTATTTCCATGTTTATACAGATAGCGGTGCAGATATTTCCATGTTTATACAGATGCCTATGAGGATATTTCCATATTTATACAGAGGGCTCTGTAGATATTTCCATGTTTATACAGATGGCAGTGTAGATTTTTCCATGTTCCTACCCATGACTGTGTAGGTATTTCCATGTTTATACAGATGGCTTTGTAGATATTTCCATGTTTATAGAGATAGCGGTGGAGATATTTCCATGTTTATACAGATAGCGGTGTAAATATGTCCATGTATATACAGATCGTGGTGTAGATATTTCCATGTTTATACAGATACCGGTGTAGAAATTTCCATGTTTATACAGACCGCAGTGTAGATATTTCCATGTTTATACAGATAGCGGTGTAGATATTTCCATTTTTGTACAGATGGCAGTGTTGATGTTTCCATCTATACACAGATTGCCGTGTAGGTATTTCCATGTGTATACAGATGGCATTGTAGATATTTCCATGTCTATACAGATGGTGGTGTAGATATTTCCACGTTTATACATATGTCTGTACAGATATTTCCATGTTTTTACAGATGGCATTGTAGATATTTCCATGTTTATAGAGATAGCAGTGTAGATATTTCCATGTTTATACACATGTCGGTGTAGATATTTCCATGTTTATAGAGATAGCGTTGTAGATATTTCGATATTTATACAGATAACGGTGTAGATATTTCCATGTTTATACTGAGAGCGGTGTAGATATTTCCATGTTTATACAGATGGCTTTGTAGGTATATCCATGTGTGTATAGATGGCGGTGTAGATATTTCCATGTTTATACAGATAGCGGTGTAGATATTTCCATCTTTACAGAGATAGCGGTGTAGTTATTTCCATCTTTGCACAGATTGCGGTGTAGATATTTCCATCTTTACACATATAGCTATGTAGATATTTCCAAGTTTACACAGATAGCTGGGTAGATATTTCCATGTTTACACAGATAGCATTGTAGATATTTCCATGTTGATACAGATAGCGGTGTAGATATTTCCATGTTCATACAGATAGCGATGTAGTTATTTCCATGTTTATACTGATAGCGGTGGAGATATTTCCGTGATCATAGAGATTGTGATGTAGATATTTCCATGTTTATAGAGATGGCTGTGTAGATATTTCCATGCATATAGAAATTGCGGTGTAGATATTTCAATGTTTATAGAGATAGCGGTGTAGTTATTTCCATTTATAAAAATTGCGGTGTAGATATTTGCATGTTTATACAGATAGCGGTGTTGTTATTTCCATGTTTATACACATAGTGGTGTAGATATTTCCATGTTTATACAGATAACGGTGTAGATATTTCCAGGTTTATACAGACAGTGGTGTAGTTATTTCCATGTTTATACAGATTGCGGTGTAGATAGTTCCATGTTTCTGGAGATGGCGGTGTCGGTATTTTCATGTTTATACAGATGGAGGTGTGGATATTTCCATGATTATGGAGATTGCAGTGCAGTTATTTCCATGTTTATAGAGATAGTGGTGTAGGTATTTCCATGTTTATAGAGATAGCGGTGTAGATATTTCCATGTTTATACTGATGGCTGTGAAGATATTTCCATATGTATACAGAAGGCAGTGTAGATATTTCCATGTTTATAGAGATGGTGGTGTAGATATTTCCATGTTTATACAGATGACTGTGTAGATATTTGCATGTTTATACAGATGGTGGTATAGATATTTCCATTTTTATAGAGATAACAGTGCAGATATTTCCATGTTTATAAAGATAGCGGTGTAGATATTTCCATGTTTATAGAGATAGAGTGTAGTTATTTCCATATTTATACAGATAGCGGTGTAGATATTTCCATGTTTATACAAATGGCTTTGTAGATATTTCCATGTGTATACAGATGGCAGTGTAGTTTTTTGCATGTTTATGCAGATGGTGGTGTACATATTTCCATGTTTATACAGATGACTGTGTAGATATTTTCATGTTTATACAGATGGCGGTGTAGATATTTCCTTGTTCATAGAGATAACAGTGTAGATATTTCCATGTTTATAAAGATAGCGGTGTAGATATTTCCATGTATATGGAGATAGCGTTGTGGTTATTTCCATATATACACAGATAGCGGTGTAGATATTTCCATGTTTATACAGATGGCGGTGAAGATATTTCCATGTTTATACAGATGGTGGTGTAGATATCTCCTTGTTTATTCAGATAGCAGTGTAGATATTTCCATGTTTATACAGATAGTGGTGTAGATATTTCCATGTTTACAGAGATCGCGGTGCAGATATTTCCATGTTTACAGAGATAGCGGTGTAGATATTTCCATCTTTGCACAGATTGCAGTGTAGATATTTCCATCTTTAAACAGATAGCTGTGTAGATATTTCCAAGTTTACACAGATAGCTGTGTAGACATTTCCATGTTTACACATATAGCATTGTAGATATTTCCATGTTTATACAGATAGTGTTGTAGATATTTCCATGTTTATACAGATAGCGGTGTAGATATTTCCATGTTTATACAGATAGCGGTGTAGGTATTTCCATGTTTATAGTGATAGCGGTGTTGATATTTCCATGTTTTTACAGATAGCGGTGTAGATATTTCCATGTTTATGAGGATAGTGGTGTTGATATTTCCATGTTTATAGGGATAGCGGTGTAGACATTTACATGATTATTCAGATAGCTGCGTAGATATTTCCATGTTTATACAGATCGTGGTATAGATATTTCTATGTTTATAAAGATAGCAGTGTAGATATTTCCAAGTTTATAGAGGTAGTGGTGTAGATATTTCCATGGTTATACAGATCGCGGTGTAGATATTTCCATGTTTATAGAGATAGCGGTGTAGATACTTCCATATTTATACTGATAGCGGTGTAGTTATTTCCATGTTTACACTGATAGCAGTGTACATATTTCCATGTTTATATGGATAGCGGTGTAGATATTTCCATGTTTATACTGATCATTGTGTAGATATTTCCATGTTTATACAGATATTGTTGTAGATATTTCCATGTTTATACAGATTACGGTGTAGACATTTCCATGTTTGTACAGATCGCGGTGTAGATATTTGCACCTTTCCACTGATTTCAGTGCAGTTATTTCCATGTTTATACATATAGCAGTGTAGATATTTCCATCTTTATATAGATGGCAGTGTATATATTTCCTTTTTTATGTAGATGGCTGTGTAGATATTTCCATGTTTTTAGAGATGGCGGTGTATATATTTCCATTTTTATAGAGATAGAGATGTAGATATTTCCATATTTACACAGATATCGGTGTTTATATTTCCATGTTTATAGAGATCGCAGTGTAGATATTTCCATGTTTATACAGATGGCGATGTAGATATTTCCATGTTTATACAGATGGCGGTGTAGATAGTTCCTTGTTTATACAGATGGCGGTGAAGATATTTCCATGTTTATACAGATAGCCGTGTAGATATTTCCAAGTTTACAGAGATAGCGGTGTAGTTATTTCCATCTTTGCACAGATTGTGGTGTAGATATTTCCATCTTTACACATATAGCTATGTAGATATTTCCAAGTTTACACAGATAGCTGGGTAGATATTTCCATGTTTACACAGATAGGATTGTATATATTTCCATGTTGATACAGATAGCGGTGTAGATATTTCCATGTTGATACAGATAGCGATGTAGTTATTTCCATGTTTATACTGATAGCGGTGGAGATATTTCCGTGTTTATAGAGATTGTGATGTTGATATTTCCATGTTTATAGATTTGGCTGTGTAGATATTTCCAGGCTTATAGAAATTGCGGTGTAGATATTTCAATGTTTATAGAGATAGCGGTGTAGTTATTTCCATTTATAGAAATTGCCGTGTAGATATTTGCATGTTTATACAGATAGCGGTGTTGTTATTTCCATGTTTATACACATAGCGGTGTAGATATTTCCATGTTTATACAGCTCACAGTGTAGAAATTTCCAGGTTAATAGACAGTGGTGTAGGTATTTCCATGTTTATACAGATTGCGGTGTAGATAGTTCCATGTTTCTGGAGATGGCGGTGTAGGTATTTTCATGTTTATACAGATGGAGGTGTAGATATTTCCATGATTATGGAGATTATGGTGCAGATATTTCCATGTTTATAGAGATAGTGGTGTAGGTATTTTCATGTTTATAGAGATAGCGTTGTAGATATTTCCATGTTTATACAGATGGTGGTGTAGATATTTCCTTGTTTATTCAGATAGCAATGTAGATATTTCCGTGTTTATACAGATAGCGGTGTAGATATTTCCATCTTTACAGAGATCGTGGAGCAGATATTTCCATGTTTACAGAGATAGCGGTGTAGATATTTCCATCTTTGCACAGATTGCAGTGTAGATATTTCCATCTTTAAACACATAGCTGTGTAGATATTTCCAAGTTACACAGATAGCTGTGTAGACATTTCCATGTTTACACAGATAACATTGCAGATATTTCCATGTTTATACAGATAGCATTGTAGATATTTCCATGTTTATACACATAGTGGTGTAGATATTGCCATGTTTATACAGATAACGGTGTAGGTATTTCCATGTTTATAGTGATAGCGGTGTTGTTTTTTCCATGTTTATACTGATAGCGGTGTATATATTTCCATGTTTGTGCAGATAGTGGTGTTGATATTTCCATGTTTATAGGGATAGCGGTGTAGATATTTCCATGATTATACAGATAGCGTCGTAGATATTTCCATGTTTATACAGATCGTGGTATGGATATTTCTATGTTTATAAAGATAGCGGTGTAGATATTTCCAAGTTTATACAGGTGGTGGTGTAGATATTTCCAAGGTTATACAGATCTTGGTGTAGATATTTCCATGTTTATAGAGATAGCGGTGTACATATTTCCATATTTATACAGATAGCGGTGTAGTTATTTCCATGTTTACACAGATAGCGGTGTAGATATTTCCATCTTTATACCTATAGCTGTGTAGATATTTGCATGTTTATACAGATCATTGTGTAGATATTTCCAAGTTTATACAGATAGCGTTGTAGATATTTCCATGTTTATACAGATCGCGGTGTAGATATTTGCACCTTTCTACTGATGGCAGTGTAGATATTTCCCTGTTTATAAATATAGCGGTGTAGATATTTCCATCTTTATATAGATGGCAGTGTAGATATTTCCTTGTTTATGTAGATGGCAGTGTAGATATTTCCATGTTTATAGAGATGGTGGTGTATATATTTCCATTTTTATAGAGATAGAGATGTAGATGTTTCCATGTTAATACAGATATCGGTGTAGATACTTCCATGTTTATAGAGATAGCAGTGGAGATATTTCCATGTTTATACAGAGAGCGGTGTAGATATTTCCATGTTTATACAGACAGCGCTGTTGCTATTTCCATGTTTATACAGATAGCGGTGTAGATATTTCCAGGTTTATACAGTTCGCAGTGTAGATATTTCCATCTTTATAGAGATTGCAGTGGTGACATTCCCATGTTTACACAGATGGCGGTGTTGATTTTTCCATGTTTACACAGATGGCCGTGTAGATATTTCCATGTTTATACAGATGGCGGTGTAGATATTTCCAGGTTTATGTAGTTGGCGGTGTAGATATTTCCATGTTTATGCAGATGGCAGTGTAGACATTTACAAGTTTATACAGGTAGCGGAGTAGATATTTCCATGGTTATGCAGATCACGGTGTAGATATTTCCATGTTTATAGAGATAGCGGTGTAGATATTGCCATATTTATACAGATAGTTGTGTTGGTATTTCCATGTTTACACAGATAGCAGTGTAGATATTTCCATGTTCATACGGATAGCGGTGTAGATATTTCCATGCTTATAGAGATTGCGGTGTAGATATTTCCATGTTTATACAGATCGCGGTGTAGATATTTGCACCTTTCTACTGATGGCAGTGTAGATATTTCCATGTTTATACATATAGCGGTGTAGATATTTCCATCTTTATATAGATGGCAGTGTAGATACTTCCTTGTTTATGTAGAAGGCTGTGTAAATATTTCCATGTTTATAGAGATGGTGGTGTATGTATTTCCATTTTTATAGAGATAGAGATGTAGATATTTCCATGTTTATACAGATATCGGTGTAGTTATTTCCATGTTTATAGAGATAGCAGTGTAGATATTTCCATGCTTATACAGAGAGCGGTGTAGATAGTTCCATGTTGATACAGACAGCACTGTTGGTATTTCCATGTTTATACAGATAGCGGTGTAGATATTTCCATGTTTATGCAGATGGCGTTGTAGATATTTCCATGTTTATACACATAGCGGTGTAGATATTTCCATGTTTATACAGATAGCGGTGTAGGTATTTCCATGTTTATACTGATAGCGGTGTTGTTATTTCCATGTTTATACCGATATCGGTGTAGATATTTCCATGTTTGTGCGGATAGTGGTGTTGATATTTCCATGTTTATAGGGATAGCGGTGTAGATATTTCCATGATTATACAGATAGCGTAATAGATATTTCCATGTGTATACAGATCGTGGTACGGATACTTCTATGTTTATAAAGATAGCGGTGTAGATATTTCCAAGTTTATACAGATGGTGGTGTAGATATTTCCATGGTTATACGGATCTTGGTGTAGATATTTCCATGTTTATAGAGATAGCGGTGTACATATTTCCATGTTTACACAGATAGCGGTGTAGATATTTCCAACTTTATACCTATAACTGTGTAGATATTTCCATGTTTATACAGATCATTGTGTAGATATTTCCATGTTTATACAGATAGCGGTGTAGATATGTCCATGTTTATACAGATCGCGGTGTAGATACTTGCACCTTTCTACTGATGGCAGTGTAGATATTTCCCTGTTTATACATATAGCGGTGTAGATATTTCCATCTTTATATAGATGGCAGTGTAGATATTTCCTTGTTTATTTAGATGGCTGTGTCTGTTTATAGAGATGGTGGTGTATATATTTCCATTTTTATAGAGATAGAGATGTAGATATTTCCATGATAATACAGATATCGGTGTAGATATTTCCATGTTTATAGAGATAGCAGTGGAGATATTTCCATGTTTATACAGAGAGCGGTGTAGATATTTCCATGTTTATACAGACAGCGCTGTTGCTATTTCCATGTTTATACAGATAGCGGTGTAGATATTTCCAGGTTTATACAGTTCGCGGTGTAGATATTTCCATCTCTATAGAGATTGCAGTGGAGACATTCCCATGTTTACACAGATGGCGGTGTTGATTTTTCCATGTTTACACAGATGGCCGTGTAGATATTTCCATGTTTATACAGATGGCGGTGTAGATATTTCCAGGTTTATGCAAATGGCGGTGTAGATATTTCCATGTTTATGCAGATGGCAGTGTAGACATTTACAAGTTTATACAGGTAGCGGTGTAGATATTTCCATGGTTATACAGATCACACTGTAGATATTTCCATGTTTATAGAGATAGCGGTGCTGATATTTCCATATTGATACAGATAGTGGTGTTGGTATTGCCATGTTTACACAGATAGCAGTGTAGATATTTCCATGTTTATACAGATAGCGGTGTAGATATTTCCATGTTTATACTGATCATTGTGTAGATATTTCCATGTTTATACAGATAGCGTCGTAGATATTTCCATGTTTATAGAGATTGCGGTGTAGATATTTCCATGGTTAAACAGATCGCGGTGTAGATGTTTGCACCTTTCTACTGATGGCAGTGTAGATATTTCCATGTTTATATATATAGCGGTGTAGATATTTCCATCTCTATATTGATGGCAGTGTAGATACATCCTTGATTATGTAGATGGCTGTGTAAATATTTCCATGTTTATAGAGATGGTGGTGTATGTATTTCCATTTTTATAGAGATAGAGATGTAGATATTTCCATGTTTATACAGATATCGGTGTAGTTATTTCCATGTTTATAGAGATAGCAGTGTAGATATTTCCATGTTTATACAGAGAGCGGTGTAGATAGTTCCATGTTGATACAGACAGCGCTGTTGCTATTTCCATGTTTATACAGATAGCGGTGTAGATATTTCCATGTTTAAGCAGATGGCGGTGTAGATATTTCCAAGTTTATACAGGTAGCGGTGTAGATATTTCGATGGTTATACAGATCGCGGTATAGATATTTCCATGTTTATAGAGATAGCGGTGTAGGTATTTCCATATTTATACAGATAGCGGTGTAGGTATTTCCATGTTTACACAGATAGCAGTGTAGATATTTTCATGTTTATACGGACAGCAGTGTAGATATTTCCATGTTTATACTGATCATTGTGTAGATATTTCCATGTTTATACAGATAGCAGTGTAGATATTTCCATGTTTATACAGAGAGCGGTGTAAATATTTCCATGTTTATACAGACAGCTCTGTTGGTATTTCCATGTTTATACAGATAGCGGTGTAGATATTTCCAGGTTTATACAGTTCGCGGTGTACATATTTCCATCTTTATAGAGATTGCAGTGGAGACATTCCCATGTTTATACAGATGACGGTGTTGATTTTTCCATGTTTATACAGATGGCCGTGTAGATATTTCCATGTTTATACAGATGGCGGTGTAGATATTTCCATGTTTATGCAGATGGCGGTGTAGATATTTCCATGTTTATACAGATGGCCGTGTAGATATTTCCATGTTTATACAGATGGCGGCGCAGATATTTACATGATTATGCAAATGGCGGTGTAGATATTTCCATGTTTATAGAGATAGCGGTGTAGGTATTTCCATGTTTATAGAGATAGCGGTGTAGATATTTCCATGTTTATACAGATGGCTGTGTAGATATTTCCATGTTTATACAGATGGCAATGTAGATATTTCCATGTTTATACAGATGGTGGTGTAGATATTTCCATGTTTATACAGATGACTGTGTAGCTATTTCCTTAATTTTACACATGGTGGTGTAGGTATTTCCATGTTTATAGAGATAGCGGTGTAGATATTTCCATGTTTACATAGATGGCGTTGTAGGTATTTCCTTGTTTATGTAGATGGCGGTGTAGATATTTACATGTTTGTACAGATGGCCGTGTATATATTTCCATGTTAATAGAGATAGCGGTGTAGATCTTTCTATGTTCATAGAGATAGCTGTATAGGTATTTCCATGTTTATAGATATAGCAGTGTAGATATATCCATGTTTATACAGATAGCGGTGTAGATATTTCCATGTTTATACAGATAGCGGTGTTGATATTTCCTTGTTTATACAGATAGCGGTGTAGATATTTCCATGTTTATACAGATGGCGGTGTAGATATTTCCATGTTTACACAGAGGGTCTTGAAGATATTTCCTTGTGTATTCAGATAGCAGTGTAGATATTTCCATGTTTATACAGATAGCGGTGTAGATATTTCCATGTTAATACGGATGGCTGTGTAGATATTTCCATGTTTATAGAGATGGCGGTGTAGGTATTTCCATGTTTATAAAGATTGCGGTGTAGTTATTTCCATGTTTATAGGGATAGTGGTGTAGATATTTCCATGTTGAAGCAGATAGCGGTGTAGATATTTCCATGTTGAAACAGATAGTGGTGTAGATATTTCCATCTTTATACAGATAGCGGTGTAGATATTTCCATATTTATACAGATAGCGGTATAGATATTTCCATGTTTATACAGATAGCGGTGTAGACATTTCCATGTTTATGAAGATAGCGGTGTAGATATTTCCATGTCTACAGAGATGGCGGTGTAGGTATTTCCATGTTTATACAGATAGCTGTGTTGGTATTTCCATGTTTATACAGATAGCTGTGTTGGTATTTCCATGTTTATACAGATAGCGGTGTAGATATTTCTATCTTTATGCAGCTCGTGGTATAGATATTTCCATCATTATACAGATGGCAGTGTACATATTTCCATGTTTAAACAGATAGCGGTGTAGGTATTTCCATGTTTATACAGATAACGGAGTAGATATTTCCATGTTTATACAGATAGCAGTGGAGATATGTCCATGTTTACACACATAGCGGTGTAGATATTTCCATGTTTATAGAGATAGTGGTGTAGATATTTCCATGATTATACAGAAAGCGGTGTAGATATTTCCATGTTTATTCAGATAGCGGTGTACATATTTCCATATTTATACAGAAAGCGGTGTAGATATTTCCATGTTTATACAGATCATGGTGTACATATTTCCACGTTTACACAAATAGCGTTGTAGATATTTCCATGTTTATTCAGATCGCGATGAAGATATTTCCATGTTTATACAGATCGCGGTGTAGATATTTCTCTCTACAGATGGCAGTGTAGACATTTGCATGTTTATACAGATGGCGGTGTAGAGATTTCCATGATTATATAGATGGCGGTGTAGATATTTCCTTGTTTACGTAAATGGCAGGTAAAGTATCTCCATGTTTATAGAGATGGCGGTGTATATATTTCCATGTTTATGCAGATAGCGGTGTTGGTATTTCCATGTTTATACAGATAGCGGTGTAGATACTTCCATGTTTATACACATAGCGGTGCAGATATTTCCATGTTTATACAGACAGCGGTGGAGATGTTTCCATGTTTATACAGATAGCGATGTAGATATTTCCATGTTTATAGAGATAGTGGTATAGATATTTCCATATTTATAGAGATAGCGGTGTAGATATTTCCATGTTTATGCAGATAGCGGTGTACATATTTCCATGTTTACACAGATCATGGTGTAGATATTTCCACGTTTATACAGATAGCATTGTAGATATTTCCATGTTTATACAGATAGCGGTGTAGATATTTCCATGTTTATACAGACGGCGGTTTAGATATTTTCATGTTTATGTAGATGGCGGTGTAGATATTTCCTAATTTATGTAGATGGCGGTGTAAATATTTCCATGTTTACAGAGATGGCGGTGTACATATTTCCATGTTTATAGAGATAGCGGTGTAGATATTTCAATGTTTATAGAGATAGCGCTGTAGATATTTCCACGTTTATAGAGATATCGGTGTAGATATTTCCATGTTTATACAGGTCACGATGAAGATATTTCCATGTTTATGAAGATGGTAGTGTAGATATTTCCATATTTATACAGATAGAGGTGTACATATTTCCATGTTTACACAAATGGCTGTGTAGTTAGTTCCATGTTTATGGAGATGGAGGTGTAGATATTCTCATGTTCATAGAGATGGCGGTGTAGATATTTCCATGTTTATACAGATGACTGTGTAGCTATTTACATGTATATACAGATGGCGGTGTAGATATTTCCAAGTTTATACAGATGGTGGTGTAGATATTTCCATGTTTATACAGATGACTGTGTAGATATTTCCATTTTTTACAGACGGCACTGTCGATATTTCCATGGTTATACAAATATCGGTGTAGATATTTCCATGTTCATATAGATGGCAGTGTAGATATTTCCTTGTTTATGTAGATGGCGCTGTAGATATTTCCATGTTTGTTGAGATGGCGGTGTATATATTTCCACGTTTATAGAGATAGCTGTGTAGTTATTTCCATGTTTATACAGATGGCGGTGTAGATATTTCCATGTTAATAGAGATAGCGGTGTAGATATTTCCATATTTATACAGATGGCCGTGTGGATATTTCCATGTTTATACAGATAGTGGTGTAGATATTTCTATGTTTATACAGATAGCAGTGTAGATATTTACATGTTTATAGAGATAGCGGTGTAGATCTTTCCATGTTCATACAGATCGTGGTGTAGAAGTTTCCATGTTTATACAGATAGCGCTGTATATATTTCCATGTTTATACAGATAACGGTGTAGATATTTCCATGTTTATAGAGATAGCAGTGTAGATATTACCATGTTTATAGAGATAGCGCTGTAGATATTTCCATGTGTATACAGATAGCGGTGTAGGTATTTCCATGTTTACAGTGATAGCGGTGTAGATATTTCCATCTTTGCACAGATAGCGGTGTAGATATTTCCATGTTTACAGATATGGGTGTAGATATTTCCATGTTTATACAGATCATGGTGTAGATATTTCCACGTTTATACAGATCGCAGTGTAGATAACTCCATCTTTCTACAGATGGCAGTGTAGATATTTCCATGTTTATATAGATGGCAGTGTAGATATTTCCTTGTTTACTTAGATGGCGTTGTAGACATTTCCATGTTTGTAGAGATGGCTGTGTATATATTTCCATGTTTATAGAGACAGCGGTGTAGATATTTCCATGTCTATAGAGATAGCGGTTTAGGTATTTCCATGTTTATAGAGATAACTTTGTAGATATTTCCATGTTTATACAGATAGCGGTGTAGATATTTCCAAGTATATACAGATAGCGGTGTTGGTATTTCCATGTTTATACAGATAGTGGTATAAATCTTTCCATGTTTATACAGCTCGTGTTGTAGATATTTACATCTTTATACAGATGGCAGTGTAGATATTTCCATGTTTATACAGATGGCTTTGTAGATAGTCCCATGTTTATGGAGATGGCAGTGTAGATATTTTCATGTTTATAGTGATGGAGGTGCAGATATTTCCATTTTCATACAGATCGCGGTGTAGATGTTTCCATGTTTATACAGATAGCGGTCTAGATATTTCCACGTTTTTAGAGATAGCGGTGTTGGTATTTCCATGTTTATACAGATAGCGGTGTAAATATTTCCATGTTTATAGAGTTCGCCATGTAGATATTTCCACTTTTATACAGATGGTGGTGTGGATATTTCCATGTTAATACAGATGGCAGTGTAGGTATTTCCATGTTCATACAGATAGCGGTGTAGTTATTTCTCTGTTGATAGAGATAGCAGTGGAAATATTTTCATGTTTATACACATAGCGGTGTAGTTATTTCCATGTTTATAGTGATAGCGGTGTAGATATTTCCCTGTTTATACAGATAGCGATGCAGATATTTACATGTTTATACAGATTGCTGTGCAGATGTTTCCATGTTTATGAAGAGGGCTGAGTAGGTATTTCCATGTTTATACAGATGGCAGTGTAGATATTTCCATGTTTATACAGATGTTGGTGTAGATATTTCCCTGTTTATAGAAATAGCGGTGTAGATATTTCCATGTTTACAGAGATAGCGGTGTTAATATTTCCATATTTATACAGATAGCGATGTAGATATTTCCATGTTTATATAGATAGTGGTGTAGATATTTGCATCTTTATACAGTGATTGCTATACATATTTCCATGTTTATAGAAATGGTAGTGTAGATATTTCCATGTTTATACAGATGACTATGTAGATATTTGCATGTTTATACAGGTGGCACTGTTGATATTTCCATGCTTATAGAGATAGCGATGTATATATTTCCATGTTTATACAGATAGCGGTGTAGATATTTCCATGTTTATAGAGATAGCAGTGTAGATATTTCCAAATTTATACAGATAGCGGTGTATATATTTCCATGTTTATATAGAAGGTTGTGTAGATGTTTCCATGTTTATACAGATGGAGGTGTAGATATTTCCATAATTATACAGATGGTGAAGGAGATATTTCCATCTTCATACAGATGACAGTGTAGATATTTCCATGTTTATACAGATGGCAGTGTAGATATTTCCATGTTTATAAAGATGGCTGTGTAGATACTTCCATGTTTATAGAGATGGCAGTGTAGATATTTTCATGTTTATAGAGATGGCTGTGTAGATATTTCCTTGTTTACAGAGATAGCGATGTAGATATTTCCATGTTCATACAGATAGCGGTGTAGGTATTTCCATGTTTATAGAGATAGCGGTGTAGATATTTCCATGTTTATAGGGATGGCTTTGTGGATATTTCCTTGTGTATACAGATGGCAGTGTAGATATTTCCATTTTTCTACAGATAGCGGTGTAGGTATTTCCATGTTTACAGAGATAGAGGTGTAGATATTTCCATGTTTATACAGATGACTGTGTAGATATTTCCATGTGTATAGATATGGCTGTCTAGATATTTCCATGTTTATTGAGATGGTGGTGTAGATATTAACATGTTTATACAGATGACTGTGTAGATATTTGCATGTTCGTACAGATGACGGTGTAGATATTTCCATGATAATAGAGATAGCGGTGTAGATAATTCCATGTTTATAGATATAGCGGTGTAGATATTTCCATGTTTATACAGATAGCGGTGTAGATATTTCCATGTTTACCGAGATAGCAGTGTAGATATTTCCATCTTTGCACAGATTGCGGTGTAGGTATTTCCATCTTTACACAGATAGCGGTGTAGATATTTCCAAGTTTACACAGATAGCTGTGTAGATAGTTCCACGTTTGCACAGATAGCGTTGAAAATATTTCCATGTTTATACAGACAGCGGTGTAGATATTTCCACGTTTATTCAGATAGTGGTGTAGATATTTCCACGTTCATACAGATAGCGGTGTAGATATTTCCACGATTATACAGATTGTGCTGTAGATGTTTCCATCTTTATAGTGATAGCGGTGTATATATTTCCATGTTTACACAGATAGCGGTGTAGGTATTTCCACGTTTACACATATAGCGTTGTAGATATTTCCATTTTTATACAGATAGCGGTGTAGATATTTAGGTGTTTATACAGACGGCGGTGTAGATTTTTCCATGTTATAGAGATAGCGATGTAGGTATTTCCATGTTTATAGTGATAGCGGTGCAGATATTTCCATGTTTATACAGGTAGCGGTGTAGATATTTCCATGTTTATATGGATAGCGGTGTTGATATTTCCATGTTTATGGGGATAGTGATGTAGATGCTTCCATGTTTATACAGATAGCTGTGTAGGTAATTCCATTTTTATACTTTTACTGGTGTAGATATTTCCAGGTTAATAGACATGGCTTTGTAGTTATTTCCATGTTTATACAGATGGCAGTGTAGATATTTCCATGTTTATGCAGAAGGCGGTGCAGATATTTCCATGTTTATAGAGATGTTGGTGTAGATACTTTCATGTTTATAGATATATCGGTTTAGATATTTCCATGTTTATACCGATAGCGGTGTAGACATTTCCATGTTTATACAGATAGCGGTGTAGATATGTCCATGCTGATGCAGATATCGGTGTAGATATTTCCATGTTTATAGAAATGGCAGTGTAGGTATTTCCATGTTTATAGAGATAGCGGTTTAGATATTTCCATGTTTATACAGACAGCGGTGTTGATATTGCCACGTTTATACCCATAGCGGAGTTGATATTTCTATGTTTCTACAGATAGTGGTTTAGATATTTCCATGTTTATACCGCTCACGGTATAGATATTTCCATCTTTATACAGATGGCAGTGTAGATGTTTCCATGTTTATACAGAAATCGGTGTAGATATTTCCACTTTTAGACAAATGGTGGTGAAGTTAGTTCCATGATTATGGAGATGGCGGTGCAGATATTTTCATGTTCATAGAGATCGCGGTGTAGATATTTCCATGTTTATTGAGATTGCGCAGTAGATATCTCCATGTTTTTAGAGATAGCTGTGTAGTGATTTCCATGTTTATAGAGATAGCAGTGTAGATATTTCCATGTTTATACAGATGGCTGTGTAGATATTTCCATGTGTATACAGACGGCAGTGAATATATTTCCATGTTTATAGAGATGGTGGTGTAGATATTTCCATGTTTGTAGAGATAGTGGTGTAGATATTTCCATATTTATACAGATAGCGGTTTAGATATTTCCATGTTTTTACAGATCCTGTTGTAGATATTTCCATGTTTATACAGATAGCGGTGTAGATATTTCCAAGTTTACACAGATAGCTGTGTAGATATTTACATGTTTACAGAGATACTGTTGTAGATTTTCCATGTTTATACAGATAGCGGTGTATATATTTCCATGTTTATACAGATAGCGGTGTCGATATTTTCATGTTTATATAGACAGCGGTGGAGATATTTCCATCTTTATGCAGATAGCGATGTAGACATTTCCATGTTTATAGAGATAGCGGTGTAGATATTTCCATGTTTATAGAGATAGCGGTGTAGATATTTCCATGTTTATACAGATGGCTGTGTAGATATTTCCAAATTTATACAGATAGTGTTGTAGATATTTCCATGTTTATACAGACGGCGGTGTAGTTATTTCGAAGTTTACACAGATAGTTGTGTAGATATTTCCATGATTACACAATTTGCGTTGTAGGTATTTCCATGTTTATACAGATAGTGGTGTAGGTATTTCCATGTTTAAAGAGATAGCGGTGTAAATATTTCCATATTTATATAGATAGCGGTGTAGTTATTGCCATGTTTACACAGATAGCGTTGTAGATATTTCCATATTCATACAGATAGCGGTGTAGATATTTCCATGTTTATACAGATAGTGGCGTAGATGTTTCGAAGTTAATAGAGATAGCGGTGAAGATATTTCCGTGTTTATACAGATAGCGATGTATACGTTTCCATGTTTATACAGATAGCGGTGTAGATATTTCCATGTTTGTAGAGATAGCAGTGTGTTTACTTCCATGTTTATACAGACAGCTTTGAAGATATTTCCATGTGTATACAGTTGGCAGTGTAGATTTTTCCATGTTTATAGAGATGGTGGTGTAGATATTTCCATGTTTATACAGATGACTGTGAGGATATTTGCATGTTCATACAGATGGCAGTGTAGATATTTCCATGTTTATAGAGATAGCGGTGTAGATATTTCCTTGTTTATAGACATAGCGGTGTAGATATTTCCATATTTAAAGAGATAGCGGTGTAGATATTTCCATATTTATACAGATAGCGGTGTAGATATCTCCATGTTTATTCAGATAGCAGTGTAGATATTTCCATGTTTATACAGATGTCGGTTTAGATATTTCCATGTTTAGACAGATAGCGGTGTAGATATTTCCAAGTTTATACAGATAGCAGTGTAGTTATATCCATGTTTACAGAGATACCGGTGTAGATATTTCCATCTTTGCTCAGACTGTGGTGTAGATATATCCCTCTTTACACAGATAGCGGTGTAGATATTTCCATGTTTACGCAGATAGCGTTGTAGGTTTTTCCATGTTTATACAGTTAGCGGTGTAGATATTTCCATGTTTATACAGATAGCGGTGTAGATATTTCCACGTTTATACAGATAGCGGTGGAGATATTTCCACGTTTTTACACTTATCGATGTAGATATTTCCACGTTTATACAAATAGCGTTGTAGACATTTCCATGTTTATACAGATAGCGGTGTAGATATTTCCATGTTCATGCAGATGGTTGTGTAGATATTTCCTAGTTTATAGAGATGGCGGTGTAGATATTTCCATGTTTACAGAGATAGCGGTGTATATATTTCCATGTTTATAGAGTTAGCGGTGTAGATATTTCCATGTTTATACAGATAGCGGTGCAGATATTTCCATGTTTATAAGGATAGCGGTGTTGATATTTCCATGTTTATAGTGATAGTGGTGTAGATATTTCCATGTTTATACAGATAGCGGTGTAGGTATTTCCAAGTTTATGTGGAAAGCGGTGTAGATATTTCCATGTTTATACAGATAGCAGTGTAGATATTTCCATCTTTATACAGATGACCATGTAGATATTTCCATGTTTATAGAAATGACTTTGCAGTTGTTTCCACGTTTATACAGATGCCGGTGTAGATATTTCCATGTTTATACAGATGCTGGTGTAGATATTTCCATGTTTATAGAGATGACTGTGTAGATATTTGCAGGCTTATACAGATGGCGGTGTAGATATTTCCATCTTTATAGAGATAGCCATGTAGATATTTACATGTTTATACAGATAGCGGTGTAGAAATTTCCCTGTTTATAGAGATAACGGTGTAGTTATTTCCATATTTATACAGATAGCTTGGTAGATATTTCCATGTATATACAGATAGCTGTGTAGATATTTCCATGTTTATACAGATAGCAGTGCAGTTCTTTCCATGTTTATAAAGATCGCGGTGTTGATATTTCCATGTTTATACAGAAAGCGGTGTAGATATTTCCATGTTTATACAGGTAGCGTTGTAGATATTTCCATGTTTATACAGATAGCGGTGTTGGTATTTCCATGTTAATTCAGATAGCGGTGTAGATATTTCCATGTTTATCCAGCTCGCGGTGTAGATATTTATATCTTTATATAGATGGCAGTGTAGTTATTTCCATGTTTCTACAGATGTTGCTGTAGATACTTCCATGTTTATGGAGATGGCAGTGTAGATATATACATGTTTATAGAGATAGCGGTGTAGATGTTTCCAAGTTGGTACAGATGGCTGTGTAGATATTTCCATGTGTATACACATGGCAGTGTAGGTATTTCCATGTGTACACAGATGGCAGTGTAGATATTTCCAACTTTATACAGATGGTGGTGTAGATATTTCCATGTTTACAGACGACTGTGTAGATATTTCCATGTTTATACAGATCACTGTGTTGATATTTCCATGTTTTTACAGATGGTGGTGTAGATATTTCCATGTTTATAGAGACAACGATGTAGATATTTCCATGTTTATACAGATGGCAGTGTAGATATTTCCGTGTTTATACAGATACCGGTGTAGATATTTGCATATTTATACAGATGGCAGTGTAGAGATTTCCATGTTTACACAGATAGCAGTGTAGATTTTTCCATGTTTATACTGGTGGAGTTGTAGATATTTCCATGTTTATACAGATGACTGTGTACGTATTTCCATGTTTTTACAAATGGCGGTGTAGATATTTCCATGTTTATAGAGATGGCAGTGTGGATATTTCCATGATTATAAAATGGCGGTGTTGATATTGCCATGTTTATAGATATGGCGGTGTAGATATTTCCATGTTTATACCGATGGTGTAGATATTTAGATGTTTATGCAGATGGCGGTGTAGATATTTCGAAATTTAGAGAGATAGCGGTGCAGATATTTCCATATTTATACAGAAAGCGGTGTAGATATTTCCATGTTTATACACATGACGGTGTACATATTTCCAGATTTATGCAGATGGCGGTGTAGATATTTCCATGTTTATGGAGATAGCGATGTAGTTATTTCTATATTTTTACAGATAGCGATGTAGATATTTCCATATTTATAGAGATAGCGGGATAATTATTTCCATATTTATACATATAGCTTTGTAGATATTTCCATGTTTATGCAGATAACGGTGTAGATATTTCCATGTTTATACAGATAGTGGTGTAGATATTTCCATGTTTATAGAGATAGCGGTGTAGGTAATTCCATGTTTATAGAGATAGTGGTGTAGTTATTTCCATGTTGATACAGATGGCTGTGTAGATATTTCCATGTGTATACAGATTGCAGTGTAGTTATTTCCATGTGTACACACATGGTAGTCTAGTTATTTCCAAGTTTATACAGATGGTGGTGTAGATATTTCCATGTTTATACAGATGACTCTGAAGTTATTTCCATGTTCTTACAGATTGCGGTGTAGTTATTTCGATGTATATAGAGACAGTGGTGTAGATATTTCCATGTTTATACAGATAGCTATGTAGATATTTCCATATTTATACAGAAAGCGTTGTAGATATTTCCATGTTTATACAGATGACGATGTAGATATTTCCACGTTTTTCATATGGCGGTGCAGATATTTCCATGTTTAAAGAGATAGCAGTGCAGTTATTTCTATGTTTATGCAGATAGCGATGTAGATATTTCCATGTTGATAGAGATAGCGGTGTAATTATTTCCATGTTTATACATATAGCGGTGTAGATATTTCCATGTTTATACAGATAGCGGTGTTGATATTTCCATGTTTATACAGATAGCAGTGTAGATATTTCCATGTTTATACAGACAGGAGGGGAGATATTTCCATCTTTGCACAGATTGCCATGTAGAAATTTTCGTCTTTACACAGGTAGCGGTGTAGTTATTTCCATGTTTATAGGGATTGCGGTGTAGATATTCCCACATTTACACAGATAACGCTGTAGCTATTTCCATATTTATAGAGATGCCTGTGTAGATGTTTCCATGTTTATGAAGATGGCCTTGTAGCCATTTCCATGTTTATACAGATAGTGGGGTAGATATTTCCATGTTTATACAGATGACTGTGTAGTTATTTCCATGTTTACACAGATGGCGGTGTACAAATTTCCATGTTTATACAGATAGCGGTGTAGATATTTCCATGTATATACAGATAGCGCTCTAGATATTTCCATGTTTATACAGATAGCGCTGGAGATATTTACATGTTTATGCAAATGGCGGTGTAGAGGTTTCCATGTTTATACAATTAGGGGTGTAGGTATTTCCATGTTTATAGAGATAGCGGAGTAGATATTTCCATGTTTATACAGTTGGCTGTGTAGTTATTTCCATGTGTATACAGATGGCACTGTAGACATTTCCATGTGAATACAGATGTCACTGTAGATATTTCCATGTTTATACAGATGGAGGTGTGAATGTTTCCATGTTTATACACATGACTGTGTAGATATTTCCATGTTTATAGAGATGGCGGTGTAGTTATTTCCGTGTTTATACACATAGCGGTGTGGATATTTCCATGACTATACAGATACAGGTTTATCTATTTCCATGTTTATAGAGATAGCGGTGTAGATATTTCCATGTTCATTCTGATGGAGGTGTGGATATTTCAATGTTTATTCAAATGACTGTGTACATATTCCATGTTTTTACAAATGGCGGTGTAGATATTTCCATGTTTATGCAGACGGTAGTGTGGATATTTCCATGATTATACTGATGGCGGTGCTGATATTTCCATGTTTGTACAGCTGGCGGTGTAGATATTTCCATGTTTATACAGATAGCGCTATGGCTTTTCAAAGTTTATGCAGATAACGGTGTGGCATTTTCCATACTTATAGAGATTGCTGAGTAGATAATTCCATGGTTATACAGATGGCGGTGTAGATAATTCCATGTTTATACAGATAGCGGTGTAGATATTTCCATGTTTATACAGATAGCGGTGGAAATATTTCCATGTTTATACAGATGGCGGTATAGATATTTCCATGTTTATACAGTTAGCGGTATAGGTATTTCCATGTTTATAGAGATAGCGGTGTAGATAATTGCATGTTTATACAGATGGCTGTGTAGATATTTCCATGTGTATACAAATGGCAGTGTAGATATTTCCATGTTTATACGGATGGAAGTGTGGAGGTTTCCATGTTTATACACATGAATGTGTAGATATTTCCATGTTTATACAGGTGGTGGTGTTATTTCCATGTCTATACAGACGAATGTGTTGATATTTTCCTGTTTTTGCAGATGGCGGAGTAGATATTTCCATGTTTATAGAGACGGTGGTGTAGATATTTAAATGTTTATACAGATGGCGGTGTAGATATTTCCATGTTTATACAGATGGCGGTGTAAATATTTCCATGTTTACACAGATGGTGGTGTAAATAGTTCCACGTTTATGGAGATGGCGGTGTAGATATTTTCATGTTTATAGAGATGGCGGTGTAGATATCTCCATGTTTATAGAGATTGCGGTGTAGATGTTTCCATTGTATAGAGATAGCGGAGTAGATGCTTCCTTGTTTATATTGATGGCTGTGTAGATATTTCCATGTTTATACAGATGGCAGTGTGGATATTTCCATGTTTATAGAGATAGCCGTGTAGATATTACCATGTTTATAGAGGTAGCGGTGCAGATATTTCCATGTTTATAGAGATAGCGGTATAGATATTTGATGTTTACACAGATACCAGTGAAGATAGTTCCATGTTTATATAGGTAGCGGTGTAGATATTTCCATATTTATACAGATCTTGGTGTAGAATTTTCCATCTTTATACAGATGGCAGTGCAGATATTTCCATGTTTATACAGATAGCGGTTTAGATATTTCCATGTTTACACAGATGGCGGTGTAGATAGATCCAAGTTTATACAGATAGCGGTGTAGATAATTCCATGTTTATACAGATGGCGGTGTAGATATTTCCATGTTTATGAAGATAGCGGTGTAGGTATTTCCATGTTTTTACAGATGGCGGTGTAGATATTTCCATGTTTATAGAGATAGCGGTGTAGATATCTACATGTTTATATAGATGGCGGTGTATATATTTCCTTGTTTATATAGATGATGGTGTAGATTTTTCCATGTTTGTAGAGATGACGGTGTATATATTTCCATGTTTATAGAGATAGCGGTGTCGGTATTTCCATGTTTATATAGATAGAGGAGTCGATATTTCCATATTTCTACAGATAGCGGTGTAGATATTTCCATGTTTATACAGATTGTGGTGTTGGTATTTCAATGTTTATACAGATAGCAATGTAGATATTTCCATGTATATACAGCTCACGGTGTAGATATTTACATCTTTATACAGATGGCAGTGTAGACATTTCCATGTTTATTCAGATGGCGGTGTACATATTTCCATGTTCCTAGAGATAGTGGTGTAGATATTTCCATGTTTACAGTGATAGCGGTGTATTTCCATGTTTATATAGATAGCGGTGTAGTTATTTCCATGTTGATACAGATGGCTGTGAAGTTATATCCGTGTGTATAAAGATTGCAGTATAGGTATTCCCATGTTTATACAGATGGTGGTGTAGATATTTCCATGTCTATACAGATGACTCTTTAGATACTTCCAGGTTTTTGCACATGGTGTTGTAGATGTTTCCATGTTTATAGAGACAGCGGTGTAGAGATTTCCATGTTTATACAGATTGCAGTGTAGATATTTCCATGTTTATACAGATAGCGGTGTAGATATTTCCATGTTTACACAGATGGTGGTGTAGATAGTTCCAGGTTTATGGAGATGGCGGTGTAGATATTTCCATGTTTATAGAGATAGCGTTGTAGATATTTCCGTATTTTTATAGATGGCGGTGTAGGTATTTCCTTGTTTATGTAGATGGCGGTGTAGATCTTCCCATGTTTATAGAGATGGCGGTGTATATATTTCCATGTTTATAGAGATAGCGGTGTAGATATTTCCAAGTTTATAGAGATAGCGGTGTAGGTATTTCCAGGTTTAGAGAGATAACGGAGTAGATATTTCCATGTTTATACAGATAGCGTAGTAGGTATTTCCATGTTTATTCAGATTGCGGTGTAGTTATTTCCATGTTTATACAGCTCACGTTGTAGATATTTGCATCTTTATACCGATGGCAGTGTAGATATTTCCATATTTATACAGATGACGGTGTAGATAGTTCCACGTTTATGTAGATGGCAGTGTAGATGTTTTCATGTATATAGAGATGGCTGTGTAGATATTTCCATGTTTATTGAGATTGCGGTGTAGATGTATCCATAGTATAGAGATAGCGGAGTAGATGCTTCCATTTTTATACTGATGGCTGTGTAGATACTTCCATGTTTATTCAGATGGCGGGGTGGATATTTCCATGTTTATAGAGATAGCCGTGTAGATATTTCCATGTTTATAGAGGTAGCGGTGCAGATATTTCCGTGTTTATAGAGATAGCGGTGTAGATATTTCCATGTTTTTATAGATAGCTGTGAAGATATTTCCATGATTATACAGATTACTGCCTGGTTATTTCCATATTTATACACGTGGCGGTGTAGATATTTCCATGTTTATACAGAGAGCAGTGTATATATTTCCATGTTTATACAGGTAGCAGTGTATATATTTCCATGTTTACACAGATAGCGGTTTAGATATTTCCATCTTTTCACAGATTGCGGTGTAGAAATTTCCATTTTTAAACAAGCAGCGGTGTAGATATTTCCATGTTTATAGAGATAGCGGTGTAGACATTTCCACATTTATACATATAGCGGTTTAGATATGTCCATGTTTATATAGATGGCAATGTACATATTTCCATGTATATACAGATGGCGGTGTAGATATATCCATGTTTATACAGATAGCGGTGTAGATATTTCCATGTTTATACAGACAGCGGTGTAGATATTTCCATGTTTACAGAGATAGCGGTGTAGATATTTCCATCCTTGAACAGATTGCGGTGTAGATATTTCCATGTTTACACAGATAGGGGTGTAGTTATTTCCATGTTTACACAGATATCTGTGTAGATATTTCCATGTTTACACAGATAGCGTTGTAGATATTTCCATGTTTATACAGATAGCGGTGTAGGTAGTTCCATGTTTATAGAGATAGCGGTGGAGATGTTTCCATGTTTATACAGATAGCGATGTAGATATCTCGATGTTTATACAGATAGCGGTGTAGATATTTCCATGTTTACAGAGATAGCGGTGTAGATATTTCCATCTTTGCACAGATAGCTGTGTAGATATTTCCATGTTTACACAGATAGCGTTGTAGTTATTTCCATGTTTATACAGATAGCGGTGTAGATAGTTCCATGTTCATACAGATAGCGGTGTAGCTATTTCCACGTTTACACAGATGGTGGTGTAGATATTTCCATGTTTATAGCGATGGCGGTGTAGACATTTTCATGTTTATAGAGATGACGGTGTAGATATTTCCCTGTTTATAGAGATTATGGTGTAGATATTACCATTTTTATAGAGGTAGCGGTTTAGGTATTTCCATGTGTATAGAGATAGCGGTGTAGATGATGCCATGTTTATACTGATCGCTGTGTAGATATTTCCATGTGTATACAGATGGCAGTGTATATATTTCCATGTTTATAGAGATGGTGGTGTAGATATTTCCATGTTTATACAGATGGTGGTGTAGATATTTCCATGTTTATATAGATAGTGGTGTAGATATTTCCATGTTTATAGAGATAGCGGTGCCGATATTTCCAAGTTTATAGAGATAGCGGTGTAGATATTGCCATGTTTACATAGATAGCGGTGTTATATTTCCATGTTTATACAGATGACGGTGTAGATATTTCCATGTTTATACAGATAGCGGTGTTGTATTTACATGTTCATACAGATGACGGTGTAGATATTTCAATGTTTATACACATGGCGGTGTAGATTTTTCCATGTTTATACAGATAGCGGTGTAGATATTTCCATGTTCATACAGATAGGGGTGTAGATATTTCCATGTATTTAGAGATGGCTGTGTAGATATTTCCATGTTTATACAGATGACAGTGTAGATATTTCCATGTTTATACAGGTGGTGGTGTAGATATTTTCATGTTTATAGAGAAGACTTTGAAGGTATTTAAAGTTTATGCAGATGGCGGTGTAGAGATTTCCATGTTTATAGAGAAAGCCATGTAGATATTTCCACGTTTATATAGAGAGTGGTGTAGACATTTCCATGTTTATAGAGATAGCGGTGCAGACATTTCCATCCTCCTACAGATAGCAGTGAAGATATTTCCATGTTTATAAAAATGACTGTGTAGATATTTCCAAGTTTATACAGATGGGGGTGTAGATATTTCCATGTTTATAGAGATAGCCATGTAGATATTTCCATGTTTATACAGATAGTGGTGTAGACATTTCCATGTTTATTGAGATATCGGTGTAGACATTTCCATATTTATACAGATAATGGTGTAGATATTTCCATGTTTGTACAGATAGCTGTGTAGACATTTCCATCTTTGCAAGTATTGCAGTGTAGATATTTCCATCTTTACACAGATAGCGGTGTAGATATTTCCAAGTTTACACTGATAGCTGTGTAGATACTTCCACGTTTACAGAGATAGTGTTGCAAATATTTCCATGTTCATACAGATAGCGCTGCAGATATTTCCAAGTTTATACCAATAGCTGTGTAGATAATTCCACGTTTATACAGATAGCGGTGTAGATATTTCCACGATTATACAGACAGTGGTGTAGATATTTCCATCTTTATAGAGATAGCAGCGTAGATATTTCCATGTTTACACAGATAAGGTTGTAGATATTTCCGTTTTTATACAGATAGCGGTGTAGATATTTCCGTGTTTATACAGATGGCGGTGTAGATTTTTACATGTTATAGAGATAGCGGTGTAGGTATTTCCATGTTTATAGTGATACCGGTGTAGATATTTCCATGTTTATACAGGTAGCGGTGTAGATATTTTCATATTTATACGGATAGCGGTGTTTATATTTTCATGTTTATAGAGATAGTGGTGTAGATGTTTCCATGTTTATACAGGTAGCGGTGTAGGTATTTCCATTTTTATACATTTAGCGGTGTAGATATTTCCTTGTTCATAGAGATGGCTGTGTATGTATTTCCATGTTTATACAGATGGCAGTGTAGTTATTTCCATGTTTATGCAGAAGTCGGTGTAGATATTTCCATGTTTATAAAGATGTTGGTGTAGATATTTTCATGTTTATAGAGATATCGGTTTAGATATTTCCATGTTTATACAGATGGAAGTGTAGGCATTTCCATGTTTATAAAGATAGCGGTGTAGATATTTCCATATATATACAGATAGCGGTGTAGATATTTCCATGTTTATACAGATAACGGTGTAGATATTTCCATGTTTATACAGCTCGCGGTATAGATATTTCCATCTTTATACAGATGGCAGTGTAGATGTTTCCATGTTTATACAGAAAGCGGTTTAGATATTTCCTCCTTTATACAGATGGTGGTGTAGTTATTTCCATGATTATGGAGATGGCGGTGTAGATATTTTCTTGTTTGTAGAGATGGTGGTGTAGATATTTCCATGTTTATAGAGATGGCTGTGTAGATATTTCCATATATATACAGATGGCAGTGTATATATTTCCATGTTTATAGAGATGGTGGTGTAGATATTTCCATGTTTATAGAGATAGTGGTGTAGATTTTCCCATATTTATAAAAATAACGGTTTTGATATTTCCATGTTTATACAGATCCTGTTGTAGATATTTCCATGTTTATACAGATGGTGGTGTAGACATTTCCATGGTTTTAGAGATAGCGGTGTAGATATTTCCATGTTTATACAGATAGCGTTGTAGATATTTCCATGTTTACAGAGATACCCGTGTAGATATTTCCATCTTTGCACAGATTGCAGTGTAGATATTTCCATCTTTACACAGACAGTGGTGTAGATATTTCCAAGTTTACACAGATAGCTGTGTAGATATTTACATGTTTACAGAGATACTTTTGTAGATTTTCCATATTTACAGAGAGAGAGGTGTAGATATTTCCATGTTTATAGAGATAGCAGTGTAAATATTTCCATATTTATATAGATAGCTGTGTAGATATTTCCATGTTTACAGAGATATCGGTGTAAATATTTCCATCTTTGCACAGATTGCGGTTTAGATATTTCCATTTTACACTGATAGCGGTGTAGATATTTCCATGTTTATACAGAAGGCTGTGTAGTTATTTCCATGTTTATACAGATGGCGGTGTAGATATATCCATGTTTATACAGATGGCAGTGTAGATATTTCCTTGTTTATTCAGATGGCTGTGTAGTTAGTTCCATGTTTATAGAGATGGCATGGTAGATATTTTCAGGTTTATAGAGTGGGCGGTGTAGATATTTCCAAGTTTATAGAGATAGCGATGTACATATTTCCATGTTCATACAGATAGCTTTGTGGGTATTTCCATGTTTATAGAGATAGCGGTGTAGATATTTCCATGTTTATAGGGATGGCTGTGTAGATATTAACTTGTGTATACAGATGGCAGTGTTGATATTTCCATGTTTATACAGATGGTGGTGTAGATATTTTCAAGTTTATACATATGACTGTGTAGATATTCCCTTGTTTTTACAGATGGCGGTGTAGATATTCCCACGTTTATAGAGATAGCGGTGTAGATATTTCCATGTTTATAAAGATAGCGATGTAGATATTTCCATGTTTATAGAGATAGTGGTGTATATATTTACATATTTATAGAGATAGCGGTGTATATATTTGCATGTTTATAGAGATAGCGGTGTAGATATTTCCATGTTTGTAGAGATAGCGGTGTAGATATTTCCATGTTTATAGAGATAGCGGTGTAAATATTTCCATATTTATACAAATAGCTGTGTAGATGTTTCCAGGTTTATACAGATAGCGATGTAGATATTTCCATGTTTAAACAGAAGCAGTGTTGATATTGCCGTGTTTATACACATGGCAGTGTAGATATTTCCATGTTTATACAGAAGTAGTGTTGATATTGCCGTGTTTATACACATGGCAGTGTAGATATTTCCATGTTTATGCAGATGACTGTGTATGTATTTCCATTTTTATACAGACGTCATTGTAGATATTTTCATGTTTATAGAGATAGCGGTGTAGGTATTTCCATGCTTATACAGATAGCGGTGTAGACATTTCCATGTTTACAGAGATAGTGGTGTAGATATTTCCATATTTAAACAGATAGCGGTGTAGATATTTCCATGTTTACACAGAGAGTGGTGTAAATATTTCCATGTTTACACAGATAGCGTTGCAGTTTTTTCCATGTTTATAGTGATAGCGGTGTAGAGATTTCCATGTTTATAAGGATAGTGGTGTTGATATTTCCATGTTTTAAGGATAGCGGTGTAGATATTTCCATGTTTATTCAGAGAGCGGTGTAGGTATTTCAATGTTTATACAGATAGCGGTGTAGATATTTCCATGTTTATAGATATGGCTGTGTAGATATTTCCATGTTTGTTCAAATGGCAGTGTAGATATTTCCATGTTTATACAGATGGTGGTGTAGATATTTCCATGTTTACAGAGATAGCATTGTAAATATTTCAATCTTTGCACAGATTGCGGTGTAGATATTTCCATCTTTACACAGATAGCCGTGTAGATATTTCCAAGTTTACACAGATAGCTGGGTATATATTTTAATGTTTACACAGATAGCATTGTAGATGTTTACAAAGATAGCGTTGTAGTTATTTCAGGTTTACACAGATAGCGTTGTAGATATTTCCATGTTTATAAGGGCATTGGTGTAGGTATTTCCATGTTTATACAGATAGTGTTGTACATATTTCCATGTTTATAGAGATAGCGTTGCAGATATTTCCATGTTTATACAGATAGCGATGTAGATATATCCATGTTTCTACAGATAGCGGTGTAGATATTTCCATGTTTACAGAGATAGCAGTGTAGAAATTTCCATGTTTCTACAGATGACTGTGTAGATATTTCCATGTGTATAGATATGGCTGTCTTGATATTTCCATGTTTATTGAAATGGTGGTGTAGATATTTACATGTTTGTACAGATGACTGCGTAGATATTTGCATGTTTATACAGATGGCAATGTAGTTATTCCATGTTTATACAGATAGCGGTGTAGATATTTCCATGATTATACAGATAGCAATGTAGGTATTCCCACGTTTACAGAGATAGCGCTGTAGATATTTCCTCTTTGCAGAGATTGCGGTGTAGTTTTTTCCATCTTTACACAGATAGCGGTGTAGATATTTCCAAGTTTACGCAGATAGTTGTGTAGATACTTCCTCGTTTACCCAGATATCATTGCATATATTTCCATTTTTATACAGATAGCGGTGTAGATATTTCCACGTTTATACAGATAGCGGTGTAGATATTTCCACATTTATACAGATAGCAATGTAGATATTTCCACGATTATATAGATAGCGGTGTAGGTATTTCCATCTTTATAGAGAGAGCGGTGTAGATATTTCCATGTTTACACAGATACCGTTGTAGATATTTCCATGTTTATACATATAGCGGTGTAGATATTTCCATGTTTATACAGATGGCGGTGTGGATTTTTCCATTTTATAGACATACCGGTGTAGGTATTTCCATGTTTATAGTGATAGCGGTGTAGATATTTCCATGTTTATACAGGTAGCGGTGTAGATATTTCCATGTTTATGCAGATAGCGGTGTTGATATTTCCATGTTTATAGGGATATCGGTGTAGATATTTCTATGGTTATACAGATAATGGTGTAGGTATTTCCATTTTTATACAGTTAGCAGTGTAGATATTTCCATGTTAATAGAGATGGCTGTGTAGGTATTTCCATGTTTATACAGATGGCGGTGTAGATATTTCCATGTTTATACAGATGTTGGTGTAGATATTTTCATGTTTATAGAGATATCGGTGTAGATATTTCCATGTTTATACACATAGCGGTGTAGGTATTTCCATGTTTATAGAGATATTGGTGTAGATATTTCCATATTAATAAAGACAGCCGTGTAGATATTACCAGTTTTATACAGATAGCGGAGTTGGTGTTTCCATGTTTATACAGATAGCAGTTTAGATATTTCCATGTTTATACAGCTCGCGGTATAGATATTTCCATCTTTATAGAGATGGCAGTGTAGATGTTTCCATGTTTATACAGAAAGCGGTGCAGATATTTCCACATTTATACAGATGGCGGTGAAGTTAGTTCCATGATTTTGGAGATGGCGGTGTAGATATTTTCATGTTTATAGAGATAGCGGTGTAGATATTTCCATGTTTATACAAATGGCTGTGTAGATATTTCCAAGTGTATACAGATGGCAGTGTAGATATTTCCAAGTTTTTAGAGATGGTGGTGTAGATATTTCCATGTTTATACAGATGATTGTGAGGATATTTGCATGTTTATACAGATGGCAGTGCAGATATTTCCATGTTTGTAGAGATAGCGGTGTAGACATTTCCATGTTTATACAGATAGCGATGTAGATATTTCCATGTTTGTAGAGAGAGCGGTGTAGATATTTCCATATTTATACAGATAGCGTTGTAGATATTTCCATGTTTATACAGATGGCGTTGTAGATATTTCCAAGTTTACACAGAGAGCTTTGTAGATATTTCCATATTTACTCAATTAGCGTTGTAGATATTTCCATATTTATAGAGATAGCGGTGTAGGTATTTCCATGTTTATACAGATAGCGGTGTAGATATTTCCATGTTTACACAGATAGCATTGCAGATATTTCCATGTTTATACAGATAGCCGTGTAGATATTTCCATGTTTATGCAGACGGCGGTGTCTATATTTCCATGTTATAGAGATAGCGGTGTTGGTATTTCCATGTTTTTAATGATAACGGTGTAGATATTTCTATGTTTATACAAGTAGCGGTGTACATATTTCCATGTTTATACGGATAGTGGTGTTGTTATTTCCATGTTTATAGGGATAGCGTTGTATATGCTTCCATGTTTATAGAGATAGAGGTGTAGGTATTTCCATTTTTATACAGTTATCGGTGTGGATATTTCCATGTTCACAGAGATGGCTGTGTAGATATTTCCATGTTTTTACAGATGGCAGTGTAGATATTTCCATGTTTATACAGATGGCGGTGGAGATATTTCCATGTTTATACAGATGTTGGTGTAGATATTTTCATGTTCATAGAGATATCGGTGTAGATATCTCCATGTTTATAGAGATGGCGGTGTAGGTATTTCCTTGTTTATAGAGATAGTGGTGTAGATATTTCCATGTTTACACAGATAGCGGTGTAGATATTTCCACTTTTATACAGATAGCGGTGTTGGTATTTCCATGTTTATACGGATAGCAGTTAATCTATTTCCATGTTTATAGAGATGTCGGTGTAGGTATTTCCATGTTTATAGAGATAGTGGTGTAGATATTTCCATGTTTATACAGAGAATGGTGTAGATATTTTAACGTTTATGCAGATAGCGGTGTTGGTATTTCCATGTTTATACGGATAGCAGTTTATATATTTCCATGTTTATACAGCTCGCGGTATAGGTAATTCCATCTTTATACAGAATGAAGTGTAGATGTTTCCATGTTTATACAGAAAGTGGTGTAGATATTTCCAAGTTTATACAGATGGTGGTGTAGTTAGTTCCATGATTATGTAGATTGCGGTGTAGATATTTTCAGGTTTATACAGATGGCGGTGTAGATATTTCCATGTTTATAGAGATTGCGGTGTAGATATTTCCATGATTCTAGAGATAGCTGTGTAGGTATTTCCATGTTTATAGAGATAGCAGTGTAGATATTTCCATGTTTATAGAGATGGTCGTGTAGAATTTCCATGTTTATAGAGATAGTGGTGTAGATATTTCCATGTTTACAGAGATAGTGGTGTAGATATTTCCATGTTTATACAGATGGCTGTGTAGATATTTCCATGTGTATACCGATGGCGGTGTAGATATTTCCAAGTTTATAGACATAGTGGTGTAGATATTTCAATGTGTATACAGAGAGCGGTGCAGATATTTCCATGTTATAGAGACAACGGTGTAGATGTATCCATGTTTATACAGATCGCGATGTAGATATTTCCATGTTTATACAGTTAGCGGTGTAGATATTTCCATGTTTACAGAGATAGCGGTGTAGATATTTCCATCTTTGCACAGATTGCGGTGTAGATATTTCCGTCTTTACACAGATAGCGGTGTAGATATTTCCAAGTTTCCACAGATAGCTGGGTAGATATTTCCATGTTTACACAGATAGCATTGTTGATGTTTACAAAGATAGTGTTGTAGTTATTTCAGGTTTACACAGATAGCGTTGTAGATATTTCCATGTTTATAAGGGCAGTTGTGTAGGTATTTCCATGTTTATACAGATAGCTTTGTACATATTTCCATGTTTATAGAGATAGCGTTGTAGATATTTCCATGTTTATACAGATAGTGACATAGATATATCCATGTTTCTACAGATAGCGGTGCAGATATTTCCATGTTTACAGAGATAGCAGTGAATAAATTTCCATGTTTATACAGATGACTGTGTAGATATTTCCATGTGTATAGATATGACTGTCTAGATATTTCCATGTGTATTGAGATGGTGGTGTAGATATTTACATGTTTGTACAGATGACTGTGTAGATATTTGCATGTTTATACAGATGGCAATGAAGTTATCCATGTTTATACAGATAGCGGTGTAGATATTTCCATGATTATACAGATAGCAATGTTGATATTCCCACGTTTACAGAGATAGCGGTGTAGATATTTCCTCTTTGCACAGATTGCGGTGTAGTTTTTTCCATCTTTACACAGATAGCGTTGTAGATATTTCCAAGTTTACAGAGATAGTTGTGTAGATTCTTCCACGTTTACCCAGATATCATTGCATATATTTCCATTTTTATACAGATAGCGGTGTAGATATTTACACGTTTATACAGATAGCGTTGTAGATATTTCCACGTTTATACAGATAGCAATGTTGATATTTACACGATTATACAGATAGCGGTGTAGATATTTCCATCTTTATAGAGATAGCGGTGTAGATATTTCCATGTTTACACAGATAGCGGTGTAGATATTTCCATGTTTACACAGATACTGTTGTACAAATTTCCATGTTTATACAGATAGCGTTGTAGATATTTCCATGTTTATACAGACGGCGGTGTGGTTTTTTCCATTTTATAGACATACCGCTGTAGGTATTTCCATGTTTATAGTGATAGCGGTGTAGATATTTCCATGTTTATACAGGTAGCGGTGTAGATATTTCCATGTTTATGCAGATAGCGGTGTTGATATTTCCATGTTTATAGGGATATCGGTGTAGATATTTCTATGGTTATACAGATAATGGTGTAGTTATTTCCATTTTTATACAGTTAGCAGTGTAGATATTTCCATGTTCATAGAGATGGCTGCGTAGATATTTCCATGTTTATACAGATGGCGGTGTAGATATTTCCATGTTTATACAGATGGCGGTGTAGGTATTTCCATGTTTATAGAGATATTGGTGTAGATATTTCCATATTAATAAAGACAGCAGTGTAGATATTGCCAGGTTTATATAGATAGCGGAGTTGGTATTTCCATGTTTATACAGATAGCAGTTTAGATATTTCCATGTTTATACAGATAGCGGTGTCTCAATTTCCATGTTTATACAGACAGAAGTGTAGATATTTCCATGTTTATAGAGATAGCTGTGTAGATTTTCCCATGTTTGTACAGATAGAGGTGTAGATATTTCCTTGTTTATACAGATGGCAGTGTAGATATTTCCATGTTTATACAGATAGTGGTGCAGATGTTTCCATGTTTATACAGATGACTGTGTAGGTATTTCCATGTTTTTACAGGTGGTGGTGTAGATATTTCCATGATTTTGAAGTTAACCATGTAGATATTTCCATGTTTATAAAGATAGCGGTGTAGGCATTTCCATGTTTATAGAGATAGCGTTGTAGGTATTTCAATATTTATAGCGATAGCGGTGTAGATATTTCCATGTTTATGCAGATAGTGGTGTAGATATTTCCATGTTTATACAGATAGCGGGGTAGTCATTTCTATGTTTATACAGATCGTGGTGTAGATATTTCCATTTTTATACAGATAGCGGTGTAGATATTTCCATGTTTATACAGAGAACGGGGTAGATATTTCCATGTTTACAGAGATAGCGTTGTAGATATTTTGATATTTGCACAGATTGGGCTGTACCTATTTTCATCTTTACACAGATAGCGTTGTACATATTTCCATGTCTACACAGATAGCTGTGTAGATATTTCCATGTTTACACAGATATTGTTGTAGATATGTCCATGTTTATACAGATAGCGGTGTAGATATTTCCATGTTTATAAAGATAGCGGTGTAGAGATTTCCATGTTTATACAGATAGCAGTGTAGGTATTTCCATGTTTATACAGAGAACGGTGTAGATATTTGCATGTTAATAGAGATTGCGTTGTAGCTAATTCCATGTTTATAGAGATAGCGGTGTAGATATTTCCATGCTTATACAGATAGCTGTGTAGGTATTTCCATGTTTATGGAGACAGCTGTGTAGATATTTCCATGTTTATACACACGGCAGTGTAGATATTTCCATGTTTATACAGATAGTGGTGTAGATATTTCTATGTTTATGCAATTGACTGTGTAGGTATTTCCTTGTTTATACAGATGGCGGTGAAGATATTTCCATGTTTGTAGAGATATCCATGTAGATATTTCCATGTTTATACAGCTAGCGGTGTGGGTATTTCCATGTTTATGGAGATAGCGGTGTAGTTATTTCCATGTTTATACAGATTGTTGTGTAGATATTTTCATGTGTATACACATGGCAGGCTAGATATTTCCATGTTTATACACATGGCAGTGTAGATATTTCCATGTTTATACACATGGAGATGTAGATATTTCCATGTTTATACACATGGAGATGTAGATATTTCCATGTTTATACAGATGACTGTGTAGATATTTACATGTTTTTCCAGATGGAGGTGTAGATATTTCCATGTTTATGCAGATGGCGGTGTGGCTATTTCCAAGTTTATATAGATAGCTGTGTAGATATTTCCATGTTTATAGACATGGCTGAGTAGATATTTACATGTTTATACAGATGGCTGTGTAGATATTTCCATGTTTATACCAATGGCGGTGTAGATGTTTGCATGTGTATGCAGATAGTGGTGTAGATTTTTCCATGTTTATACAGATGACTGTGTACGTATTTCCATGTTTATACAGATGGCGGTGTAGTTATTTCCATGTTTATAGAGATAGCCATGTAGATATTTCCATGTTTATAAAGATAGAGGTGTAGGAATTTCCATGTTTATAGAAATAGTGTTGTAGGTATTTCAATATTTATAGAGATAGCAGAGTAGATATTTCCAAGTTTATGCAGATAGCGGTGTAGATATTTCCATGTATATACAGATAGCGGTGTAGACATTTCCATGTTTTTACAGATCGTGGTGTAGATATTTCCATGTTTATACAGATAGCGGTGTAGATATTTCCATGTTTATACAGATAACGGGGTAGATATTTCCATGTTTACAGAGATAGCGGTGTAGATATTTTGATATTTGCAGAGATTGCGGTGTACATGTTTTCATCTTTCACAGAAAGCGGTATATATATTTCCATGTTTACACAGAGAGCTGTGTAGATATTTCCATGTTTACACAGATATTGTTGTGGATATTTCCATGTTTATACAGATAACGGTGTAGATATTTCCATGTTTATAAAGATAGCGGTGTAGATATTTCCATGCTTATACAGATAGCGGTGTAGGTATTTCCATGTGTTTAGAGATGGCAGTGTAGATATTTCCATGTTTATACAGATGGTAGTGTAGATATTTCCATGTTTATACAGATAGTGGTGTCGATATTTCCATGTTTATACAGGTAGAGGGGTAGATATTTCCATGTTTATGAAGATCTCGGTGCACATATTTCCATCTTTCTACAGATGAGAGTGTAGATGTTTCTATGTTTATAGAGACGGCGGTGTAGATATTTCCATGTTTATACAGAGAGCAGTGTAGGTATTTCCATGCTTATACAGATAGCGGTGTAGATATTTCCATGATTACAGAGATAGCGGTGTAGCTATTTCCATATTTGCGCATATTGCGGTGAAGATATTTCCATCTTTACATAGTCACCGGTGTACATATTTCCATGTTTACACAGATAACTGTCAAGATATTCCCATGTTTACACAGATAGTGTTGTAGATATTCCCATGTTTATACAGGTAGCGGTGTAGATATTTCCATGTTTACAAAGATAGCGGTGTAGATATTTCCATGTTTATAGAGATAGCGCTGGGGATATTTCCATGTTCATTCAGATAGCGATGTAGATATTCCCATGTTTATACACATAGCGGTGTAGATATTTCCATGTTTATACAGATAGCGGTGGAGATATTTCCATGTTTATACAGTTAGCAGTGCAGATATTTCCATGTTTATAGAGATAGCATTGGAGATATTTCCATGTTTATACAGATAGGGGTGGGTATATTTCCATGTTTATACACAAGGCGGTGTAGATATTTCCAAGTTTATACAGATAGCGGTGTCGCTATTTCTATGTTTATACAGATAGCAGTTTAGCTATTTTCCATGGTTATAGAGAGAACTGTGTAGATATTTCCATGTTTATACAGATAGCGGTGAAGATATTTCCATGTTTATACAGATGGCAGTGTAGATATTTCCTTGTTTATACATATAGTGGTGTAGACGTTTCCATGTTTATACAGATGAATGTGTATGTATTTCCATGTTTATACAGATGGCAGTGTAGATATTTCCATGTTTATAGAGATTGCCATGTAGATATTTCCATGTTTATAAAGATAGCGGTGTAGGCATTTTCATGTTTATACAGACAGCGGTGTAGGTATTTCAATATTTATAGAGATAGCAGAGTAGATATTTCCAAGTTTATAAAGATAGCGGTGTAGATATTTCCATTTATATGCAGATAGCGGTGTTGACATTTCCATGTTTATAGAGATCGTGGTGTAGATATTTCCATGTTTATACAGATAGCGGTGTAGTTATTTCCATGTTTATACACATAACGGGGTAGACATTTCCATGTTTACAGATATAGCGGTGTAGATATATTGATATTTGCACAGATTGCGGTGTATATGTTTTCATCTTTCACAGATAGCGGTGTAAATATTTGCATGTTTGCACAGATTGCAGTGCAGATATTTCCAACTTTACAAAAATACCGGTGTAGATATTTCCATGTTTTCACAGATAGCTGTGTAGACATTTCCATGTTTACACAGATAGCGTTGTAGATATTTCCATGTATATACTGATATCGGTGTACATATTTCCATGACTATACAGATAGCTGTGTGGATGTCACCATGTTTATACAGATGATTGTGTAGGTATTACCATGTTTATACAGATTTCGGTGTAGATATTTCCATGTTTTTACAGATGGCGGCGTAGATATTTCCATGTATATACAGATAACGGTGTGGATATTTCCATGTTTATACAGACAGTGGTGTAGATATTACCATGTTTACACAGATAGCGGTTTAGATATTTCCATCTTTGCACAGATTGCGGTGTAGATATTTCCATCTTTACAAAGATAGCGGTGTAGATATTTCCATGTTTACAGAGATTGCGGTGTTGATATTTCCATATTTACACAGATAGTGGTGTAGATGGTTCAATGTTTATACAGATAACTGTGTAGGTATTTCCATGTTTATACAGATGGCAGTGTAGATATTTCTATGTTTATAAAGAGGGCGGTGCAGATATTTTCATGTTTATACAGATGGCGGTGTAGATATTTCCATTTTTATGGAGATCGTGTTGTATATGTTTCCATGTTTATACAGATAGCGGTGTAGATATTTCCATGTTTACACAGATAGCTGTGTAGATATTTCCATGTTTACACTGATAGTGTTGTAGATTTTTCCATGTTTATACTGACAGCGGTGTAGATATTTCCATGTTTATACAGATAGCGGTGTAGATGTTTCCATGTTTATACAGATAGCGGTGGAGATATTTCCATGTTTATACAGATCGTGGTGTAGATATTTCCATGTTTATGGAGATAGCTGTGTAGATATTTCCATATATATACAGATAGCGGTGTAGATATTTCCATGTTTATTCAGAAGGCGGTGTAGTTATTTCCATGTTTATACAGATGGTGGTGTAGATATTTCCATGTTTATACTGACAGTGGTGTAGATGTTTCTATGTTTATACAGATAGTGGTGCAGATATTTCCATGTTTATACAGATAGCGCTGTAGATATCTCCATGTTTACAGAGATGGTGGTGTAGATAATTCCATATTTGCACAGATTGCGGTGTAGATATTTCCATCTTTACACAGATAGCGGTGTACATAATTCCATGTTTACACAGATAGCTGTGGATATTTCCATGTTTACACAGATAGTGTTGTAGATATTTCCATGTTTATACAGATAGAGTTGTAGATATTTCCATGTTTATACAGATAGCGGTGGAGATCTTTGCATATTTATACAGATGGCCATGGAGATATTTCCCTCTTTATACAGATGGTGGTGTAGATATTTCCAAGTTTATACAGATAGCGGTGTAGATATTTCCATGTTTATACAGATAGTGGTGTAGATATTTGCATGTTTATACAGGTAGAGATGTAGATATTTCCATGTTTATACAGATCGCGGTGTAGATATTTCCATGTTTATGCAGACGGCGGTGTAGATATTTCCATGTTTATAGAGATGGCGGTGTAGGTATTTCTATGTTTATAGAGACAGCGGTGTAGATAATTCCATGTTTCTAGAGATGGTGGTGTAGGTATTTCCATGTTTATAAAGATAGTGGTGTAGTAATTTCCAAGTTTATTCAGATAGCGGTGTAGATATTTCCATGCGTATACAGATGGTGGTGTTGATATTTCCGTGTTTATACACATAGCGGTGTAGACATTTCCATGTTTATTCTGCTCACGGTGCAGGTATTTCCATGTTTATACAGATAGCAGTTTAGATATTTCCATGTTTATACAGATAGCGGTGTCTCAATTTCCATGTTTATACAGATGGCAGTGTAGATATTTCCATGTTTATTGAGATAGTGGTGTGGATATTTCCATGTTTATACAGATGACTGTGTATGTATTTCCATGTTTATACAGATGGCGTTGTAGATATTTCCATGTTTATACAGATAGCCATGTAGTTACTTCCATGTTTATACAGATAGCGGTGTAGGAATTTCCATGTTTATAGAGATAACGGTGTAGATATTTCCATGTTTATACACATGGCAGTCTAGATATTTCCAAGTGTATACAGATGGCAGTGTAGATATTTCCATGTTTATACAGATGGTGGGGTAGATATTTCCAAGTTTATACAGATAGCAGTGTAGATGTTTCCATGTTTCTACAGATAGCAGTGTAGATATTTCCATGTTTATACAGATAGCTGTGTAGTTATTTCCATGTTTATAGAGATAGCGGTGTAGACATTTCCATGTTTATACCGATGTCAGAGTAGATATTTCCATGTGTATACAGATGGCAGTGTACATATTTCCAGGTTTATACAGATGGAGTTGTAGATATTTCCATGTTTATACAGATGACTGTGTAGGTATTTTCCTGTTTTTACAGATGGCGGTGAAGATATTTCCATGTTTATACAGATAGCGGTGTGGCTATTTCCATGTTTATACAGATAGCAGTGTAGATATTTCCATGTTTATAGAGATGGCTGTGTAGATATTTCCATGTTTATACAGATGGCAGTGTAGATATTTCCATGTTTATAGAGATAGTGGTGTAGATATTTCCATTTTTATACAGATGACTTGTATGTATTTCCATGTTTATACAGATGTCGTTGTAGATATTTCCATGTTTATACAGATAGTCATGTAGTTACTTCCATGTTTATACAGATAACGGTGTAGGAATTTCCATGTTTATAGAGATAATGGTGTAGATATTTCCATGTTTACACACATGGCAATGTAGATATTTCCATGTGTATACAAATGTCAGTGTAGGTATTTCCATGTTTATACAGATGGAGGTGTAGATATTTCCAAGTTTATACAGATAGCAGTGTAGATATTTCCATGTTTGTACAGATAGCGGTGTAGATATTTCCATGTTTATACAGATAGCTGTGTAAGTATTTCCATGTTTATAGAGATAGCGGTGTAGATATTTCCATGTTTATACAGATGTCAGTGTAGATATTTCCATATGTATAGAGATGGCAGTGTAGATATTTCCATGTTTATAGAGATGGCTGTGTAGATATTTCCAAGTTTATACAGATGGCAGTGAAGGTATTTCCATGTTTACAGAGATAGCGGTGTAGATATTTCCATCTTTGCACAGATTGCGGTGTAGATATTTCCATCTTTACACAGATAGCGGTGTACATATTACCATGTTTACACTGATAGCGGTGTAGATATTTCGATGTTTACACAGATAGTGTTGTAGATATTTACATGTTTATACAGATAGCGGAGTAGGTATTTCTATGTTTATAAAGATAGCGGTGTAGATGTTTCCATCTTTATACAGATAGTGGTGTAGATATTTCCATGTTTATACAGATGGCAGTGTACATATTTCCATGTGTATACAGATGGCAGTGTAGATATTTTCATGTTTATACAGATGGAGGTGTAGATACTTCCATGTTTATGCAGATGACAGTGTAGATATTTCCATGTTTTTACAGATGGCGGTGTAGATATTTCCATGATTATACAGGGAGCGTTTTGGCTATTTCCATGTCTATACAGACCGCAGTGTAGATATTTCCATGTTTATAGAGATGGCTGTGCAGATATTTCCATGTTTACACCGATGGCCGTGTAAATATTCCATGTTTATACAGATAATGGTGTAGATATTTCCATGTTTATACAGATGACTGTGTAGGTATTTCCATGTTTATGCAGATGTCTGTGTAGATATTTCTATGTTTATAGAGATAGCCATGGAAGTATTCCCGTGTTTATAAAGATAGCGTTGTAGTCATTTCCATGTTCATAGAGATAGCTGTGTAGATATTTCCCTTTTTATACAGATACCTGTGTAGATATTTCCATGTTTATACAGGTAGAGGTGTAGATATTTCCATGTTTATGCAGATCTCGGTGAAGATATTTCCATCTTTCTACAGATGGCAGTGTAGTTATTTCTATGTTTATAGAGATGGCGGTGTAGATAATTCCATATTTATACAGACGGCGGTGTAGTTATTTCCATGTTTATGCTGATGGCGGTGTAGATATTTTCATGTTAATAAAGATGGCAGTGTACATATTTCTAAGTTTATAGAGATAGCGGTGTAGATAATTCCATGTTTATAGAGATGGCGGTGTAGTTATTTCCATGTTTATAGAGATAGTGGTGAAAGTATTTCCATGTTTATACAGATAGCGGTGTAGATATTTCCATTTTTATATAGATAGCGGTGAATGTATTTCCATTTTTATACAGATAGTGGTGTAGATATTTCCATGTTTATACAGATAGCGTTGTAGATAATTCCATGGTTATAAAGATAACAATGTAGTTATTTCCAAGTTTATACAGATAGCGGTGGAGATGTTTCCATGTCTATACAGATAGCGGTGAAGGTATTTCCATGTTTATACAGATAGCTGTGTACATATTTCCATGTTTACACAGATAGCGTTGTACTTATTTCCGTGTTAACACAGATAGTGTTGTAGATATTTCCTTGTTTATACAGATAGCGGTGTAGATATTTCCATGCTTACATAGATCGTGGTGTAGATATTTCCATCTTTACACAGATAGCGGTGTACATATTTCCATGTTTACACAGATAGCGGTGTAGATATTTCCATGTTTACACAGATAGTGTTGTAGATATTTCCATGTTTATAGAGATAGTAGTGCAGATATTTCTATGTTTATAAAGATAGCGGTGTAGATGTTTCCATCTTTACACAGATAGTGGTGTGGATATTTCCATGTTTATACAGATGGCGGTGTAGTTATTTCCATATTTATAGAGATAGCAGTGTAGATATTTCCGTGTTCATACAGACGGTAGTGTACATATTTCCTTCTGTATACAGATGGCAGTGTTGATATTTCCATGTTTATACAGATGGATGTGTAGGTATTTCCATGTTTGTACAGATAACAGTGTAGATATTTCCATGTTTATACAGATGGCGGTGTAGATATTTCCATGTTTATACAGATCGCAGGTTTGGTATTTCCATGTTTGTGCAGATAAAGGTGTATATATTTCCATGTTTATACAGCTCGCGGTGTAGATATTTCCATCTTTATAGAGATGGCTGTGTAGATATATCCATTTTTATAGAGATAGCCTTGTAGATATTTCCATGATTATACAGATAGCGGTGTAGATATTTCCATGTTTATACAGAGAGCGGTGCATATAATTCCATGTTTATAGAGATAGCGTTGTAGATATTTCCATCTTTGCACAGATTGCGGTGTAGATATTTCCATCTTTCCACAGAGAGCGGTGTAGATATTTCCATGGTTACACAGATAGCTGTTTAGATATTTCCATGTTTACACAGAGAGCTGTTTAGATATTTCCATATTTACACAGATAGCATTGTAGATATTTCCAGGTTAATACAGATAGCGGTTTAGATATTTCCATGTTTATACAGATAGCGGTGTAGATGTTTCCATGTCTATACAGATAGCGGTGGAGGTATTTCCATGTTTATACAGATCGTGGTGTAGATATTTCCATGTTTATACAGATAGAAGTGTTCATATTTCCAAGTTTATACAGATAGCGGTGTAGGTATTTCCATGTTTACAGAGATAGCGGTGTAGATATTTCCATATTTGCAAAATTGCGGTGTAGATATTTCCATCTTTACACAGATAGCGGTGTACAAATTTCCATGTTTACACAGATAGCGGTGAAGATATTTCCATGTTAACACAGATAGTTTTGTAGATATTTCCATGTTTATACAGATAGCTGTGTAGGTATTTCCATATTTATGGAGATCATGGTGTAGATATTTCCATATTTATACAGATAGCGGTGCGGATATTTCCATGTTTATACAGATAGTGTTGTAGATTTTCCATGTTTATACAGATAGCGGTGTAGATATTTCCATGTTTATAAAGATAGCGGTGTAGATATTTCCATGTTTATACCGATAGCGGTGTAGATATTTCCATGTTTATACCGATAGCAATGTAGATATTTCCATGTTTATAGAGAGAGCGGTGGAGATTTTTCCATGTTTATACAGATGGCGGTGTAGATATTTCCATGTTTATACAGATAGTAGTGCAGATATTTCCATGTTTATACAGATGACTGTGTATGTTTTTCCATATTTATGAAGATGGCGTTGTAGTTATTTCCACGTTTATACAGAAAACCATGTAGATACTTCCATGTTTATACAGATAGCGGTGTAGGAATTTCCATGTTTATAGAGATAACTGTGTAGATATTTCCATGTTTATACACATGGCAGTGTGGAGATTTCCATGGTTATACAGATGGTAGTGTAGGTATTTCCATGTTTATACAGATGGAGGTGTAGATATTTCCAAGTTTATACAGATAGCGTTGTAGATATTTCCACGTTTCTACAGATAGAGTTGTAGATATTTCCATGTTTATACAGATAGCTGTGTAGGTATTTCCATGTTAATAGAGATAGCAGTGTAGATATTTCCATGTTTATAGAGATGGCAGTGTAGATATTTCCATGTGTATAGAGATGGCAGTGTAGATATTTCCAGCTTTCTACAGATGGAGTTGAGGATATTTCCATGTTTATACAGATGACTGTGTAGGTATTTTCATGTTTTTACAGATGGCGGTGTAGATATTTCCCTGTTTGTACAGATAGCGGTGTGGCCATTTCCATGTTTATACAGATAGCAATGTAGATATTTCCATGTTTTTAGAGATGGCTGTGTAGATATTTCCATGTATATACAGATGTCAGTGTAGATATTTCCATGTTTATACAGATAGTGGTGTAGATATTTCCATGTTTATACAGATGACTGTGTAGGTATTTCCATGTTTATACAGACGGCGTTGTAGATATTTCCATGTTTATAGAGATAGCCATGTAGATATTTCCATGTTTATACAGATAGCCGTGTTGCCATTTCCATGTTTATAGTGATAGCGGTGTAGATATTTCCATATTTACACAGATAGTGGTGTAGGTATTTCCATGTTTATACAGATCGCGGTGTACATATTTCCATTTTTATACAGATAGCGGTGTAGATATTTCCATGTTTATACAGATAGCGGTGTAGATATTTCCATGTTTATACAGATAGCAGTGTAGATATTTGCATGTTTACAGACATAGCGGTGTAGATATTTCCATCTTTGCACAGATTGCGATGTAGATATTTCCATCTTTACGCAGATAGCGGTGTACATATTTCCATGTATACACAGATAGCTGTTTAGGTATTTCCATGTTTACACAGATAGTTTTGTAGATATTTCCATGTTTAAACAGATAGCGGTGTAGATATTTCCATATTTATAGAGATTGTTGTGTAGATATTTCCATATTTATACAGATAGCGGTGTAGATATTTTCATGTTTATACCGATAGCGGTGTAGATATTTCCATGTTTATACCGATAGCGGTGGAAATATTTCCATATTTATACAGATAGCGGTGGAGATATTTCCATGTTTATACAGATGGCGGTGTAGATATTTCCATGTTTATACAGATAGCGGTGTGGCTATTTCCATGTTTATACAGATAGCAGTGTAGATATTTCCATGTTTATACAGATGGCAGTGTAGATATTTCCATGTTTATAGAGATAGTGGTGTGGATATTTCCATGTTTATACAGATGACTGTGTATGTATTTCCATGTTTATACAGATGGCGTTGTAGATATTTCCATGTTTATACAGATAGCCATGTAGTTACTTCCATGTTTATACAGATAGCGGTGTAGGAATTTCCATGTTTATAGAGAAAACGGTGTAGATATTTCCATGTTTATATACATGGCAGTCTAGATATTTCCAAGTGTATACAGATGGCAGTGTAGATATTTCCATGTTTATACATATCGAGGGGTAGATATTTCCAAGTTTATACAGATAGTCGTGTAGATGTTTCCATGTTTCTACAGATAGCAGTGTAGATATTTCCATGTTTCTACAGATAGCTGTGTAGTTATTTCCAGGCTTATAGAGATAGCGGTATAGATATTTCCATGTTTATACCGATGTCAGTGTAGATATTTCCATGTGTATGTAGATGGCAGTGTAGATATTTCCAGGTTTATACAGATAGCGGAGGAGATATTTCCATGTTTTTACAGATACTGGTGCAGATATTTCGATGTTTATAGAGATGGCTCTGTAGATATTTCCATGTTTATACAGATGTCAGTGTAGATATTTCCATGTTTATACAGATAGTGGTGTAGGTATTTCCATGTTTATACAGATAGCTGTGTACGTATTTCCATGTTTATACAGATGGCGTTGTAGGTATTTCCATGTTTATAGAGATAGCCATGTAGATATTTCCATGTTTATACAGATAGAGGTGTAGACATTTCCATGTTTATAGAGATAGCGGTGTAGATATTTCCATATTTATGCAGACAGCAGTGTAGATATTTCCAAGTTTATGGAGATCGTGGTGTAGATATTTCCATATTTATACAGATAGCAGTGTAGGTATTTCCACGTTTATACAGACAGCGGTTTAGATATTTCCATGTTTTCAGAGAGAGCGGTGTAGATATTTCCATATTTGCACAGATTGCGCTGTAGATATTTCCATCTTTACACAGATAGCTGTGTACATATTCCCATGTTTACACAGATAGCGGTGTATTTATTTCCGTATTAACTCAGATAGTGTTGTAGATATTTCCATGTTTATACAGATAGCGGTGTAGATATTTCCATGTTTATTCAGTTTGTGGTGTAGATATTTCCATTTTTATTCAGACAGCAGTGTAGATATTTTCATGTTTATAGAGATAGCAGTGTAGATATTTCCATATTTACAGAGATAGTGGTGTAGTTATTTCCATCTTTGCACAGATTGCGATGTAGATATTTCCATCTTTACACAGATAGCGGTGTAGATATTTCCATGTTTATACAGAGAGCAGTGCAGATGTTTACATCTTTATAGAGATAGCCGTTTAGATATTTGCATTTTTGCACATTTTGCGGTGTAGGTATTTCCATCTTTACATAGATAGCGGTGTAGATATTTCCATGTTTACACAGATAGCTGTCTGGATATTTCCATGTTTACACTGATAGCTTTGTAGATATTTCCATGTTTATACAGATAGCAGTGTAGATATTTCCATTTTTATAGAGATCGCGGTGCAGATATTTCCATGTTTATACAGATAGCGATGGAGATATTTCCATGTTTATACAGATAGCGGTGGAGATATTTCCATGTTTATTGAGATGGCGGTGTAGATATTTCCATGTTTATACAGATGGCGGTGTAGATATTTCCATGTTTTCACAGATGGCGGTGTAGATATTTCCATGTTTATACAGATGACTTTGTAGTTGTTTCCATGTTTATACAGAAGGCAGTTTAGATATTTCCATATTTATAGACTTAGCCATGTAGATATTTCCATGTTTATACAGATAGCGATGGAGATATTTCCATGTTTCTAGAGATGGTGGTGTAGATATTTCCAAGTTTATAGAGATAGTGGTGTAGATATGTACATGTTTATACAGGTAGCGGTGTAGATATTTCCATGTTTACAGAGATAGCAGTGTAGATATTTCCATATTTATACAGATAGCGGTTTACATATTTGCATGTTTATTCAGATGGTGGTGTAGATATTTCCATGTTTATACAGATAGCGGTGTGGCTATCACCATGTTTATACAGATGGCAGTGTAGATATATCCATGTTTATATAGATAGTGGAGTAGATATTTCCATGGTTATAAAGATAGCGTTGAAGATATTTCCAAGTTTATAGAGATAGCGGTGGAGATATTTCCATGTTCATAGAGATAGCGATGGAGATATTTCCATGTTTGTACATATAACTATGTAGAAATTTCCATGTCTATGCAGATAGCGGTGTAGATATTTCCGTGTTTATGCAGATAGCGGTGTTGATATTTCCATGTATATAGAGATAGCCATGTAGATATTTACATGTTTATACAGATAGCGGTGTAGACATTTCCATGTTTATAGGGATAGCGGTGTGGATATTTCCATATTTATACAGATAGCGGTGTAGATATTTCCATATTTATACGGATAGCGGTGTAGGTATTTCCATGTTTATACAGATAGCGGTGTAGTTATTTCCATGTTTATACAGATGACTGTGTACATATTTACATGTTTACACAGATGGCGGTGTAGATATTTCCAAGTATATAGAGATAGCGGTGTAGATATATCCATGTTTATACTGATAGCTGTGTAGATATTTCCATGTTTATAGAGGTAGCGGTGTAGATAATTCCATATTTGTACAGATAGCCGTGTAGATATTTCCATGTTTATTCAGATGGCGGTGTAGATATTTCCATATATATACAGACAGCTGTGTGGCTATTTCCATGTTTATACAGATGGCAGTGTAGATATTTCCATGTTTATACAGATAGCAGTGTAGATATTTCCATGTTTATACAGATAGCGGTGAAGATATTTCCATGTTTATACAGATAGCGGTGGAGATATATCCATGTTTATGCTGATTGCGGTGTAGACATTTCCATGTTTATACAGATAGCGGTGTAGATATTTCCATATTTTCAGAGATAGAGGTGTAGATATGTCCATATTTGCACAGATTGCGGTGTACATATTTCCACGTTTATACAGATAGCGGTGTAGATATTTCAATGTTTGTAGAGTTAGCGGTTTAGTTATTTCCATATTTATACAGATGGCAGTGCAGATTTTCCATGTTTATACAGATAGCGGTGTTGACATTTCCATGTTTATAGAGATAGCGGTGTAGATATTTCCATATTTATACAGATAGCGGAGTAGATATTTCCATGTTTGTACAGATAGCAGTGTAGATATTAACATGTTTATACAGATAGCGGTGTAGATATATCCATGTTTATACAGATTGTGGTGTAGATATTTCCATGTTTATACAGATAGCGGTGTAGATATTTCCATGTTTATACAGATAGTGGTGTAGATATTTCCATGTTTACAGAGGCAGAGGTGAAGATATTTCCATATTCACACAGATTGCGGTGTACATATTTCCATGTTTACACAGACAGCTGTTCAGCTATTTCCATGTTTACACAGATAGTGTTGTAGATATTTCCATGTTTATGGAGATTGCAGTGTAGATATTTCCATTTTTATAAACATAGCGGTGTAGATATTTCCATGTTTATACAGATAGCAGTGGAGATATTTCCATGTTTATATAGATAGCGCTGTAGATATTTGCATGTTTATACAGATAGCAGTTTAGATATTTCCAAGTTTATACAGATGGCGGTGTAGATTTTTCCATATTTATACAGATATCGGTTTAGATATTTCCATGTTTATAGAGATTGCAGTGTAGATTTTTCCATGTTTATGGAGATGGCGATGTAAATATTTTCATGTTTACAGAGATGGTGGTGTAGATATTTCCATGTTTATACATATGACTGTGTAGATATTTCCATGTATATACAGATGGCGGAGTAGATATTTCCATGTTTATACAGATAAAGGTGGAGATATTTCCTTGTTTATACAGATCGTGGTGTAGACATTTCTATGTTTATAAAGAGAGCCGTGTAGATATTTCCATGTTTATACGGGTAGCAGTGTACATATATCCATGTTTATACAGATCGTTGTGTAGATATTTCCATTTTCCTCAGCAGGCAGTTTAGATATTTCCATGTTTATACAGATGGCGGTGTAGAAATTTCCATGTTTATACAGACAGCGGTGCAGATATCTCCATGTTCATTCAGAAGGCGGTGTAGATATTTCCTTGTTTACAGAGATGGCGGTGTAGATATTTCTATGTTTATAGAGATAGCGGTGTAGGTATTTCCATGTGTATAGAGACGGTGGTGTAGGTATTTCCATGTTTATAGAGATACTGGTGTAGATATTTCCATGTTTATTCAGATAGCGTAGAAGTTATTTCCATGTTTATACAGATGGCGGTGTAGATAGTTTCATGTTTATGGAGATGGCCGTGTAGATATTTTCACGTTTATAGAGATGGTGGTGTAGATATTTCCATGTTTATAGAGATAGCGGTGTAGATATTTCCATGTTTATACAGATGGCGGTGTAGATATTTCCATGCTTATACAGATGGCAGTGTAGATATATCCATGTTTATACAGATAGCGGTGGAGATATTTCCATATTTATAAAGATAGCGTTGTAGATATTTCCATGTTTATACAGATAACGGTTTAGATATATCCATGTTTATACAGATAGCGGTGTAGATATTTCCATGTTTATACAGATAGTGGTGTTGGTGTTTCCATGATTATACAACTAGCATTTTAGATATTTCCATGTTTATACAGCTCGCGGTGTTGTTATTTCCATCTTTATAGAGATGGCAGTGTAGATACTTCCATGTTTTTACAGATAGCGTTGTAGATACTTCCGTGTTTATACAGATGGTGGTGTATATATTTCCATGTTTACGGAGATCACGTTGCAGATATTTTCAGGTTTATAAAGATGGCGGTGTAGATATTTCCACGTATATAGAGATGGCGGTGTAGATATTTCCATGTTTATAGAGATAGCGGTGTAGGGATTTCCGTGTTTATAGAGATGGCGGTGAAGTTATTTCCATGTCAATGCAGATGGCTGTGTAGATATTTCCATGTCCATATAGATGGCAGTGTAGATATTTCCATGTTTAAGCAGATGGTGGTGTCGATATTTCCATGTTTATAGAGATGACTGTGTAGATATTTCCATGTTTATACAGATGGTGGTGTAGGTATTTCCATACTTATAGAGATAGAGGTGTAGATATTTCCATGTTTATGCAGATAGCGGTGTAGGTATTTCCATGTTTATAGAGATAGCGGTGCAGATATTTCCATATTTATACAGATAGCTTTGTAAATATTTCTATGTTTACACAGATAGCGGTGTAGATATTTCCATCTTTGAACAGATTGCGGTGTGGATATTTCCATGTTTATTCAGATAGAGTTGTAGATATTTCCATGTTTACACAGATAGCTCTGTAGAAATTTTCATGTTTACACAGATAGCATTATAGATATTTCCATGTTTATAGAGATAGTGGTTTAGTTATTTTCATGTTTATACAGATAGCTGTGTTGTTATTTCCATGTTTATACAGATAGCGGTGTAGATTGTTCCATGTTTATGGAGATGGCGGTGTAGATATTTTCATGTTTATAGAGATGTTGGTGTAGATATTTCGATTTTTATAGAGATGACTGTGTAGATATTTCCATGTTTATACAGATGGCGTTGTAGATATTTCCATGTTTATACAGATAGCGGTGGAGATATTTCCTTGTATATAGAGATCGTGTTGTAGATGTTTCTATGTTTATACAGATAGCCGTGTAGATATTTCCATGTTTATACAGGTAGCGGTGTTCATATTTTCATGTTTATACAGATGTTGGTGTAGATATTTCCATTTTCCTCAGATGGCAGTTTAGATATTTCCATGTTTATACAGATGGCGGTGTATATATTTCCATGTTCATTCAGAAGGCGGTATAGGTAGTTCTATGTTTACAGAGATGGCGGTGTTGATATTTCCGTGTTTATAGAGATAGCGGTGTAAATATTTCCATGTGTATAGAGATGGTGGTGTAGGTATTTCCATGTTTATAATGACAGTGGTGTAGATATTTCCATGTTTTTTCAGATAGTGGTGTAGGTATTTCCATGTTTATACAGATAGCGGAGTAGATATTTCCATGTTTATACATATAGTGGTGTAGATATTTTCATGTTTATACAGATAGCTGTGTAGATATATCCATGTTTATACAAATTGTGGTGTAGATATCTCCAGGTTTATACAGATAGCGGTGTAGTTATTTCCATGTTTATACAGAGAGTGGTGTAGATATTTCCAAGTTTACAGAGATAGAGGTGTAGATATTTCCATATTTGCAAAGATTGCGGTGTAGATATTTCCATCTTCACACAGATTGTGGTGTACATATTTCCATATTTAAACAGACATCTCTGTACGTATTTCCATGTTAACACAGATAGTGTTGTAGATATTTCCACGTTTATACAGATTGCGTTGTAGATATTTACATCTTTATAAAGATAGCGGTGTAGATATTTCCATGTTTATAGAAATAGCGGTGTAGATATTTCCATGTTTAGACAGACAGCATTGTAGATATTTCCATGTTTATACAGAGATTGGAGGAGATATATCCATGTTTATACAGATAGCGGTGGAGATATTTCCATGTCTCTAGAGATGGTGGTGTAGATATTTCCAAGTTTATGCAGGTAGCGGTGTAGGTATTTCCATGTTTATAGAGATAGCGGTGTAGATATGTCCATGTTTATACAGGTAGCGGTGTAGATATTTCCATGTTTACAGAGATAGCGGTGTAGATATTTCCATATTTATACAGATAGCGGTTTCCATATTTGTATGTTTATTCAGATGGTGGTGTAGATATTTCCATGTTTATACAGATAGCGGTGTGGCTATTACCATGTTTATACAGATGGCAGTTTAGATGTATCCATGTTTATACAGATAGTGGAGCAGATATTTCCATGGTTATAAAGATAGCAGTGAAGATATTTCCAAGTTTATAGAGATAGCGGTGAAGATATTTCCATGTTCATTGAGATAGCGATGTTTTGTACAGATAACTATGTAAATATTTCCATGTCTATGCAGATAGCGGTGTATATATTTCCGTGTTTATGCAGATAGCGGTGTTGATATTTCCTTGTTTATAGAGATAGCAATGTAGATATTTCCAGGTTTATACTGATAGCGGTGTAGACATTTCCATGTTTGTAGGGATAGCGGTGTGGATATTTCCATATTTATAAAGATAGCGGTGTAGATATTTCCATGTTTATACGTATAGCAGTGTAGGTATTTCCATGTTTATACAGATAGCGGTGTAGTTATTTCCATGTTTATACAGATGACTGTGTACATATTTCCATGTTTACACAGATGGCGGTGTAGATATTTCCATGTTTATAGAGATAGCGGTGTAGATATATCCATGTTTAAACAGATAGCTGTGTAGATATTTCCATGTTTATAGAGGTAGCGGTGTAGATATTTCCATATTTATACAGATACCCGTGAAGATATTTCCATGTTTATTCAGATGGCGGTGTAGATATTTCCATATATATATAGATAGCTGTGTGGCTATTTCCATTTTTATACAGATGGCAGTGTAGATATTTCCATGTTTATACAGATAGCAGTGTAGATATTTCCATGTGTATACAGATAGCAGTGTAGATATTTCCATGTTTGTACAGATTGCGGTGTAGATATTTCCATGTCTATACAAATAGCGGTGTAGTTATTTCCATGTTTATACAGATAGCGGTGTAGATATTTCCATGTTTATACAGATAGCGGTGGAGATATTTCCATGTGAATACAGATGGCGTTGTAGATATTTCCATGTTTCTACAGATGACTGTGTAGATATTTCCATATTTTTACAGATCGCGGTGTAGATATTTCCATGTTTATACAGATCGCAGTGTAGATATTTCCATGTTTATTCAGATAGCGATGTAGATATTTCCATGTTTATGGAGATGGCTGTGTAGATATTTCCATGTTTATACAGATGGCAGTGTAGATATTTCCGTGTTTATACAGATAGTGGTGTGGATATTTCTAAGTTTATACAGATGACTGTGAATGTATTTCCATGTTTCTACAGATGGCGGTGTAGGTATTTCCATATGTATAGAAATAGCCATGTAGATATTTCCATGTTTAAAAAGATAGCGGTGTAGACATTTCCACGTTTATAGAGATAGCGGTGTAGATATTTCCATATTTATACAGATAGTGGTGTAGATATTTCCATGTTTATACAGATAGCAGTGTAGATGTTTCCATGTTTATACAGATAGCGGTGTAGATATATCCATGTTTATACAGATCATGGTTTAGATATGTCCATGTTTATACAGACAGCGGTGTACATATTTCCATGTTTATATAGATAGCGGAGAAGATATTTCAATATTTACAGAGATAAATGTGTAGATATTTCCATATTTCCACAGATTGCGGTGTAGATATTTCCACATTTATACAGATAGCGGTGTAGATATTTCCATGTTTATACAGATAACGGTGTAGATATTTCCATCTTTATACAGATGACTGTGTAGATATTTCCATGTGTATACAGATGGCAGTGCAGATATTCCCATGTTTATGCAGATAGCGGTGTGGCTATTCCCATGTTTATAGAGGTAGCGTTGTAGATATTTCCATGTTTATAGAGATGGCTGTGTAGATATTTCCATGTTTATACAGACGGCAGTGTAGATATTTCCACGTTTATACAGATAGTGGTGTAGATGTTTCCATGTTTATACAGATGACTGTGTAGCTATTTCCAAGTATATACAGATGGCAGTGTAGATATTTCCATGTTTATAGAGATAGCGGTATAGTTATTTCCGTGTTTATACAGACAGCGGAGTAGATATTTCCATGTTTATACAGATAGTGGTGTAGATATTTCCATGTTTATACAGATTGTGGTTTAGATATTTCCATGTTTACAGAGGTAGAGGTGTAGATATTTCCATATTTGCACAGATTGCGGTGTAGATATTTCCATCTTCACACAGATTGCGGTGTACATATTTCCATGTTTACACAGACAGCTGTGTAGATATTTCCTTGTTTACACAGATAATGTTGTAGGTATTTCCATGTTTATAGAGATTGCGGTGTAGATATTTCCATGTTTATAAAGATAGCAGTGTACATATTTCCATGTTTATACAGACAGCGGTGGAGATATTTCCATGTTTATACAGATAGATCTGTAGATATTTGCATGTTTATACAGATCGCGGTGTAGATATTTCCATGTTTATACAGATAGCGGTGTAGATATTTCCATGTTTATACAGATAGCGGTGTAGATACTTCCATGTTTATTCAGAGAGCGGTGGAGATATTTCCATGTTTATACAGATATCGGTGGAGATATTTCAATGTTTATAGAGATGGTGGTGTAGATATTCTCAAGTATATGCAGATAGCGGTGTAGATATTTCCATGTTTATAGAGATAGTGGTGTAGATATTTCCATGTTTATACAGGTAGCGGTGTAGATATTTCCATGTTTACAGAGATAGCGGTGTAGATACTTCCATATTTATAGAGATAGTGGTGTAGATATTTGTATGTTTATTCTGATGGCGGTGTAGATATTTCCATGTTTATACAGAGAGCGTTGTAGACATTTCCATGTTGATAAAGATTTTGGTGTGGATATTTCCATGTTTATACAGATAGCGGTGTAGATATTTCCATGTTTATACAGATAGTTGTGTACATATATCCATGTTTACAGAGATATAGGTGTAGATATTTCCATATTTGCACAGATTGCAGTTTAGATATTTGCATCCTCACACAGATTGCGGTGTACATATTTCCATGTTTACACAGACTCCTGTGTAGATATTTCCATGTTTACACAGAGAGTGTTGTTGATATTTCCATGTTTATAGTCATTGCGGTGTAGATATTTCCATGTTTATACAGATAGCAGTGTAGATATTTCCATGTTTATACAGATAGCGGTGTAGATATTTCCATTTTTATACAGATAGCGGTGTAGATATTTCCATGTTTATACAGAGAATGGTAGAGATATTTCCATGTTTATACAGATAGCGGTGGAGATATTTCCATGTTTCTAGAGATGGTGGTGTAGATATTTCGAAGTTTATGCAGGTTGTGTTGTAGATATTTCCAAGTTTATAGAGATAGCGGTGTAGACATGTCCATGTTTATACATGTAGCGGTGTAGATATTTCCATGTTTACAGAGATAGCGGTGAAGATATTTCCATATTTATAAAGATAGCGGTGTAGATATTTGTATGTTTATTCAGATGGTGGTGTAGATATTTCCATGTTTATACAAATAGCGGTGTGGCTATTTCCATATTTATACAGATAGCGGTTTACATATTTGTATGTTTATTCAGATGTTGGTGTAGATATTTCCATGTTTATACAGATAGCGGTGTGGCTATTACCATGTTTATACAGATGGCATTGTAGATATATCCATGTTTATACAGATAGTGGAGTAGATATTTCCATGGTTATAAAGATAGCGTTGAAGATATTTCCAAGTTTATAGAGATAGCAGTGGAAATAATTCCATGTTCATAGAGATAACGATGGAGATATTTCCATGTTTGTACAGGTAACGATGTAGATAATTCCATGTCTATGCAGTTAGCGGTGTAGATATTTCCGTGTTTATGCACATAGCGGTGTTGATATTTCCATGTTTATAGAGATAGCCATGTAGATATTTCCATGTTTATACAGTTATCCTTGTAGACATTCCCATGTTTATAGGGATAGCGGTGTGGATATTTCCATATTTATACAGATAGCGGTGTAGATATTTCCATGTTTATACAGATAGCGGTGTAGATATTTCCATGTTTATACAGATGACTGTGTACATATTTCCACGTTTTTACAGATGGCGGTGTAGATATTTCCATGTTTATAGAAATAGCGGTGTAGATATATCCATGTTTATACAGATAGCTGTGTAGATATTTCCATGTTTATAAAGGTAGCAGTGTAGATATTTCCATATTTATACAGATAGCCGTGTAGATATTTCCATGTTTATTCAGATGGTGGTGTAGTTATTTCCATATTTATACAGATAGCGGTGTGGCTATTTCCATGTTTATACAGATGGCAGTGTAGATATTTCCATGTTTATACAGATAGCGGTGTAGATATTTCCATGTTTATACAGATAGCAGTGTAGATATTTCCATGTTTATACAGATTGCTGTGTAGATATTTCCATGTCTATACTGATAGCGGTGGAGATATTTCCATGTTTATACAGATGACGGTGTAGATATTTCCATGTTTATACAGATAGCTGTGGAGATATTTCCATGTGTATACAGATGGCGGTGTAGATATTTCCATGTTTATACAGATAGCTGTGGAGATATTTCCATGTGTATACAGATGGCGGTGTAGATATTTCCATGTTTCTACAGATGACTGTGTAGATGTTTCCAAATTTTTACAGATGGCGTTGTAGATATTTCCTGGTTTATACAGATAGCAGTTTAGCTATTTCCATGTTTATTCAGATAGCGATGTAGATATTTCCATGTTTATAGAGATGGCTGTGTAGATATTTCCAGGTTTATACAGATGGCCGTGTAGATGTTTCCGTGTTTATACAGATAATGGTGTGGATATTTCTATGTTTAAACAGATGACTGTGTAGGTATTTCCATGTTTATACAGATGGCAGTGTAGATGTTTCCATATTTATAGAAATAGCCATGTAGATTTTTCCATATATATACAGATAGCGGTGTAGACATTTCCATGTTTATAGAGATAGCGGTGTAGGTAGTTCCATATTTATACAGATAGCGGTGTAGATATTTCCATGTTTATACAGATAGCGGTGTAGATGTTTCCATGTTTATACAAATAGCAGTGTAGATAAACCCATGTTTATACAGATCGTGGTGTAGATATTTCCATGTTTATACAGACAGCGGTGTAGATATTTCCATGTTTATATAGATAGCGGAGTAGATATTTCCATATTTACAGAGATAGATATGTTGATATTTCCATATTTCCACAGATTGCGGTGAAGGTGTTTCCACCTTTATAGTGATAGCGGTGTAGATATTTCCATGTTTACACAAATAACGGTGTAGATATTTCCATCTTTATACAGATGACTTTGTATATATTTCCATGTGTATACAGATGGCAGTGTAGATATTTCCATGTTTATGCAGATAGCGGTGTGGCTATTTCCATGTTTATAGAGGTAGCGTTGTAGTTATTTCCATGTTTATAGAGATGGCTGTGTAGATATTTCCACGTTTATACAGATGGCAGTGTAGATATTTCCACGTTTTTACAGATAGTGGTGTAGATGTTTCCATGTTTATACAGATGACTGTGTAGCTATTTCCATGTATATACAGATGGCAGTGTGGATATTTCCATGTTTATAGAGATAGCGGTGTAGTTATTTCCATGTTTATACAGATGTCAGTGTAGATATTTTCATATTCATACAGAATGCTGTGTAGACATTTCCATGTTTATAGAGATAGCGGTGTAGATATTTCCATATTTATACAGATAGCGGAGTAGATATTTCCATGTTTATAGAGATAGTGGTGTAGATATTTCCATGTTTATACAGATTTTGGTGTATATATTTCATGTTTGTACATATTTTGGTGTGGATATTTCCATGTTTATACAGATAGTGGTGTAGATATTTCCATGTTTATACAGATTGTGGTGTAGATATTTCCATGTTTACAGAGATAGAGGTGTAGATATTTCCATATTTGCACAGTTTGCGGTGTAGATATTTCCATCCTGACACAGATTGCGGTGTACATATTTCCATGTTTACACAGACAGCTGTGTAGATATTTCCATGTTTACACAGATAGTGTTGTAGGTATTTCCATGTTTATAGAGATTGCGGTGTAGATATTTCCTTGTTTATAATGATAGCGGTATAGATATTTCCATGTTTATACAGATAGCGGTGTAGATATTTCCATGTTTTTACAGATAGCGGTGAACATATTTCCATGTTTATACAGAGAGCGGTGGAGATATTTCCATGTTTATACGGATAGCGGTGGAGATATTTCCATGTTTCTAGAGATGGTGGTGTAGATATTTCGAAGTTTATGCAGGTAGCGGTGTAGATATTTCCATGTTTATAGAGATAGCGGTGAAGATATTTCCATATTTATAAAGATAGCGGTGTAAACATTTGTATGTTTATTCAGATGGTGGTGTAGATATTTCCATTTTTATACAGATAACGGTGTGGCTATTACCATGTTTATTCAGATGGCAATGTAGATATATCCATGTTTATACAGATAGTGGAGTAGATATTTCCATGATTATAATGATAGCAGTGCAGATATTTCCAAGTTTATTGAGATAGCGGTGGAGATATTTCCATGTTCATAGAGATAGCGGTGGAAATATTTCCATGTTTGTACAGATAACGATGTAGATATTTCCATGTTTATGCAGATAGCGGTGTAGATATTTCCACATTTATGCAGATAGCGGTGTTGATATTTCCATGTTTATAGAGATAGCCATGTAGATATTTCCATGTTCATACAGATAGCGGTGTAGACATTTCCATGTTTATAGGGATAGCGGTGTGGATATTTCCATATTTATACAGATAGCGGTGTAGCTATTTCCATGTTTATACTGATAGCGGTGTATATATTTCCATGTTTATACAGGAAGCGGTGTAGTTATTTCCATGTTAACACAGATGACTGTGTACATGTTTCCATGTTTATACAGATGGCGGTGTAGATAATTCCATGTTTATAGAGATAGCGCTGTAGATATATCCATGTTTATAGAGATAGCTGTGTAGATATTTCCATGTTTATAGAGGTAGCGGTGTAGATATTTCCATATTTATACAGATAGCCATGTAGATATTTCCATGTGTATACAGATGGCGGTGTAGATATTTCCATGTTTCTACAGATGAATGTGTAGATATTTCCATGTGTATACAGATGGCGGTGTAGATATTTCCATGTTTCTACAGATGAATGTGTAGATATTTCCATATTTTTACAGATGGCATTGTAGTTATTTCCAGGTTTATAGAGATAGTGGTTTAGCTATTTCCATGTTTATTCAGATAGCGATGTAGATATTTCCATGTTTATAGAGATGGCTGTTTAGATATTTCCATGTTTGTACAGATGACCGTGTAGATATTTCCGTGTTTACAGATAATGGTGTGGATATTTCTATGTTTAAACAGATGACTGTGTAGGTATTTCCATGTTTATACAGATGGCAGTGTAGATGTTTCCATATTTATAGAAATAGCCATGTAGATTTTTCCATGTATATACAGATAGCGGTGTAGACATTTCCATGTTTATAGAGATAGCGGTGTAGATAGTTCCATATTTATACAGATAGCGGTGTAGATATTTCCATGTTTATACAGATAGCGGTGTAGATGTTTCCATGTTTATACAAATAGCAGTGTAGATAAACCCATGTTTATACAGATCGTGGTGTAGATATTTCCATGTTTATACAGACAGCTGTGTAGATATTTCCATGTTTATATAGATAGTGGAGTAGATATTTCCATATTTACAGAGATAGATGTGTAGATATTTCCATATTTCCACAGATTGCGGTGTAGGTGTTTCCACCTTTATACTGATAGCGGTGTAGTTATTTCCATGTTTACACAAATAACGGTGTAGACATTTCCATCTTTATACAGATGACTTTGTAGATATTTCCATGTGTATACAGATGGCAGTGTAGATATTTACATGTTTATGCAGATAGCGGTGTGGCTATTTCCATGTTTATAGAGGTAGCGTTGTAGATATTTCCAAGTTTATAGAGATGGCTGTGTAGATATTTCCACGTTTATACAGATGGCAGTGTAGATATTTCCACGTTTTTACAGATAGTGGTGTAGATGTTTCCATGTTTATACAGATGACTGTGTAGCTATTTCCATGTATATACAGATGGCAGTGTGGATATTTCCATGTTTATAGAGATAGCAGTGTAGTTATTTCCATGTTTATACAGATGTCAGTGTAGATATTTTCATATTTATACAGAACGCTGTGTAGACATTTCCATGTTTATAGAGATAGCGGTGTAGATATTTCCATATTTATACAGATAGCGGAGTAGATATTTCCATGTTTATAGAGATAGTGGTGTAGATATTTCCATGTTTATACAGATTTTGGTGTATATATTTCAGGTTTCTACAGATTTTGGTGTGGATATTTCCATGTTTATACAGATAGTGGTGTAGATATTTCCATGTTTATACAGATTGTGGTGTAGATATTTCCATGTTTACAGAGATAGAGGTATAGATATTTCCATATTTGCACAGATTGCAGTGTAGATATTTCCATCCTCACACAGATTGCGGTGTACATATTTCCATGTTTACACAGACAGCTGTGTAGATATTTCCATGTTTACACAGATAGTGTTGTAGGTATTTCCATGTTTATAGAGATTGCGGTGTAGATATATCCTTGTTTATAAAGATAGCGGTGTAGATATTTCCATGTTTATTCAGATAGCGGTGTAGAAATTTCCATGTTTATACAGATAGCGGTGTACATATTTCCATGTTTATACAGAGAGCGGTGGAGATATTTCCATGTTTATACAGAGAGCGGTGGAGATATTTCCATGTTTATACGGATAGCGGTGGAGATATTTCCATGTTTCTAGAGATGGTGGTGTAGATATTTCGAAGTTTATGCAGGTAGCGGTGTTGATATTTCCATGTTTATAGAGATAGCCATGTAGATATTTCCATGTTTATACAGATAGCGGTGTAGACATTTCCATGTTTATAGGGATAGCGGTGTGGATATTTCCATATTTATACAGATAGCGGTGTAGATATTTCCATGTTTATACTGATAGCGGTGTATATATTTCCATGTTTATACAGAAAGCGGTGTAGTTATTTCCATGTTTACACAGATGACTGTGTACATGTTTCCATGTTTATACATATGGCGGTGTAGATATTTCCATGTTTATAGAGATAGCGCTATCGATATATCCATGTTTATACAGATAGCCGTGTAGATATTTCCATGTTTATTCAGATGGAGGTGTAGATATTTCCATGTTTATAAAACATAACGGTGTGGCTATTTCCATGTTTATACAGATGGCAGTGTAGATATTTCCATGTTTATACAGATAGCAGTGTAGATATTTCCATGTTTACACAGATAGCAGTGTAGATATTTCCATGTTTATACAGATTGCGGTATAGATACTTCCATGTCTATACAAATAGTGGTGTAGATATTTCCATGTTTATACAGATAGCAGTGGAGATATTTCCATGTGTATACAGATGGCGGTGTAGATATTTCCATGTTTCTACAGATGAATGTGTAGATATTTCCATATTTTTACAGATGGCATTGTAGTTATTTCCAGGTTTATACAGATAGTGGTTTAGCTATTTCCATGTTTATTCAGATAGCGATGTAGATATTTCCATTTTTATAGAGATGGCTGTGTAGATATTTCCATGTTTATACAGATGACCGTGTAGATATTTCCGGGTTTACAGATAATGGTGTGGATATTTCTATGTTTAAACAGATGACTGTGTAGGTATTTCCATGTTTATACAAATGACGGAGTAGATATTTCCATATTTATAGAAATAGCCATGTAGATATTTCCATGTTTATACAGATAGCGGTGTAGTCATTTCCATGTTTATAGAGATACCGGTGTAGATATTTCCATATTTATACAGATAGCGGTGTAGATATTTCCATGTTTATACAGATAGCGGTGTAGATGTTTCCATGTTTATACAGATAGCGGTGTAGATATATCCATGTTTATACAGATCGTGGTGTAGATATTTCCATGTTTATACAGACAGCGGTGTAGATATTTACATGTTTATATAGATAGCGGAGTATATATTTGCATATTTACAGAGATAGATGTGTAGATATTTCCATATGTCCACAGATTGTGGTGTAGATATTTCCATATTTATACAGATTTTGGTGTGGATATTTCCATGTTTATACAGATAGCGGTGTAGATATTTCCATGTTTATACAGAGAGTGGTGTAGATATTTCCATGTTTACAGAGATAGAGGTGTGGATATTTCCATATTTGCACAGATTGCGGTGTAGATATTTCCATCCTCACACAGATTGCGGTGTACATATTTCCATGTTTACACTGACAGCTGTGTAGATATTTCCATGTTTACACAGAGAGTGTTGTAGGTATTCCCATTTTTATATAGATTGCGGTGTAGATATTTGTATGTTTATAAAGATTGCGGTGTAGATATTTGCATGTTTATTCAGATGGTGGTGTAGATATATCCATGTTTATAAAACATAACGGTGTGGCTATTTCCATGTTTATACAGATGGCAGTGTAGATATTTCCATGTTTATACAGATAGCGGTGTAGATATTTCCATCTTTATACAGATGGCAGTGTAGATATTTCCATGTTTATACAGATGGCAGTGTAGATATTTCCATGTCTGTACAGATAGCGGTGTAGATATTTCCGTGTTTATACAGATAGTGGTGTGGATATTCCTATGTTTATACAGATGACTGTGTACGTATTTCCATGTTTGTACAGAAGGCGGTTTAGATATTTCCATATTTATAGAAATAGCCATGTAGATATTTCCATGTTTATACAGATAGCAGTGTAGACATTTCCATGTTTATAGAGATAGCGGTGTAGATATTTCCATATTTATACAGATGGCGGTGTAGATATTTCCATGTTTATACAGATAGCAGTGTAGATGTTTCCATGTTTATACAGATAGCGGTGTAGATATATTAATGTTTATACAGATCGTGGTGTAGATATTTCCATGTTTATACAAACAGCGGTGTAGATATTTCCAAGTTTATATAGATAGCGGAGTTGATATTTCCATATTTACAGAGACAGATGTGTAGATATTTCCATATTTGCACAGATTGCGGTGTGGATATTTCCACCTTTATACAGATATCGTTGTAGATATTTCCATGTTTATACAGATAACGGTATAGATATTTCCATCTTTATACAGATGACTGTGTAGATATTTCCATGTGTATACAGATGGCAGTGTAGATTTTTCCATGTTTATGCAGATAGCGGTGTGGCTATTTCCATGTTTATATAGATAGCGTTGAAGATATTTCCAAGTTTATAGAGATGGCTGTGTAGATATTTCCATGCGTATACAGATGGCAGTGTAGATATTTCCACGTTTATACAGATAGTGGTGTAGATATTTCCATGTTTATACTGATGACTGTGTAGGTATTTCCATGTATATACAGATGGCAGTGTAGATATTTCCATGTTTATAGAGATAGCAGTGTAGTTATTTACATGTTTATACAGATGGGGGTGTAGATATTTCCATGTTTATACAGATGTATGTGTACATATTTCCATGTTTTTTTACAGATGGCGGAGTAAATATTTCCATGTTACACAGGTAGCGGTGTGGATATTTCCATGTTTACACAGATAGCGATGTAGATATATCCATGTTTATAGAGATGGCTTTGTAGATATTTCCATGTTTATACAGATTGCAGTGTAGATATTTCCATGTTTATACAGATAGTGGGGTAGATATTTCTATGTTTATACAGATTCTTGTGTAGGTATTTCCATGTTTATACATATGGCGGTGTAGATATTTCCATGTTTAGAGAGATAGCCATGAAGATATTTCCATGTTTATACAGGCAGCTGTGTAGACATTTCCATGTTTATACAGATAGCGGTGTAGATATATCCATATTTACAGAGATAGAGGTGTAGATATTTCCATATTTGCACAGATTGCGGTGTACATATTTTCACGTTTATACAGATAGCGGTGTAGATATTTCAATGTTTATAGAGATAGCGGTTTAGTTATTTCCATGTTTATACAGATGTCCGTGTAGATATTTACATGTTTATACAGAAGGCGGTGAAGAAATATCCATGTTTTTAGGGATAGCCATGTAGATATTTCCATGTTTATACAGATAGCAGTGTTGACATTTCCATGTTTACAGAGATAGCGGTGTAGATATTTCCATATTTATACTGATAGCGGGGTAGATATTTTCATGTTTATACAGATAGCAGTGTAGATATTAACATGTTTATACAGATAGCGGTGTAGATATATCCTTGTTTATACAGATTGTGGTGTAGATATTTCCATGTTTATACAGATATCGGTGTAGATATTTCCATGTTTATACAGATAGTGGTGTATATATTTCCATGTTTACAGAGGCAGAGGTGTAGATATTTCCATATTCACACAGATTGTGGTGTACATATTTCCATGTTTACACAGACAGCTGTGACGTTATTTCCATGTTTCACAGATAGTGTTGTAGATATTTCCATGTTTATAATGATAGCGGTGTAGATATTTCCATGTTTATAAAGATAGCAGTGCAGATATTTCCAAGTTTATTGAGATAGCGGTGGAGATATTTCCATGTTCATAGAGATAGCGGTGGAAATATTTCCATGTTTGTGCAGATAACGATGTAGGTATTTCCATGTTTATGCAGATTACGGTGTAGATATTTCCGCGTTTATGCAGATAGCAGTGTTGATATTTCCATGTTTATAGAGATAGCCATGTAGATATTTCCATGTTCATACAGATAGCGGTGTAGACATTTCCATGTTTATAGGGATAGCGGTGTGGATATTTCCATATTTATACAGATAGCGGTGTAGATATTTCCATGTTTATACGGATAGTGGTGTATATATTTCCATGTTTTTACAGACAGCGTTGTAGTTATTTCCATGTTTACACAGACGACTGTGTACATGTTTCCATGTTTATACAGATGACGGTGTAGATATTTCCATGTTTATAGAGATAGCGCTGTAGATATATCCATGTTTATACAGATAGCTGTGTAGATATTTCCATGTTTATAGAGGTAGCGGTGTAGATATTTCCATATTTATACAGATAGCCCTGTAGATATTTCCAAGTTTATTCAGATGGTGTTGTAGTTATATCCATGTTTATAAAACATAACGGTGTGGCTATTTCCATGTTTATACAGATGGCATTGTAGATATTTCCATGTTTATACAGATAGCGGTGTAGATATTTCCATCTTTATACAGATGGCGGTGTAGATATTTCCATGTTTATAAAGATGGCAGTGTAGATATTTCCAAGTCTGTACAGATAGCGGTGTAGATATTTCCGTTTTTATACAGATAGTGGTGTGGATATTTCTATGTTTATGCAGATGACTGTGTACTTATTTCCATGTTTGTACAGAAGGCGGTTTAGATATTTCCATATTTATAGAAATAGCCAGGTAGATATTTCCATGTTTATACAGATAGCGGTGTAGACATTTCCATGTTTATAGAGATAGCGGTGTATATATTTCCATATTTATACAGACAGCGGTGTAGATATTTCCATGTTTATACAGATAGCGGTGTAGATGTTTCCATGTTTATACAGATAGCGGTGTAGATATATCAATGTTTATACAGATCGTGGTGTAGATATTTCCATGTTTATACAGACAGCGGTGTAGATATTTCCAAGTTTATATAGATAGCGGAGTTGATATTTCCATATTTACAGAGATAGATGTGTAGATATTTCCATATTTGCACAGATTGCGGTGTAGATATTTCAACCTTTATACAGATATCGGTGTAGATATTTCCATGTTTATACAGATAACGGTATAGATATTTCCATCTTTATAAAGATGACTGTGTAGATATTTCCATGTGTATACAGATGGCAGTGTAGATGTTTCCATGTTTATATAGATAGCGGTGTAGATATTTCCATGTTTATACAAGTAGCGGTGTAGATATTTCCAAGTTTATGCAGATCGCGGTGTTGACATTTCCATCTTTCCACAGATGGCAGTGTAGATATTTCTATGTTTATACAGACGGTGTCATAGATATTTCCATGTTTATAAAGATGGCGGTGTAGATATTTCCATGTTTATGCAGATGGCGGTATAGATATTTCCATGATTACAGAGATGGCGGTGTAGATATTTATATCTTTATAGAGATAGTGGTGTACATATTTCCATGTTTATAGAGATGGCGGTGTAGGTATTTCTATGTGTATAGAGATAGTGGTGTAGATAATTCCATGTTTTTAGAGATGGCAGTGCAGATATTTCCATGTTTATAGAGATAGTGGTGTAGATATTTCCATGTTTATAGAGATAGTGGTGTAGATATTTCCATGTTAATAGAGATAGTGGTTTAGATATTTCCATGTTAATACAGATAGCAGTGTTGGTATTTCCATGTTTATACAGATAGCGGTGTAGATATTTCCATGTTTATACTGCTCGCGGTGTAGATATTACCAACTTTATACAGATGGCAGTGTAGATATGTCCATGTTTATACACATAGCGGTTTAGATATTTCCATTTTTACACAGATGTTGGTGTAGATAGTTCCATGTTTATGGAGATGGCGTGGCAGATATTTTCATATTTATAAATATGTCAGTCCAGATATTTCCAGGTTTATAGAGATGGCGGTGTAGATATTTCCATGTTTATAGAGATAGCTGTGTAATTATTTCCATGTGTATGGGGATAGCGGTGTAGTTATTTCCATGTTTATGCAGATGGCTGTGTACATATTTCCATGTTTATACAGATGACAGTCTAGATATTTCCATGTTTATAGAGATGGTGGTGCAGATATTTCCATGTTTATGCAGATGACTGTGTAGATATTTCCATGTTTATACAGATGGCGGCATAGATATTTCCATGTTTATAGAGATAGCGGTGTATATATTTCCATATTCATAGAGATAGCGGTGTAGATATTTCCACGTTTATTCAGAGGGCGGTATAGATATTTCCATGTTTATACAGATAGTGGTGTATTTATTTCCATGTTTATACAGAGAGACTTGTAGATATTTCCATGTTTATACAGATCGTGGTGTAGATATTTCCACGTTTATACAGATAGTGGTGTTGGTATTTCCCTGTTTGTACAGATAGCAGTGCAGATATTTCCATGTTTATACTGCACGGGATGCAGATATTTCCATGTTTATAGAGATGGCAGTGTAGTTATTTCCATGTTTACACAGATGGCGGTGTGGATAGTTCCATGTTTATGGATATGGTGGTGTAGATATTTTCATGTTTATAGAGATGGCGGTGTAAATATTTCCATGTTTATAGAGTTTGTGGTGTAGATATTTCCATGTTTATACAGATTGCAGTGTAGGTATTTCCATGTGTATAGAGATAGCGGTGCAGATGTTTCCATGTTTATACTGATGGCTCTGTAGACATTTCCATGTGTATACAGACGGCAGTGTAGATATTTCCATGTTTATAGAGAAGGTGATGTAGATATTTCCATGTATATACAGACGATTGTGTAGATATTTCCATGTTTATACAGATGGCAGTGTAGTTTTTTCCATGTTTATAGAGATGGTGGTGTAGATATTTCCATGTATATACAGCTGAATGTGTAGATATTTCCATGTTTATAGAAAAGGTGGTGTAGATATTTCCATGTATATACAGATGATTGTTTAGATATTTCCATGTTTATACAGATGGCAGTGTAGTTTTTTCCATGTTTACAGAGATGGTGGTGTAGATATTTCCATGTATATAGAGTTGACCTTGTAGATATTTCCATTTTTATACAGATAGCTGTGTAGTTATTTCCATATTTAAACAGATAGCGGTGGTGATATTTCCATGTCTACACAGAGAGCGATGTAGATATTTCCATGTTTATACAGATTGCATTGTAGGTATTTCCATGTTTATAGAGGTAGCTTTGTAGATATTTCCATATTTATACAGATGGCTGTGTAGATATTTCCATGTGTATATATCGCAGTGTAGATATTTCCATGTTTATGCAGATGGATGTGTAGATATTTCCATGTTTATACAGATGGCGGTGTAGATATTTCCATGTTTATAGAGATGGCGGAGTAGATATTTCCATGTTTATAGAGATAGCGGTGTAGATATATCCATGTTCACAGAGATAGCGGTGAGGATATTTCCATATTTATAGAGATAGCAGTGTAGATATTTCCATTTTTATAGAGATAGCGGTTTAGATATTTCATATTTATACAGATAGCGGTGTAGATATTTCCATGTTTATACAGATTGCAGTGTAGATATTTCCATGTTTATACAGAGAGCGGTGTAGATATTATCAAGTTTATACAGATGGCGGTGTAGATATTTCCATCTTTCTACAAATGGCAGTGTAGATATTTCCATGTTTATAGAGATGGTGGTGTAGATATTTCCATGTTTATATAGATGGCAGTGTAGATATTTTCTTGTTTATGTAGATGGCGTTGTAGATATCTCCATGTTTAAAGAGATGGCGGTGTATATATTTCCATGTTGATGGAGATAGCGGTGTAGATATTTCCATGTTTATAGAGATAGCGGTGTAGATATTTCCATGTTTCTTCAGATGACTGTGTAGATATTTCCATGTTTGTACAGATGGCAGTGTAGATATTTCCATCTTTATAGAGATAGCGGTGTAAATATTTCCATGTTTATAGAGATGGTGGTGTAAGTATTTTCATGTTTATAGAGATAGCGGTGTAGATATTTACATGTTTATACCGATAGTGGTGTTTGTAATTCCATGTTTATACAGATAGCGGTGTTGATATTTCCATGTTTATACACCTCGCGGTGTAGATATTTCCATCTTTATACAGATGGCAGTGTAGATATTTCCATGTTTATACAGACAGCGGTGTAGATATTTCCATGTATATAGAGATAACGGTGTAGTTATTTCCATATGTATACAGATTGCGGTGTAGATATTTCCATGTTTATACAGATGGCAGTGTGGATATTTCCATTTTTATACACATGGCCGGGAAGATATTTCCATATTTATACAGATAGTGGTTTAAATACTTCCATGTTTATACAGATGGCGGTGTAGATGTATCCATGTTTCTGAAGATGGCGGTGTAGATATTTTCATGTTTATAGAGACGGAGGTGTAGATATTTCCATGTATATAGAGATAGCAGTGTAGATATTTTCATGTTTATAGAGAAAGTGGTGTAGGTATCTCCATGTTTATACAGATGGCAGTGTAGATATTTCCATGTTTATACAGATATCGGTGTAGATATTTCCATGTTTACAGAGATAGCGGTGTAGGTATTTCTATCTTTGCACAGATTGCGGTGTAGATATTGCCAAACTTACAGAGATAGCGGTGTAGATATTTCCAAGTTTACACAGAAAGATGTGTAGATATTTCCATGTTTACAGAGATAGCATTGTAGATATTTCCATGTTTATACAGATTGCGGTGTAGTTATTTCCATGTAGATACAGATAGTGGTGTAGATATTTCCATGTTTATACAAATAGCGGTGTAGAAATTCCCATGTTTATACAGATCGCTTTGTAGACATTTCCATCTTTCTACAGATGTCAGTGTAGATATTTCCAAGTTTATACAGTTGGCAGTGTAGATATTTCCATGTTTATACAGATGGCGGTGTAGATATTTCCATGTTTACAGAGATGGCAGTGTAGGTATTTCTATGTTTATAGAGATATCGGTTTGAATATCTCCATGTTTATAGAGACGGTGATGTAAGTATTTTCATGTTTATATAGATAGCGGTGTAGATATTTCCATATTTATACAGATACCGGTGTTGGTGTTTCCATGTTTATACAGATAGCGGTGTAGATATTTCCATGTTTATACAGCTCGCGGTGTAGATATTTCCATCTTTATATAGATGGCAGTGTAGACATTTCCATGTTTGTACAGATAGCGTTGTAGATATTTCCTTGTCTATAGAGACAGCGGTGTAGTTATTTCCATATTTATACAGATTGCGATGTAGATATTTCCATCTTTATACAGATGGCGGTGTAGATATTTCCATGTTTATACAGATGGCAGTGAAGATATTTCCATGTTTATACAGATAGTGTTGTAGATATTTCCATGTTTATATAGATAGCGGTGTAGATACATCCATGTTTCTGAAGATGGCGGTGTAGATATTTCCATGTTTATAGAGATGGAGGTGTAGATATTTCCATGTATATAGAGATAGCAGTGTAGATATTTTCATGTTTATAGAGAAAGCGGTGTAGGTATTTCCATGTATATAGAGATATCGGTGTAGATATTTCCATATTTATACAGATAGAGGTGTAGGTATTTCCAAGTTTATACAGATTGCGGTGTAGATATTTCCATGTTTCTACAGATGGCGGTGTAGATGTTTCCTTGTTTATACAGACAGCGGTGTTGATATTTTCATGTTTATACAGGTAGCAGTGTAGTTATTTCCATGTTTGCAGAGTTAGCGGTGTAGATATTTCCACCTTTGCACAGATTGCCGTGTAGATACTTCCATGTTTATGCCGATAGCTGTGTAGATATTTCCAAGTTCACACAGATAGCTGTGTAGATATTTCCATGTTTACACACATAGCGTGGTAGATATTTCCATGTTTATACAGATTGCGGTGTAGATATGTCCATGATTATACAGATAGCGGTGTAGATATTTTCATGTTTATACAGATAGCGGAGGAGATATTTCCATGTTTATAGAGACTGCGGTGTAAATATTTCCATGTTTATACAGATTGCGATGTAGATATTTACATGTTTACAGAGATAGCGGTGTAGATATTTCCATCTTTGCACAGATTGCTGTGTAGATATTTCCATTTTTACACAGATAGCTGGGTAGATATTTCCAAGTTTGCACAGATAGCTGTGTAGATATTTCCATGTTTACACAGATAGCATTGTATATATTTCCATGTTTATACAGATAGTGGTGTAGATATTTCCATGTTTATACAGATAGCGGTGTAGATATTTCCATGTTTACACAGATAGGGGTGGAGATATTTCCCTGTTTATACAGATAGCGATGTAGATATTTCCATGTTTATACACATAGCGGTGTAGATATTTCCATGTTTATAGAGATAGCGGTGTAGATATTTCCGTGTATATACAGATTGCATTGAAGATATTTCCATATTTATACAGATAGTGGTGTAGATATTTCCATGTTTATACAGATGGCGGTGTAGATACATCCATGTTTCTGAAGATGGCGGTGTAGATATTTTCATGTTTATAGAGATGGATGTGTAGATATTTCCATGTATATAGAGATAGAAGTGTAGATATTTTCATGTTTATAGAGAAAGCGGTGTAGGTATTTCCATGTTTATACAGATAGCGGTGTAGATATTTCCATGTTTATACAAACCGCAGTGTAGATATTTCCATGTTTATAGAGATTGCAGTGTAGATATTTTCATGTTTGTACAGACGGCGGTGTTGATGTTTCCATGTATACACAGATTGCCGTGTAGGTATTTCCATGTGTATAGAGATGGCATTGTAGATATTTCCATGTTTATACAGATGGTGGTGTAGATATTTCCATGTTTACACAGATGACCGTATAGGTATTTCCATGTCTATACAGATGGCGGTGTAGATATTTCCAAGTTTATAGAGATAGCGGTGTAGATATTTCCATATTTATACAGATAACGGTGTAGAAGTTTCCATGTTTATATAGATAGCGGTGTAAATATTTCCATGTTTATACAGATCACGGTGTAGATGTTTCCATGTTTATAGAGATAGCGGTGTAGATATTTCCATGTTTATACAGATAGCAGTGTAGATGTTTCCATGTTTATACACACCGCGGTATAGATATTTTCATGTTTATACAGATAGCGGTGCAGATTTTTCCGTGTTTGTACAGATGGCGGTGTTGATATTTCCATCTATACAAAGATGACCGTGTAGATAGTTCCATGTTTATACAGATGGGAGCGCAGATATTTCCGTGGATATGTAGATGACGGTGTAGATATTTCCATGTTTATACAGATAGCGGTGTAGTTATTTCCGTGTTTATATAGATAGCGGTGTAGATATTTCCATGTATATACACATGGCTCTGTAGATATTTCCATGTTTATACAGATCGCGGTGGAGATATTTCCATGTTTATACAGATAACTTTGTAAGTATTTCCATGTTTATACAGATGGCGGTGTAGATATTTCGATGTTTATAGAGATAGCAGTGGAGATATTTCCATGTTTATACAGATAGCGGTGTAGATATTTCCATGTTTATACTGATCGTGGTGTAGATAGTTCCATGTTACAGAGATGGCGGTGTAGATATTTCCATGTTCACAGAGAAAGCGGTGTTGATTTTTCCATGTTTATAGAGATAGCGGTGTGGATATTTCCATGTTTATACAGATAGGGGTGTAGATATTTCCATGTTTATAGAGATGGCAGTGTAGATATTTCCATGTTTATACAGATCACGGTGTAGATATTTCCTTGTTTATACAAATAGCGGTGCAGTTATTTCCATGTTTATACAGATAGCGGTGTAGATATTTCCATGTAAATGCAGATGGCTGTGTAGATATTTCCACGTTTATACAGATGACTTTGTAGGTATTTCCATGTTTATACAGATGGCGGTGTAGATATTTCCATTGTTATAGAGATAGCTTTGTAGATATTTCCGTGTTTATACATATAGCGGTGTAGATATTTCCATGTTTATACAGATAGCCGTGTAGATATTTCAATGTTTATACAGATCACGGTGTAGATATTAACATGTTTATAGGGATAGCGGTGCAAATATTTCCACATTTATACAGATAGCGGTGTAGTTATTTCCATGTTTATACAGATAGCGGTGTAGATATTTCCATGTATATACAGATGGCTTTGTAGATATTTCCATGTTTATACAGATGGCTGTGTAGATATTTCCATGTTTATACAGATGACTTTGTAGTTATTTCCATGTTTATACAGATGGCGGTGTAGATATTTCCATGTTTATAGAGATAGCTGTTTAGGTATTTCCATGTTTACACAGATAGCGGTCTAGATATTTCCATGTTTATACAGATCGCGGTGTAGGTATTTCCATGTTTATACAGATCGCGGTGTAAATATTTCCATGTTTATACAGATAGTGGTGTAGATATTTCCATGTTTATACAGATGGCGGTGTAGATATTACCATGTTTATAGAGAAGGCGGTGTAGATATTTCCATGTTTATAGAGATAGCGGTGTAGATATATCCATGTTCATAGAGATAGCAGTGCGGGTATTTCCATGTTTATACAGATAGCAGTGTAGATATTTCCATGTTTATACAGATTGCAGTGTAGATATTTCCATGTTTATACAGATAGCGGTGTAGATATTTCCACGTTTATACCGATGGCGGTGTAGATATTTCCATCTTTCTGCAAATGGCATTGTAGATATTTCTATGTTTATAGAGATGGCGGTGTAGATATTTCCATGTTTATATCTATGGCAGTGTAGATATTTTCTTGTTTATGTAGATGGCGTTGTATATACCTCCATGTGTAAAGAGATGGCGGTGTGTATATTTCCATGTTGATGGAGATAGCGGTGTAGATATTTCCATGTTTCTACAGATGACTGTGTAGATATTTCCATGTTTGTACAGATGGCAATGTAGATATTTCCATGTTTATAGAGATAGCCGTGTAGATATTTTCATGTTTATACAGATTGCGGTGGAGGTATGTCCATGTTTACACAGATAGAAATGGAGATATTTCCACGTTAATACACATAGCGGTGTAGATATTTCCATGTTTACATAGATAGCGGTGTAGATATTTCCATGTTTATACAGATGGCTGTGCCGATATTTCCATGTTTATACAGAGTTCTTTCTTGGTATTTCCATGTTTATATAGATGACTGTGTAGGTAATTCCACGTTTATACAGATGGCGGTGTAGATATTTCCATGTTTATAGACAGAGCGGTGTAGATATTTCCATGTTTATAGAGATAGCGGTTTAAATCTTTCCATCTTTATACAGATAGTGGTGTAGATATTTCCATGTTTATACAGATGGCGGTGTAGATACAGCCATGTTTCTGAAGATGGCAGTGTAGACATTTTCATGTTTACATAGATGGTGGTGTTGATATTTCCATGTTTACAGAGGTTGCGGTGTAGATATTTCCATGTTTATAGTGAAAGTGGTGTAGTTATTTCCATGTTTATACAGATAGCGGTGTAGACATTTCCATATTTATACAGGTAGCGGTGTAGGTATTTCCATGTTTATACAGATGGCAGTGTAGATATTTCCATGTTTCTAAAGATGGCGGTGTAGATATTTCCTTGTTTATACAGATAGCGGTGTAGATATTTCCATGTATATACAGATAGCGGTGTAGATATTTCCATGTTTACACAGAGAGCGGTGGAGATATTTCCATGTTTATAGAGATAGCGGTTTAAATGTTTCCATCTTTATATAGATAGTGGTGTAGATATTTCCATGTTTATACAGATGTCGGTGTAGATACAGCCATGTTTCTGAAGATGGCAGTGTAGACATTTTCATGTTTACATAGATGGCGGTGTAGATATTTCCATGTTTACAGAGATTGCGTTGTAGATATTTCCATGTTTATAGTGCAAGTGGTGTAGGTATTTCCATGTTTATAGAGATAGCGGTTTAGACATTTCCATATTTATACAGGTAGCGGTGTAGGTATTTCCATGTTTATACAGATGGCGGTGTAGATATTTCCATGTTTACACAGATAGTGGTGTAGATATTTCCATGTATATACAGATAGCGGTGTAGATATTTCCATGTTTACAAAGATAGCGGCGGAGATATTTCCCTGTTTATACAGATAGCGATGTAGATATTTCCATGTTTATACAGATAGCGGTGTAGATATTTCCATGTTTATAGAGATAGCGGTGTAGATATTTCCATGTTTATACAGATGGCTGTGTAGATATTTCCATGTGTATACAGATGGCGGTGTAGATATTTCCATGTTTATACATATAGCAGTGTAGATATTTCCATGTTTACAGATATAGCGGTAAAGATATTTCCATCTTTGCACAGATTGCGTTGTAGACATTGTACACTTTACACAGATAGCGGTGTAGATATTTCCAAGTTTACACAGATACCTGTGTCGGTATATCCATGTTTACAGAGATATCATTGTAGATATTTCCATGTTTATACTGATAGCGGTGTAGTTATATACATGTTGATACAGATAGCGGGATAGATATTTTCAGGGTTATACAGATAGTGGTGTAGATATTTCCACGTTTTACAGATAGCAATGTAGATATTTCCCTGTTTACACAGATAGCGTTGTAAATATTTCCATGTTTACACAGATAGCGTTGTAGATATTTCCATGCTTACACAGATTGCGGTGTAGATATTTCCAAGTTTACACAGATAGCTGTGTAGATATTTCCATGTTTACACAGATAGCGTTGTAGATATTTCATTGTTTATAGAGATAGCGGTGTGTGTATTTCCATGTTTTTAAAGATACCGGTGTAGTTATTTCCGTGTTTATAAAGATAGCGGAGGAGATATTTCCATGTTTATACAGATAGCGGTGTAAAAATTTCCATATTTATACAGATAGCGGTGTAGTTATTTCCATGTTTATACAGATAGCGGTGTAGATATTTCCATGTTTACAGAGATTTTATGAAAAGTTATTTTATGAAGACCAAACAAGTCATTGGGGTACCTACCTTATGTCATTTTTTACATTGAGAGTGTTAAAAATACCCCTACCCTAACCAAAACCCTGACAAATAGAGCCAGGGAAGGCCATGCAATAAAGGATTCTTGGGCTTGTATGCCTGATAACAAAAACTTATCACAGAAGACTGCAAAAAACACAATCTTGCACAAAGCCCATTGCAACTTCGCACACAACAATGCTTCTGAAGGATATTTGCCCAACAACTGCCTGTCCAACCTGGGCCTGGCATCACCTTTGTTATTGATCTTTGTAGCCAAGGATAGTCATTTCCAAATGATCATATAATCTTCCTCATTTTTTCTTTTGTCTTCCTTTACCTCCGTGAATATGCGTATAGTTTACTCTGGCTTGCCTGTGTCTATTGCAAGGCTCTGTTTCCAAACGAATATCTTTTTCTTGTGGAGAGCCTCTCTCTGTTTGTTATTTAGGTTGATAAGAGAAATGTGAACATTTGAGAGCTCAGGTAAAAGGCCTTAGTCTACAGTGAACCTTTTTTGCACCCTTAGATGCTTACTTCCACTACAACTTGCAGGTGGGCCTTGAAAATTTCTTGGAATAAGTTTGATCTTTGGTCTTCTCCGATTCATTTAGCATAGATTCTCAAAATGTGGTCCCTGGACCCACAGCATCAGCATCACCTGGAGATTGTTAGAAATGCAAATCATCGGGCCTCATTCCAGACCCTCAGCTGGAAACTCTAGGGGCATGGCCAGACCCTCTGTAGCTGAACAAGCCATCCAGGTGGTTTTGATGCAGCTAAAGTTTTGGAAAAACTAATGTAGCCCCATTTGGAAAACTTGGCTCTACAGGCCTCCCTAGCTGGTAAGCTGCAAGCATTTTTTGTTTGTTTGTTTCTTTGTTTTGATACAGGGTCTTGCTCTGTTGACCAGACCGTGACCTCCTGGGTTGAAGTGAGGACTCAGCCTCCTGAGTAGCCGGGACTACAGGTATGTGCCACCACCATGCCCAACTACTTTTTGTATTTTTTTTTTTTGTAGGGATGGGGTTTTAGCCCAGGCTAGTCTCAAACTCCTGGACTCAAGCCATCTGCCCACTTTGGCCTCACGAAGTGCTGGGATTATAGGCATGGGCCACCACTCCTGGCCCAAAGCTCATAATTTAACTACTAACCTAAATTATTTTAAAAACAAAATTCTCCTTGGACTCAAACCAGGTCAGAGTGACATGATCATGTGCCTGTTTTGTGCAGGGTGAAGTGAGATTATTATCTAGGAAATAGCTGAAATGTCCTGAGGGTGACAAAGAGGAGCTGTGTTTTCAGCCAAATATCAGAACCAGGGCCACTGCCTGCCGCTGAACCCCAGCGGGGACCCCTACTTTGTGTTTATCTGTGGTGGCTACGCTTGCCCACCTGGGTGGGAACCCCGAGAATGACTCCAGACTTTTCCAGGGACTGCATGCCAGGGTATTTTTACAATTTATGTGTAGACTTTGTTCGGGTGGAAAAGTTATTTTATGAAGACCAAACAAGCAATTGGGGTACCTACCTTATGGCATTTTTTACATTGAGAGTGTTAAAAATACCCCTCCCCTAACCAAAACCCTGACAAATAGAGCCAGGGAAGGCCATGCAATAAAGGATTCTTGGGCTTGTATGCCTGATAACAAAAACTTATCACAGAAGACTGCAAAAAACACAATCTTGCACAAAGCCCATTGCAACTTTGCACACAACAATGCTTCTGAAGGATATTTGCCCAACAACTGCCTGTCCAACCTGGGCCTGGCATCACCTTTGTTATTGATCTTTGTAGCCAAGGATAATCATTTCCAAATGATCATATAATCTTCCTCATTTTTTCTTTTGTCTTCCTTTACCTCCGTGAATATGCATATAGTTTACTCTGGCTTGCCTGTTTCTATTGCAAGGCTCTGTTTCCAAACGAATATCTTTTTCTTGTGGAGAGCCTCTCTCTGTTTGTTATTTAGGTTGATAAGAGAAATGTGAACATTTGAGAGCTCAGGTAAAAGGCCTTAGTCTACAGTGAACCTTTTTTGCACCCTTAGATGCTTACTTCCACTACAACTTGCAGGTGGGCCTTGAAAAGTTCTTGGAATAAGTTTGAGCTTTGGTCTTCTCCGATTCATTTAGCATAGATTCTCAAAATGTGGTCCCTGGACCCACAGCATCAGCATCACCTGGAGATTGTTAGAAATGCAAATCATCGGGCCTCATTCCAGACCCTCAGCTGGAAACTCTAGGGGCATGGCCAGACCCTCTGTAGCTGAACAAGCCATCCAGGTGGTTTTTTATGCAGCTAAAGTTCTGGAACAACTAATGTAGCCCCATTTGGAAAACTTGGCTCTACAGGCCTCCCTAGCTGGTAAGCTGCTAGCATTTTTTGTTTGCTTGTTTGTTTGTTTTGATACAGGGTCTTGCTCTGTTGACCAGACCGTGACCTCCTGGGTTGAAGTGAGGACTCAGCCTCCTGAGTAGCCGGGACTACAGGTATGTGCCACCACCATGCCCAACTACTTTTTGTATTTTTTTTTTTTTGTAGGGATGGGGTTTTAGCCCAGGCTAATCTCAAACTCCTGGACTCAAGCAATCTGCCCACTTTGGCCTCACGAACTGCTGGGATTATGGGCATGAGCCACTGTGCCCGGCCCTGCCAGCTTTGTATAAGCTGAGGAGTTTTTAAAAATACCTAGACTCAGGGCAAACCCCAGACACTTAAGTCAGATTCTCTGGGAGGTGAAGCCCAGGCACTGGTATTTTTAAAGTCTCTACAGATGGTTCTAATGTGCTGCTAAGTTAAAGAACCGCTGATCTATACCAGGCTTTTTCAAACTTAATGTGCACGTGAATTACCTGGACCTTGTTAAAATGCAGATTCAGTCTGCATAGGCCTGGGGTGGAGCCTGAGCTTCTGCATTTTTAACAAGTCTCTAGAGGATGCTGCTGCATCTGGGCTGCTAACTACACTTGGAGATAGGAGGTTCTGGAGAGCAGAGGAAAGAGCATGAACCATAACCTAGGGGCTGGTAGTCCTGACTTCCGAGCCAAGGTTTGCCTTTATGTGGCTGGCAACTTGCTTGGACTCCTACCTCAATTCTTTGGGCCCAAGGTTTGTCCTGCCTCAGAAGGATGTCAAGAAAATTGAGTGAGTAATGCAGAATTGTTTCTTAAAGTGTGTGCAGATGCTCCATGAATTTAGAGAGTATGTGGATGCACATTAGTAAATTTTAATAGTTGTGACCATCTTGTTATGAGTACTTAGAACAAGTAATAATGGCTTTTGATGTATAGTAGTAAGAAAGCTTCCTTTTAAAAGGCGTGTATTTAAGTTTCAAAAGTGGGTCTATTTAAAAATATATGAAATAAATAATAGTAGAGGTAATTGACAGATCAAAATTAGGAAGGCAGGATGAGAATGACTCAAGTTTGGGAAATGCTGAGAAAGCAGATGCCCAAGGGCTATGAAAACTTAAAAAAATAGGTAGCACTTGATTTTGATTGGCTGAATGAGATGATGTGTTTGATTATTTATGGGGTTGGCATTTGGAAACATGCACTGGGTGGCTGGGATCACTGTTTATTAAAAAATATTTGAGTCTCCACTTTGCACTAGATACTCTTTTAGTCTCTTGGAAAAGGGATTGGGGGGCAGGCAGGATAAAAACAAATCATTTATGCCCACAAGAAAATTGCAGGAAGATAAAAGTCATGAAATAAACTCTATGCTTCTAATTTAATATTTTTTATAGATTATGAGAAAAAAGTTTTGCTCACTATCAGCTAGGAAAGCTGTCTTAGCACAACCATTCATTCTTGCACAAATCAAAATCAAGACGAGCCAGATTTAATTTAATATTTTTTCACAGATTATGAGAAAAAAGTTCTAATTTAATTTTTTTATAGATTATGAGAAAAACGTTTCGCTCTCTATCAGCTAGGAAAGCTGTCTTAGCACAACCATTCATTCTTGCACAAATCAAAATCAAGATGAGCCAGAAGGCTCCATTCTGACAGCTTCTAATGGAGAAGCTACATTTACTGGACATGGGGAAAGTTGCTGGGCTCTAAGGACTGTGCATTTCTTGAACTAGATAAATGGTCTTGGTGTAGCATAATACCAAAACTTCTTGTCGCAGCCTGTAAGGACAGAACTCAATCAGCCTGAAAACGAAGTCAGTGACTCCGACTCAACACAGGAATGTTCTGTGATTCCTAAAGAAGGATGTAGGAGTGTGGCACAATTCAACCACAGTCTGTGGCCCTGTGCCTCTGCCTTGACATGAGTGGGATTTCCCAGCTGGTCATTTTCTTCTTATCTAAGACATTGGGAACAAATTACTTGACCTCCTCTGGGCTTCAGTACTCCCACTCATCAAATTAGAGGACTGGGCAGTCGCTAGGCTCTCTTTAGGCATCATATTTTAGTTTCTGTGATTTTAAATTTGAGAAGGGGTGTCTAAGGGAGAATACATAGGGGAGGGGGAAAGGCTTATTAAAAGTGTAGTTAGACACTGAATTTTTAAGAATTGCATTTTGTAATAATACCTTTACCTAATCAGGACTGACAATCTTACCTGATGACAGCACATGGAGGAATGGCTGCATTCAAAAATAAAAATGAAATAAAACAAGACCTTATTTGAACTTAGCAATAATGCTGATTCCTCTTTTTGATTTGAGGAGGTTATAGCTGTTGTAAATGCTTGAATTGGGTCTGCCCAGGCAAAACGGAGTCAAGAGTCCATGTCGGATGAATTTTAACAATGTAGACAATAGAAAGGGTTGCTTAAACTGCCCCTCTTTTACCAAAACACATTTACAAATGAAAGAACAACACTTCCATTTTTTAAAAACATTTTTTGAGATGAAGTCTTCCTTTGTCACCCAGAGTGGAGTGCAGTGGTGCGATCTTGGCTCACTGCAAAGTTTGCCTCCCGGGTTCAAGTGATTCTCCTGCCTCATCCTCCCGAGTAGCTGGGACTACAGGCGCCCACCACCATTCCTAGCTAATTTTTGTATTTTTAGTAGAGACAGGGATTCACCATGTTGGCCAGGCTGGTCTCGAACTCCTGACCCCAGGTGATCCGCCGACCTCGGCCTCTGAAAGTGCTGGGATTACAGGCGTGAGCCAACAGGCGTGAGCCAACAGGCGTGGCCAAAACATTTCCATTTTTAATTGCAGGGTCTGGGGAATTAAAATGCATCCGTAATTTCTTGCATCTCTCCGCTCGGGCTTGCATGAATGCAGAGGGATGGGGAGGACTTCTTGAGGCAAGCATCCCCCTCTTGTCGCCTGCCATCTAGAGAGAGAGGGCTGTGATTTATCTCACTTTAATCAGGAAGGACCCGATGTGTGGATGGAGAGGTCTGACGGCTTTGTTGCTCCATGTGGGAAAGAAACGGACAGAGTGAATTTGTGTATGATCCCTAAGGAGAAAGCGTCTTTGTGCTCTATTTCTTTTTGACATGGAGCCCCTGAAAGCAAGCTAGTTACAAGTTGAAATAGGCCGTTTCTAAAGTGTGATTTTGTTTGTGTATGAGCCTTGATTACAAAGGGGAAAAAAACCCGCTTAATTTACATACACCACATGTAGTGCAGGATCCCCTGGGCTGTCTTTTCAAGTATCAGGGAACTTTGATGAAAGTCGCTTGTCTCATCTAGGAGTCATTTCATATTGTTTAGCAGAGCCTGGTATTAACATTTCCTTCCAACTGTTTACTGGAATCTGTGTGTTCCCTTCAAGTGATGCATACTAGGTGCACAGGCTTCCTGCCACTGTCATCCTAATCTTTCCGTGCAGACAGGAGCAGAGGGGAGAGCGCTGAGCCAGGCCCCAGCTTGCTTTTCTTTCCTGACACAGCCCGGCTCCACTGCACTTCTCAGCTCTTGCTCTAGGTGGTGCTGTTTGACCATTTTCTTCATGTGACCCTCCACTCGGTAATATAAATTCATTCGGAGGATGACCTGATATCAAAAAAAATTCCTTTTGATTAGTAGAATCAACTTGTTTCTTCACACGATACTCTTCCCACTGAGACACATGGAGACAATTCTGACTCCAGGTTTGCAACCTTGAGATTTCTCTCAGATGCAATAAAAAAAACAAAAAAGCATTTTGAGTGGCACAGTGATGCCTAGTGCATGATCATGTTTGTCTGCTCAAACATTAAAGGGAAACTTGTGGGTTTGAGGATGCCCAGCAGCACGACAGCTGCCAATGTAAATGAGCCGTATATAGAGAGAGGGGGCGTGAGGGGACTACAAACTTCAGAATATGAGCTGATCGTTTATAAGTTAAAAAAAAAAAAAAAAAAAAAAACAAGTCAAAAGGGAGCCCAGGATGGTGCAAGAAAGAGGAGAAAGGAAGATTTTCCTTGCAGCTAATCAGGAGAGTTCATAAGGGCTGATTACATGAGTGGAAGCCTTAAGTTCTTTTTTTAAAAAAATGTGAAAATTTGCATGTATGTATGTATGTATGTATGTATGTATAGCTTCGTGTATTACCATTATTATTGCAATCAGCAAATGGATTTACTTCCTTTATCTCATGGGCTCCTTCCCACTCACTTCTGGCAGCACATTTTCCTTTCTCCTTCATCCCAGAACACCAAAGAATAGATGCGCTTCCTAACCCTGGCTCCAGGGGACTTTATACAATGTAAACAGTGCACCACTAACATGGTTCACTGCTTAGAGAACGTGTGTCCCATTTTAAAATTGTGACTCCTTTATATTTTGCAGTGCTTATTTTAATAAGAGACATTGGACTTGTGACTTATTTTTCATGGAGGAGTGAGCTTAATGGTTGAAAGTAATCGATAAACTTGTTTTTCCTCTGATGCCATCAGCCAAGATCCTATGGCAATAGTAAGAGGATGACACTGGGCTGGCACCCCCTCCATAACATATTTGGACCATGTTTTCCCCCCAGAATGCACATGCAATAGCTTTGGTTTGGTAAGAGAGAGATGGTGTACTTGGTTTCCTTCTGTCACACTTTTGGTGAAATGAATTAGACTTTTAAATCAGGAAATTCAGCGAGATGAGTTAGATTTTTACACAAGAGCAGTGGAGGACTTCCAGCTGGTTGGGGGAATGATACGGAAATATCTTGCTAAATCAGGGTCTGGTGGAATGCTGCTCCCCTGGCAGGCTTCTCTTCACAGGGAGCAATCTGTGGGTTGCTTATAGAACAGAGCGAGCAGGAGGCATAGCATGGTCTTGCTCAGGGGAAGACCCGGTGTTCAGATGTTTGTCATTAGGAACTGGGTGTGGGCTTTTTCAAGTTAAACTGAAGCAGCAGTTCTATTAGGAAGAGCCTCCCAGATCAGCATCTTCTGTTTCTGGATACTCTCCCTTTGAAAAGCCAGATTTCAGCAAAAAGCTTTGCTAATGGTGAAATTGCACAACTGAAACCCTATGGGAGCAATGGGAAAGATGGAGAAAGAGGTGGTTATATCATGTACTTCAACAGTTTATTTAGAGGCTGTTGACGTTAGAATAACAAGCCAAGACAAACAAAAATACTCATTTTGGATGAAAATATTGTCTTTTCATGTTATTATAGATAGCTGAGTCCTAAGACTTCTACAGAAACACATTTTCCTAATGAGTGGCTGATTTTTCTGGTTGTGCAAGTAATATCCAAATTATTGTACAAATTTTTGGCTCAGGAGCAAACATTGTATTGTATATTGAGCTAATCACTTGCCCTTTCTAAGGTAAGCCCTTACCTCTGCTTTCCCTTCATCTTGTCATTTCTGTTTGTTGGGTACAGGTTTCCTGTTGGTTCTTTCTGTTGGCTCTGATGTAACATGAATGAAGTTCTTAACATCCTTTCAGACATAAACACAACTTAGCTCATTGTTTCTGAGTTCATATAGAGGTTTTATTGCCCCTGAGACTTTCGTGTCAGACAGCTGGATGTTGCTGTGTTCAAGGCTCTATATGTTGATTTTGTATCCTACAACTTTACTGATATCACCTATCAGTTCAGTTCTAACAGTTTTCAAATTGTATTTATTTGTTTTTGTTTTTTAAATATTGCATGTTTCATTTTAGAGTCAGGAGGGTAGATGTACAGGTTTCTTAAACAGGTATATTGCATGGTGCTGAGGTTTGGGCTTCTAATGATCCCACCACCCAAGCAGTGAGCATAGTAATCGATAGGTAGTTTTTCAACCCTTGCTCCCACCATCCTTCCCTCCCACCTTTGGAGTCCCCCAGTGTCTATTGTTCCCTTCTTTGTGTTGAGTTCTAACCTTTTTTTAGTGAAGTTTGTAGGGTTTTCTATATATAACAAGATCATGCCGTCAGTAGAGACAGTTTCACTTCTTCCTTTCCTATTAAGATGCCTTTTATTTCTTTCTTTTGCCTAATTACCCTGAGAAGTGGTGTCTGTGGGCATCCTTGTCTTGTTCCTGATGGTAGAGGAAAAGTTTCAACTTTTCACCATTGATCATGGTGTTAGCTATGGGTTTGTCATATATGGCCTTTATTTTGTTGGGATACAGTCCCTCAATACGTGATCTGTTGGGTGTTTTTTTTTTTTCACCATGAAAGGGTTTCGAATTTTGTCAAAAGCTTTTTCTATATCTATTGTGATGGCCATATAGTTTCTATCCTTTATTTTTCTAATATGGTATATTATATGTATTGATTTGCTTATGTTGAACCATGACATGATCATGGTGAATGATTCTTTCAATGTGCTATTGAATTTGGTTTGCTAGGATTTTGTTGAGGATTTTTGCATCTATGTAGATCAAGGATATTGGCCTGTCATTTTCCTTTCTTGTAGTGTTCTTGTCTGGCTTTGGAATCAGGGTAATGCTGGCCCTGTAAGATGAGTTTGGAAGTATTCCCTCCACTTCAGCTTTTTGGAAGAGTTTGAGAAGGACTGGTATTAGTTCTTCTTAAAATATTTGGTAGAATTAATCTGGGAAGCCCTCTGGTTTTGGGTTTTTCATTGATAGGAGACATTTTCTTACGGATTCAACCTCCTTGCTTGCTATTAGTCTGTTCAGATTTTTAAATTTCTTCATGAGTCAATCTTGGTAGGTTTTATGTGTCTGGGAATTTATCCATTTCTTCTAGATGATCCAATTAGTTAGTGTGTAATTATACCTAGCAGTTTCTTAGGATCCTTTGTATTTCTGTGATATTGGCTATGATGTTTCATCTTTCATTTCTGATTTTATGCTCTATTGAAAACATGAGGCATAGCAGGTAGGGGGCACTGGTCAGGACTTGGGGTATAAACTGGCAGATGTTAAGGTGGGTGATTCTGGTTAACTCAGAAACTCCGAAGTCCCGTGTGGAAGAATTAACTGCCTGTACTCACCTAGTAATGTATATCCTTGGTCAAAAAAGATCCAGCTGAGAATGTTGGATGAAGGGACCAAATCAATCTTCATCATTATATTGAAAACAAGTCAGATTGGCTGTGGTCTTTTGACAGCAGGTCAGTGGCTAAGTCTATTTGAACAAAGTTAGGGCAGGTTCAAGGGAGAATCCTGAGATCGGTATTCTTTGTTCCATACAAACTTGCCTTTCAGTTTCTTCTCCCCATGCCTCCAGGATGTCCCTGCACAGCCCGTAGGGCCCCCTCCTTCAGTACCTTGCCTTACGAAGGGGAGAAAATGAGTTTTCCAATGTTAGCATATATTTAGCCTTCCAAAATTTTCTATTTCTATTTTAGGGGAGCTCTAGGAAAACAGCAGATTACTCTAAATCCCCAGGTAAAAATCTGAAATGGTGGAATTTCATATGACCAGGAGACATATTTTGGGGCAAGTGGGCTTTTCACAATCACTTGGACATGAAGGCATCTGCTTCTTCTATGCCTAAAATAGTCCTTCAATTTAGTAGTTTAATTCCTCTTCCACTTTTTCAAATTTCAAGACAATACATGTAGTGACTGAACAATTTGGATCCAAGTTTCACTATTTAACTGCCAGTGTGACCTTGGGCGAGTCACTTAATCTTTTCAAGGCTCAATTTCATCATGCAAAGTAGAAGTACAAACAATCCCTGACTTAGAATATTTTGACTTACGATTTTTCAACTTTAAGATAGTTTGAAAGCAATACACATTCAGCAGAAGCTGTACTTTGAGTACTCATACAACCATTCTGTTTTCCACTTTCAGTACAGTATTCATTATATTCCATGAGATATTCAAAGCCCACTTTATTATAAAATGGCCTTTCTGTTAGATGATTTTGCCTAACTGTAGGTTAATGTGAGTGTTTAAGGTAGGCCGAGCTAAGCTATGATGTTTAGTAGGTTAAGTGTATTAAATGCATTTTCAGCTTACAATATTTTCATAAGTTTATTGGAATATAACCCTATTGTAAATTGAGGGGTATTTGTAATAATGATATCTCTTCAAGGAGACTTTGTGAGCCTCTCATAGGAAAATGCATACACAGATGCATATAAATATATAATCTTTCTTTTCCATACATATGATATTCTTTAAGGATATTCAAAAATCTGGAAACAGTTGCCTCCAGGGAGATAAATGGTAGTGGGTTGGGAAACTTTTAACTGTATACGCTTTTGTACCTTTTGCATTTTGAATCAGATGAATGTATAATCTACATAAAATATTAAGATTAAAACTTCACCGAATAACTTATCAGGAGTTTGGTGAACATAAGGGAAGGCCACCTATGGTGGCTGTATTTTATTCAGTGTTGGTCACTGTTGGGCACTTCATAGAGCTTATTTCATTTATCCTCACAAGCGCCGTAGGAGGAAGGGGCCCCAGAGGGATTCATGGTTAGAATAGCAGAGTAGGAGCATTTGGCAGCTATATTCTGTGTAGGTGATAACTTTAAAGATATTTTTGTTATAAAATGTTTCAAACATACAAAAAATATAGAGAAGCAGTTTTCTATAGTTATTAAATATTCTTAATGGGTAGTCACAGAAATTATCATCCGAAGTGGGATATTCTTGAGAGAAAAAGGAGGTTCTATTTATAATTATGGTGGGATAACAAACTTAAGATGAACAGCTCTGGACAAACTGGGTTGTATGGTCCCTGGAAAACAAGGATTACTGTAAATGTGAGTCCCGCCTTGTGCTTCTCTCTGTCCCACCAAGAAAATATGATCTTGATACAGATGTTCATTGTGTCAAGGCAACCATGGCAACCATGATCTAGATACACTGTTCAAGTTTTATGCTGATCCTACCTAGGTATGTCTCAGGAACTTTCCAGAGTTTCCTTTGAGTTCTTCTAAATTTTGTATAAATGGTATGTTGTCCCTTGTCTCTTTTTAAAACCAATAAGCCATTTTCCCTTCTTTTCCTGGAAAATTAAAGGAACAAAGACCAGGAAATAACAACGTATTAGCTAAGGTTCTGTTGATTGAAAGCAACAGAACCTAATTCTGGCTAGCTTAAACCATGCTAGGATTTAATGAAGAATACTGCAGAATCTTAGATATCTTATGACTGGGAAAGAGGAGGTTCAGGCAGTTCCTGGGATGTCAGCAACAGGTAGCTGTCAATTAACTGCCCCCACACCACCCACTGCTGCCGTCATCAATATAGCACACCACGATGGCTCCCAGCCTCTGTACGTCTGGGTTCCAGTGTTCAAATTCTAGAGACAGCAAGAGAAATCCCATTGAGTCAGGGATCCTTCCCTGGGTCACACTCCCTGCATATGGTCAGAAATGCAGGATTATGTACTAAAGACACAGCTAAAGAGGACCCACTTCACTGTTTTGGGACGATTTGCAGGGGAGGCAAAATTATGAGCTACTCACTTAAAGAGGTGATAACCATAAGTTTGCAGGAAAAAAAAATTGGAGAAGAGAAGGATAACACTATCCTACGGTTTCTTCTGAAAATGGACTAAGGGAACAGCATTTCCATTTGGAAATTCTCTCCTGGCATTTCAATATTTATGGATTCTGAATTCTGAGAAAAATCAGTTGAGAAATTAGGAAAATGGGAAGGAACATTCTAATTTTCCTGTGAAAATTACAGCTTAATTGTCAGTATAGAGAACTTACTGGCTTGAAGAAATGCACTGACTTCAAGTCAAGCAAGATGAGGAAGCACTGACATGTGGAGATGAAAGTTAAGGTGAACAGGACAGGAGCAGTAAAGGAGCCTCAGTCAGACTTTCTTGTATCTGCTGCTGTGTTACAAGTGTGTGTTCATGGCCTTGTCCACTGCTAACAGTGAACCATTTCTGCAAATAAATTTTAATGTGTTCATAGGCATAGTATATGTTTTACAAATCCTATGAGAGGTTTTCTAAGAAATGCCAAGTTTTAGAAACAAAATATGCCCTTAAATCGGCAATTTTGACAGTTGCTTCTTTCTAGTGCTATTCATCTTGCCAGGAGATCAGAATGTTATGTTATTTAAATGGTATTGGAGGGGATGATTGATGCCTTGTTTAACAATGTCATGTAAACAACGATTAAAGCATTAAGTATTTGTGGTGTTACCTTTCAATCTTTAAAGGACTTTTCTTTAGCATTTATTTTGTGATAATATTCATTTCTTTTTAATGTTTTCTCTATTAATGCTATTGGATTTTATAATCTTGTTACAATATTTTGGCTCCTAATAATAAGAAATCATCATTTGTTATCATATCTTTTAAAAACAGAAGACTACTAAAACTTTTCATATAATCCTGTTACAGAAAAAAACGACTATTTGCTTGTTATTATAGTCATTTATTATTTTTCAAAAACTTGTAAGTGAAGTGTTATGAAAATCATATGAATTTGGGAATTCCCAAGCATTCTCAGAAATTCTATTTCCTTGTTCCCAAATCCCAATGATTAATATCTGCCAGGAGTCGGAAAACAGTGAAAGGAAGTAACATCCTATGTTGGATACCTGGTAGGGTTAGTGAAGAAACGTTATTGCTGAGCTCTGTGTTACGCTCACGAATGATGCCATTGAGGAAGTCACGCTTGTTGAAAGGAACGCAGATACACAAAGAGTTTTGCTGCTGTCTGTTGGATAAGAACCCCCTGGTCGATTTCAGCTCCTACTGCAAGTTACAAAAATCAATCCAATGATAAATGAAAAGTGCCCAGTGTGCTGGGAAATAACTTATTTTTTGGCTTCAGAGGAAATTTTAGAAACAGTGCCAAGTGAAACGTAAAAACAAACTACGAAGACGTTCATGAATTTCCCTCTGAAGCTGACAGCCGTATTTTAGCAGATGGAACTCCTACTATTAGCCCAACTCTTGGGTTGAAACGGTGTGTCCAGGAAACCCTATGTTAAAATGCAATGTGTTGGGGATATTGTTCCTCTATTTGCTTGAGTTAATTTTCAAATTAGTGTACTCTTGCTTAGCTGTGCTCTGAGGGAATGAACAAAAGATTGGTAAACTCTGATGGAGAACACTGGTCAGGCAGGGCACATAGAATCCCTGGGGATGGTGGTTCCTGGCAAATGGGGGAGGAGGCCCTGAGCCAGGCTTGGGCTGGGCTGGAGGAACATGAAGATGGGATCTACTCACAACCCCCAAAACTGAGGGGTCCTGGTAACACATTATTTCACCCTCAGCCATGCAAATTCATTATTTTTATGGATAAAATAGCTTTAAAAAACTAATTTACATTGAAATGTTAAAATATTTATATAGAGATTAGAAATATTTATATAGAGATTATTGGGAATCCCCTCCTAAAGCCCAAACATAAAAACTACCAAAAAAAGAAATTCCGTGTAGGCTAAGATTGCAAATGACTGATGGAATGTCATTTAAATTAAACATGGAAAATATATTTCCTCTTTAATAAAGATCTAAATTCTATTCTTTTTAGGAGCCTTCAGAAATGAAATTCAACTATTAAAAAAAGTATAGAGAAGCCTTTAGAAAAGAAACTTTTCTTTTGCTGTATTATATATTAAAGAACTTTGATGAGAATAGTTCTAAAGTGTTTAATACTCGATTCCACTGATGTTTCTAGGTATTGTGGGGAACACCTAGAAATTAAATCTTCATCTTTGGCAGATCAGAGGCCTATTATTTTTAGGTAAAACAATTAAAATCTGCTTTTAATAAATCACAAATTTTGCAAGTTAGCCATTAATAGTAAGTGCTTTTCAAAGTTTGGCCCAATACATGAAAAAGCCAGAAAAACATACCTGCATTAGTTTTGCCCATCACCTTCTTATGCTGGCCTCAGGAGATTTATTAACAGCATTCAATATTTTAGGTAGTCTGGATGTGGTGGCTCATGCATGTAATCCCAGCACTTTGGGAGGCTGAGGTGGGAGGATGGCTTGAGACCAGGAGTTCAAGACCAGCCTGGTCAACCTAGTGAGCCCCTCGGTCTCTCTGAAAAGAAAAAAAAATTAGGTATCCTGTGGCTACCTCCAAAAACAAACTCCAGAGGAACTGAATTTTTTTTTTTTTTTATTTCATGTGTTGGGATAATGGCTTCTTTTGCAGTTACTTACGAAGAATTTAAGGGTCAGTAAAAATATTTTTTCATCCTTAATAACATGAATTCTCTAATTTGTGTGTGATATAATGCTAGATATTGTGCCAAAAGTGTTACATAGACATAATCCATGCCCATTTTCAAAGATAATACTAATATAGAGAATAAGAATCATTATTATTGTAGTAATTATTATTTTAGTAATAGTAGTAATAATCAAAACAATTACATCAAACACTTATTAAACCCTTATTATGTGATAGGTACTGTGTAAGCAATTTCCACATATTAGCTCCTTAAATGTGATCACTAACCCCATGAGGTAGGTAGCATTATGTCCATTTTATAGATGCAGAAACTGAGCTTTGAAGAGGGAAAGCAACTTGCCCAAGGCCATGCAGGCAGTCATTGATAAGTGTGGGGAGCGAGAAGTTGAAGTCTGAGATGTAAGTTCACAGACACGAGTAACAAACATGTACAAGATACTCGTATGACATGTGGGGTTGCTTGAAATATGTAATTGACTTTCCCCAGCACAAGAAAGTGTTTGGACAGATTTCAAAGGGATCTAACACTTCCTCAGAGGACTGCCCTACGACATTTTTCCGTGTGCTTTTCTGCCTCTTGTCCTATACTTTTGGCATTTCTTCTGCTCTTAGAGGCAATGAGTCAACAGCATATTTTTAGCACCTCCTGTGTGCATAGAAGTGGCCCCTGACTCAATGGGAGTGTATAACTACCATGGGCCAAATCAGTGTGCTTTCCTGTTAGCCAGGGGATTATAGAAGAACACGCTCCCCTGATTCCAACAGAACTTGCTGCCACTCTGATGTCTTCATTGTAAGGCCTCTAAATGAATGTTCAAGAAATTCATGTTAAAGGCACGTGTCATATGTGTAACTTGTAAACATTTGTGTACTTGTCTCTGTGTCCTTACACCTCAGGCTTCAACTCTTGTTTTTACCTTTATCAATGACTACCTGTGTGCTGTGTGGCTTTGGACCAATTGCTCACCCCCTCTAAAGCTCAGTTTCTGCATCTGTAAAATGGATATAATGCCATATATACATAGATATAGATATACATACACCAATATATATACACACATATATATGTGTGTATACATATATATACACACATATATATGTGTGTATACATATATATACACACATATATGTGTGTATACATATATATACACACATATATATGTGTGTATACATATGTATACACACATATATATGTGTGTATATACATACATATATATGTGTGTGTATACATATATATACACACATATATATGTGTGTATATACATATATATATATGTGTGTATATACATATATATATAATATACAAAATGAAATATATAGTTATATAAATATTTCAGTTTAAGTTTCAAAAATCACTGGAGGGTATTTTTATAATACCCTTCAGCAATTTTACCTGCTGCCTTTGCACATTCTGGTGAATTTCTAAATGGAAGTCTGATAGAGATTAATCTTTTAATGCATCATAAATAAAAAAGAAAATCACAGAATGATGTAGCTGGAGAGGACCCTGGGGATCTAGTGTTTCATGAAAGATTAATGTCCTTGATCTGTTTGTAAGTGTTTTGGAAAAATCTTCCATGGTCAAATAAAACTTGGCAATGTTGGATTAAAGTTAAATAGGTTTTTTTTTTTTTCCTGCAGAACTTCATAGTCTTTAATATGCTAATATGTTTTGTGAATCTACAAGGAATGAAGTGTTTCAATGCTTATTTTACCCAGATTCTCATTTTTGGACAGGCTGGTCAAGCTGAGTCAGATAGTATATTCTCTAGATGGAGATGATGGCTGACTCCTTTTTGAGAGCAAGAGAGTCCCCAGGGGAAGCAAGGGTATATCAGTTGCTCCATTTCATGCCAAGGATCCTCAGTCTTTAGAGGCTCAGAGAAGGCTGAAAGGCTACTCTAGGCTATCAGGGCTACCATTCATTGTGACCCATGCTACAGAGAAGCTTTGAGCTCAGTGCAAAGGAGTGACCAGCCCTTGAGAATCAGGAAAATTTATTTATTCCTGACCTAGTCCACTGAGGACATACAAGGAATGGGGCAGGGGAGTGTCACCAGCTATGGTTACAAGCTAGTCTGATTCTCTTTCATTAAGAAAACTGGTCCCTGTGAGTTTAGATTGGGAAGCACCAGGTTAAAAAAATTTTAGGCCAGGAGTGGTGGCCACTGTACTCCAGCCTGGGTGACAGAGTGAGAATCTGTCTTAAAAAAAAAAAAAAAAAAAAGTTAAGTGATGTCTTCTGTTGAGGACCTCTCAGAACTTTTAATATGAAAGTGTGCATTGTGAAGAATGGGAGTAGAGTGTACAGGAGTTTTAAAAGCTACTTGGTCATGAAACTCTTGCTTTGTGCAGGATTCGAGGGGCACTAACATTCTGAGGAAAATATTTTGGGAAACATTGATCTAATCCAAACTTCTCATTTTACCAGCAAACAACTGTGGGGCCCTCTAAGTTTCCTTTCTCCATCATTGTGACAAATTCATTGGAATTAATTCAATCAAACCTGGGGTCAGCTTTGAAGAGATTTATTTAGCAGGTAAATCTGTTTTGTACATTTTGAGGGAGTTCTGAGTTTCCATAGTCAAAAACCACAGATCAATTTAATCAACCTTTATGGAATATCACCTATGGCCCAAAGACCCTTTAGCTACAGTGATGGTCTACAAAAATATAAACTGTAATTCTTGCAATACAGGAGATTAGTAATAATGGTAAATATAATGATGATGACACCATGAATCGCTAACATTTATTGAATGCTTTTCTATTAGTCAGGCACTTTACTAAGTATTTTAATCCTCCCAACAATTTATGAGGTAGGGATTATAATAATTCCCATCTTATAGTGAGGACACTGAGGTTAGGAAATTATCCTAGCCTAAATGTTAAGTATAAGCATGAATAGAAAGGTGTTATTAGCCTATAAGACATTCCTTTATGAGTGATACAAAGTCCTATGTAAATTCAGAGAAAAGAAAAGTGGTTTTAGAAATCCTTGATCAGTGAGTGTGAAGCATGTGGTGGCCCGGTTACTGTTTGGTTGCCCATCTGTCCTCCCTCTGGGATCAGCACCCCCTTACTTTGGAAGAATTGTTTTCCTTTTCACTGTAAGGTTCTTTCTGGCTATGCGATGGGGCACATTGCCTCAAACTAGCCCTGTTCCCGTCTTTGAGAACCTTGAAATTGGAACCAAGGGAAGAGGATTGCCTCTTGAATGGTAATTCTCTAAAATCTAGTCTGAGGTGCTGGTGCCTAATCCCTGGGTCTGTGGAAGGAGCTGGGCTGTGAGAGGGGAGAATGATGTTGATGTCAAGAGAGAGGCAGGTGCTAGGAGCAGAGAAATGGAGGCCTGGAGGGTTTCTGGGCTTCTCTGAGGCTTAGGGTTTGGATCATTGTCTTCGTTACTGGAACAAAGGATTTACCATACCTGCTCTTCTGGGAATGAAACTGTCCTGCTTTGCAAAATAAAGTGTCATTAGAAAGAGATCTTAAAAACCCCACACCATAGACAGGTGCACAGATCCGTAGAAGTGTTAAAGTTCTGTCTGTTGGATGCTAAGCCAAGACTCTTAAGTATGTTCTAAAGAGAAACTGGTGTGTGTAGGCTGTGCACTCCCAGGGAGATAAAAAGTTAGGAACTTTATGGGTTGGGCTTGGTGGCTCCCACCTGTAATCCCAGCACTGTGGGAGGCTAAAGTGGGCAGATTGATTGAGCTGAGGAGTTCGAGACCAGCCTAGGCAACATGGTGAAACCCCATGTCTACAAAAACTACAAAAATTAGCTGGGCGTGGTGGCATGTACCTGTAGGCGGGAGGATCGCTTGAGCCCAAGAGGGAGAGGGTGCAGTGAGCCATGATTGTGCCACTGCACTCCACCTGGGTGACAGGAACTTTATGGGGAATGGGATCTTGGAGGCTGAGTAGAGACTAGAGGAAAAAAAAAAAAAAAAACTACCTCCCCAACTGGCCACACTATTCTTTTAAAAAATGTTAATTGACAAATTAAAATTGTATGTATTTACGGAGGTATAATGTGATGTTATGATATATGTATACATTGTGGAATAATTAAATCCAGAGAATTAATAGATTCATCACCTCAAAACCTATCTTTTTTTGTGGTGAGAACATTTGAAATTTATTGTCTTAGCAATTTTGAAATACACAATACTTCATTGTTAACTACAGTCACCATGCTGTGCTGTAGATCTCAACAAAATGTATTCTTCCTGTCTCAACTAAAACATTGTACTCTTTGACAACATTTCCCCATTCCTCTCACCCCCTCCAAAAACACCCATTCTTTATGTTGAAGAGAATGGCTAAAAAGTCCCAGCAGGTTTCAACTGACGGCTTCAGTGGTTGTCCCATCACACTTCAATGTTATTAATAGAAAGGGGAGGGGCAATACATAATTCGGACAGGCGGAAAGTACCACTGTAACCACTTTCCTGACTTCACAGAAAAAGTCCTCTTGTTTTCATCTGTAAAATGGGAACTGCGTGAATACCATTCTTCTTTTCTTCAGCCTCCAAAGAAAAAACAGATGCAAAGCCTTTTATCAATTGCAAAACAGTATACAATGTGTGTTATTACTCACAGTTGTCTTACTGTGACCAAACACTTTATAAGCCTGTGGCAAGTCAGCCTTACTCTCAGGAAGTGGACAATATTTGGGGAAGGAGAAGCAGCAGGATCTTTCAGGACAGTAGCCTTGGTGGGTCCAAAAATTCCTTGAGCGAAATGGGAGACAAAACTTTCTTCCTGCTTTGGGGTTTATCCTGTTAGTCTTTTCTCTCTTCACTCCTATTTTCTATGGAGAATTTCCTGGTTTTGGAGTTTGGGTGCGTTTTATGGAGAGGAGGCAGAACATCTTTAGCTCCAGCAGAATGAAAGGATACATGCAAAGGAACCTAGCACAGTATGTGGTACCCAGTTCCCCTTTAACTTGGCTTTATTCATTCACTCCTGGTAGGGCATTAATAAGGGATTTAGCCCCCTCCTATTGAAAACGATTAATTCAGGGAAGAGTTCAGGCAGTGTGGACAGATACAGTGTAGGCCAAGCCTGTTTCTAAGGCAGGAGCTGGGTAGGGAGGGTGAGAAGGGCGAGAAGAATAGGGAAATATGTGTCGTCTGTGTTGCTGCTGTTGCAACCACCAAAACAAACAAGTGAAAAAAAAAAAAAAAAGAATTGTCCATACCGGAAAGTGTGCTGTTTTGGAGGAGGCTGGGGAAAGTGTGGATGGCTCGAGTGGGTCCTGTTGGATTGAAGTCTGACAGTGGTGATTCCCTTCAACAAATGGTCGGGGTGGGAGGGTACACACACACATACACACACACACACACCCGACACGCAGCACCAAGCCTCCGATTTCAGCGCTGGCAGGAGATAACCATTCTTAGCTCGCCTTTCCAGGGTTATTTTTGGCTGAGGCTGTTCGCTGATGGCAAAAGGTTTCAGCCCCCTCCCAAATCCCTCCCCGTGCTTGTTCTAAAGAGAAACTGGTGCGTGTAGGCTGCGCACTCCCAGGGAGACAGGGAGACGGGCCTGGTGCCGGAGAGGAACCCGGACTCTGCCCAAAGTCTCGCCGCCCGCCGGCTGTTTTCTGGCGGAGGGTGTGCCCCGGAGGGCGGCGATCGCGCGTGAAGGCTGGGGCCAGGCGCGGGTGCAGGCGTCACCGGGGTCGGGCTAGCAGGCCCTGGAATCAGGCTTTTTGGACACCCCGAAAGTGAGTCCAACTTGGGGAGAAACTGAGGGCACCTCGGGCGGTCTGGCAGCGGAGAAGGTGGGCGGGAGAAAACTTTACAGGAAGGCAGAAGCAATCTCCGCCGAGGGAGTCAGCGAGCGGCCGCGTGGAGAGGAGGGGCGGGCGGTCCCCAGGCGGGCGGGCGCAGGGCGCAGGGTGCCGACCTGCCGGAGAGGGGGCCCGGGCGCGAGGCGGAGTCCCGGCACGCGGCCAGGCTGGTGGAGGCCCCCGGCAGGCTGCAGATTCCCTCCGGCCCCGGGAGCCACAGCAGGACCGGCCAGGAGGCACCACGGAGGGGAGCCCCATCCCGGTGCTGACAGTGCCCACCGTGCCCTATGAGGACTCGCGGCGGGCCGGCGGCGGAGTTCTGCGGCGACCTACCGGCCTCTTCGAGGGCCAGCGCAACTACCTGCCCAAATTCATCCAGAGCGTGCTATCGTCCATTGACCTGCGCGACCGTCGGGGCTGCACCACGGTGGTGGGCAGCGACGGCAGGTACTTTAGCAGGACGGCCATCGAGATCGTGGGGCAGATGGCCGTGGCCAACGGGGTGAGTGTCCAGATGCCTCTCGCTTCCCGCCGCGCTGCCGCCATGCCCTCTCCTAGCCCTTGTCCCCCTGCTGCCTCCAGGCCCAGCTGGGAGGCCCCTGCCCGGCCCAGGCTTTGCTTCCTCACTCCCGCGTCCTCACCCTCCAGCGCCCAACTCCCACCGTGCTTGCAGCCTCCCCGGCGCACCCCGGACACTGGGTTCTATTAGTACCCACCGCCCCCAAAAGCCTTGAGGGGTGTCCGTCGTTCCTGGAGCCACTCCGGGCGCCCTGGACTCTTCTCCGACTCTGCACACATCCCGCACCTGCTCATTTTTCTTTCGGACATTCTCTTACCCGGCCCTGTAGATTCCAAGGCAGCTCCCAGTTTTCCATATTGTTCCCAATGCGTTCACTGCCCACAGTCCCCACACAAACTTCTTTCCCAGGCTCACAACATAGTCCCTCTGCCCCGTGCCCTTTTTGCAATAATCTGCCAGTCCCCTAAGTCTTAGCTCTGCCTATTTAACAGTAGTGGTGTCTCAGAACACACACACACACACACACACACACACACACACACACACGATCCCTGACATATTTGGCAAGAGTAGGTCCTGAAGGTTTTTAATATTTTGGTTCTTTAACCCAGTGGAATTACTGAATGATTTATTTAATTAGGGTAGGGATGGAGTGGATCCATTTGTTTGATGCTAAACAGCCTGAGCTCGCAGTTCCCAGGGGGCATATCTCTAAATGGTCTGAAACGAGATTTGCAGTGGTTTTCTTAATGCAATTCCCAACTTCTCTCCAAATGCCTTTTGACATTTGACAACATTTCATGCCTCTTCCCCTTTCGCTTTTCATCCTTGTTTTCTCTCCCTTCTCCCACGACCTCGGTAGTCTTCTGCAATCCAGATTCTCAGACTTCGGGTTTTTCTCCCTCTGCCCCTTTCCTCTCTGTCCTATAACTAGAAGCACCTTTTGGCATAGACCCGTATCCCAGTTTCCTCTTTCCCAGGTCCAGCAGCATCTCAAGGACATCTATAAGAGGGATACCTAACTTCAGGGGTCTCTGAATGATATGTGGGAAACATCGTCTAAAAAAGTAATTTTATCCTTATTCATGCAACCAGACCCACACTCATAGAACTTTTCTTTAAGGGGAGTGTCTTGCAGATGTATAAATGAGTGTTAACATCTTTAAAAGCGAAACTGCACAATTCCCTGGCATTTGAATTCCCTCCTTCCTTCCCAACCCTCTCCTTTTCATTTTCTCATTTATTATTAAAAACATTTTTAAAGGATCTCCATGCTTCATATTTATCTACTATAATTCCTCCTTCTCGGTGTTGCAGGGATGGGGAAAGAGGATTTTTTAAAAAACACAATAAAAAGCAATTGGGAGAAACAGGGTCAATGGTGTTGGGGTGGGTAGTGGAATTGTGATTTTTGACTCCAGTAGACAATGATGCTGGATATATGGGGTTTGATTTCTCTCTGGCTCCTCACTTGAGATTGATGAAGTTTGGCTAGAATCAGGGAGTTGAAGAGAGGTTGACAAATGGTCTTTCACTCTTCTCTGACAGGCTGTTCCTGTGGAGTGATGGAGAATAATGAGCCTTGGGAGAGCTATGGGAGCTCTCATACTCCTTCCCGAGCCAATTTTTTAGGGAGTGAGAGAAACATGGCCTGTCCAATACTTGTTGTGGGTCAGGATATTTTTGAAGCTACGGTTGTTGATTTGCATGGGAAAATTATTATGTCTTATTATTTCTTGTCCCACTTTACCATAAGGGCTCCTCAGCTTCTTACTTCAATGGGTCTTCCATGACACACACACTTTATTAACTCTAAGAGTGGAATTTATTTTAACAGATAATTAGCATAGGTCAATATATGCTGAAAATAGAGTCAAATTAAACCTACTAGCTGTTATAAATGACAGATGACAAAATCCACATAGAAGCATCGACTCTTAAATAATCTGAAAGTACTACTTCTAAGAGGGGCGGGCATGGGTGAAGGGAATGGTGGACATGTTTCAGAATTTCAAATGCCAACTTTAACCAATCGTTTCCTCATTTTGTTCACCTTCTTGGGGGCTTATGCTAAAGTGAAGTGAATAGCCATAAGGCTGGCTTCAGGAGAAAGGTGGTCTAAAAGAACTGGATAATTATAAGCAAAATTGGTCTCGAATGATTGAAAATTGATGAGAATGTGCTTGTCTCCTGATTTGGCATCCTGAGTTAGACTCAGGAATACTGAACATGGATCCCAAAGGCTTTGGTCTTTTTTGATATCCTATTGGAGAATCATAAGCAGGCTAGAAAAATAGGAAACTAGAATTTATTCTCTTTGAACTGACAAATCTGACCAGTGGGCTGCATTCTCTATATCTGAAAAATCTTGGTTTTGATTGAAAAATTAATTTTACAAAGCAATTTTCTTTTTTTCAATTAAATTTCATTTTTTTTTGACACAGGGTCTGACTTTGTTGCCCAGGCTGGAGTGCAATGGTACAGTCTTGGCTCACTGTAGCCTTGACCTCCCCAGACTCAGGTGATCTTCCCACCTCAGCCTCCTGAGTAGCTGGGGCTATAGGTGCACGCCACTAAGCACAGCTGATTTTTGTGTTTTTACTACTCATAGGGTTTCTCTGTTGCCCAGTCTAGTCTCAAACTCCTGATCTCAAGAGATCTGCCTGCCTTGGCCTCCTAAAGTGTCATGAACCACCATGCCCAGCCTACAAAGCAATGTTCTAGGAAAAACTACAGTTACTCTTTGATTATGTAATTGCTGGAGAAGAAAAGCATGGCATTTCTAAAATGATGAACTATATTACTTATATTTTAATATCTCATAAAGTTTGAAATAGACATTTCAAACATAAACATGTATAAAAATTTTTATAAATTATAAAATCAAAAACATTTTACAATTATTTTATTATAAAATTATTATAGAATCAAAAACATTATAAATTTAAACAACTTTTTAAAAAATTTATTTTGGGATTTCCCATGGAGTGATGGAGAATAATGAGCCTTGGGAGAGCTATGGCAGCTCTCATACTCCTTCCTGGGCCAACTTTTTTAGAAAATGGGAGAAATATACCCTGTTCAATGTTTATTGTGGGTCAGGATATTTTTGAAGCTATAGTTGTTGATTTGCTTCAAACTTTAAAAAAATTATTATAAAATTATGGGATGTAAAAAAATTTATTATAAAACTTTGAAATTTTCAAACTTTCAGAAAAGCAGAGAGATGAGATTAATGGCACTCACAGGCAAGCATAGAACATAGATTGTAAACATTTTGCTATATTTGTGTCATGACTATTTTTTGCTTGTGTTTGAAAGTATATTAAAGAAAATGATATTTTACCCCTAAATTCTTTAGTACAGATTTCTAAAAAAATAAGAACATTTTCCTGTATAGTTACAAAATCATCTTTTCAAACAAAATAAAAAATGGCTTTTTTATATCATTTATTACCCAGTCCACATTCAGATTTCCTCAATTATTATGAAATGTCCTTTTATTTTTTGAGACAAAGTCTTGCTCTTTCACACAGCCTGAAGTGCAGTGAAACAATCATAGCTCATTGCAGCCTCAAACTCCTGGGCTCAAGTGATCTTCCTGCCTCAGCTTCCTGAGTAGCTAGGACTAGAGGTGCACACCACCATGCCCAGCTAATTTATTGTTTTTGTAGAGATGGAGGTCTTACTACGTTGCCCAGGCTGGTCTCAAACTCCTGGCCTCAAGTGATCCTTCCAGCTTGGTCTCCCTGAAATATCTTTTGTGGCTGGTTTGTTCAAATTAGTTTCTTCTAATCAAGGGATACACATTGCATTTGATTATTTAGCTCAAGACTGTTTTAACCTGGAAAATACCCATACTCTTTGTTTATGTATTTATTTAGTGAAATTGACTTGTTGAAAAACTAGTCAGTTGTCCTGTAGAATATTTCCCCTTCTGGAATTTTCTGGTTGCTTTTTATGGTGTCATTTAACTTTTCACTCTGTTTTTTCCTGGTTAACTGGAAGTTAGTTCTAAAGGCTTTTAGGCCTGCTATAACAAAATACCAAAAACTGGATGACTTATAAAGAACAGAAATTTATTTCTCACAGTCCTAGAGGCTAGCAAGTTTAAAATCAAGGAGCATGTGGTTTTGATATCTGGTTAGGACCAACTTTCTGGTTCATAGATTGGCCTTCTTGCTGGGCCCTCACATAGTGGGAGAGACTAGCTAGCTCTCTGGGGCCTCTTTTATAAGGGCACTAATTCCAATCATGAAGCCTCTGTCCTTATGATCTAATGACCCCCTAAAGGCCCCACCTTTTAATACCAGCACCTTTGGGGTTAGGATGTCAACATATTAATTTGGGGAAGACATACACGTTCAGCCCATTGCAAGGTTTAGTTAGATTCAGGTTCAACTTCTTTTTTTAAAGACTATTTCATAGGCAATAATGTGTATTCACATCCCATCATTAGTGATGGTGAGATGATCGCAAGGTTAGGGTGATCACTGCCTATCTCCTCTGCTATATTCCCCCTTGGGTCAAGCCAGTAGTCTGTGACGTGAACTTTGTACCATGTGTATATTCAGTTATATTCTGTATCAATAGTTACTTGATTGTTTTAGCATTTATTAATGATCCTTGCTTGAGTTGATTATTTCATTAGGGGTTTCAAAATGGTGAATTTCTAATTCTCTAATTCTATCTACATGTTTTAGCTGGCATTTTTCTATAAGCAGACCATTTTCTTCACAACTGGGTTATTTGGCTACCCTGAAACATAGTTCCTTCCGGGAAGGCAGAACATATGTTTATTTCTGTCTTTTAAAAATTACTGGTGTTTGGAGTGAAGATTAGGTGAGCTAACTACCTCCACAGGTGACAAATGAATTTTGTTTTGTCTCACTTTTGCTTTTTTGAATATCACTGTGGCTGCTTGGATTTTTATATTTAATTTGAATGGATTAGGGAATAAGTGAGAAGATAGGTTTTATCTGTTTCTGTAGTTTTTATGTGGCTGTGTGATCTTACTTTTAAAAATTCCCAGAAATATTTTAATTCCCCTTTAAAGATATAAACTATGTCATACTATAAAGCAAAAGAAAAACCAATCATGTGAAGAGTAAATAGTATCGTTTAAACGAATTGTGGTTAAGCTTAGTTTGTACCTAATTAGTTTTTTATTTTCTTTCTACTTTTATCTGCTTCAGAGCCTCTTCAGTGGTTTAGATCTTCTATGTGTCAAATTATTCTAATCTCTTAAAAAGTTTAAGAGCTAAAATACAACACAATGACTACAGGAATGCCCTTGTCCTTTTCTGGTTAGGTACACCTAAGGCAACTTCTTTTTCTCTTCTTTGTTCTCTTCTTCTTTCTTATTCTTAAATCATCTTCAATATTGGACAGATGACAGCACTATGCCTGCCTCAAGATGTTTCTGACTTTTTCTTTTTCTTTTTTTTTTTTTTTTTGAGATGGAGTCTTGCTCTGTCACCCAGGCTAGAGTGCAGTGGCACAATCTTGGCTCACTACAACTTCTGTCTCCTGGGTTCCAGTGATTCTCCCAACTCAGCCTCCTGAGTAGCTGTGGTTACAGGCATGCACCACCACGCCTAGCTAATTTTTTGTATTTTTACTAGAGACGGGGTTTCACCATGTTGGCCAGGCTGGTCTTGAACTCCTGACCTCAAGGGATCTGCCTGCCTTGGCCTCCCAAAGTGCTGGGATTACACGTGTGAGCCACTGCACCCAGCCGTTTCTGACTTTTTCTAAAGTCTTCTTTCTCTGGAGATGACATTATATAATAGCACTGTTCAATAGAAGTTTCTTTGATGATGGAACTGTTCTATAATCTGCATTGTCCCAGCCACTAGCCATATGTGACTACTGTAACACTTGAAATGTGGCTAGAGCAACTGAAGAACTGAATTTTGCATTTTACTGAATTTTAATTAATTAAAATAGAAATGAAAATAACCATAAGTGGTTAGTAGCTACCATACTGGACAGTAAAGATCTATAATTCAGCATTTAAAATCGATTTTGTTTTGTTTTCAAAAATGGAGTCAGACTGTTACAACCCAAAAGAACTGTAGGTTAAATTAAGGTAAATCCCCAAATACTACATACACATTTGGGAAATCCAAACCAGATTTTTTCATGTGATAACCACACCCTCTTTTGACTTTAGCCTTGGAGGTAATGGAGTATGGCAGAAAAAACCCTGTATCAGCAGCTGGAAGACTCACCTTCTTTTCCTAGCTCTGCCATATATTGACCAAAAGAGTCAAAGTCCATTCAGATGGTTGAAGGGCCTTGGAATTTTGTTTTTGGTTTTCACATACAAGTTGGAGGGCAGATGCGTTAGCCTCTTGAAATACCCAGAAACCACTTGTTTCCTCATCTAAAAATCAGGTATGACAGGATCATTTAATTATCCTGGAAATCAGATGAAGCACTGCATATGAAAGCACTTTGTAACATCGATAGCACTGGGAAATGTAAAGACCTTTTACTGAAATATAAAGGTGTATGGTCAACTGAATATATCTCAGATAGTTAGGATTTGACTGTATATATTGAATATAACCTGTAGTGGGCCCCTTGGTAAACAGCTTACAGTTTTGTTGCAAGTTTTAGCCAAGAGAAAATTTATTTGTTGACTAGTCATGCCCTTTATTGGCCACATGATGAGCAGCCAAGATATTAACACACAGTGCACCTTGCAGAATTCAAGAATGTCTCAGTGTCTTGTGAACTAGGAAGCTGAAATGCAGTGGTATGCAGAAGGCTGGCTCAGTAGGAGCCTTGGGAGTGTCCTCCAGATAGATGTTTGTGCAGGTTGTGTTTGATTCCAGTTGGCCATGAAAAGCTGGTTGCTCTAAAGAATGAGAATATACTTGGTTTTGCATTTACTAGAACTATCTGGGGAACAAATCTTGGGGTGGAAGAAAGAAGGGAGGGAGGGAAAGCTGTGCTTCAATACCTAGGGCTTCTTTCCTGGAATGGATCTGAGAATCTGGGATTGGGTGGCTAATATCTCATCTCTAGAAGGGAGAAAGAACTGGGTGGTGATGGCTTTGTATTTTCTATTGGAGTTCACTAGAGAATAGGTGAATGGAATGGGCTGCTATGATCCAGACATTAGGGAGGACAGGTTTGTGATACATTAGAAAACTTGAATGAGCCCTTCTATGATTCTCTCTTCCCTCTTTCTGCTTCCCGTTCTTAATCACCATCCACAGGTTGTGGAATTAGCAAATCTATTATGTGAGCAATAGCAAACTTACAGGAGCCCTTGGCTCCATCTATCTCCCTGTTTGTGTCAGTTCCTTCTGGATGCTTTTAGTCTGTGGTCTTCATTCACTCTTTTTATGGGGAAGTAAAAGGAGTGGGACAGATTATGAGAACAGCTGGGTCCTCCCAGTTGCTGGGGTGGTTATTTTAAGCTTTGTTTAATGTGTCCAGAGACCCAGATGGCATTTTTAACTAAGCTGCTTTATTAAATCTTGTGATAAAGCATAGTGATGTTTATTGAAAAGGCAGACACGCATCAGCAACATTATGCGTGAAACTTGCTCTAAGAATTTTCTATAAAACATCTGTTCTCTTTGAGCCTTTTGTGAACTCTGGAAGTTTGCTAGTTTCTATACAGACTTGAGGACAAGAAGTTGGAACCCACTTTTGGAGATGTCCAAGCATAGGTATTGGAATCATTAATCCTAACCCTCTCAGTTTTAAGGCCCCGGATACCCTTCTGTTAGACAAGAGTAACATGAGCAAGCACTGTAATAACCTTTAAACAAGATGATTTGGAAATAATGGACAAGAAAAATTAGTATAAATTGTTTGGGGATTTTAAAATTAAAGATAAAAAGCTAGGGCTTCAATGACCTGTGCCAGCCTATAGCCTTAAGAGTCAATTTGCAAACACTCAAGATTTGGCCAATATGCCTCTACTACTTCTACTTAACACAGTCAAAGGGAAATTTTTAGATTCTTTCATCTGATTTGACTCTCTTAGTTACGAATAAGAGGACATCTAGAATATATATGTGACTTGTTAAAATGAAAATCCACCTTCTCGGAGTCTTCAAATATCTTTCATATCTTACATTTTTTAGTCACATCAACTTTTGAAGTCATGTCCGTAGTTGTATGAAAAGAAAAATTTCAGGAACATTCAACCTCAAAAGTTCTTTTTCTTAGTCTGAAGTCGTAGAAGCATTTGACTTTTACTTTCTCTTTTTAAGTTTGTACTAGTAGGTATTTTGTATAAATATAATATTTAATTATTGCCTTTGTATTCTTTTTCTCTAGTAAACATCCTGGTTTTTAGCTATCAATATGTAGTTTTACATTTAGGGATTTCTAATGGAAAGAGAAAGGAATCTGAAATCAGAGGACGAGAGTTTATTCTACTTGACCAAACACATACACAATACTGGAAGGAGAGTTTTACAACAAATATTTAATATCTATGACATGTAAAACGTTTTTTGAAATCAAGAAAATTCAAACAATTCAATACAAATATCATCAATAATAAGACATGAACAGGTGGCCAACCTTATTAATAACCAGAGAAATATAAATTAAAACAATCCATCAACTTGTAAAAAAGATGAAATTACCCAGAGTTGGTGTAGGTGATGGAAAATTGTCATGTTTGTATACTGTTCATAGAAGTTAAATTGACATAACTTTTTGGTCAGGCAATTTGGAAGTATATATGTAAATTAATAGAGTAGTTTTCTAATAACCTGGGAATCTCTTAATCTAAGAATCTTTGCTGTAGATTTTTCTAGAACAAATGTACAAACATCTGTGTACAAGGGTACTCACTGCAGCATTTTGCTAAGGAAAAACTCAGAAAAAATCTATATGTTCAACAGAGAACAGGTACATAATTTATGACACAACTGCACAATATACACCACTAAAATAAAGGATATAAATTTATATGTAGTATGAAAAAGATGTGAATGATAGCTTGTTGGTGAAAAACAGCAATGACTGGAATATTGTGTGTAACGTAATCCTGCTTTTCTGTATATAATGTAGGCATAGAAAATATGATTGAAAGGACATACTCTAGTCAACAGTGTATATAGCTTGGGTGGAGAGGGTGTATAATGGGGAAGGAGAGTCCCTTTTCCTATCTATTCCATATACATCTCTGGATTTAAAAGATCATACATGCATATGCATTACCTTCAAAATTAAAATGATAAAGCCAAAGGAGAAGCTTTGGATTTGAATCATGATACTACTGTTTGCAACTTCTATGACCGTGGGGAAGTCGCCTAGCCTCCTGGGGTTTATTTCCTCATTTATAAAAATAGGGAAAGTAATAATACTTGTCTACATATCTTCTAGGGTTGTTGGGAGGATTGAATGTGATAATGGGTTACAGCATTATGAATTATTTATTCATAGAACACAATTATTATAAAAATATTTTGCTCTGATTAAAATAAAAGAAGGACGAGATCGTGTGTGTTTTTCAGTCCCAGTAGCTTTACTAACCAGAAAGCGCCTGCTGATGTGGTGATCACAGTTGCTTTGGTGCAGCTTCCTGTTGACTTTTGGCAATTCTCCACGCTGCTAGCTAAGGCTGAGGTGGCGACTGTGGAAGGTGTGATCTCCTCCCCCTCCCAGCACACATTTGTGTGCATACTCACACTCATGCACACACAAACACACACATGCACACTCTATCACAGTACATGAGGTGGCAGCAGCTGCTCCGGCATAGACTTTCACACAACATAAAGGGCTTTTTTGGTGTGGTCTGTGCATTATTTCCTGTTAAGCATGAGCTGAGTCAGTGCCATGCTTTTCCATCTGAAACCTTTCTGAGGCTCAGGCTGTGTTAAGAGCAAACCCTCTCCCCTCCATGCCCACCCCATGGCCCTCTACTGAAGCCAGATCATAATCTGCTCATTTCATGAGGATTTTCAAACCGAATGGACTGGGCCATGTGAGAGATCACTGAAAGGAACAGACCAAGCAGAGGCTAAGAGACTCCACGCTAATCTGCTGAGTCATCTGAAAATGCACAGCTGTGGCAGCTCACGGTGCTTTAAAGTACTTTGGCAGGATGTTTGTTCAGGGGGCCTGTTCCTGCAGCCCTGCTGAATGTTTGGTTAGGAGGCATAATCATTTTTTGGACAGGATCTCCCAAATGTAAGGTGATAGATGCTAATGTGGAATATAATACAGAAGATACAGCTTGGATGTCATAAATAACAATAAATTGTTTAATCTTGCTGAGTTGTAAATATATGATTGCCAGAGGTCTTTAGTTCACTGGAACATAGTATGGGGGCAGGGGCAGTTAGCAAATAGGCAGTTATTATTTTCCAACCAGACAGAAACTGGTCTGATGAAATTTATCTAAAAGGGCATACACATGTATTTTAATTAATTGTGACAATTACTCAGAGAAAACACATGGCCCTAAAGAGGCTGAGGGTTTTTTTGTTCTACCTATAAATGAATATGTATATTCACCTATATTCTACCTATGTATAAGTAAGAGAATGAGTTTTTGTTTGGGGATATATATTTATACGTATCTATACAGACAGATATACACATAATTAATTTCTGTGTACCTATTAAGGTGCGATGACAGATGGAAAGTATTTTTAAGCATTTAGATAGCTTATTCTATAGCATATGTGTGCATATAGCCCCCCCATAAAGCTTTGTCTCCTTTCTGGATATATTTAACAAGAGGCTAGAACAGAGTCCAAAATGTCAGAAATGTTTGAACATTCCATAGAAATGAAGGAGGTGTTTCCAAATGACCTATGTTTCTATGGCAATAAATAGAACTTGTGCTGCGTTGGATGGGTCAGGAGTAAGGAATATAAACAGTGTAAGTATGGCTATTCCAGGCAGAAATCTACCTTGTAAGAACAGCTTTATGCAGTGAGCTCGACAACATTGATCAGTTAGCAGTCCGGTTCAGTACAACATTGATCAGGTAGCAAGACGGTTTGGCAGTGCCAGTCGGAGACACAGATGGGGACAATCAAAGAAGATGCAGGTCAGGACAAGGATGCAGACATGTACCTGTCACTACCATGGACTTCAGCAGCTTCTTAGTGAGCAGGTTGATGATAAAGAAGAAAGACATCGTTGATATGTAAGCATGTTACAATTAATTTGCTGTTTAGTTACTAGCAAACTACATCCAGTTTTTAGTTTTTAGGTTTTTTTTTCTTTTTTCTTTTTTGAAACAGGTTCTTGTTCTGTCATCCAGGTTGGAGTGCAATCGTTATCAAAGCTCACTGCAGCCTTAAAATCCTGGGCTCTGTGGATCCTCCCACCTCAGCCTCCCAAGAAGCTGGGACTACAGGAGCACACGACCATGGCCAGCTAATACTTCTAATTTTTTTGTAGAGATGAGGCCTTGCTGTATTGCCCAGGCTGCTCTTGAACTCCTGGCAGTGTAGATATTTCCATGTTTATACAGATGATGGTGTAGATATTTCCATGTTTATACAGATGAGTGTGTAGATATTTCCATGTTTTTAAAGATGGCGGTGTAGATATTTCCATGTTTATAGAGATGGCGGTGTAGAGATTTCCATGTTTATACAGATAGCAGTGTAGATATTTCCACGTTTTTAAAGATAGCGGTGTAGATATTTCCATTTTTATACAGGTAGCGGTGCAGATATTTCCATGTTTACACAGATGGCGGTGTAGATATTTCCATGTTTATTAAGATAGCGGTGTAGACATTTCCATGTTTATACAGATAGTGGTGTAGATATTTCCATGTTTATAGAGATAGCGGTGTAGATATTTCCATATTTATACATATAGCGGTGTAGATATTTCCATGTTTATAGTGATAGCAGTGTAGGAATTTCCATGTTTATAGTAATAGCGGTGTAGATATTTCCATGTTTATACGGATAGCGGTGTAGATATTTCCATGTTTATACGGATAGCGGTGTTGATATTTTCATGTTTATACAGATAGCGGTGTAGGTATTTCCATGCTAATACAGATAGCGGTGTAGATATTTCCATGTTTATACAAATGGCTGTGTAGATATTTCCATGTTTATACAGATGGCAGTGTAGATATTTCCATGTTTATGCAGATAGTGGTGTTGATATTTCCGTGTTTACAGAGATAGCGGTGTAGATATATCCATCTTTGCACAGATTGCGGTGTAGGTATTTCCATCTTTACACAGATAGTGGTGTAGAGATTTCCGAGATTACAAAGATAGCTGTGTAGATATTTCCATGTTTACACAGATGGCGTTGTAGATATTTCCATGTTTACCCAGATAGCGTTGTAGATATTTCCATGTTTATGCAGACAGCGGTGTAGATATTTGCATGTTTATACCCATAGCGGTGTACATATTTCCACGTTTACAGAGATTGCGGTGTAGATATTTCCATGTTTGTACTGATGGCTCTGTAGATATTTCCATGTGTATACAGATTGCAGTGTAGATTTCCCATGTTTATTCTGATGCAGGTGTAGATATTTCCTTGTTTATAGAGATAGCGGTGGAGATATTTCCATGTTGATACAGATAGCGATGTAGATAATTCCATGTTTATAGAGATAGCAGTGAAGGTATTTCCATGTTTATACAGAAAGCGGTGAAGATATTTCCATGTTTATAGAGATAGCGGTGTAGATATTTCCATGTTTATACAGATAGCGGTGGAGATATTTCCATGTTTATACAGATAGCGGTGGAGATATTGCCTTGTTTATACAGATGGCAGTGTAGATATTTCCAAGTTTATACAGATAGCGGTTTACATATTTCCATTTTTATACAGATAGCAGTGCAGTTATTTCCATGTTTATACAGATTGCAGTGAAGTTATTTCCAGGTTTATAGAGATAGCGGTGTAGATATTTCCATGTTTATACACATGGCTGTGTAGATATTTCAATGTGTATACAGATGGCAGTGTAAATATTTCCAAGTTTATGCAGATGGAGGTGTAGATATTTCCATGTTTATACAGATGACTGTGTAGGTATTTCCATGTTTATACAGATGGCTGTGTATATATTTCCATGTTTATAGAGATAGCCATGCAGATATTTCCATGTTTATACAGATAGCGCAGTAGATATTTCCATGTTTATAGAGAAAGCGGTGTAGATATTTCCATGTTTATACAGATAGCGGTGTAGATATTTCCATGTTTATACAGATAGCGGTGTAGACAATTCCATGTATATAAAGATAGCGGTGTAGATATTTCCATATTTATGCAGATATCGGTGTAGATATTTCCATGTTTATATATATAGCGGCATAGATATTTCCATGTTCATAAAGATTGCGGTGTAGGTATTCCATGTTACTACAGATAGCGGTGTAAGTATTTCCATGTTTATACAGATCGCAGTGAAGATATTTCCATGTTTATACAGATCGCAGTGAAGATATTTCCATGTTTATACAGATGGAGGTGTAGATATTTCCATGTTTATACAGATGACTTTGTAGATATTTCCATGTTTATACAGATAGTGGTGTGGCTATTTCCATGTTTATACAGATAGCGTTGTAGACATTTCGATGTTTATAGAGATAGCGGTGTAGATATTGCCATATTTATACAAATTGCAGTGTATATATTTCCATGTTTATACAGATAGTGGTGTAGATATTTCCATGTTTATACAGATTGCGGTGTAGTTATTTCCGTGTTTATAGAAATATCCATGTAGATATTTCCATGTTTATACAGATAATGTTGTAGATATTTCCCTGTTTAAACAGATAGCGGTGGAGGTATTTCCATGTTTATATAGATAGCGGTGGATATACATCCATGTTTATACAGATGGCGGTGTAGATATTTCAAAGTTTATGAAGAAAGCGGTGTAGGTATTTCCATGTTTATAGAGATAGCGGTGTAGATATTTCCATGTTTATACAGATGGCTGTGTAGATATTTCCATAAGTATACAAATGGCAGTGTAGATATTTCCATGTTTATACAGATGGAGGTGTAGATATTTCCATGTTTATACAGATGACTGTGTAGATATTTTCATATTTTTACACATGGCACTGTAGATATTTCATTGTTTATACCGATAGCGGTGTGTCTACTTCCATGTTTATACAGATAGCAGTGGAGGTATTTCCATGTTCATAGAGATGGTTGTGTAGATATTTCCATGTTTATACAGATGGCAGTGTAGGTATTTCCATGTTTATACAGACAGCGGTGTAGATATTTCCATGTTTATGCAGATGACTGTGTAGGTATTTCCATGTTTATACAGATGGTGGTGTAGTTATTTCCATGTTTATACAGATTGCGGTGCCGCTATTTCCATGCTGATAGAGATAGCGGTGTAGGTATTTCCATGTTTTTATAGATGGCTGTGTAGATATTTACATGTGTTTACAGATTGCAGTGTAGACATTTCCATGTTTATACAGATGGAGGTGTAGATATTTCCATGTTTATACAGATGACTGTGTAGATATTTCCATGTTTATACATACTGCGGTGTAGATATTTCCAAGTTTATACAGATAGTGGTGTAGAAATTTCGATGTTTATAGAGATAGCGGTGTAGATATTTCCATGTTTATACAGATAGCGGTGTAGATATTGCCATGTTTACAGAGATAGAGCTGTAGATATTTCAGTATTTACACAGATTGCGGTGTAGATATTTCCATCTTTACACAGATAGCGGAGTGCATATTTCCATGTTTACACAGACAGCTGTGTAGATATTTCCATGTTTACACAGAGAGTGTTGTAGATATTTCCATGTTTATACAGATAGCGGTGTAGATATTTCCATGTTTATACAGATGGCGGTGTAGGTATTTCCATGTTTATACAGAGAGCGGTGTAGATATTTCCATGTTTATACAGATAGCGGTGTAGATATTTCCATGTTTATACAGATAGCGGTGTAGATATTTCCATGTTTATACATATGGCGGTGTAGTTATTTCCATGTTTATACAGAGAGCGGTGTAGATATTTCCATGTTTATACAGATAGCGTTGTAGATATTTCCATGTTTATACTGATAGCAGTGGAGATATTTCCATGTTTATACAGATAGCGGTGGAGATATTTCCATGTTTATAGAGATAGCGGTGTAGATATTTCCATGTTTATAGAGATAGCAGTGTAGATATTTCAATGTTTATACAGATGGCGGTGCAGGTATTTCCATGTTTATAGAGATAGCGGTGTAGATATTTCCAAGTTTATACAGATGGCTGTGTAGGTATTTCCATATGTATACAGATGGCAATGTAGATCTTTCCATGTTTTTCAGATGGCGGTGTAGATATTTCCATGTTTATGCAGATACCGTTGTAGATATTTCCATGTTTATAGAGATGGCTGTGTAGATATTTCCATGTTTATACAGATGGTAGCGTAGTTATTTCCATGTTTATACAGATAGTGGTGTAGATATATCCATGTTTATGCAGCTGACTCTGTAGGTATTTCCACGTTGATACAGATGACGGTGTAGATATTTCCATGTTTATAGAGACAGCCATGTAGATATTTCCATTTTTATACAGCTAGCGGTGTAGACATTTCCATGTTTATTGAAATAGCCGTGTAGTTATTTCCATATTTGTACAGATAGCTGTGTAGATATTTCCATGTTTATACAGATAGCGGTGTAGATATTTCCATGTTTGTACAGATTGCGTTGTAGGTATTTCCATGTTTATAGAGACAGCGGTGTAGATATTTCCATGTTTATACAGATGGCTGTGTAGATATTTCCATGTGTATACAGATGGCAGTGTAGATATTTCCATGTTTATAGACATGGAGGTGTAGATATTTCCATGTTTATACAGATAGCGGTGTGAATATTTCCATGTTCATATAGATAGCTTTGTAGACATTTCCATGTTTATAGAAATGGCTGTGTAGATATTTCCAAGTTCATAGAGATTGCTGTTTAGATATTTCCAGGTTTATACAGATGATTGTGTAGATACTTCCAAGTTTATACAGATGGCATTGTAGATATATCCATGTTTATACAGATAGTGGTGTAGATATTTCCACGTTTATACAGATGACTGTGTAGGTATTTCCATGTTTATACAGATGGCGGTGTAGACATTTCCATGTTCATAGACATAGCCATGTGGATACTTACAGGTTTAAACAGATAGCGGTGTTGATATTTTGATGTTTATAGAGATAGCGGTGTAGATATTCCTATATTTATACAAATAGCAGTGTACACATCTCCATGTTTACACAGATAACAGTGTAGATATTTCCATGTTTATACAGATAGCTGTGTAGATATTTCCATGTTTATACAGACAGCGGTGAAGATATTTCCATGTTTACAGAGATAGAGCTGTAGATATTTCCATATTTGCACAGATTGCCGTGTAGATATTTCCATCATTACACAGCTAGCGGCGTACATATTTCCATGTTTACACAGATAGCTGTGTAGATACTTCCATGTTTATAAACATAGCGGTGTAGATATTTCCATGTTTATAAAAATAGCGGTGGAGATATTTCCAACTTTATGCAGATAGCGATGTAGGTATTTCCATGTTTATACAGATAGCGGTGTAGGTATTTCCATGTTTATACAGATAGCGTTGGAGATATTTCCATGTTTATACAGATAGCGTTGGAGATGTTTCCGTGTTTATACAGACAGCGTTGTAGATATTTCCATGTTTATACAGTTAGCAGTGTAGATATATCCATGTTTATACAGATAGTGGTGTAGATATTTCCATGTTTATACAGATAGTGGGGTGGATACTTCCATGTTTATACAGATAGCGGTGTAGATATTTCCATGTTTACAGGGATAGCGGTGTATATATTTCCATATTTACACAGACTGCGGTGTAGATATTCCCATCTTTACACAGATAGCAGTGTACATATTTCCATGTTTACACAGATAGCTGTGTAGATACTTCCATATTTACACAGAGAGCGTGGTAGATATTTCCATGTTTATACAGATTGCTGTGTAGATATTTCAATGTTTATAAAGATAGTGTTGTAGATATTTCCTTGTTTATAGAGATAGCAGTGGACATATTTCCATGTTTATACAGATAGCGATGTAGATATTTTCATGTTTATACAGATAATGGTGTAGCTACATCCATGTTTATACAGATAGAAGTGTAGGTATTTCCATGTTTAAACAGATAGCGGTGGAGATAATTCCATTTTTATACAGATAGCGGTGGAGAAATTTCCATGTTTATACAGGTGGCGGTGTAGATATTTCCAAGTTTATATAGATAGAGGTGTAGATATTTCCAGGTTTATACAGATAGCGGTGTAGATATTTCCATGTATACAGATGGCGGTGTAGGTATTTGCATGTTTATAGAGATAGCGGTGTAGATATTTCCATGTTTATACAGATGGCTGTGTACATATTTTCATGTGTATACAGAAGGCAGTGTAGATATTTCCATGTTTTACAAATGGAGGTGTAGATATTTCCATGTTTATACAGATGACTGTGTAAATATTTCCATGTTTTTACAGATGGCGGTGTAGATATTTCCATGTTTATACAGATAGCGTTGTAGATATTAGCATGTTTATAGAAATGGCTGTGTAGATATTTCCATGTTTATACACAGAATGGTGTAGATTTTTCCATGTTTATGCAGATTACTGTGTAGTTATTTCCATGTTGATACAGATGGCGGTGTAGATATTTCCATGTTTATAGAGATAGCCATGTAGATATTTCCATGTTTATACAGCTAGCTCTGTAGACATTTCCATGTTTATAGAATTAGCCGTGTAGTTATTTCCATATTTATACAGATAGCAGTGTAGATATTTCCATGTTTATACAGATAGTGGTGTAGATATTTCCATGTTTATGCAATTGACTGTGTAGGTATTTCCATGTTTATACAGATGTCGGTGTAGGTATTTCCATGTTTCTAGAGATAGCCAAGTAGATATTTCCACGTTTATACAGCTAGCGTTGTAAATATTTCCATGTTTATAGAGATAGCGGTGTAGATATTTCCATATTTTTATAGATAGCGGTGTAGATACTTCCATGTTTATACAGATAGCGGTGTAGACATTTCCATGTTTATACAGATTGCAGTGTAGGTATTTCCATGTTTATGGAGATAGCGGTGTAGATATTTCCATGTTTATACAGATGGCTGTGTAAATATTTCCATGTTTATACACATGAAGGTGTGCATATTTCCATGTTTATACAGATGGCTGTGTAGATATTTCCATGTTTATACAGATGGCAGTGTAGATATTTCCATGTTTATACAGATGGCTGTGTAGATATTTCCATGTTTATACAGATGGCAGTGTAGATATTTCCATGTTTATACAGATAGTGGTGTAGATTTCTCCATGTTTATAAAGATGACTGTGTAGGTATTTCCATGTTTATACAGATGGCGGTGTAGATATTTCCACGTTTCTGGAGATAGCCATGTAGATATTTCCATGTTTATACAGGTAGAAGTGCAGGTATTTCTGTGTTTATACAGATAGCATTGGAGATATTTCCATGTTTAAACAGATGGCGGTGTAGATTTTTCCATGTTTATACAGATGGCAGTGTAGAGATTTCCAGGTTTATACAGATAGTGGTGTAGATGTTTCCATGTTTATACAGATGACTGTGTAGGTATTTCCATGTTTATACAGATGGCGCTGTAGATATTTCCATGTTTATAGAGATAGCCGTGTAGATATTTCCATGTTTATACAGGTAGCTGTGTAGGCATTTCCATGTTTATAAAGATAGCGTTGTAGATATTTAAATATTTATAGAGATAGCGGTGTAGATATTTCCATGATTATACAGATAGCGGTGTAGATATTTCTATGTTTATGCAGATAACTGGGTAGATATTTCCATGTTTACAGAGAAAGCGTAGTAGATACTTTGATATTTGTACAGATTGCGGTGTACATATTTTCACGTTTACAGAGATAGTGGTGTACATATTTCCATGTTTGCACAGATAGCTCTGTAGATATTTCCATGTGTACACAGATATTGTTGTAGATATTTCCACGTTTATACAGATAGCGGTGTAGATATTTCCACGTTTTACAGATAGAGGTGTAGATATTTACATGTTTATACAGATAGTGTTGTAGATATTTCCATGTTTATGCAATCGACTGTGTAGATATTTCCATGTTTATACAGATGGCGGTGTAGATATTTCCATGTTTCTAGAGATAGCCAAGTAGATATTTCCACGTTTATACAGCTAGCGGTGTAGATATTTCCATCATTATAGAGATAGCGATGTAGATATTTCCATATTTTTACAGATAGCAGTGTAGATACTTCCATGTTTATACCGATTGCGGTGTAGATATTTCCATGTTTATACAGATTGCGGTGTGGGTATTTCCATGTTTGTGGAGATAGCGGTGTAGATATTTCCATGTTTATACAGATGGCTGTGTAGTTATTTCCAAGTGTATACAGACGACCGTGTAGATATTTCCATGTTTATACACATGGAGATGTAGATATTTCCATGTTTTTACAGATGACTGTGTAGATATTTCCATGTTTTTACAGACGACGCTGTAGATATTGCCAGGTTTATACAGAGAGCGGTGTGTCTATTTCCATGTTTATACAGATAGCTCTGTAGATATTTCCATGTTTATAGAGATGGCTGTGTAGATATTTCCATGTTTATACTGATGGCTGTGTAGATATTTCCATGTTTATTCAGATGGCAGTGTAGATATTTCCATGTTTATACAGATAGTGGTGTAGATTTTTCCATGTTTATACAGATGACTGTGTAGGTATTTCCATGTTTATACAGATGGCGTTGTCGATATTTCCATGTTTATAGAGATAGCCATGTAGATATTTCCAGCTTTATACAGATAGCAGTGCAGATATTTCCATGTATATACAGATAGCGGTGTAGATATCTCCAGGTTTACAGAGATAGCGGTGTTGATATTTCCATGTTTACAGATATAGCGGTGTAGATATTTCCATATTTGCGCATATTGCGGTGTAGATATTTCCATCTTTACACAGATAGCGGCGTACATATTTCCATGGTTACACAGATAGCTGTGAAGATATTCCCATGTTTACACAGATAGTGTTGTAGGTATTTCCGTGTTTCTACAGGTAGCGGTGTAGATATTTCCATGTTTACAAAGATAACGGTGTAGATATTTCCATGTTTATAGAGATAGCGCTGGGGATATTTCCATGTTTATACAGATAGCGATGTAGATATTTCCATGCTTATAAAGATAGCCGTGTAGATATTTCCATGTTTATAGAGATAGCGATGTAGATATTTCCATGTTTATACAGATAACGGTGTAGATATTTCCATGTTTATACAGATGATTGTGTAGGTATTCCCATGTTCATAAAGGTGGCGGTGTAGATATTTCCATGTTTATAGAGATAGCGGTGTAGATATTTCCATGTTTATACAGATAGCGGTGTAGATATTTCCATGTTTATACAGAAGACTGTGTAGGTATTCCCATGTTCATAAAGGTGGCGGTGTAGGTATTTCCATGTTTATAGAGATAGCCATGTACGTATTTCCATGTTTATACCGATAGCGGTGAAGACATTTCCATGTTTATAGAGATACGCATGTAGATGTTTCCATGTTTATATAGATAGCGGTGTAGATATTTCCATGTTCATAGAGATAGCAGTGTAAATATTTCCATACTTATAAAGATAGCTGTGTAGGTATTTCCATGTTTATAGAGGTAGAGGTGTATATATTTCCATGTTTATGCAGATCTCGGTGTAGATATTTCCATCTTTCTACAGATGGCACTGTAGTTGTTTCTATGTTTATAGAGATGGCGGTGTAGATATTTCCATGTTTATACAGACGGCGGAGTATTTATTTCCATGTTTATGCTGTTGGCGGTGTAGATATTCCCATGTTTATAGAGATGGCGTTTTATATATTTCTATGTTTATAGAGATAGCAGTGTAGATATTTCCATGTTTATACAGATAGCGGTGTAGCTATTTCCATGTTTATACAGATAGCGGTGTAGATATTTCCGTGTTTATACAGATAGCGGTGTAGATATTTTCATGTTTATACAGATAGTGGTGTCGATATTTCCATGTTTATCAATCGACTATGTAGATATTTCCATGTTTATACAGATGGCGGTGTAGATATTTCCATGTTTCTAGAGATAGCCAAGTAGATATTTCCACGTTTATACAGATAGCGGTGTAGATATTTCCATGTTTACAGAGATAGCGATGTAGATATTTCCATATTTTTACAGATAGCAGTGTAGATACTTCCATGTTTATACCGAATGCGGTGTAGATATTTCCATGTTTATACAGATTGCGGTGTGGGTATTTCCATGTTTATGGAGATAGCGGTGTAGATATTTCCATGTTTATACAGACGGCTGTGTCGATATTTCCATGTGTATACAGATTACCGTGTAGATATTTCCATGTTTATACACATGCAGATGTAGATATTTCCATGTATTTACAGATGACTGTGTAGATATTTCCATGTTTTTTCAGACGGCGGTGTAGATATTTCCATGTTTATACAGATAGCGGTGTGGCTATTTCCATGTTTATACACATAGCTCTGTAGATATTTCCATGTTTATAGAGATGGCTGTGTAGATATTTCCATGTTTATACAGATGGCTGTGTAGATATTTCCATGTTTACTCAGATGGCAGTGTAGATATTTCCATGTTTATACAGATAGTGGTGTAGGTTTTTCCATGTTTATACAGATGACTGTGTAGGTATTTCCATGTTTATACAGATGGAGGTGTAGATATTTCCATGTTTATAGAGATAGCCATGTAGATATTTCCAGGTTTATTCAGATAGCAGTGCAGATATTTCCATGTTTATACAGATAGCGGTGTAGATATTTCCATGTTTACCGAGATAGCGGTGTAGATATTTCCATGTTTCCAGATATAGCGGTGTAGATATTTCCATATTTGCGCATATTGCGGTGTAGATATTTCCATCTTTACACAGATAGCGGTGTACATATTTCCATGGTTACACAGATAGCTGTGAAGATATTACCATGTTTACACAGATAGTGTTGTAGTTATTTCCGTGTTTATACAGGTAGCGGTGTAGATATTTCCATGTTAACAAAGATAACGGTGTAGATATTTCCATGTTTATAGAGATAGCGCTGGGGATATTTCCATGTTTATGCAGATAGCAGTGCAGATATTTCGGTGTTTATACAGATAGGGGTGTAGATATTTGCATGTTTACAGAGATATCTGTGTAGATATTTCCATAATTGCGCATATTGCGGGGTAGATATTTCAATCTTTACACAGATAGCGGTGTACATATTTCCATGTTTACACAGATAGCTGTGAAGGTATTCCCATGTTTACACAGATAGTGTTGTAGATATTTCCATGTTTATACAGGTAGCGGTGTAGATATTTCCATGTTTACAAAGATAACGGTGTAGATATTTCCATGTTTATAGAGATAGCGCTGGAGATATTTCCATGTTTATACAGATAGCGATGTAGATATTTCCATGTTTATACAGATAGCGGTGTAGATATTTCCATGTTTATACAGATAGCAGTGGAGATATTTCCATGTTTATACAGATAGCGTTGTAGATATTTCCATGTTTATACAGACAGTGGTGTAGATATTTCCATGTTTATACAGATAACGGGGTAGATATTTCCATGTTTACAGAGATAGCGTAGTATATATTTTGATATTTGCACAGATTGCGGTGTACATATTTTCATCTTTACACAGATAGTGGTGTACATATTTCCATGTTTACTCAGATAGCTGTGTAAATATTTCCATGTTTACACAGATATTGTTGTAGATATTCCCATGTTTTTACAGACAGCGGTGTAGGTATTTCCATGTTTATAAAGAAAGCGGTGTAGATATTTCCATGTTTATACAGAGAGCGGTGTAGATATTTCCATGTTTACACAGATATTGTTGTAGATATTTCCATGTTTATATAGATAGCGTTGTAGGTATTTCAATATTTATAGAGATAGCGGTGTAGATATTTCCATGTTTATGCAGATAGTGGTGTAGATATTTCCCTGTTTATACAGATAGCGGTGTAGACAATTCCATGTTTATACAGATCGTGGTGTAGATATTTCCATGTTTATGCAGATAGCGGTGTAGATATTTCCATGTTTATACAGATAATGGGGTAGATATTTCCATGTTTACAGTGATAGCGGTGTAGATATTTTGATATTTGCACAGATTGGGGTGTACATATTTTCCTCTTTACACAGATAGCGTTGTACATATTTCCATGTCTACACAAATAGCTGTGTATATATTTCCATGTTTACACAGATATTGTTGTAGATATTTCCACGTTTATACAGATAGCGGTATAGATATTTCCACGTTTTACAGATAGCGGTGTAGATACTTACATGTTTATGCAGATAGCGGTGTAGATATTTCCATGTTTACAGAGATAGCGGTGTAGATATTTCCATCTTTGCACAGATTGCGGTGTGGATATTTCCATCCTTACACAGATAGCTATGTAGATATTTCCAAGTTAACACAGATAGCTGTGTAGATATTTCCATGTTTATACAGATGGCGGTGTAGATATTTCCCTGTTTATAGAGATGTCTGTGTATATATTTCTATGTTTATAGAGATAGCGGTGTAGATATTTCCATGTGTATAGAGATGACGGTGTAGGTATTTCCATGTTTATAGAGATAGTGGTGAAGATATTTCCGTATTTATACAGATAGCGGTGTATATATTTCCATGTTTATACAGATAGCGTTGTTGGTATTTCCATGTTTATACAGATGACTGTGTAGGTATTCCCATGTTCATAATGGTGGTGGTGTAGACATTTCCATGTTTATAGAGATTGCCATGTATGTATTTCCATGTTTATACAGATAGTGGTGTAGACATTTCCATGTTTATAGAGATACGCATGTAGATGTTTCCATGATTATATAGATAGCGGTGTAGACATTTCCATGTTCATAGAGATTGCCATGTATGTATTTCCATGTTTATACAGACAGTGGTGTAGATATTTCCATGTTTATAAAGATTGTGGTGTAGATATTTCCATGTTTACAGAGACAGAGGTGTAGATATTTCCATATTTGCACAGATTGCGGTGTAGATATTTCCATCCTCACACAGATTGCGGTGTACATATTTCCATGTTTACACAGACAGCTGTGTAGATATTTCCTTGTTTACACAGATAGTGTTGTAGGTATTTCCATGTTTATAGAGATTGCGGTGTAGATATTTCCATGTTTATACAGATAGCGGTGAAGATATATCCATGTTTATGCTGATTGCGGTGTACATATTTCGACGTTTATACAGATAGCGGTGTAGATATTTCAATGTTTATAGAGATAGCGGTTTAGTTATTTCCATGTTTATACAGATGGCAGTGTAGATATTTCCATGTTTATATAGAAGGCGGTGAAGATATTTCCATGTTTTTAGGGATAGCCATGTAGATATTTCCATGTTTATACAGATAGCGCTGTTGTCGTTTCCGTGTTTATAGAGATAGCGGTGTAGATATTTCTATATTTATACAGATAGCGGAGTAGATATTTCCATGTTTATACAGATAGCAGTGTAGATATTAACATGTTTATACAGATAGCGGTGTAGATATATCCATTTTTATACAGATTGTGGTGTAGATATTTCTATGTTTATACAGATAGCGGTGTAGATATTTCCATGTTTATACAGATAGTGGTGCAGATATTTCCATGTTTAGAGAGGCAGAGGTGTAGATATTTCCATATTCACACAGATTGCGGTGTACATATTTCCATGTTTACACAGACAGCTGTGAAGACATTTCCATGTTTACACAGATAGTGTTGTTGATATTTCCATGTTTATAGAGATTGCAGTGTAGATATTTCCATGTTTATAAAGATAGCGGTGTAGATATTTCCATGTTTATACAGATAGCGGTGGAGATATTTCCATGTTTATATAGATAGCGCTGTAGATATTTGCATGTTTATAGAGATAGCGGTGTAGGTATTTCCATGTTTATACAGATAGCGGTGGAGATATTTTCAAGTTTATACAGATAGCGGTGGACATATTTTCATGTTTATAGAGATGGCAGTGTAGATATTTCCAAGTTTATACAGATAGCGGTGTCGATATTTCCGTTTTTATACAGATAGCGGTGCAGGTATTTCCATGTTTGTAGAGATAGCGGTGTAGATATTTCCATGTTTTTACAGATGGCGGTGTAGACATTTCCATGTTTATACAGATGATTGTGTAGATATTTCCACGTTTTTTACTGATGGCGGTGTAAATATTTCCATGTTCCGCAGATAGCGGTGTTGATGTTTCCAGGTTTATACAGATAGCGATGTAGATATATCCATGTTTATAGAGATGGCTGTGTAGGTATTTCCATGTTTATACAGATTTCAGTGTAGATATTTCCATGCTTATACAGATAGTGGGGTAGATATTTCCATGTTTATACAGATGACTGTGTAGGTATTTCCATGTTTATACATATGGCGGTGTAGATATTTCCATGTTTAGAGAGATAGCCATGAAGATATTTCCATGTTTATACAGACAGCAGTGTAGACATTTCCATGTTTATAGAGATAGCGGTGTCGATATTTCCATAGTTCTACAGATAGCGGTGTAGATATTTCCATGTTTATACAGATAGCGGTGTAGATGTTTCCATGTTTATAAAGATAGCGGTGTAGATATATCCATGTTTATACAGATCGTGGTGTATATATTTCCATGTTTATACAGATTGCGGTGTATATATTTCCATATTTACACCAACAGCTGTGAAGATATACCCATGTTTACACAGATACTGTTGTAGATGTTTCCATGTTTATAGAGATTGCAGTGTAGATATTTCCATGTTTATAGAGATGGCGGTGTAGATATTTCCATGTTTATAGAGTTTGTGGTGTAGATATTTCCATGTTTATACAGATAGCGGTGTAGATATTTCCATATTTACAGAGATAGAGGTGTAGATATTTCCACATTTGCACAGATTGCGGTGTACATATTTCCACGTTTATACAGATAGCGGTGTAGATATTTCCATGTTTATACAGATAGCGGTGTAGATATTTCCATGTTTACAGAGACAGAGGTGTAGATATTTCCATATTCACACAGATTGCGGTGTACATATTTCCATATTTACACCAACAGCTGTGAAGATATACCCATGTTTACACAGATACTGTTGTAGATGTTTCCATGTTTATAGAGATTGCAGTGTAGATATTTCCATGTTTATAAAGATAGCGTTGTAGATATTTCCATGTTTATACAGATAGCGGTGGAGATATTTCCATGTTTATATAGATAACGCTGTAGATATTTGCTTGTTTATACAGATAGCGGTGAAGATATTTCCATGTTTATACAGATAGCGTTGTAGATATTTCCATGTTTATACAGATAGCGGAGGAGATATTTCCATGTTTTTTCAGATAGCAATGTAGATATTTGAAAGTTTATACAGATAGCGGTCTAGATTTTCCATGTTTATACAGATAACGGTGTAGATATTTCCATTTCTATTCACATAGCTGTGTAGTTATTTCCATGTTTATACAGATGACTGTGTACATATTTCCATGTTTATGCAGATGGCGGTGTACATATTTCCATGTTTATAGAGATGGCGGTTTAGGTGTTTCCATGTTTATACAGATAGCTGTGTAGATATTTCCACATTTATAGAGATAGTGGTGTAGATATTTCCATATTTATACAGATAGCCGTGTAGATAATTCCATGTTTATTCAGATGGTGGTGTAGATATTTCCATGTTTATACAGATAGCGGTGTAGATATTTCCATGTTTATACAGATAGCGGTGGACATATTTTCATGTTTATACAGATAGCGGTGGACATAATTTCATGTTTATAGAAATGGCGTTGTAGATATTTCCAAGTTTATACAGATAGCGGTGTAGATATTTCTGTGTTTATACAGATAGCGGTGTAGATATTTCCATGTTTTTGCAGATAGCGGTATAGGTTTTCCATGTTTATAGAGATAGCGGTGAAGATATTTCCATATTTATACAGATGACTGTGTAGTCTTTTCCATGTGTATTCAGATGGCAGTGTAGATATTTCCATGTTTATACAGACGGAAGTGTAGATATTTCCATGTTTATACAGATGACTGTGTAGATAATTCCATATTTTTACAGATGGTGGCGTAGATATTTCCATGTTTATACAGATATCGGTGTCACTATTTCCATGTTTATAGGGATAGCGGTGTAGATATTTCCATGTTTATAGAGATGGCTGTGATGTTATTTCCATGTTTATACAAATGGCAGTGTAGATATTTCCATGTTTATACAGCTCGCGGTGCAGATATTTATATCTTTATACAGATGGCATTGTAGATATTTCCTTATTCACACAGATGGCGGTGTTGATGTTTCCATGTTTATTGAGATAGCAGTGCAGATATTTACATGTTTATACAGATGGCTGTGTAGATATTTCCATGTGTATACAGATGGCATTGTAGATATTTCCATGTTTATACAGATGACTCTATAGTTATTTCCATGTTTTTACAGATGGCAGTGCAGATATTTCCATGTTTATAGAGATCGCGGTGTAGATATTTCCATGTTTGTACAGATGGCGCTGCTGATATTTCCATCTATACACAGATGGCCGTATAGATATTTCCATGTTTGTACAGATGGCGGTGTTGATATATCCATCTATACACAGATGGCCATGTAGATATTTCCATGTTTATACAGATGGCGGCGTAGATATTTCCATGGATATGCAGATGGCGGTGTAGGTATTTCCATGTTTATACACATGGCGGTGTAGATATTTCCATGTTTCTACAGATGGCGGTGTAGATATTTCCTTGTTTATACAGATAGCAGTGTAGATATTTCCATGTTTATACAGATAGCGGTGTAGATATGTCCATGTTTTCAGAGATAGTGGTGTAGATATTTCCCTCTTTGCACAGATTGCAGTGTAGATATTTCCATTTTAACACAGATACCTGTGTAGATATTTCCAAGTTTACACAGATATCTGTGTAGATATTTCCATGTTTACACAGATAGCGTTGTAGATATTTCCATGTTTATACAGATAGCGGTGGAGATATTTCCATGTTTATACAGATAGCGGTGTAGATATTTCCATGTTCACACAGATAGCGGTGGAGATATTTCCATGTTTATACAGATAGCGGTATTGATGTTTCCATGTTTATAGAGATTGCTTTGTAGATATTTCCATGTTTATACAGATAGCGGTGTAGATATTTCCATGTTTATACAGATTGCGGTGTAGATATTTCCATATTTATACAGATCGTAGTGTAGATATTTCCATGTTTATAAAGATAGCGGTGTAGATATTTCCATGTTTTTACAGATATCGGTGTAGATATTTCCATATTTACACAGATTGCGGTGTAGATATTTCCATCTTTCTACAGGTGGCATTATATATATTTCCATGTTTATACAGATGGCGGTGTAGATATTTCCATGTTTATATAGATGGTTGTGTAGATATTACCATGTTTATGAAGATAGCTGTGTAGATATGTCCATGTTTATACAGATCGTGGTGAAGATATTTCCATGTTTATACAGATGGCTGTGTAGATATTTCCATGTTTGTACAGACGACTTTGTAGGTATTTCCATGTTTATACATATCGCGGTGTAGGTATTTCCATGTTTATAGAGATAGCTGTGTAGATATTTCCATGTTTATACAGATAGCGGTGTAGATATTCCCATGTTTATACAGATTGCGGTGTAGATATTTCCATGTTTATACAGACAGCAGTGGAGATATTTCCATGTTAAACACATAGCGGTGTACATATTTCCAAGTTTATAGAGACAGCGTTGTAGGTATTTCCATGTTTATAGAGATAGCGGTGAAGATATTTCCATGTTTATGCAGATGCCTATGCAGGTATTACCATATTTATACATAGGGCTCTATAGATACTTCCATGTTTTTTACAGATGGCGGTGTAAATATTTCCATGTTCCGCAAATAGCGGTGAGGATATTTCCATGTTTATACAGATAGCGATGTAGATATATCCATGTTTATAGAGATGGCTGTGTAGATATTTCCATGTTTATACAGATTTCAGTGTAGATATTTCCATGCTTATACAGATAATGGGGTAGATATTTCCATGTTTATACAGATGTCTGTGTATGTATTTCCATGTTTATACATATGGCGGTGTAGATATTTCCATGTATAGAGAGATAGCCATGAAGATATTTCCATGTTTATACAGACAGCGGTGTAGACATTTCCATGTTTATAGAGATAGCGGTGTCGATATTTCCATAGTTCTACAGATAGAGGTGTAGATATTTCCATGTTTATACAGATAGCGGTGTAGATGTTTCCATGTTTATACAGATAGCGGTGTAGATATATCCATGTTTATACAGATCGTGGTGTATATATTTCCATGTTTATACCGATAGCGGTGTAGATATTTCCATGTTTATACAGATAGCGGTGTAGATATTTCCATATTTACAGAGATAGAGGTGTAGATATTTCCACATTTGCACAGATTGCGATGTACATATTTCCACGTTTATACAGATAGCGGTGTAGATATTTCCATGTTCATACAGATATCGGTGTAGATAATTCCATGTTTATACAGATAGCGGTGTAGATATTTCCATGTTTATAGAGATAGTGGTGTAGATATTTCCATGTTTATACAGATAGCGGTGTAGATATATCCATGTTTACACAGATTGCGGTATAGATATTTCCATGTTTATAAAGATAGCGGTGTAGATATTTCTATGTTTACACAGATTGCGGTGGAAATATTTCCATGTTGATACAGATAGCGATGTAAATATTTCCATGTTTATACAGATAGCGGTGTAGATATATCCATGTTTATACAGATCATGTTGTATATATTTCCATGTTTATACAGATAGCGGTGTAGATATTTCCATGTTTATACAGATAGCGGTGTAGATATTTCCATGTTTACAGAGACAGAGGTGTAGATATTTCCAAATTCACACAGATTGCGGTGTACATATTTCCATATTTACACCGACAGCTATGAAGATAATCCCATGTTTACACAGATACTGTTGTAGATGTTTCCATGTTTATAGAGATTGCAGTGTAGTTATTTCCATGTTTATAAAAATAGCGGTGTAGATTTTTCAATGTTTATACAGATAGCTGTGGAGATATTTCCATGTTTATATAGATAGCGCTGCAGATATTTGCTTGTTAATACAGATAGCGGTGTAGATATTTCCATGTTTATACAGATAGCGTTGTAGATATTTCCATGTTTATACAGATAGCGGAGGAGATATTTCCATGTTTTTACAGATAGCAATGTAGATATTTGAAAGTTTATACAGATATCAGTCCAGATATTTCCATGTATATACAGATAACGGTGTAGATATTTCCATTTATATACACATAGCTGTGTAGTTATTTCCATGTTTATACAGATGACTGTGTACATATTTCCATGTTTATACAGATGGCTGTGTAGATATTTCCATGTTTATAGAAATAGCGGTTTAGGTGTTTCCATGTTTATACAGATAGCTGTGTAGATATTTCCACATTTATAGAGATAGCGGTGTAGATATTTCCATATTTATACAGATAGCCGTGAAGATAATTCCATGTTTATTCAGATGCTGGTGTAGATATTTCCATGTTTATACAGATAGCGGTGTAGATATTTCCATGTTTATGCAGATCGCGGTGGACATATTTTCATGTTTATACAAATAGCGGTGGACATAATTTCATGTTTATAGAGATGGCGGTGTAGATATTTCCAAGTTTATACAGATAGTGGTGTAGATATTTCCGTGTTTATACAGATAGCAGTGTAGATATTTCCATGTTTATGCAGATAGCGGTATAGGTTTTCCATGTTTATAGAGATAGCGGTGTAGATATTTCCATACTTATACAGATGACTGTGTAGTCTTTTCCATGTGTATTCAGATGGCAGTGTAGATATTTCCATGTTTATACAGACGGAGGTGTAGATATTTCAATGTTTATACAGATGACTGTGTAGATATTTCCATATTTTTACAGATGGCGGTGTAGATATTTCCATGTTTATACAGATATCGGTGTCACTATTTCCATGTTTGTAGGGATAGCGGTGTAGATATTTCAATGTTTATAGAGATGGCTGTGACGATATTTCCATGTTTATACAGATGGCAGTGTAGATATTTCCATGTTTATACAGATAGTGGTGTAGATATTTCCATTTTTATACAGATGTCTGTGTAGGTATTTCCATGTATATACTGAAGGCAGTGTAGATGTTTCCATGTTTACACAGATGGCGGTGTAGATACTTCCATGTTTTTGGAGATGGCGGTGTAGATATTTTCATGTTTATAGAGATGGCGGTGTAGATATTTACATGTTTATAGAGTTTGTGGTGTAGATATTTCCATGTTTATACAGATTGCAGTGTAGGTATTTCCATGTGTATAGAGATAGTGGTGCAGATGTTTCCATGTTTATACTGATGGCTCTGTAGACATTTCCATGTGTATACAGACGGCAGTGTAGATATTTCCATGTTTATAGAGAAGGTGGTGTAGATTTTCCGCGTATATACAGATGATTGTGTTGATATTTCCATGTTTATACAGATGGCAGTGTAGTTTTTTCCATGTTTAAAGAGATGGTGGTGTAGATATTTCCATGTATATACAGTTGACTGTGTAGATATTTCCATTTTTATACAGATAGTGGTGTAGTTATTTCCAGATTTAAACAGATAGCGGTGGTGATATTTCCATGTTTACACAGAGAGCGATGTAGGTATTTCCATGTTTATACAGATTGCATTGTAGGTATTTCCATGTTTATAGACGTAGCGGTGTAGATATTTCCATGTTTCTACAGACGACTGTGTAGGTATTTCCATGTTTGTACAGATGGCAGTGTAGATATTTCCATGTTTATAGAGATAGCAGTGTAGTTATTTTCATGTTTATACAGATTGTGGTGGAGATATGTCCATGTTTATACAGATATCAATGGAGATATTTCCACGTTAATACACATAGCGGTGTAGATATTTCCATGTTTATACAGATGGCGGTGTAGATATTTCCATGTTCATACAGATGGCTGTGCCGATATTTCCATGTTTATTTAGAGTTCTCTGTAGATATTTCCATGTTTATATAGATGACAGTGTAGATATTTCCAGGTGAATACAGTTGACTGTGTAGATATTTCCATGTTAATACAGATGGCGGTGTAGACATTTCCATGTTTATAGAGATAGCGGTGTAGATATTTCCATGTTTATAGAGATAGCGGTGTAAATATTTCCATATTTATACAGATAGTGGTGAAGATATTTTCATGTTTTTACAGATAGCGGTGTAGGTATTTCCATCTTTATTCAGAGAGTGCTGTACATATTTCCAGGTTTATACAGATCACTGTGTAGATATTTCCATGTTTATACAGATAACTTTGTAGATATTTCCGTCTTTATACAAACGGTGGTGTAGATATTTCCATGTTCCTACACATGACTGTGTAGTTATTTCCATGTTTATAGAGATGGCGGTGTAGATATTTCCATATTTATCGAGAAAGCAGTGTAGATATTTCCAGCTTTATACAGATACCGGTGTAAATATTTCCATGTTTATACAGATCGCGGTGTAGATATTTCCATGTTTACACAGATTCCAGTGTAGATATTTTCATGTTTATACATACTGCAGTGTAGGTATTTCCATGTTTATACAGATAGCGGTGTAGATATTTCCATGTTTGTACAGATGGCGGTGTTGATATTTCCATCTGTACACAGATTGCCGTGTAGATATTTCCATCTTTATACAGATGGCGTTGTAGTTATTTCCATGGATATGCAGATGGCGGTGTGGATATTTCCATGTTTATAGAGATAGCGGTGTACGTATTTCCATGTTTATAGACATAGCGGTGTAGATATTTCCGTGTTTATATAGATGGCGTTGTAGGTATTTCCATGTTTATACCAATAGCGGTGTTGGTATTTCCACGTTTATACAGATACCGATGTAGATATTTCCATGTTTATACAGCTCGCGGTGCAGATATTTATATCTTTATACAGATGGCATTGTAGATATTTCCTTATTCACACAGATGGTGGTGTAGATGTTTCCATGTTTATTGAGATAGCAGTTTAGATATATACATGTTTATACAGATGGCTGTGTAGATATTTCCATGTGTATACAGATGGCATTGTAGATATTTCCATGTTTATACAGATGACTCTATAGTGATTTCCATGTTTTCACAGATGGCAGTGCAGATATTTCCATGTTTATAGAGATAGCGGTGTAGTTATTTCCATGTTTGTACAGATGGCGGTGTTGATATTTCCATCTATACACAGATGGCCGTGTAGATATATCCATGTTTGTACAGATGGCAGTGTTGATATTTCCATCTATACACAGATGGCCGTGTAGATATTTCCATGTTTATACAGATGGCGGCGTAGATATTTCCATGGATATGCAGATGGCGGTGTAGGTATTTCCATGTTTATACAGATGGCGGTGTAGTTATTTCCATGTTTCTACAGATGGCGGTGTAGATATTTCCTTGTTTATACAGATAGCAGTGTAGATATTTCCATGTTTATACAGATAGTGGTGTAGTTATTTCCATGTTTTCTGAGATAGTGGTGCAGATATTTCCCTCTTTGCACAGATTGCCGTGTAGATATTTCCATTTTAACACAGATACCTGTGTAGATATTTCCAAGTATACACAGATAGCTGTGTAGATATTTCCATGTTTACATAGATAGCGTTGTAGATATTTCCATGTTTATACAGATAGCGGTGGAGATATTTCATGTTTATACAGATAGCGGTGTAGATATTTCCATGTTTATACAGATAGCGGTGGAGATATTTCCCTGTTTACACAGATAGCGATGTAGATATTTCCATGTTTATAAAGATAGCGGTGTAGATATTTCCATGTTTATAGAGATAGCAGTGTAGATATTTCGATGTTTATACAGATGGCTGTGTAGATATTTCCATGTTTATAGAGATAGCGGTGTAGATATTTCCATCTTTATACAGATAGCGCTGTAGATATTTCCATGTTTATACAGATGGCGGTGTAGATATTTTCATGTTTATATAGATGGCGTTGTGGATTTTTCCCTGTTTATACAGATAGCGATGTAGATATTTCCATGTTTATACAGATAGCGGAGTAGATATTTCCATGTTTATAGAGATAGCAGTGTAGATATTTCAATGTTTATACAGATGGCTGTGTAGATATTTCCATGTTTATAGAGATAGCGGTGTAGATATTTCCATGTTTATACAGATGGCTTTGTAGATAGTTCCATGTTTACGGAGATGGCGGTGTATATAATTTCATGTTTATATAGATGGCGGTGTAGATATTTCCATGTTTGTAGAGATTGTGGTGTTGATATTTCCATGTTTATAGAGATAGCGCTGTAGGTATTTACTTGTTTATAGAGATAGTTGTGTAGATACATCCATGTTTATACAGATGGCTGTGTAGTTATTTCCATGTGTATACAGATGACTCTGTAGATATTTGTATGTTTACACAAATGGCGGTGTAGATATTTCCATGTTTATACAGATAGCGGTGTAGATATTTCCATGTTTATACAGATAACGGTGAAGATATATCCATGTTTATACAGATAGCGATGTAGATATTTCCATGTTTATACAGATAGTGGCGTAGATATTTCCATGTTTACAGAGATAGCGGTGTAGATATTTCCATCTTTGCACAGATTGCGGTGTAGATATTTCCATCTTTACACAGATAGCGGTGTACATATTTTCATATTTATACAGATCGTGGTGTAGATATTTCCATCTTTCCACAGATGGCAGTTTAGATATTTCCATGTTTATACAGATGACAGTGAAGATATTTCCATGTTTATACAGATAGCGGTGTAGATATTTCCATGTTTATAGAGATAGCTTTGTATATATTTCCATGTTTATACAGAGAGCGGTGTAGATATTTCCATGTTTATGCAGGTCGCAGTGTAGATATTTCCATGTTTATACAGATAGCGGTGTAGATATTTCCATGTTTTTACAGATATCGGTGTAGATATTTCCATGTTTACATAGATTGTGGTGTAGATATTTCCATATTTCAACAGATGGCATTGTAGATATTTCCATGTTTATACAGATGGCGGTGTAGATATTTCCATATTTATACAGATCACGGTGTAGATATTTCCATGTTTATACAGATCATGGTGAAGATATTTCCATGTTTATACAGATCGCGGTGTTGATATTACCATGTTTATAGGGATAGCGGTGCAAATATTTGCACATTTATACAGATAGCGGTGTAGTTATTAGCATGTTTATACAGATAGCGGTGTAGATATTTCCATGTATAAACAAATGTCTGTGTATATATTTCCATGTTTAAACAGATGGCGGTGTAGATACTTCTTTGTTTATACAAATAGCGGTGTAGTTATTTCCATGTTCATACACATCACGGTGTAGATATCTCCTTGTTTATACAAATAGCGGTGTAGTTATTTCGATGTTTATACAGATAGCGGTGTAGATATTTCCTTGTTTATACAATTAGCGGTGTAGATATATCCATGTTTTACAGATCACGGTGTAGATATTACCTTGTTTATACAAATAGCGGTGTAGTTATTTCCATGTTTATACAGATAGCGGTGTAGAGATTTCCATGTTTATGCAGATCGCGGTGTAGATATTTCCATGTTTATAGAGATAGCTTTGTATATATTTCCATGTTTATACAGAGAGCCGTGTAGACATTTCCATGTTTATACAGGTCGCGGTGTAGATATTTCCATGTTTATACAGATAGCGGTGTAGATATTTCCATGTTTTTACAGATATCGGTGTAGATATTTCCATGTTTACATAGCTTGTGGTGTAGATATTTCCATATTTCAACAGATGGCATTGTAGATATTTCCATGTTTATACAGATGGCGGTGTAAATATTTCCATGTTTATTCCGATAACTTTGTAAGTATTTCCATGTTTATACAGATGGCGGTGTAGATATTTCGATGTTTATAGAGATAGCAGTGGAGATATTTCCATGTTTATAGAGATAGCGGTGTAGATATTTCCACGTTTATACTGATCGCGGTGTAGATATTTCCATGTTTATAGGGATAGCGGTGTAGATATTTCCATGTTCATAGAGATAGCGGTGTTGATTTTTCCATGTTTATAGAGATAGCGGTGTGGATATTTCCATGTTTATGCAGATAGAGGAGTAGATATTTCCATGTTTATAGAGATGGCGGTGTAGATATTTCCATGTTTATACAAATCGCGGTGTAGATATTTCCATGTTTATAAAGATCACGGTGTAGATATTTCCATGTTTATACAGATCATGGTGAAGATATTTCCAAGTTTATACAGATCGCGGTGTTGATATTACCATGTTTATAGGGATAGCGGTGCAAATATTTCCACATTTATACAGATAGCGGTGTAGTTATTAGCATGTTTATACAGATAGCGGTGTAGATATTTCCATGTATAAACAGATGTCTGTGTATGTATTTCCATGTTTAAACAGATGGCCGTGTAGATACTTCTTTGTTTATACAAATAGCGGTGTAGTTATTTCCATGTTTATACACATGACGGTGTAGATATTTCCTTGCTTATACAAATAGCGGTGTAGTTATTTCGATGTTTATACAGATAGCGGTGTAGATATTTCCTTGTTTATACAATTAGCGGTGTAGATATTTCCATGTTTTACAGATCACGGTGTAGATATTTCCTTGTTTATACAAATAGCGGTGTAGTTATTTCCATGTTTATACAGATAGCGGTGTAGATATTTCCATGTTTATGCAGATCGCGGTGTAGATATTTCCATGTTTATAGAGATAGCAGTGTAGATATTTCCATGTTTATTCCGATAGCGGTGTAGATATTTCCATGTTTGTACAGATCGTGGTGTAGATATTTCCATGTTTATTCCTATAGCAGTGTAGATATTTCCATGTTTATACAGATAGCAGTGTAGATATTTCCATGTTTTTACAGATATTGGTGTAGATATTTCCATGTTTACACAGATTGCAGTGTAGATATTTCCATCTTTCTACAGATGGCATTGTAGATATTTCCATGTTTATACAGATGGTGGTGTAGATATTTCCATGTTTATATAGATGGTGGTGTAGATATTACCATGTTTGTACAGATAGCGGTGTAAATATTTCCATGTTTATACAGATCGTGATGAAGCTATTTCCATGTTTATACAGATCGCGGTGTAGATATTTCCATGTTTATACAGATCACACTGTAGATATTTCCATGTTTATACAGATAGCGGTGTAGATATTTCCATGTTTATACAGATAGCGGTGTAGATATTTCCATGTTTATAGAGATGTCGGTGTAGATATTTCCATGTTCATAGAGATAGCGGTGTAGATATATCCATGTTCATAGAGATAGCAGTGAGGATATTTCCAAGTTTCTACAGATAGCAGTGTAGATATTTCCATTTTTATAGAGATAGCAGTTTTGATATTTCATATTTACACAGATAGCAGTGTAGATATTTCCATGTTTATACAGATTGCGGTGTAGATATTTCCATGTTTATACAGATAGTGTGTAGATATTTCCACGTTTATACAGATGGCGGTGTAGAGATTTCCATCTTTCTACAAATGTCAGTGTAGATTTTTCTATGTTTATAGAGATTGCGGTGTAGATATTTCCATGTTTCCATAGATGGCAATGTAGATATTTTCTTGTTTATGTAGATGGCATTGTAGATATCTCCATGCTTAAAGAGATGGCGGTGTATATATTTCCATGTTGATGGAGATAGCGGTGTAAATATTTCCATGTTTATACAGATCGAGGTGTAGATATTTCCATGTTTATACAGATACCGGTGTAGAAATTTCCATGTTTATACAGACCACAGTGAAGATATTTCCATGTTTATACAGATAGCGGTGTAGATATTTCCATCTTTATACAGATATCGGTGTAGATATTTCCATGTTTATACAGATGGCGTTGTAGATAGTTCCATGTTTATGGAGATGGCGGTGTAGATATTTTCATGTTTATATAGATGGCGGTGTAGATAATTCCAAGTTTGTAGAGATTGTGGTGTTGATATTTCCATGTTTATAGAGATAGCGCTGTAGGTATTTCCTTGTTTATAAAGATAGTTGTGTAGATACATCCATGTTAATACAGATGGCTGTGTAGATATTTCCATGTTTATACAGATAGCGGTGGAGATATTTCCCTGTTTACACAGATAGCGATGTAGATATTTCCATGTTTATAAAGATAGCGGTGTAGATATTTCCATGTTTATAGAGATAGCAGTGTAGATATTTCGATGTTTATACAGATGGCTGTGTAGATATTTCCATGTTTATAGAGTTAGCGGTGTAGATATTTCCATCTTTATACAGATAGCGCTGTAGATATTTACATGTTTATACAGATAGCGGAGTAGATATTTCCATGTTTATAGAGATAGCAGTGTAGATATTTCCATGTTTATACAGTTGGCTGTGTAGATATTTCCATGTTTATAGAGATAGCGGTGTAGATATTTCCATGTTTATACAGAAGGCTTTGTAGATTGTTCCATGTTTATGGAGATGGCGGTGTATATATTTTCATGTTTATATAGTTGGCGGTGTAGATATTTCCATGTTTGTAGAGATTGTGGTGTTGATATTTCCATGTTTATAGAGATAGCGATGTAGATATTTCCATGTTTATACAGATAGCTTTGTAGATATTTCCTTGTTTATAGAGATATCGGTGTACATATTTCCATGTTTATATAGATGGCTGTGAAGATAATTCCATGTTTATACAGATAACGGTGTATATATTTCCATGTTTATAGAGATAGCAGTGTAGATATTTCCAGGTTTATAGAGATAGCGATGTAGATATTTCCATGTTATACAGATAGCGGTGTAGATATTTCCTTGTTTATAGGGATAGCGGTGTAGATATTTCCATGTTTATATAGATGGCTGTGTAGATATTTCCATGTGTGTACAGATGGCAGTGTAGATATTTCCAAGTTTATACAGATGTCGCTGTAGATATTTCCAGGTTTATACAGATAGCAGTGTAGATATTTCCATGTTTATACAGATAGTGGTGTAGATGTTTCCATGTTTACAGAGATAGCGTTGTAGATATTTCCATCTTTGCACAGATTGCGGTGTAAGTATTGCCAAATTTACACAGATAGCTTTGTAGATATTTCTAAGTTTACACAGATAGCTGTGTAGATATTTCCATATTTACAGCGATAGCATTGTAGATATTTCCATGTTTATACATATTGCGGTGTAGGTATTTCCATGTTGATATCTATAGCGGTGTAGATATTTCCATGTTTATACAGGTAGCGGTGTAGAAATTCCCATGTTTATACAGATCGCTTTGTAGACATTTCCATCTTTCTACAGATGTCAGTGTAGATATTTCCAAGTTTATACAGATGGCAGTGTAGATATTTCCATGTTTATACAGATAGCGGTGTAAATATTTCCATGTTTATACAGATCGAGGTGTAGATATTTCCATGTTTATACAGATACCGGTGTAGAAATTTCCATGTTTATACAAACCACAGTGAAGATATTTCCATGTTTATACAGATAGCGTTGTAGATATTTCCATCTTTATACAGATAGCGGTGTAGATATTTCCATGTTTATACAGATGGCGTTGTAGATAGTTCCATGTTTATGGAGATGGCGGTGTAGATATTTTCATGTTTATATAGATGGCGGTGTAGATAATTCCAAGTTTGTAGAGATTGTGGTGTTGATATTTCCATGTTTATAGAGATAGCGCTGTAGGTATTTCCTTGTTTACAAAGATAGTTGTGTAGATACATCCATGTTTATACAGATGGCTTTGTAGATATTTCCATGTTTATACAGATAGCGGTGGAGATATTTCCCTGTTTACACAGATAGCGATGTAGATATTTCCATGTTTATAAAGATAGCGGTGTAGATATTTCCATGTTTATAGAGATAGCAGTGTAGACATTTCGATGTTTATACAGATGGCTGTGTAGATATTTCCATGTTTATAGAGATGGCGGTGTAGATATTTTCATGTTTATATAGATGGCGCTGTGGATTTTTCCCTGTTTATACAGATAGCGAGGTAGATATTTCCATGTTTATACAGATAGCGGAGTAGGTATTTCCATGTTTATAGAGATAGCAGTGTAGATATTTCCATGTTTATACAGATGGCTGTGTAGATATTTCCATTTTCATAGAGATAGCGGTGTAGATATTTCCATGTTTATACAGAAGGCTTTGTAGATAGTTCCATGTTTATGGAGATGGCGGTGTATATATTTTCATGTTTATATAGATGGCGGTGTAGATATTTCCATGTTTGTAGAGATTGTGGTGTTGATATTTCCATGTTTATAGAGATAGCGATGTAGATATTTCCATGTTTATACAGATAGATTTGTAGATATTTCCTTGTTTATAGAGATAGCGGTGTAGATATTTCCATGTTTATATAGATGGCTGTGAAGATAATTCCATGTTTATACAGATAACGGTGTAGATATTTCCATGTTTATAGAGATAGCAGTGTAGATATTTCCATGTTTATAGAGATAGCGATGTAGATATTTCCATGTTTATACAGATAGCGGTGTAGATATTTCCTTGTTTATAGAGATAGCGGTGTAGATATTTCCATGTTTATATAGATGGCTGTGTAGATATTTCCATGTGTGTACAGATGGCAGTGTAGATATTTCCAAGTTTATACAGATGTCGCTGTAGATATTTCCAAGTTTATACAGATGGCAGTGTAGATATTTCCATGTTTATACAGATAGTGGTGTAGATGTTTCCATGTTTACAGAGATAGCGTTGTAGATATTTCCATCTTTGCACAGATTGCGGTGTAAGTATTGCCAAATTTACACAGATAGCTGTGTAGATATTTCTAAGTTTACACAGATAGCTGTGTAGATATTTCCATATTTACAGCGATAGCATTGTAGATATTTCCATGTTTATACATATTGCGGTGTAGTTATTTCCATGTTGATATCTATAGCGGTGTAGATATTTCCAAGTTTATACAGGTAGCGGTGTAGAAATTCCCATGTTTACACAGATCGCTTTGTAGACATTTCCATCTTTCTACAGATGTCAGTGTAGATATTTCCAAGTTTATACAGATGGCAGTGTAGATATTTCCATGTTTATACAGATGTCTGTGTAGATATTTCCATGTTTATTCAGATGGCGGTGTAGATATTTCCATGTTTATAGGGATGGTGGTGTAGTTATTTCTATGTCTATAGAGATAGCAGTGTAAATATTTCCATGCTTATAGAGATGGTGGTGTAAGTATTTTCATGTTTATAGAGATAGCAGTGTAGATATTTCCATGTTTATACAGATAACGTTGTTGGTATTTCCATGTTTATACAGATAGCGGTGTAGATATTTCCATGTTTATACAGCTCGTGGTGTAGATATTTCAATCTTTATACAGATGGCGGTGTAGATATTTCCATGTTTATACAGATGGCAGTGAAGATATTTCCATGTTTATACAGACAGTGGTGTAGATATTTCCATGTTTATACAGATGGCGGTGTGGATACATCCATGTTTCTGAAGATGGCGGTGTAGATTTTTCATGTTTATAGAGATGGCGGTGTAGATATTTCCATGTATATAGAGATTGCAGTGTAGATATTTCCATGTTTATAGAGAAATCGGTGTAGGTATTTCCATGTTTATAGAGATAGCGGTGTGGATATTTCCATATTTATACAGATAGCGGTGTAGGTATTTCCATGTTTATGCAGATGGCGGTGTAGATATTTCCTTGTTTATACAGAGATCGGTGTAGATATTTCCAGGTTTATACAGAGAGCGGTGTAGATATTTCCACGTTTTACAGATAGTGGTGTAGATATTTCCATCTTTATACAGATAGCGGTGCAGTTATTTCCATGTTTACACAAATAGCCGTGCGGATATTTCTATGTTTACGCACATAGAGTTGCAGATATTTCCATGTTTATAAAGATAGCGGTGCAGACATTTCCATGTTTATACAGATAGCGGTGTGGCTATTTCCATGTTTATACAGCTTTCCGTATAGATATTTCCATGTTTATACAGATGGTGGTGTAGATATTTCCATGTTTATACAGATGACTGTGAAGTTATTTCCATTTTTATACATATGTTAGTGTAGATATTTTCATGTTTAGAGATAACGATGTAGATATTTCCATGTTTGTACAGATAGCGGTGTAGACATTTCCATTTTTAGAAAGAGAGCGTTGTAGATATTTCCCTATTTATACAGATAGCTGTGTAGATCTTTCCAGGTTTATACAGATAGCGGTGTAGATATTTCCTTATTTCTACAGATAGCGGTGTAGGTATTTCCATGTTTATACCGATGGCGGTGTAGATATTTCCATGTTTCTACATATGGCGGTGTAGATAATTCCTTTTTGATACAGATAGCGGTGTAGATATTTCCATGTTTATAGAGATAGCAGTGTAGATATTTCCATGTTTATTCAGACAGCGATGTAGATATTTCCACGTTTATACAGATAGTGGTGTAGATATTTCCTTGTTTATAGAGATAGCGGTGTACATATTTCCATGTTTGTACAAATGGCTGTGTAGATATTTCCACGTGTGTACAGATGGCAGTGTAGATATTTCCAAGTTTATACAGAGGGCGCTATGGATATTTCCAAGTTTATACAGATGGCAGTGTAGATATTTCCATGTTTATACAGATAGTGGTATAGATATTTCCATGTTTACAGAGATAGCGGTGTAGATATTTCCATCTATGCACAGATTGCGGTGTAAGTATTGCCAAATTTACACAGATAGCGGTGTAGATATTTCCAAGTTTACACAGATATCTGTGTAGATATTTCCATGTTTACAGAGATAGCATTGTAGATATTTCCATGTTTATACATATTGCGGTGTGGTTATTTCCATGTTGATACCGATAGCGATGTAGATATTTCCATGTTTATACAGGTAGCGGTGTAGAAATTCCCATGTTTATACAGATCGCTTTGTAGACATTTCCATCTTTCTACAGATGTCAGTGAAGATATTTCCAAGTTTATACAGATGGCAGTGTAGATATTTCCATGTTTATACAGATGTCTGTGTAGATATTTCAATGTTATGCAGATGGCGGTGTGGATATTTCCATGTTTATAGGGATGGCGGTCTAATTATTTCTATGTCTATTGAGATAGCGGTGTAAATATTTCCATGCTTATAGAGATGGTGGTGTAAGTATATTCATGTTTATAGAGATAGCGGTGTAGATATTTCCATTTTTATAGAGGAAGCGGTTTAGATATTTCATATTTATACAGATAGCGGTGTAGATATTTCCATGTTTATAGAGATTGCGGTGTAGATATTTCCATGTTTATACAGATAGCGGTGTAGATATTTCCACGTTTATAGAAATGGCGGTGTAGATATTTCAATCTTTCTACAAATGGCAGTGTAGATATTTCCATGTTTATAGAGATGGAGGTGTAGATATTTCCATGTTTATATAGGTGGCAGTGTAGATATTTTCTTCTTTATATAGATGGCTTTTGTAGATATCTCCATGTTTAAAGAGATGGTGGTGTATATATTTCCATGTTGATAGAGATAGCGGTGTAGATATTTCCATATTTATAGAGATAGCGGTGTAGTTATTTTCATGTTTATAGAGATGGCGGTGTAGATATATCCATGTTTATAGAGACAGCATTGTAGATATTTCCATGTTTATTCAGATGACTGTATAGGTATTTCCATGTTTTTACAGATGGCAGTGCAGATATTTTCATGTTTAGTGAGATGGCGGTGTGGATATTTCCATGTTTATACATATGGCGGCGAAGATATTTCCATGGATATGCAGATGGCGGTGTAGATATTTCCATGTTTATACAGATAGCGGTGTAGATATTTCCATGTTTACACATATGGTGGTGTAGATATTTCCGTGTTTATACACATGGCGGAGTAGACACTTCCATCTTTATGGAGATGGCAGTGTAGATATTTTCATGTTTATAGAGATGGCGGTGTAGATATTTCCATATTTATAGAGATAGCGGTGTAGATATTTCAATCTTTCTACACATGGCAGTGTAGATATTTCCATGTTTATACAGATGGCGGTGTAGATATTTCCATATTTATACAGATGTCTGTGTAGATATTTCCATGTGTATACAGTTGGTATTGTAGGTATTTCCATGTTTATACAGATGGTGGTGTAGATATTTCCATGTTTATTCAGATGACTGTGTAGATATTTCCATGTTTATACAGATGGTGGTGTAGATATTTCCATGTTTATTCAGATGACTGTGTAGATATTTCCATGTTTTTACAGATGGCTGTGTAGATATTTCAATGTTTACAGAAATGGCGCTGTAGATATTTCCATGTTTATACAGATAACGGTGGAGATATTTCCATGTTTATACAGACAGCAGTGGAGATATTTCCATGTTTATGCACATAGCGGTGTACATATTTCCATGTTTGTACAGACAGCGGTGTAGGTATTTAAGTGTTTATACAGATAGCGGTGCAGATATTTCCATGTTTATACAGATGCCTATGCAGATATTTCCATATTTATACAGAGGGCTGTGTAGATATTTCCATGTTTATACAGATGGCTTTGTAGATATTTACATGTTTATAGAGATAGAGGTTGAGATATTTCCATGTTTATACAGATAGCGGTGTAAATATTTCCATGTTTATAAAGAGTGTGGTGTAGATATTTTCATGTTTATACACATACCGGTGTAGAAATTTCCATGTTTATACAGACCGCAGTGTAGTTATTTCCATGTTTATACAGATAGCGGTGTAGATATTTCCATGTTTGTACAGATGGCGGTGTTGATGTTTCCATCTATACACAGATTGCCGTGTAGGTATTTCCCTGTGTATACAGATGGCATTGTAGATATTCCCACGTTTATACAGATGGTGGTGTAGATATTTCCATGTTTATACATATGACTGTACAGGTATTTCCATGTTTTTACAGATGGCATTGTAGATATTTCGATGTTTATAGAGATAGCAGTGTAGATATTTCCAAGTTTATACAGAAGGCGGTGTAGATATTTCCATGTTTATAGAGATAGCGGTGTAGATATTTCGATATTTATACAGATAACGGTGTAGATACTTCCATATTTATACAGATAGCGGTTCAGATATTTCCATGTTTCTACAGACCGCGGTGTAGTCATTTCCATGTTTATACAGATTGCGGTGCAGATATTTCCATGTTTGTACAGATGGCGGTGTTGATAATTCCATATCTACACAGATGACTGTGTAGATATTTCCATGTTTATACAGATGGCGGCGCAGATATTTCCATGGATATGTAGATTGCGATGTAGATATTTCCATGTTTATACAGATAGCGGTGTAGTTATTTCCATGTATATACAGATAGCGGTGTAGATATTTCCATGTGTATACACATGGCTGTGTAGATATTTCCATGTTTATACAGATGGCGGTGTAGATATTTCCATGTTTATACAGATAACTTTGTAAGTTTTTCCATGTTTATACAGATGGCGGTGTAGATATTTCGATGTTTATAGAGGTAGAAGTGGAGATATTTCCATGTTTATACAGATAGCGGTGTAGATATTTCCATGTTTATACTAATCGCGGTGTAGATATTCCCATGTTTATAGAGATAGCGGTGTAGATATTTCCATGTTCATAGAGATAGCGGTGTTGATTTTTCCATGTTTATAGAGATAGCGGTGTGGACATTTCCATGTTTATACAGATAGGGGTGTAAATATTTCCATGTTGATAGAGATGGCGGTGTAGATATTTCCATGTTTATACAGATCACTGTGTAGATATTTCCATCTTTATAAAGATCGAGGTGGAGATATTTCCATGTTTATACAGATCACGGTGTAGATATTTCCATGTTTATACAGATGGCGGTGTTGATATTACCATGTTTATAGGGATAGCGGTGCAAATATTTCCACATTTATACAGATAGCGGTTTAGTTATTAACATGTTTATACAGATAGCGGTGTAGATATTTTCATGTATAAACAGATGTCTGTGTAGTTATTTCCATGTTTAAACAGATGGTGGTGGAGATATGTCCTTGTTTATACAAATAGCGGTGTATTTATTTCCACGTTTATACAGATAGCGGTGTAGATATTTCCATGTATATACAGATGGCTGTGTAGATATTTCCATGTATATACAGATGGCTGTGTAGGTATTTCCATGTTTATACAGATGATTTTGTATGTATTTCCATGTTTATACAGATTGCGGTGTAGATATTTCCATGTTTATAGTGATAGCTGTGTAGATATTTCCATGTTTATACAGATAGCGGTGTAGATATTTCCATGTTTATACAGATCGTGGTGTAGATATTTCCATGTATATACAGATCGCGATGTAGATATTTCCATGTTCCTACACATGACTGTGTTTGTATTTCCATGTTTATACAGATGGCTTTGTAGATATTTCCATGTTTATAGAGATAGCGGTGTAGATATTTCCATGTTTATACAGATAGCGGTGTAAATATTTCCATGTTTATACAGATCGTGGTGTAGATATTTCCAAGTTTATACAGATGACTTTGTAGGTATTTCCACGTTTATACAGATGGCGGTGTAGGTATTTCCATGTTTATAGAGATAGCTGTGTAGATATTTCCATGTTTATACAGATAGCGGTGTAGATATTTCCAGGTTTATACAGATCGCGGTGTAGATATTTCCATGTTTATACAGACAGCAGTGGAGATATTTCCATGTTTATACACATAGCGGTGTACATATTTCCATGTTTATAGAGACCGCGGTGTAGGTATTTCCATGTTTATACAGATAGCGGTGCAGATATTTCCATGTTTATATTGATCACGGTGTAGATATTTCCATGTTTATTCAGAGGGCTGTGTAGATATTTCCATGTTTATACAGATGGCAGTGTAGATATTTCCATGTTCCTACACATGACTATGTAGGTATTTCCATGTTTATACAGATGGCTTTGTAGATATTTCCATGTTTATAGAGATAGCGGTGCAGATATTTCCATGTTTATACAGATAGCGGTGTAAATATTTCCATGTTTATACAGATCGTGTTGTAGATATTTCCATGGTTATACAGATACCGGTGTAGATATTTCCATGTTTATACAGACTGCAGTGTAGATATTTCCATGTTTATAGAGATAGCGGTGTAGATATTTCCATGTTTGTACAGATGGCGGTGTTGGTGTTTCCATCTATACACAGATTGCCGTGTAGGTATTTCCATGTGTATACAGATGGCATTGTAGATATTTCCATGTTTATACAGATGGTGGTGTAGATATTTCCATGTTTATACAGATGACTGTATAGGTATTTCCCTGTTTTTACATATGGCATTGTAGATGTTTCCATGTTTATAGAGATATCAGTGTAGATATTTCCATGTTTATACAGTTGGCGGTGTAGATATTTCCATCTGTACACTGATTGCCGTGTAGATATTTCCATCTTTATACAGATGGCGTTGTGGATATTTCCATGGATATGCAGATGGCGGTGTGGATATTTCCATGTTTATAGAGATAGCGGTGTAGGTATTTCAATATTTTCCAGACATAGCGGTGTAGATATTTCCATGTTTATTTAGATGGCGTTGTAGATATTTCCATGTTTATACTGATAGCGGTGTTGGTATTTCCATGTTTATACAGATAGCAATGTAGATATTTCCATGTTTATACAGATAACTTTGTAAGTATTTCCATGTTTATACAGATGGCGGTGTAGATATTTTGATGTTTATACAGATAGCAGTGTAGATATTTCCATGTTTATACAAATAGCGGTGTAGTTATTTCCATGTTTATATAGATAGCGGTGTAGATATTTCTTTGTATATACACATGGCTGTGTAGATATTTCCATGTTTATACAGATGGCGGTGTAGATATTTCCATGTTTATACAGATAACTTTGTAAGTATTTCCATGTTTATACAGATGGCGGTGTAGATATTTCGATGTTTATACAGATAGCAGTGGAGATATTTCCATGTTTATACAGATAGCGGTGTAGATATTTCCATGTTTATACTGATCACGGTGTAGATATTTCCATGTTTATAGAGATGGCGGTGTAGATATTCCCATGTTCATAGAGATAGCATTGTTGATTTTTCCATGTTTATAGAGATAGCTGTGTGGATATTTCCATGTTTATGCAGATAGGGGTGTAAATATTTCCATGTTTATAGAGATGGCGCGGTAGATATTTCCATGTTTATACAGATCACGTTGTAGATATTTCCATGTTTATACAGATCGCGGTGCAGATATTTCCATGTTTATACAGATCACGGTGTAGGTATTTCCATGTTTATACAGATCGCGTTGTTGATATTACGACGTTTATAGGGATAGCGGTGCTAATATTTCCACATTTATACAGATAGCGGAGTAGTTATTAGCATGTTTATACAGATAGCGGTGTAGATATTTCCATGTATAAACAGATGTATGTGTATATATTTCCATGTTTAAACAGATGGCGGTGTAGATATTTCCTTGTTTATACAAATAGCGGTGTAGTTATTTCCATGTTTATACAGATAGCCGTGTAGATATTTCCATGTATATACAGATGGCTGTGTAGATATTTCCATGTTTATACAGATGGCTGCGTAGAGATTTCCATGTTTATACAGATGACATTGTAGGTGTTTCCATGTTTATAGAGATAGCTGTGTAGATATTTCCATGTTTATACAGAGGGCTGTGTAGGAATTTCCATGTTTATACAGATGGCAGTGTAGATATTTCCATGTTCCTACACATGACTGTGTAGGTATTTCCAGGTTTATACAGATGGCTTTGTAGATATTTCCACATTTATAGAGATAGCGGAGCAGATATTTCCATGTTTATACAGATAGCGGTGTAAATATATCCATGTTTATACAGATCGTGGTGTAGATATTTCCATGTTTATACAGATACCGGTGTAGATATTTCCATGTTTATACAGACGGCAATGTAGATATTTCCATGTTTATACAGATAGCGGTGTAGATATTTCCATGTTTGTACAGATGGCGGTGTTGATGTTTCCATCTATACACAGATTGCCCTGTAGGTATTTCCATGTGTATACAGATGGCATTGTAGATATTTCCATGTTTATACAGATGGTGGTGTAGATATTTCCATGTTTATACAGATGACTGTATAGGTATTTCCATGTTTTTACATACGGCATTGTAGATATTTCCATGTTTATAGAGATAGCAGTGTAGATATTTCCATGTTTATACAGTTGGCGGTGTAGATATTTCCATGTTTATAGAGATAGCGGTGTAGATATTTCCATGTTTATACAGATAACGGTGTAGATATTTCCAGGTTTATACAGATAGCCATGTAAATATTTCCATGTTTATACAGATCACGGTGTAGATATTTCCATGTTTATAGAGATAGCGGTGTAGATATTTCCATGTTTATACAGATAGTGATGTAGATATTTCCATGTTTATACAGACCGTGGTTTAAATATATCCATGTTTATACGAAAGCGGTGTAGTTATTTCCATGTTTATACAGATAGCGGTGCAGATATTTCCATGTTTATACAGATGGCGGTGTTGATATTTCCATCTATACGCAGATGACCGTGTAGATATTTCCATGTTTATACAGATGGCGGCGCAGATATTTCCATGGATATGTACATGGCGGTGTAGATATTTCCATGTTTATACAGATAGCGGTGTAGTTATTTCCATGTTTATATAGATAGCGGTGTAGATATTTCCATGTATATACACATGGCTGTGTAGATATTTCCATGTTTATACAGATAGCGGTGTAGATATTTCCATGTTTATACAGATGATTTTGTAGGTATTTCCATGTTTATACAGATGACGGAGTAGATATTTACATGTTTATAGAGATAGATGTGTAGATATTTCCATGTTTATACAGATAGCGGTGTAGATATTTCCATGTTTATACAGATTGCGTTGTAGATATTTCTATGTTTATACAGATCGCGGTGTAGATATTTCCATGTTTTACAGATAGCGGTGTAGATATTTCCATGTTTTTACAGATATCGGTGTAGATATTTCCATGTTTACACAGATTGCGGTGTAGATATTTCCATCTTTCTACAGATGGCATTGTAGATATTTCCATGTTTATACAGGTGGCGGTGTAGATATTTCCATGTTTATATAGGTGGTGGTGTAGATATTACCATGTTCATACAGAGAGCGGTGTAGATATTTCCAAGTTTATACAGATCATGGTGAAGATATTTCCATGTTTATACGGATCACGGTGTAGATATTTCCATGTTTATACAGATCGCGGTGTAGATATTTCCATGTTTATACAGATAGCGGTGTAGATAGTTCCATGTTTATTCAGATAGCGGTGTAGATATTTCCATGTTTATAGAGATAGCGGTGTAAGTATTTCCATGTTCATAGACATAGCGGTGTAGATATTTCCATGTTTATATAGATGGCGTTATAGGTATTTCCATGTTTATACCAATAGCGGTGTTGGTATTTCCACGTTTATACAGATAGCGATGTAGATATTTCCATGTTTATGCAGCTCGCAGTGCAGATATTTATATCTTTATACAGACTGCATTGTAGATATGTCCTTATTCACACTGATGGCAGCGTAGATGTTTCCATGTTTATACAGATGGCGGAGTAGTTAGTTCCATGTTTATGTAGATGGCAGTGTAGATATTTTCATGTTTATAGAGATGGCGGTGTAGATATTTCCATATTTATAGAGATAGCAGTGTTGATATTTACATGTTTATACAGATGGATGTGTAGATATTTCCATGTGTATACAGATGGCATTGTAGATATTTCCATGTTTATACAGATGACTGTATAGGTATTTCCATGTTTTTACAGCTGGCAGTGCAGATATTTCCATGTTTATAGAGATAGCGGTGTAGATATTTCCATGTTTGTACAGATGGCGGTGTTGATATTTCCACCTATACACAGATGGCCGTGGAGATATTTCCATGTTTATACAGATGGCAGCGTAGATATTTCCATGGACATGCAGATGGCGGTGTAGATATTTCCATGTTTATACAGATAGCGGTGTAGATATTTCCATGTTTTCACAGATGGTGGTTTAGATATTTCCGTGTTTATACACATGCCGGAGTAGATACTTCCAGCTTTATGGAGATGGCAGTGTAGTTATTTACAAGTTTATAGAGATGGCGGTGTAGATATTTCCATATTTATAGAGATAGCGGTGTAGATATTTCCATCTTTCTACAGATGGCAGTGTAGATATTTTCATGCTTATACAGATGGCGGTGTAAATATTTCCATGTTTACAGATCACGGTGTAGATATTTCCATGTTTATAGAGATAGTGGTGTAGATATTTCCATGTTTATACAGATAGCGGTTTAGATATTTCCGTGTTTATACAGAGGGTTGTGTAGGAATTTCCATGTTTATACAGATGGCATTGTAGGTATTTCCATCTTCCTACACATGAGTGTGTAGGTATTTCCATGTTTATACAGATGGCTTTGTCGATATTTCCATGTTTATAGAGATAGCGGTGCAGATATTTCCATGTTTATACAGATAGCGGTGTAAATATTTCCATGTTTATACAGATTGTGGTGTAGATATTTCCATGTTTATACAGATACCGGTGTAGATATTTCCATGTTTATACAGACGGCAGTGTAGATATTTCCATGTTTATAGAGATAGCGGTGTAGATATTTCCATGTTTGTACAGATGGCGGTGTTGATGTTTCCCTCTATACACAGATTGCCGTGTAGGTATTTCCATGTGTATACAGATGGCATTGTAGATATTTGCATGTTTATACAGATGGTGGTGTAGATATTTCCATGTTTATACAGACGACTGTATAGATATTTCCATGTTTTTACATATGGCATTGTAGATATTTCCATGTTTATAGAGATAGCAGTGTAGATATTTCCATGTTTATACAGTTGGCGGTGTAGATATTTCCATGTTTATAGAGATAGCGGTGTAGATATTTCCATATTTATACAGATAACGGTGTAGATATTTCCAGGTTTGTACAGATAGCCATGTAAATATTTCCATGTTTATACAGATCACGGTGTAGGTATTTCCATGTTTATAGAGATAGCGGTGTAGATATTTCCATGTTTATACAGATAGTGATGTAGATATTTCCATGTTTATAGATATAGCGGTGTAGATATTTCCATGTTTATACAGATAGTGATGTAGATATTTCCATGTTTATACAGACCATGGTGTAAATATATCCATGTTTATACGAAAGCGGTGTAGTTATTTCCATGTTTATATAGATAGCGGTGTAGATATTTCCATGTATATACACATGGCTGTGTAGATATTTCCATGTTTATACAGATGGCGGTGTAGATATTTCCATGTTTGTACAGATAACTTTGTAAGTATTTCCATGTTTATACCGATGGCGGTGTAGATATTTCCATGTTTATAGAGATAGCAGTGGAGATATTTCCATGTTTATACTGATTGCGGTGTAGATATTTCCATGTTTATAGAGATGGCGGTGTAGATATTTCCATGTTTATACAGATCATGGTGTAGATGTTTCCATGTTTATACAGATCATGGTGTAGATATTTCCATGTTTATACAGACCGCGGTGTTGATATTACCATGTTTATAGGGATAGCGGAGCAAATATTTCCACATTTATACAGATAGCGGTGTAGTTATTAGCATGTTTATACAGATAGCGGTGTAGATATTTCCGTGTATAAACAGTTGTCTTTGTATATATTTCCATGTTTAAACAGATGGCGGTGTAGGTGTTTCCTTGTTTATACAAATAACGTTGTAGTTATTTCCATGTTTATACAGATAGCGGTGCAGATATTTAAATGTTTGTACAGATGGCGGTGTTGATATTTCCATCTATATGCAGATGACCGTGTAGATACTTCCATGTTTATACAGATGGCGGAGCAGAGATTTCCATGGATATTTATATGGCGGTGTAGATATTTCCATGTTTGTACTGATAGCGGTGTAGTTATTTCCATGTTTATATAGATAGCGGTGTAGATATTTCCATGTATATACACATGGCTGTGTAGATATTTCCATGTTTATACAGATGGCGGTGTAGATATTTCCATGTTTATACAGATGACTTTGTAGGTATTTCCATGTTTATACAGATGGCGGTGTAGATATTTCCATGTTTATAAACATAGATGTGTAGATATTTCCATGTTTATACAGATAGCGGTGTAGATATTTCCATGTTTATACAGATCGCGGTGTAGATATTTCCATGTTTATACAGATCGCGGTGTAGATATTTCCACGTTTATACAGATAGCGGTGTAGATATTTCCATGTTTTTTCAGATATCGGTGTAGATATTTGCATGTTTGCACAGATTGCGGTGTAGATATTTCCATCTTTCTACAGATGTCATTGTAGATATTTCCATGTTTATACTGGGGGCGGTGTAGATATTTCCATGTTTATATAGATGGTGGTGTAGATATTACCATGTTCATACAGATAGCGGTGTAGATATTTCCATGTTTGTACAGATCGTGGTGAAGATATTTCCATGTTTATACGGATCGCGGTGTAGATATTTCCATGTTTATACAGATAGCGGTGTAGGTATTTCCATGTTTATAGACATAGCGGTGCAGATATTTCCATGTTTATATAGATGGCGTTATAGATATTTCCATGTTTATACCATTAGCGGTGTTGGTATTTCCACGTTTATACAGATAGCGATGTAGATATTTCCATGTTTATGCAGCTCGCGGTGCAGATATTTATAACTTTATACAGATGGCATTGTAGATATTTCCTTATTCACACTGATGGCAGTGTAGATGATTCCATGTTTATACGGATGGCGGAGTAGTTAGTTCCATGTTTATGTAGATGGCAGTGTAGATATTTTCATGTTTATAGAGATGGCGGTGTAGGTATTTCCATGTTTATAGAGATAGCAGTGTAGATATTTACATGTTTATACAGATGGATGTGTAGATATTTCCATGTGTATACAGATGGCATTGTAGATATTTCCATGTTTATACAGATGACTGTATAGATATTTCCGTGTTTTTACAGATGGCAGTGCAGATATTTCCATGTTTATAGAGATAGCGGTGTAGATATTTCCATGTCTGTACAGATGGCGGTGTTGATATTTCCATCTATACACAGATGGCCGTGTAGATATTTCCATGTTTATACAGATGGCAGCGTAGATATTTCCATGGATATGCAGATGGCGGTGTAGATATTTCCATGTTTATACAGATAGCGGTGTAGATATTTCCATGTTTTCACAGATGGTGGTGTAGATATTTCTGTGTTTATACACATGGCGGAGTAGATACTTCCAGCTTTATGGAGATGGCAGTGTAGATATTTACATGTTTATAGAGATGGCGGTGTAGATATTCCCATATTTATAGAGATAGCGGTGTACATATTTCCATCTTTCTACAGATGGTAGTGTAGATATTTCCAAGTTTATATAGATGGCGTTGTAAATATTTCCCATGTTTACAGATCACGGTGTAGATATTTCCATGTTTATAGAGATAGTGGTGTAGATATTTCCATGTATATACTGATAGCGGTTTAGATATATCTATGTTTATACAGAGGGCTGTGTAGGAATTTCCATGTTTATACAGATAGCGGTGTAGATATTTCCATGTTTATACAAATCGCGGTGTAGATATTTCCAGGTTTATACAGATCGCGGTGTAGATATTTCCACGTTTATACAGATAGCGGTGTAGATATTTTCATGTTTTTACAGATATTGGTGTAGATATTTTCTTGTTTACACAGATTGCGGTGTAGATATTTCCATCTTTTTACAGATGGCATTGTAGATATTTCCATGTTTATACCGACGGCGGTGTAGATATTTCCATGTTTATATAGATGGTGGTGTAGATATTACCATGTTTATACAGAGAGCGTTGTAGATATTTCCCTGTTTATACAGATCGTGGTGAAGATACTAACAAGTTTATACGGATCGCGGTGTAGATATTTCCATGTTTATACAGATCACGGTGTAGATATTTCCATGTTTATACAGATAGCGGTGTAGATATTTCCATGTTTATACAGATAGCGGTGTAGATATTTCCATGTTTTTTCAGATATCGGTGTAGATATTTGCATGTTTGCACAGATTGCGGTGTAGATATTTCCATCTTTCTACAGATGTCATTGTAGATATTTCCATGTTTATACTGGTGGCGGTGTAGATATTTCCATGTTTATATAGATGGTGGTGTAGATATTACCATGTTCATACAGATAGCGGTGTAGATATTTCCATGTTTGTACAGATCGTGGTGAAGATATTTCCATGTTTATACGGATCGCGGTGTAGTTATTTCCATGTTTATACAGATCACGGTGTAGATATTTCCATGTTTATACAGATAGCGGTGTAGACATTTCCATGTTTATACAGATAGCGGTGTAGATATTTCCATGTTTATAGAGATAGCGGTGTAGGTATTTCCATGTTTATAGACATAGCGGTGCAGATATTTCCATGTTTATATAGATGGCGTTATAGATATTTCCATGTTTATACCATTAGCGGTGTTGGTATTTCCACGTTTATACAGATAGCGATGTAGATATTTCCATGTTTATGCAGCTCGCGGTGCAGATATTTATAACTTTATACAGATGGCATTGTAGATATTTCCTTATTCACACTGATGGCAGTGTAGATGATTCCATGTTTATACAGATGGCGGAGTAGTTAGTTCCATGTTTATGTAGATGGCAGTGTAGATATTTTCATGTTTATAGAGATGGCGGTGTAGGTATTTCCATGTTTATAGAGATAGCAGTGTAGATATTTACATGTTTATACAGATGGATGTGTAGATATTTCCATGTGTATACAGATGGCATTGTAGATATTTCCATGTTTATACAGATGACTGTATAGATATTTCCGTGTTTTTACAGATGGCAGTGCAGATATTTCCATGTTTATAGAGATAGCGGTGTAGATATTTCCATGTCTGTACAGATGGCGGTGTTGATATTTCCATCTATACACAGATGGCCGTGTAGATATTTCCATGTTTATACAGATGGCAGCGTAGATATTTCCATGGATATGCAGATGGCGGTGTAGATATTTCCATGTTTATACAGATAGCGGTGTAGATATTTCCATGTTTTCACAGATGGTGGTGTAGATATTTCCGTGTTTATACACATGGCGGAGTAGATACTTCCAGCTTTATGGAGATGGCAGTGTAGATATTTACATGTTTATAGAGATGGCGGTGTAGATATTCCCATATTTATAGAGATAGCGGTGTACATATTTCCATCTTTCTACAGATGATAGTGTAGATATTTCCAAGTTTATATAGATGGCGGTGTAAATATTTCCCATGTTTACAGATCACTGTGTAGATATTTCCATGTTTATAGAGATAGTGGTGTAGATATTTCCATGTATATACTGATAGCGGTTTAGATATATCTATGTTTTTACAGAGGGCTGTGTAGGAATTTCCATGTTTATACAGATAGCGGTGTAGATATTTCCATGTTTATACAAATCGCGGTGTAGATATTTCCAGGTTTATACAGATCGCGGTGTAGATATTTCCACGTTTATACAGATAGCGGTGTAGAAATTTCCATGTTTTTACAGATATTGGTGTAGATATTTTCATGTTTACACAGATTGCGGTGTAGATATTTCCATCTTTTTACAGATGGCATTGTAGATATTTCCATGTTTATACCGACGGCGGTGTAGATATTTGCATGTTTATATAGATGGTGGTGTAGATATTACCATGTTTATACAGAGAGCGGTGTAGATATTTCCCTGTTTATACAGATCGTAGTGAAGATATTAACATGTTTATACGGATCGCGGTGTAGATATTTCCATGTTTATACAGATCACGGTGTAGATATTTCCATGTTTATACAGATAGCGGTGTAGATATTTCCATGTTTATACAGATAGCGGTGTAGATATTTCCATGTTTATACGGATAGCGGTGTAAGTATTTCCATGTTTATAGAAATAGCGTTGTAGATATTTCCATGTTTACATATATGGCTTTGTAGATATTTCCATGTTTATACCGATAGCGGTGTTGGTATTTCCACGTTTATACAGATAGCGATGCAGATATTTCCATGTTTCTACAGCTCGTGGTGCAGACATTTATATCTTTATACAGATGGCATTGTAGATATTTCCTTATTCACACAGATGGCGGTGTAGATGTTTCCATGTTTATACAGATGGCGGAGTAGTTAGTTGCATGTTTAAGGAGATGACAGTGTAGATATTTTCATGTTTATAGAGATGGCGGTGTAGATATTTCCATGTTTATACAGATGGCGGAGTAGTTAGTTCCATGTTTATGGAGATGGCAGTGTAGATATTTTCATGTGTATACAGATGGCGGTGTAGATCTTCCCATGTTTATAGAGATAGCAATGTAGGTATTTACATGTTTATAGAGATGGCTGTGTAGATATTTCCATGTGTATACACATGGCATTGTAGATATTTCCATGTATATACAGATGACTGAATATGTATTTCCATGTTTTTACAGAAGGGAGTGCAGTTATTTCAATGTTTATAGAGATAGCGGTGTAGATATTTCCGTGTTTGTACATATGGCGGTGTTGATATTTCCATCTATACACACATGGCCGTGTAGATATTTCCATGTTTATACAGATGGCTGCGTAGCTATTTCCACGGACATGCAGATGGCGGTGTAGATATTTCCATGTTTATAGAGATAGCGGTGTAGATATTTCCATGTTTTCACAGATGGTGGTATAGATATTTCCGTGTTTATACACATGGCGGTGTAGATACTTCCATCTTTATGGAGATGGCAGTGTAGATATTTTCATGTTCATAGAGATGGCGGTGTAGATATTTCCATATTTATAGAGATAGCGGTGTCCATATTTCCATCTTTCTACAGATGGCAGTGTAGGTATTTCCATGTTTATACAGATGGCGGTGTAGATATTTCCATATTTATACAGATGTCTGTTTAGATATTTCCAGGTGTATACAGATGGTATTGTAGTTATTTCCATGTTTATACAGATGGTGGTGTAGATATTTCCATGTTTATTCAGATGACTGTGTAGATATTTCCATGTTTTTACAGATGGCAGTGTAGCTATTTCAATGTTTATAGAGATGTCGCTGTAGATATTTCCATGTTTATAAAGATAACGGTGGAAATATTTCCATGTTTGTACAGACAGCAGTGGAGATATTTCCATGTTTATACACATAGTGGTGAACATATTTCCATGTTTATAGAGACAGCGGTGTAGGTATTTCCATGTTTATACAGATAGCGGTGCAGATATTTCCATGTTTATACAGATGCCTATGCAGATATCTCCATATTTATACAGAGGGCTGTGTAGATATTTCTATGTTTATACAGATGGCAGTGTAGATATTTCCATGTTCCTACACATGACTGTGCAGGTATTTCCATGTTTATACAGATGGCTTTGTAGATATTCTCATGTCAATAGAGATAGCGGTGCAGATATTTCCATGTTTATACAGATAGCGGTGTATATATTTCCATGTTTATACAGATCATTGTGTAGATATTTCCATGTTTATACAGATACCGGTGTAGATATTTCCATGTTTATACAGACCGCAGTGTAGATATTTCCATGTTTATAGAGATAGCAGTATAGATATTTCCAAGTTTGTACAGATGGCGGTGTTAATGTTTCCATCTATACACAGATTGCCGTGTAGGTATTTCCGTGTGTATACAGATGGCATTGTAGATATTTCCATGTTTATACAGATGGTGGTGTAGATATTTCCATGTTTACACAGATGACTGTATAGGTATTTCCATGTTTATACAGATGGCGGTGTAGATATTTCCATGTTTATAGAGATATTGGTGTAGATATTTCCATATTTATACAGATAACGGTGTAGAAATTTCCATGTTTATACAGATAGCGGTGTAAATATTTCCATGTTTATACATATCACGGTGTAGATATTTCCTTGTTTATACAAATAGCAGTGTAGTTATTTCCATGTTTATACAGATAGCGGTGTAGATATTTAAATGTATATACAGATGGCTGTGTAGACATTTCCATGTTTAAACAGATGGCTTTGTAGATGTGTCCATGTTTATACAGATGACTTTTCAGGTATTTCCATGTTTATACAGATAGCGGTGCAGATATTTCCATGTTTGTACAGATGGCGGTGTTGATATTTCCATCTATACACAGATGACCGTGTAGATATTTCCATGTTTATACAGAAGGCGGCACAGATATTTCCATGGATATGTAGAAGGCGGTGTAGATATTTCCATGTTTATACAGATAGCGGTGTAGTTATTTCCATGTATATACAGATGGCTGTGTAGATATTTCCATGTTTATACAGATGGCTGTGTAGATATTTCCATGTTTATACAGATGACTTTGTAGGTATTTCGATGTTTTTACAGATGGCGGTGTAGGTATTTCCATGTTTATAGAGATAGCTGTGTAGATATTTCCATGTTTATACAGATAGCGGTGTAGATATTTCCATGTTTATAGAGATCGCGGTGTAGATATTTCCATGTTTATACAGACAGCAGTGGAGATATTTCCATGTTTATACAGATCACGGTGTAGATATTTCCAGGTTTATAGAGAAAGCAGTGTAGATATTTCCATGTTTATACAGATAGCCGTTTTGCTATTTCCATGTTTATACAGACCGCGGTGTAGATATTTCCATGTTTATACAGATAGCGGTGCAGATATTTCCATGTTTGTACAGATGGCGGTGTTGATATTTCCATCTATACACAGATGACCGTGTAGATATTTCCATGTTTATACCGAAGGTGGCGCAGATATTTCCATGGATATGTAGAAGGCGGTGTAGATATTTCCATGTTTATACAGATAGCGGTGTAGATATCTCCATGTTTATACAGATACCGGTGTAGAAATTTCCATGTTTATACAGACCGCAGTGTAGATATCTAAATGTTTATACAGATAGCGGTGTAGATATTTCCATGTTTGTACAGATGGCGGTGTTGGTGTTTCCATCTATACACAGATTGCCGTGTAGGTATTTCCATGTGTATACCGATGGCATTGTAGATATTTCCATGTTTATACAGATGGTGGTGTAGATATTTCCATGTATATGCAGATGACTCTATAGGTATTTCCATGTTTTTACAGATGGCATTGTAGATATTTCCATGTTTATAGAGATAGCAGTGTAGATATTTCCATGTTTATACAGATGGCGGTGTAGATATTTCCATGTTTATAGACATAGCGGTGTAGATATTTCCATATTTATACAGATAATGGTGTAGATATTTCCATGTTTATACAGATAGCGGTGTAGATATTTTCATGTTTATAGAGATCGCGGTGTAGATATTTCCATGTTTATACAGACAGCAGTGTAGATATTTCCATGTTTATACACATAGCGGTGTACGTTTCCATGTTTATAGAGACAGCGGTGTAGATATTTCCATGTTTATACAGATAGCGGTGCAGATATTTCCATGTTTGTACAGATGGCGGTGTTGATATTTCCATCTTTACACAGATGACCGTGAAGATATTTCCATGTTTATACAGAAGTCGGCGCAGATATTTCCATGGATATGTAGAAGGCGGTGTAGATATTTCCATGTATATACAGATAGCGGTGTAGATATTTCCATGTATATACAGATGGCTGTGTAGATATTTTCATGTTTATACAGATGGCTGTGTATATATTTCCATGTTTATACAGATGACTTTGTAGGTATTTCCATGTTTATACAGATGGCGTTGTAGGTATTTCCAAGTTTATAGAGATAGCTGTGTAGATATTTCCATGTTTATACAGATAGCGGTGTAGATATTTCCATGTTTATAGAGATCGCGGTGTAGATATTTCCATGTTTATAAAGACAGCAGTGGAGATATTTCCATGTTTATACACATAGCGGTGTACATATTTCCATGTTTATAGAGACAGCGGTGTAGGTATTTCCATGTTTATACAGACAGCGGTGCAGATATTTAAATGTTTATACAGATGCCTATGCAGGTATTTCCATATTTATACAGAGGGCTCTGTAGATATTTCCATGTTTATACAGATGGCAGTGTAGATTTTTCCATGTTCCTACACATGACTGTGTAGGTATTTCCATGTTTATACAGATGGCTTTGTAGATATTTCCATGTTTATAGAGATAGCGGTGTAGATATTCCCCTGTTTATACAGATAGCGGTGTATTTATTTCCATGTTTATACAGATCGTGGTGTAGATTTTTCCATGTTTATACAGATACCGGTGTAGAAATTTCCATGTTTATACAGACCGCCGTGTAGATATCTCCATGTTTATACAGATATCGGTGTAGATATTTCCATGTTTGTACAGATGGCGGTGTTGGTGTTTCCATTTATACACAGATTGCCGTGTAGGTATTTCCATGTGTATAGAGATGGCATTGTAGATATTTCCATGTTTATGCAGATGGTGGTGTAGATATTTCCATGTTTATACAGATGACTGTATAGGTATTTCCATGTTTTTACAGATGGCATTGTAGATATTTCCATGATTATAGAGATAGCAGTGTAGATATTTCCATGTTTATACAGATGGCGGTGTAGATATTTCCATGTTTATAGAGATAGCGGTGTAGATATTTCCAAATTTATACAGATAACGGTGTAGATATTTCCATGTTTATACAGAAAGCGGTGTAAATATTTCCATGTTTATACAGATCACGGTGTAGATATTTCCAGGTTTATAGAGATAGCAGTGTAGATATTTCCATGTTTATACAGATAGCGGTGCAGATATTTCCATGTTTGTAGAGATGGCGGTGTGGATATTTCCATCTATACACAGATGACCGTGTAGATATTTCCGTGTTTATACAGAAGGCGGCGCAGATATTTCCATGGCTATGTAGAAGGCGGTGTAGATATTTCCATGTTTATACAGATAGCGGTGTAGATATTTACATGTATATACAGATGGCTGTGTAGATATTTCCATGTTTATACATATGGCTGTGTAGATATTTCCATGTTTATACAGATGACTTTGTAGCTATGTCCATGTTCATACAGAAGGCGGTGTAGTTATTTCCATGTTTATAGAGATAGCTGTGTAGATATTTCCATGTTTATGCAGATAGCGGTGTAGATATTTCCATGTTTATAGAGATCGCGGTGTAGATATTTACATGTTTATACAGACAGCATTGGAGATATTTCCATGTTTATACACATAGCGGTGTACATATTTCCATGTTTATAGAGACAGCGGTGTAGGTATTTCCATGTTTATACAGATAGCGGTGCAGATATTTCCATGTTTATACAGATGCCTATGCAGATATTTCCATAGTTATACAGAGGGCTCTGTAGATATTTCCATGTTTATACAGATGGCAGTGTAGATTTTTCCATGTTCCTACACATGACTGTGTAGGTATTTCCATGTTTATACAGATGGCTTTGTAGATAATTCCATGTTTATAGAGAGAGCGGTGCAGATATTTCCATGTTTATACAGATAGCGGTGTAAATATTTCCTTGTTTATACAGATCGTGGTGTAGATATTTCCATTTTCAAAAAGATACCGGTGTAGAAATTTCCATGTTTTTACAGACCGCAGTGTAGATATCTCCATGTTTATACAGATAGCGGTGTAGATATTTCAATGTTTGTACAGATGGCAGTGTTGGAGTTTCCATCTATACACAGATTGCCGTGTAGCTATTTCCATGTGTATACAGATGGCATTGTAGATATTTCCATGTTTATACAGATGGTGGTTTAGATATTTCCATGTTTATACAGATGACTGTATAGGTATTTCCATGTTTTTACAGATGGCATTGTAGATATTTCCATGTTTATAGAGATAGCAGTGTAGATATATCCATGTTTATGCAGATGGCGGTGTAGATATTTCCATGTTTATAGAGATAGCGGTGTAGATATTTCCATATTTATACAGATAACGGTGTAGATATTTCCATGTTTATACAGATAGCAGTGTATATATTTCCATGTTTATACAGATCACGGTGTAGATATTTCCAGGTTTATAGAGATAGCTGTGTAGATATTTCCATGTTTATACAGATAGCGGTTTAGCTATTTCCATGTTTATACAGATCACGGTGTAGATATTTCCATGTTTAGACAGATAGCGGTGCAAATATTTCCATGTTTGTACAGATGGCGGTGCTGATATTTCCATCTTTACACAGATGACCGTGTAGATATTTCCATGTTTATACAGTAGGCGGCACAGATATTTTCATGGATATGTAGAAGGCGGTGTAGATATTTCCATGTTTATACAGATAACGGTGTAGTTATTTCCATGTATATACAGATGGCTGTGTAGATATTTCCATGTTTATACATACGGCTGTGTAGATATTTCCATGTTTACACAGATGACTTCGTAGTTATGTCCATGTTTATACAGAAGGCGGTGTAGTTATTCCATGTTTATAGAGATAGCTGTGTAGATAATTCCATGTTTATACAGATAGCTGTGTAGATATTTCCATGTTTATACAGATTGCGGTGTAGATATTTCCATGTTTATAGAGATCGCGGTGTAGATATTTCCATGTTTATACAGACAGCAGTGGAAATATTTCCATGTTTATACACATAGCGGTGTACATATTTCCATGTTTATAGAGACAGCAGTGTAGGTATTTCCATGTTTATACAGATAGCGGTGCAGATATTTCCATGTTTATACAGATGCCTATGCAGATATTTCCATATTTATACAGAGGGCTCTGTAGATATTTCCATGTTTATACAGATGGCAGTGTAGATTTTTTCATGTTCCTACACATGACTGTGTAGGTATTTCCATGTTTATACAGATGGCTTTGTAGATATTTCCATGTTTATAGAGAGAGCGGTGCAGATATTTCCATGTTTATACAGATAGCGGTGTAAACATTGTCCTGTTTATACAGATCGTGGTGTAGATATTTCCATGTTCATACAGATACCGGTGTAGAAATTTCCATGTTTATACAGACCGCAGTGTAGATATCTCCATGTTTATACAGATAGCGGTGTAGATATTTCGATGTTTGTACAGATGGCAGTGTTGGTGTTTCCATCTATACACAGATTGCCGTGTAGGTATTTCCATGTGTATACAGATGGCATTGTAGATATTTCCATGTTTATACAGAGGGTGGTGTAGATATTTCCATGTTTATACAGATGACTGTATAGGTATTTCCATGTTTTTACAGATGGCATTGTAGATATTTCCATGTTTATAGAGATAGCAGTGTAGATATTTCCATGTTTATGCAGATGGCGGTGTAGATATTTCCATGTTTATAGAGATAGCGGTGTAGATATTTCCATATTTATACAGATAACGGTGTAGATATTTCCATGTTTATACAGATAGCAGTGTAAATATTTCCATGTTTATACAGATCACGGCGTAGATATTTCCAGGTTTATAGAGATAGCTGTGTAGATATTTCCATGTTTATACAGATAGCGGTTTAGCTATTTCCATGTTTATACAGACCGCGGTGTAGATATTTCCATGTTTAGACAGATAGCGGTGAAAATATTTCCAAGTTTGTACAGATGGCGGTGTTGATATTTCCATCTTTACACAGATGACCGTGTAGATATTTCCATGTTTATACAGAAGGCGGCACAGATATTTCCATGGATATGTAGAAGGCGGTGTAGATATTTCCATGTTTATACAGATAGCGGTGTAGTTATTTCCATGTATATACAGATGGCTGTGTAGATATTTCCATGTTTATACATATGGCTGTGTAGATATTTCCATGTTTATACAGATGACTTTGTAGGTATGTCCATGTTCATACAGAAGGCGGTGTAGTTATTTCCATGTTTATAGAGATAGCTGTGTAGATATTTCCATGTTTATGCAGATAGCGGTGTAGATATTTCCATGTTTATAGAGATCGCGGTGTAGATATTTACATGTTTATACAGACAGCATTGGAGATATTTCCATGTTTATACACATAGCGGTGTACATATTTCCATGTTTATAGAGACAGCGGTGTAGGTATTTCCATGTTTATACAGATAGCGGTGCAGATATTTCCATGTTTATACAGATGCCTATGCAGATATTTCCATAGTTATACAGAGGGCTCTGTAGATATTTCCATGTTTATACAGATGGCAGTGTAGATTTTTCCATGTTCCTACACATGACTGTGTAGGTATTTCCATGTTTATACAGATGGCTTTGTAGATAATTCCATGTTTATAGAGAGAGCGGTGCAGATATTTCCATGTTTATACAGATAGCGGTGTAAATATTTCCTTGTTTATACAGATCGTGGTGTAGATATTTCCATGTTCAAAAAGATACCGGTGTAGAAATTTCCATGTTTTTACAGACCGCAGTGTAGATATCTCCATGTTTATACAGATAGCGGTGTAGATATTTCAATGTTTGTACAGATGGCAGTGTTGGAGTTTCCATCTATACACAGATTGCCGTGTAGCTATTTCCATGTGTATACAGATGGCATTGTAGATATTTCCATGTTTATACAGATGGTGGTATAGATATTTCCATCTTTATACAGATGACTGTATAGGTATTTCCATGTTTTTACAGATGGCATTGTAGATATTTCCATGTTTATAGAGATAGCAGTGTAGATATATCCATGTTTATGCAGATGGCGGTGTAGATATTTCCATGTTTATAGAGATAGCGGTGTAGATATTTCCATATTTATACAGATAACGGTGTAGATATTTCCATGTTTATACAGATAGCAGTGTATATATTTCCATGTTTATACAGATCACGGTGTAGATATTTCCAGGTTTATAGAGATAGCTGTGTAGATATTTCCATGTTTATACAGATAGCGGTTTAGCTATTTCCATGTTTATACAGATCACGGTGTAGATATTTCCATGTTTAGACAGATAGCGGTGCAAATATTTCCATGTTTGTACAGATGGCGGTGCTGATATTTCCATCTTTACACAGATGACCGTGTAGATATTTCCATGTTTATACAGTAGGCGGCACAGATATTTTCATGGATATGTAGAAGGCGGTGTAGATATTTCCATGTTTATACAGATAACGGTGTAGTTATTTCCATGTATATACAGATGGCTGTGTAGATATTTCCATGTTTATACATACGGCTGTGTAGATATTTCCATGTTTACACAGATGACTTCGTAGTTATGTCCATGTTTATACAGAAGGCGGTGTAGTTATTCCATGTTTATAGAGATAGCTGTGTAGATAATTCCATGTTTATACAGATAGCTGTGTAGATATTTCCATGTTTATACAGATTGCGGTGTAGATATTTCCATGTTTATAGAGATCGCGGTGTAGATATTTCCATGTTTATACAGACAGCAGTGGAAATATTTCCATGTTTATACACATAGCGGTGTACATATTTCCATGTTTATAGAGACAGCGGTGTAGGTATTTCCATGTTTATACAGATAGCGGTGCAGATATTTCCATGTTTATACAGATGCCTATGAAGATATTTCCATATTTATACAGAGGGCTCTGTAGATATTTCCATGTTTATACAGATGGCAGTGTAGATTTTTTCATGTTCCTACACATGACTGTGTAGGTATTTCCATGTTTATACAGATGGCTTTGTAGATATTTCCATGTTTATAGAGAGAGCGGTGCAGATATTTCCATGTTTATACAGATAGCGGTGTAAACATTGTCCTGTTTATACAGATCGTGGTGTAGATATTTCCATGTTCATACAGATACCGGTGTAGAAATTTCCATGTTTATACAGACCGCAGTGTAGATATCTCCATGTTTATACAGATAGCGGTGTAGATATTTCCATGTTTGTACAGATGGCAGTGTTGGTGTTTCCATCTATACACAGATTGCCGTGTAGGTATTTCCATGTGTATACAGATGGCATTGTAGATATTTCCATGTTTATACAGATGGTGGTGTAGATATTTCCATGTTTATACAGATGACTGTATAGGTATTTCCATGTTTTTACAGATGGCATTGTAGATATTTCCATTTTTATAGAGATAGCAGTGTAGATATTTCCATGTTTATGCAGATGGCGGTGTAGATATTTCCATGTTTATAGAGATAGCGGTGTAGATATTTCCATATTTATACAGATAACGGTGTAGATATTTCCATGTTTATACAGATAGCGGTGTAAATATTTCCATGTTTATACAGATCACGGTGTAGATATTTCCAGGTTTATAGAGATAGCTGTGTATATATTTCCATGTTTATACAGATAGCGGTTTAGCTATTTCCATGTTCATACAGACCGCGGTGCAGATATTTCCATGTTTAGACAGATAGCGGTGCAAATATTTCCATGTTTGTACAGATGGCGGTGTTGATATTTCCATCTTTAGACAGATGACCGTGTAGATATTTCCATGTATATACAGAAGGCGGCACAGATATTTCCTTGGATATGTAGAAGTCGGTGTAGATATTTCCATGTTCATACAGATAGCGGTGTTGTTATTTCCATGTATATACAGATGGCTGTGTAGATATTTCCATGTTTATACATATGGCTGTGTAGATATTTCCATGTTTATACAGATGACTTTGTAGGTATGTCCATGTTTATACAGAAGGTGGTGTAGTTTTTTCCATGTTTATAGAGATAGCTGTGTAGGTATTTCCATGTTTATACAGATAGCGGTGTAGATATTTCATTGTTTATACAGATAGCGGTGTAGATATTTCCATGTTTATACAGATGGCTGTGTAGATATTTCCATGTGTGTACAGATGGCTGTGTAGATATTTCCATGTGTGTACAGATGGCGGTGTAGATATTTCCATGTTTATACAGATAGCAGTGAAGATATTTCCATGTTTATACAGATAGTGGTGTAGATATTTCCATGTTTATACAGATGGCAGTGAGGATAAATCCATGTTTCTAAAGATGGCGTTGTAGTTATTTTCATGTTTATTCAGATGGCGGTGTAGATATTTCCATGTTTATACAGACAGCAGTGGAGATATTTCCATGTTTATACACATAGCGGTGTACATATTTCCAAGTTTATAGAGACAGGGGTGTAGGTATTTCATTGTTTATACAGATAGCGGTGCAGATATTTCCATGTTTATACAGATGCCTATGCAGATATTTCCATATTTATACAGAGGGCTCTGTAGATATTTCCATGTTTATACAGACGGCAGTGTAGATTTTTCCATGTTCCTACACATGACTGTGTAGGTATTTCCAGGTTTATACAGATGGCTTTGTAGAGATTTCCATATTTATAGAGATAGCGGTGCAGATATTTCCATGTTTATACAGACAGCAGTGGAGATATTTCCATGTTTATACACATAGCGTTGTACATATTTCCATGTTTATAGAAACAGCGGTGTAGGTATTTCCATGTTTATACAGATAGCGGTGCAGATATTTCCATGTTTATACAGATGCCTATGCAGATATTTCCATATTTATACAGAGGGCTCTGTAGATATTTCCATGTTTATACAGATGGCAGTGTAGATTTTTCCATGTTCCTACACATGACTGTGTAGGTATTTCCATGTTTATACAGATGGCTTTGTAGATATTTCCATGTTTATAGAGAGAGCGGTGTAGATATTTCCATGTTTATACAGATAGCGGTGTAAATATTTCCTTGTTTATACAGATCGTGGTGTAGATATTTCCATGTTCATACAGATACCGGTGTAGAAATTTCCATGTTTATACAGACCGCAGTGTAGATATCTCCATGTTTATACAGATAGCGGTGTAGATATTTCAATGTTTGTACAGATGGCAGTGTTGGTGTTTCCATCTATACACAGATTGCCGTGTAGGTATTTCCATGTGTATACAGATGGCATTGTAGATATTTCCATGTTTATACAGATGGTGGTGTAGATATTTCCATGTTTATACAGATGACTGTATAGGTATTTCCATGTTTTTACAGATGGCATTGTAGATATTTCCATGTTTATAGAGATAGCAGTGTAGATATTTCCATGTTTATGCAGATTTCGGTGTAGATATTTCCATGTTTATAGAGATAGCGGTGTAGATATTTCCATATTTATACAGATAACGGTGTAGATATTTCCATGTTTATACAGATAGCAGTGTAAATATTTCCATGTTTATACAGATCACGGTGTAGATATTTCCAGGTTTATAGAGATAGCTGTGTAGATATTTCCATGTTTATACAGATAGCGGTTTAGCTATTTCCATGTTTATACAGACCGCGGTGTAGATATTTCCATGTTTAGACAGATTGCGGTGCAAATATTTCCATGTTTGTACAGATGGCGGTGTTGATATTTCCATCTTTACACAGATGACCGTGTAGATATTTCCATGTTTATACAGAAGGCGGCACAGGTACTTCCATGGATATGTAGAAGGCGGTGTAGATATTTCCATGTTCATACAGATAGCAGTGTAGTTATTTCCAGGTATATACAGATGGCTGTGTAGATATTTCCATGTTTATACATATGGCTGTGTAGATATTTCCATGTTTATACAGATGACTTTGTAGGTATGTCCATGTTTATACAGAAGGCGGTGTAGTTATTTCCATGTTTATAGAGATAGCTGTGTAGATATTTCCATGTTTATACAGATAGCGGTGTAAATATTTCCTTGTTTATAGAGATCGTGGTGTAGATATTTCCATGTTCATACAGATACCAGTGTAGAAATTTCCATGTTTATACAGACCGCAGTGTAGATATCTCCATGTTTATACAGATAGCGGTGTAGATATTTCAATGTTTGTACAGATGACAGTGTTGGTGTTTCCATCTATATACAGATTGCCGTGTAGGTATTTCCATGTGTATACAGATGGCATTGTAGATATTTCCATGTTTATACAGATGGTGGTGTAGATATTTCCATGTTTATACAGTTGACTGTATAGGTATTTCCATGTTTTTACAGATGGCATTGTAGATATTTCCATGTTTATAGAGATAGCAGTGTAGATATTTCCATGTTTATGCAGATGGCGGTGTAGATATTTCCATGTTTATAGAGATAGCGGTGTAGATATTTCCATATTTATACAGATAACGGTGTAGATATTTCCATGTTTATACAGATAGCAGTGTAAATATTTCCATGTTTATACAGATCACGGTGTAGATATTTCCAGGTTTATAGAGATAGCTGTGTAGATATTTCCATGTTTATACAGATAGCGGTTTAGCTATTTCCATGTTTATACAGACCGCGGTGTAGATATTTCCATGTTTAGACAGATTGCGGTGCAAATATTTCCATGTTTGTACAGATGGCGGTGTTCATATTTCCATCTTTACACAGATGACCGTGTAGATATTTCCATGTTTATACAGAAGGCGGCACAGGTACTTCCATGGATATGTAGAAGGCAGTGTAGATATTTCCATGTTCATACAGATAGCGGTGTAGTTATTTCCAGGTATATACAGATGGCTGTGTAGATATTTCCATGTTCATACATATGGCTGTGTAGATATTTCCATGTTTATACAGATGACTTTGTAGGTATGTACATGTTTATACAGAAGGCGGTGTAGTTATTTCCATGTTTATAGAGATAGCTGTGTAGATATTTCCATGTTTATACAGATAGCGGTGTAAATATTTCCTTGTTTATACAGATCGTGGTGTAGATATTTCCATGTTCATACAGATACCGGTGTAGAAATTTCCATGTTTATACAGACCGCAGTGTAGATATCTCCATGTTTATACAGATAGCGGTGTAGATATTTCAATGTTTGTACAGATGGCAGTGTTGGTGTTTCCATCTATACACAGATTGTCGTGTAGGTATTTCCATGTGTATACAGATGGCATTGTAGATATTTCCATGTTTATACAGATGGTGGTGTAGATATTTCCATGTTTATACAGATGACTGTATAGGTATTTCCATGTTTTTACAGATGGCATTGTAGATATTTCCATGTTTATAGAGATAGCAGTGTAGATATTTCCATGCTTATGCAGATGGCGGTGTAGATATTTCCATGTTTATAGAGATAGCGGTGTAGATATTTCCATATTTATACAGAGAACGGTGTAGATATTTCCATGTTTATACAGATAGCAGTGTAAATATTTCTATGTTTATACAGATCACGGTGTAGATATTTCCAGGTTTATAGAAATAGCTGTGTAGATATTTCCATGTTTATACAGATAGCGGTTTAGCTATTTCCATGTTTATACAGACCGCGGTGAAGATATTTCCATGTTTAGACAGATAGCGGTGCAAATATTTCCATGTTTGTACAGATGGCGGTGTTGATATTTCCATCTTTACACAGATGACCGTGTAGATATTTCCATGTTTATACAGAAGGCGGCACAGATACTTCCATGGATATGTAGAAGGCGGTGTATATATTTCCATGTACATACAGATAGCGGTGTAGTTATTTCCATGTATATACAGATGGCTGTGTAGATATTTCCATGTTTATGTATATGGCTGTGTAGATATTTCCATGTTTATACAGATGACTTTGTAGGTATGTCCATGTTTATACAGAAGGCGGTGTAGTTATTTCCATGTTTATAGAGATAGCTGTGTAGACATTTCCATGTTTATACAGATAGCGGTGTAAATATTTCCTTGTTTATACAGATCGTGGTGTAGATATTTCCATGTTCATACAGATACCGTTGTAGAAATTTCCATGTTTATACAGACCGCAGTGTAGATATCTCCATGTTTATACAGATAGCGGTGTAGATATTTCAATGTTTGTACAGATGGCAGTGTTGGTGTTTCCATCTATACACAGATTGCCGTGTAGGTATTTCCATGTGTATACAGATGGCATTGTAGATATTTCCATGTTTATACAGATGGTTGTGTAGATATTTCCATGTTTATACACATGACTGTATAGGTATTTCCATGTTTTTACAGATGGCATTGTAGATATTTCCATGTTTATAGAGATAGCACTGTAGATATTTCCATGTTTATGCAGATGGCGGTGTAGATATTTCCATGTTTATAGAGATAGCGGTGTAGATATTTCCATATTTATACAGATAACGGTGTAGATATTTCCATGTTTATACAGATAGCAGTGTAAATATTTCCATGTTTATACAGATCACGGTGTAGATATTTCCAGGTTTATAGAGATAGCTGTGTAGATATTTCCATGTTTATACAGATAGCGGTTTAGCTATTTCCATGTTTATACAGACCGCGGTGTAGATATTTCCATGTTTATAGAGATAGCGGTGTAGATATTTCCATATTTATACAGATAACGGTGTAGATATTTCCATGTTTATACAGATAGCAGTGTAAATATTTCCATGTTTATACAGATCACGGTGTAGATATTTCCAGGTTTATAGAGATAGCTGTGTAGATATTTCCATGTTTATACAGATAGCGGTTTAGCTATTTCCATGTTTATACAGACCGCGGTGTAGATATTTCCATGTTTAGACAGATTGCGGTGCAAATATTTCCATGTTTGTACAGATGGCGGTGTTGATATTTCCATCTTTACACAGATGACCGTGTAGATATTTCCATGTTTATACAGAAGGCGTCACAGGTACTTCCATGGATATGTAGAAGGCAGTGTAGATATTTCCATGTTCATACAGATAGCGGTGTAGTTATTTCCAGGTATATACAGATGGCTGTGTAGATATTTCCATGTTTATACATATGGCTGTGTAGATATTTCCATGTTTATACAGATGACTTTGTAGGTATGTACATGTTTATACAGAAGGCGGTGTAGTTATTTCCATGTTTATAGAGATAGCTGTGTAGATATTTCCATGTTTATACAGATAGCGGTGTAAATATTTCCTTGTTTATACAGATCGTGGTGTAGATATTTCCATGTTCATACAGATACCGGTGTAGAAATTTCCATGTTTATACAGACCGCAGTGTAGATATCTCCATGTTTATACAGATAGCGGTGTAGATATTTCAATGTTTGTACAGATGGCAGTGTTGGTGTTTCCATCTATACACAGATTGCCGTGTAGGTATTTCCATGTGTATACAGATGGCATTGTAGATATTTCCATGTTTATACAGATGGTGGTGTAGATATTTCCATGTTTATACACATGACTGTATAGGTATTTCCATGTTTTTACAGATGGCATTGTAGATATTTCCATGTTTATAGAGATAGCAGTGTAGATATTTCCATGCTTATGCAGATGGCGGTGTAGATATTTCCATGTTTATATAGATAGCGGTGTAGATATTTCCATATTTATACAGATAACGGTGTAGATATTTCCATGTTTATACAGATAGCAGTGTAAATATTTCTATGTTTATACAGATCACGGTGTAGATATTTCCAGCTTTATAGAGATAGCTGTGTAGATAGTTCCATGTTTATACAGATAGCGGTTTAGCTATTTCCATGTTTATACAGACCGCGGTGAAGATATTTCCATGTTTAGACAGATAGCGGTGCAAATATTTCCATGTTTGTACAGATGGCGGTGTTGATATTTCCATCTTTACACAGATGACCGTGTAGATATTTCCATGTTTATACAGAAGGCGGCACAGATACTTCCATGGATATGTAGAAGGCGGTGTATATATTTCCATGTACATACAGATAGCGGTGTAGTTATTTCCATGTATATACAGATGGCTGTGTAGATATTTCCATGTTTATATATATGGCTGTGTAGATATTACCATGTTTATACAGATGACTTTGTAGGTATGTCCATGTTTATACAGAAGGCGGTGTAGTTATTTCCATGTTTATAGAGATAGCTGTGTAGACATTTCCATGTTTATACAGATAGCGGTGTAAATATTTCCTTGTTTATACAGATCGTGGTGTAGATATTTCCATGTTCATACAGATACCGGTGTAGAAATTTCCATGTTTATACAGACCGCAGTGTAGATATCTCCATGTTTATACAGATAGCGGTGTAGATATTTCAATGTTTGTACAGATGGCAGTGTTGGTGTTTCCATCTATACACAGATTGCCGTGTAGGTATTTCCATGTGTATACAGATGGCATTGTAGATATTTCCATGTTTATACAGATGGTTGTGTAGATATTTCCATGTTTATACACATGACTGTATAGGTATTTCCATGTTTTTACAGATGGCATTGTAGATATTTCCATGTTTATAGAGATAGCACTGTAGATATTTCCATGTTTATGCAGATGGCGGTGTAGATATTTCCATGTTTATAGAGATAGCGGTGTAGATATTTCCATATTTATACAGATAACGGTGTAGATATTTCCATGTTTATACAGATAGCAGTGTAAATATTTCCATGTTTATACAGATCACGGTGTAGATATTTCCAGGTTTATAGAGATAGCTGTGTAGATATTTCCATGTTTATACAGATAGCGGTTTAGCTATTTCCATGTTTATACAGACCGCGGTGTAGATATTTCCATGTTTATAGAGATAGCGGTGTAGATATTTCCATATTTATACAGATAACGGTGTAGATATTTCCATGTTTATACAGATAGCAGTGTAAATATTTCCATGTTTATACAGATCACTTTGTAGATATTTCCAGGTTTATAGAGATAGCTGTGTAGATATTTCCATGTTTATACAGATAGCGGTTTAGCTATTTCCATGTTTATACAGACCGCGGTGTAGATATTTCCATGTTTAGACAGATTGCGGTGCAAATATTTCCATGTTTGTACAGATGGCGGTGTTGATATTTCCATCTTTACACAGATGACCGTGTAGATATTTCCATGTTTATACAGAAGGCGGCACAGGTACTTCCATGGATATGTAGAAGGCAGTGTAGATATTTCCATGTTCATACAGATAGCGGTGTAGTTATTTCCAGGTATATACAGATGGCTGTGTAGATATTTCCATGTTTATACATATGGCTGTGTAGATATTTCCATGTTTATACAGATGACTTTGTAGGTATGTACATGTTTATACAGAAGGCGGTGTAGTTATTTCCATGTTTATAGAGATAGCTGTGTAGATATTTCCATGTTTATACAGATAGCGGTGTAAATATTTCCTTGTTTATACAGATCGTGGTGTAGATATTTCCATGTTCATACAGATACCGGTGTAGAAATTTCCATGTTTATACAGACCGCAGTGTAGATATCTCCATGTTTATACAGATAGCGGTGTAGATATTTCAATGTTTGTACAGATGGCAGTGTTGGTGTTTCCATCTATACACAGATTGCCGTGTAGGTATTTCCATGTGTATACAGATGGCATTGTAGATATTTCCATGTTTATACAGATGGTGGTGTAGATATTTCCATGTTTATACACATGACTGTATAGGTATTTCCATGTTTTTACAGATGGCATTGTAGATATTTCCATGTTTATAGAGATAGCAGTGTAGATATTTCCATGCTTATGCAGATGGCGGTGTAGATATTTCCATGTTTATAGAGATAGCGGTGTAGATATTTCCATATTTATACAGATAACGGTGTAGATATTTCCATGTTTATACAGATAGCAGTGTAAATATTTCTATGTTTATACAGATCACGGTGTAGATATTTCCAGGTTTATAGAGATAGCTGTGTAGATATTTCCATGTTTATACAGATAGCGGTTTAGCTATTTCCATGTTTATACAGACCGCGGTGAAGATATTTCCATGTTTAGACAGATAGCGGTGCAAATATTTCCATGTTTGTACAGATGGCGGTGTTGATATTTCCATCTTTACACCGATGACCGTGTAGATATTTCCATGTTTATACAGAAGGCGGCACAGATACTTCCATGGATATGTAGAAGGCGGTGTATATATTTCCATGTACATACAGATAGCGGTGTAGTTATTTCCATGTATATACAGATGGCTGTGTAGATATTTCCATGTTTATATATATGGCTGTGTAGATATTTCCATGTTTATACAGATGACTTTGTAGGTATGTCCATGTTTATACAGAAGTCGGTGTAGTTATTTCCATGTTTATAGAGATAGCTGTGTAGACATTTCCATGTTTATACAGATAGCGGTGTAAATATTTCCTTGTTTATACAGATCGTGGTGTAGATATTTCCATGTTCATACAGATACCGGTGTAGAAATTTCCATGTTTATACAGACCGCAGTGTAGATATCTCCATGTTTATACAGATAGCGGTGCAGATATTTCAATGTTTGTAAAGATGGCAGTGTTGGTGTTTCCATCTATACACAGATTGCCGTGTAGGTATTTCCATGTGTATACAGATGGCATTGTAGATATTTCCATGTTTATACAGATGGTTGTGTAGATATTTCCATGTTTATACACATGACTGTATAGGTATTTCCATGTTTTTACAGATGGCATTGTAGATATTTCCATGTTTATAGAGATAGCACTGTAGATATTTCCATGTTTATGCAGATGGCGGTGTACATATTTCCATGTTTATAGAGATAGCGGTGTAGATATTTCCATATTTATACAGATAACGGTGTAGATATTTCCATGTTTATACAGATAGCAGTGTAAATATTTCCATGTTTATACAGATCACGGTGTAGATATTTCCAGGTTTATAGAGATAGCTGTGTAGATATTTCCATGTTTATACAGATAGCGGTGTAGATATTTCAATGTTTGTACAGATGGCAGTGTTGGTGTTTCCATCTATACACAGATTGCCGTGTAGGTATTTCCATGTGTATACAGATGGCGGTGTAGACATTTCCATGTTTATACAGATGACTGTATAGGTATTTCCATGTTTTTACAGATGGCATTGTAGATATTTCCATGTTTATAGAGATAGCAGTGTAGATATTTCCATGCTTATGCAGATGGCGGTGTAGATATTTCCATGTTTATATAGATAGCGGTGTAGATATTTCCATATTTATACAGATAACGGTGTAGATATTTCCATGTTTATACAGATAGCAGTGTAAATATTTCTATGTTTATACAGATCACGGTGTAGATATTTCCAGCTTTATAGAGATAGCTGTGTAGATAGTTCCATGTTTATACAGATAGCGGTTTAGCTATTTCCATGTTTATACAGACCGCGGTGAAGATATTTCCATGTTTAGACAGATAGCGGTGCAAATATTTCCATGTTTGTACAGATGGCGGTGTTGATATTTCCATCTTTACACAGATGACCGTGTAGATATTTCCATGTTTATACAGAAGGCGGCACAGATACTTCCATGGATATGTAGAAGGCGGTGTATATATTTCCATGTACATACAGATAGCGGTGTAGTTATTTCCATGTATATACAGATGGCTGTGTAGATATTTCCATGTTTATATATATGGCTGTGTAGATATTACCATGTTTATACAGATGACTTTGTAGGTATGTCCATGTTTATACAGAAGGCGGTGTAGTTATTTCCATGTTTATAGAGATAGCTGTGTAGACATTTCCATGTTTATACAGATAGCGGTGTAAATATTTCCTTGTTTATACAGATCGTGGTGTAGATATTTCCATGTTCATACAGATACCGGTGTAGAAATTTCCATGTTTATACAGACCGCAGTGTAGATATCTCCATGTTTATACAGATAGCGGTGTAGATATTTCAATGTTTGTACAGATGGCAGTGTTGGTGTTTCCATCTATACACAGATTGCCGTGTAGGTATTTCCATGTGTATACAGATGGCATTGTAGATATTTCCATGTTTATACAGATGGTTGTGTAGATATTTCCATGTTTATACACATGACTGTATAGGTATTTCCATGTTTTTACAGATGGCATTGTAGATATTTCCATGTTTATAGAGATAGCACTGTAGATATTTCCATGTTTATGCAGATGGCGGTGTAGATATTTCCATGTTTATAGAGATAGCGGTGTAGATATTTCCATATTTATACAGATAACGGTGTAGATATTTCCATGTTTATACAGATAGCAGTGTAAATATTTCCATGTTTATACAGATCACGGTGTAGATATTTCCAGGTTTATAGAGATAGCTGTGTAGATATTTCCATGTTTATACAGATAGCGGTTTAGCTATTTCCATGTTTATACAGACCGCGGTGTAGATATTTCCATGTTTATAGAGATAGCGGTGTAGATATTTCCATATTTATACAGATAACGGTGTAGATATTTCCATGTTTATACAGATAGCAGTGTAAATATTTCCATGTTTATACAGATCACTTTGTAGATATTTCCAGGTTTATAGAGATAGCTGTGTAGATATTTCCATGTTTATACAGATAGCGGTTTAGCTATTTCCATGTTTATACAGACCGCGGTGTAGATATTTCCATGTTTAGACAGATTGCGGTGCAAATATTTCCATGTTTGTACAGATGGCGGTGTTGATATTTCCATCTTTACACAGATGACCGTGTAGATATTTCCATGTTTATACAGAAGGCGGCACAGGTACTTCCATGGATATGTAGAAGGCAGTGTAGATATTTCCATGTTCATACAGATAGCGGTGTAGTTATTTCCAGGTATATACAGATGGCTGTGTAGATATTTCCATGTTTATACATATGGCTGTGTAGATATTTCCATGTTTATACAGATGACTTTGTAGGTATGTACATGTTTATACAGAAGGCGGTGTAGTTATTTCCATGTTTATAGAGATAGCTGTGTAGATATTTCCATGTTTATACAGATAGCGGTGTAAATATTTCCTTGTTTATACAGATCGTGGTGTAGATATTTCCATGTTCATACAGATACCGGTGTAGAAATTTCCATGTTTATACAGACCGCAGTGTAGATATCTCCATGTTTATACAGATAGCGGTGTAGATATTTCAATGTTTGTACAGATGGCAGTGTTGGTGTTTCCATCTATACACAGATTGCCGTGTAGGTATTTCCATGTGTATACAGATGGCATTGTAGATATTTCCATGTTTATACAGATGGTGGTGTAGATATTTCCATGTTTATACACATGACTGTATAGGTATTTCCATGTTTTTACAGATGGCATTGTAGATATTTCCATGTTTATAGAGATAGCAGTGTAGATATTTCCATGCTTATGCAGATGGCGGTGTAGATATTTCCATGTTTATAGAGATAGCGGTGTAGATATTTCCATATTTATACAGATAACGGTGTAGATATTTCCATGTTTATACAGATAGCAGTGTAAATATTTCTATGTTTATACAGATCACGGTGTAGATATTTCCAGGTTTATAGAGATAGCTGTGTAGATATTTCCATGTTTATACAGATAGCGGTTTAGCTATTTCCATGTTTATACAGACCGCGGTGAAGATATTTCCATGTTTAGACAGATAGCGGTGCAAATATTTCCATGTTTGTACAGATGGCGGTGTTGATATTTCCATCTTTACACCGATGACCGTGTAGATATTTCCATGTTTATACAGAAGGCGGCACAGATACTTCCATGGATATGTAGAAGGCGGTGTATATATTTCCATGTACATACAGATAGCGGTGTAGTTATTTCCATGTATATACAGATGGCTGTGTAGATATTTCCATGTTTATATATATGGCTGTGTAGATATTTCCATGTTTATACAGATGACTTTGTAGGTATGTCCATGTTTATACAGAAGTCGGTGTAGTTATTTCCATGTTTATAGAGATAGCTGTGTAGACATTTCCATGTTTATACAGATAGCGGTGTAAATATTTCCTTGTTTATACAGATCGTGGTGTAGATATTTCCATGTTCATACAGATACCGGTGTAGAAATTTCCATGTTTATACAGACCGCAGTGTAGATATCTCCATGTTTATACAGATAGCGGTGCAGATATTTCAATGTTTGTAAAGATGGCAGTGTTGGTGTTTCCATCTATACACAGATTGCCGTGTAGGTATTTCCATGTGTATACAGATGGCATTGTAGATATTTCCATGTTTATACAGATGGTTGTGTAGATATTTCCATGTTTATACACATGACTGTATAGGTATTTCCATGTTTTTACAGATGGCATTGTAGATATTTCCATGTTTATAGAGATAGCACTGTAGATATTTCCATGTTTATGCAGATGGCGGTGTACATATTTCCATGTTTATAGAGATAGCGGTGTAGATATTTCCATATTTATACAGATAACGGTGTAGATATTTCCATGTTTATACAGATAGCAGTGTAAATATTTCCATGTTTATACAGATCACGGTGTAGATATTTCCAGGTTTATAGAGATAGCTGTGTAGATATTTCCATGTTTATACAGATAGCGGTGTAGATATTTCAATGTTTGTACAGATGGCAGTGTTGGTGTTTCCATCTATACACAGATTGCCGTGTAGGTATTTCCATGTGTATACAGATGGCGGTGTAGACATTTCCATGTTTATACAGATGACTGTATAGGTATTTCCATGTTTTTACAGATGGCATTGTAGATATTTCCATGTTTATAGAGATAGCAGTGTAGATATTTCCATGTTTATGCAGATGGCGGTGTAGATATTTCCATGTTTATAGAGATAGCGGTGTAGATATTTCCATATTTATACAGATAACGGTGTAGATATTTCCATGTTTATACAGATAGCAGTGTAAATATTTCCATGTTTATACATATCACGGTGTAGATATTTCCAGGGTTTATAGAGATAGCTGTGTAGATATTTCCATGTTTATACAGATAGCGGTTTAGCTATTTCCATGTTTATACAGACCGCGGTGTAGATATTTCCATGTTTAGACAGATAGCGGTGCAAATATTTCCATGTTTGTAAAGATGGCGGTGTTGATATTTCCATCTTTACACAGATGACCGTGTAGATATTTCCATGTTTATACAGAAGGCGGCACAGATACTTCCATGGATATGTAGAAGGCGTTGTAGATATTTCCATGTACATACAGATAGCGGTGTAGTTATTTCCATGTATATACAGATGGCTGTGTAGATATTTCCATGTTTATACATATGGCTGTGTAGATATTTCCATGTTTATACAGATGACTTTGTAGGTATGACCATGATTATACAGAAGGCGGTGTAGTTATTTCCATGTTTATAGAGATAGCTGTGTAGACATTTCCATGTTTATACACATAGCGGTGTAAATATTTCCTTGTTTATACAGATCGTGGTGTAGATATTTCCATGTTCATACAGATACCGGTGTAGAAATTTCCATGTTTATAGAGACCGCAGTGTAGATATCTCCATGTTTATACACATAGCGGTGTAGATATTTCAGTGTTTGTACAGATGGCGGTGTTGGTGTTTCCATCTATACACAGATTGCCGTGTAGGTATTTCCATGTCTATACAGATGGCATTGTAGATATTTCCATGTTTATACAGATGGTGGTGTAGATATTTCCATGTATATACAGATGACTGTATAGGTATTTCCATGTTTTTACAGATGGCATTGTAGATATTTCCATGTTTATAGAGATAGCAGTGTAGATATTTTCATGTTTATGCAGATGGCGGTGTAGATAATTCCATGTTTATAGAGAAAGCGGTGTAGATATTTCCATATTTATACAGATAACGGTGTAGATATTTCCATGTTTATACAGATAGCAGTGTAAATATTTCCATGTTTATACAGATCACGGTGTAGGTATTTCCAGGTTTATAGAGATAGCTGTGTAGATATTTCCATGTTTATACAGATAGCGGTTTAGCTATTTCCATGTTTATACAGACCGCGGTGTAGATATTTCCATGTTTAGACAGATAGCGATGCAAATATTTCCATGTTTGTACAGATGGCGGTGTTGACATTTCCATCTTTACACAGATGACCGTGTAGATATCTCCATGTTTATACAGAAGGCGGCACAGATACTTCCATGGATATGTAGAAAGCGGTGTAGATATTTCCATGTTCATACAGATAGCGGTGTAGTTATTTCCATGTATATACAGATGGCTGTGTAGATATTTCCATGTTTATAGAGATGACTTTGTAGGTATTTCCATGTTTATACAGATGGCGGTGTAGGTATTTCCATGTTTATAGAGATAGCTGTGTAGATATTTCCATGTTTATACAGATAGCGGTGTAGATATTTCCATGTTTATAGAGATGGCGGTGTAGATATTTCCATGTTTATACAGACAGCAGTGGAGATATTTCCATGTTTATACACATAGCGGTGTACATATTTCCGTGTTTATAGAGACAGCGGTGTAGGTATTTCCATGTTTATACAGATAGCGGTGCAGATATTTCCATGTTTATACAGATGCCTAGGCAGATATTTCCATATTTATACAGAGGGCTCTGTAGATATTTCCATGTTTATACAGATGGCAGTGTAGATTTTTCCATGTTCCTACACATGACTGTGTAGGTATTTCCATGTTTATACAGATGGCTTTGTAGATATTTCCATGTTTATAGAGATAGCGGTGCAGATATTTCCATGTTTATACAGATAGCGGTGTAAATATTTCCATGTTTATACAGATCGTGGTGTAGACATTTCCATGTTTATACAGATACCGGTGTAGAAATTTCCATGTTTATACAGACCGCAGTGTAGATATCTCCATGTCTATGCAGATAGCGGTGTAGATATTTCCATGTTTGCACAGATGGCGGTGTTGGTGTTTCCATCTATACACAGATTGCCGTGTAGGTATTTTCATGTGTATACAGATGGCATTGTAGATATTTCCATGTTTATACAGATGGTGGTGTAGATATTTCCATGTTTATACAGATGACTGTATAGGTATTTCCATGTTTTTACAGATGGCATTGTAGATATTTCCATGTTTATAGAGATAGCAGTGTAGATATTTCCATGTTTATACAGATGGCGGTGTAGATATTTCCATGTTTATAGAGATAGCGGTGTAGATATTTCCATATTTATACAGATAACGGTGTAGATATTTCCATGTTTATACAGAAAGCGGTGTAAATATTTCCATGTTTATACAGATCACGGTGTAGATATTTCCAGGTTTATAGAGATAGCAGTGTAGATATTTCCATGTTTATACAGATAGCGGTGCAGATATTTCCATGATTGTACAGATGGCGGTGTTGATATTTCCATCTATACACAGATGACCGTGTAGATATTTCCGTGTTTATACAGAAGGCGGCGCAGATATTTCCATGGATATGTAGAAGGCGGTGTAGATATTTCCATGTTTATACAGATAGCGGTGTAGGTATTTACATGTATATACAGATGGCTGTGTCGATATTTCCATGTTTATACAGATGGCTGTGGATATTTCCATGTTTATACAGATGACTTTGTAGGTATTTCCATGTTTATACAGATGGCGGTGTAGGTATTTCCATGTTTATAGAGATAGCTGTGTAGATATTTCCATGTTTATACAGATAGCGGTGTAGATATATCCATGTTTATACAGATCGCGGTGTAGATATTTCTATGTTTATACAGACAGCAGTGGAGATATTTCCATGTTTATACACATAGCGGTGTACATATTTCCATGTTTATAGAGACAGCGGTGTAGGTATTTCATTGTTTATACAGATAGCGGTGCAGATATTTCCATGTTTATACAGATGCCTATGCAGATATTTCCATATTTATACAGAGGGCTCTGTAGATATTTCCATGTTTATACAGATGGCAGTGTAGATTTTTCTATGTTCCTACACATGACTGTGTAGGTATTTCCATGTTTATACAGATGGCTTTGTTGATATTTCCATGTTTATAGAGATAGCGGTGCAGATATTTCCATGTTTATACAGACAGCAGTGGAGATATTTCCATGTTTATACACATAGCGGTGTACATATTTCCATGTTTATAGAGACAGCGGTGTAGGTATTTCCATGTTTATACAGATAGCGGTGCAGATATTTCCATGTTTATACAGATGCCTATGCAGGTATTTCCATATTTATACAGAGGGCTCTGTAGATATTTCCATGTTTATACAGATGGCAGTGTAGATTTTTCCATGTTCCTACACATGACTCTGTAGGTATTTCCATGTTTATACAGATGGCTTTGTAGATATTTCCATGTTTATAGAGATAGCGGTGTAGATATTTCCATGTTTATACAGCTAGCGGTATAAATATTTCCATGTTTATACAGATCGTGGTGTAGATATTTCCATGTTTATACAGATACCGGTGTAGAAATTTCCATGTTTATACAGACCGCAGTGTAGATATCTCCATGTTTATACAGATAGCGGTGTAGATATTTCCATGTTTGTACATATGGCGGTGTTGGTGTTTCCATCTATACACACATTGCCGTGTAGGTATTTCCATGTGTATACAGATGGCATTGTAGATATTTCCATGTTTATACAGATGGTGGTGTAGATATTTCCATGTTTATACAGATGACTGTATAGGTATTTCCATGTTTTTACAGATGGCATTGTAGATATTTTCATGTTTATAGAGATAGCAGTGTAGATATTTCCATGTTTATACAGATGGCGGTGTAGATATTTCCATGTTTATAGAGATAGCGGTGTAGATATTTCCATATTTATACAGATAACGGTGTGGATATTTCCATGTTTATACAGAAAGCGGTGTAAATATTTCCATGTTTATACAGATCACGGTGTAGATATTTCCAGGTTTATAGAGATAGCAGTGTAGATATTTCCATGTTTATACAGATAGCGGTTAAGCTATTTCCATATTTATACAGACCGCGGTGTAGATATTTCCATGTTTATACAGATAGCGGTGCAGATATTTCCATGTTTGTACAGATGGCGGTGTTGATATTTCCATCTTTACACAGATGACCGTGTAGATATTTCCGTGTTTATACAGAAGGCGGCGCAGATATTTCCATGGATATGTAGAAGGCGGTGTAGATATTTCCATGTTTATACAGATAGCGGTGTAGATATTTACATGTATATACAGATGGCTGTGTCGATATTTCCATGTTTATACAGATGGCTGTGTAGATATTTCCATGTTTATACAGATGACTTTGTAGGTATTTCCATGTTTATACAGATGGCGGTGTAGGTGTTTCCATGTTTATACAGATAGCTGTGTAGATATTTCCATGTTTATACAGATAACGGTGTAGATATTTCCATGTTTATAGAGATCACGGTTTAGATATTTCCATGTTTATACAGACAGCAGTGGAAATATTTCCATGTTTATACACATAGCGGTATACATATTTCCATGTTTATAGAGACAGCGGTGTAGGTATTTCCATGTTTATACAGATAGCGGTGCAGATATTTCCATGTTTATACAGATGCCTATGCAGATATTTCCATATTTATACAGAGGGCTCTGTAGATATTTCCATGTTTATACAGATGGCAGTGTAGATTTTTCCATGTTCCTACACATGACTGTGTAGGTATTTCCATGTTTATACAGATGGATTTGTAGATATTTCCATGTTTATAGAGAGAGCGGTGCAGATATTTCCATGTTTATACAGTTAGCGGTGTAAATATTTCCTTGTTTATACAGATCGTGGTGTAGATATTTCCATGTTCATACAGATACCGGTGTAGAAATTTCCATGTTTATAAAGACCGCAGTGTAGATATCTCCATGTTTATAGAGACAGCGGTGTAGATATTTCCATGTTTGTACAGATGGCAGTGTTGGTGTTTCCATCTATACACAGATTGCCGTGTAGGTATTTCCATGTGTATACAGATGGCATTGTAGATATTTCCATGTTTATACAGATGGTGGTGTAGATATTTCCATGTTTATACAGATGACTGTATAGGTATTTCCATGTTTTTACAGATGGCATTGTAGATATTTCCATGTTTATAGAGATAGCAGTGTAGATATTTCCATGTTTATGCAGATGGCGGTGTAGATATTTCCATGTTTATAGGGATAACGGTGTAGATATTTCCATATTTATACAGATAACGGTGTAGATATTTCCATGTTTATACAGATAGCAGTGTAAATATTTCCATGTTTATACAGATCACGGTGTAGATATTTCCAGGTTTATAGAGATAGCTGTGTAGATATTTCCATGTTTATACAGATAGCGGTTTAGCTATTTCCATGTTTATACAGACCGCGGTGTAGATATTTCCATGTTTAGACAGATAGCGGTGCAAATATTTCCATGTTTGTACAGATGGCGGTGTTGATATTTCCATCTTTACACAGATGACCGTGTAGATATTTCCATGTTTATACAGAAGGCGGCACAGATATTTCCATGGTTATGTAGAAGGCGGTGTAGATATTTCCATGTTCATACAGATAGCGGTGTAGTTATTTCCATGTATATACAGATGGCTGTGTAGATATTTCCATGTTTATACATATGGCTGTGTAGATATTTCCATGTTTATACAGATGACTTTGTAGGTATGTCCGTGTTTATACACAAGGCGGTGTAGTTATTTCCATGTTTATAGAGATAGCTGTGTAGATATTTCCATGTTTATACAGATAGCGGTGTAGATATTTCCATGTTTATAGAGATGGCGGTGTAGATATTTCCATGTTTATACAGACAGCAGTGGAGATATTTCCATGTTTATACACATAGCGGTGTACATATTGCCATGTTTATAGAGACAGCGGTGTAGGTATTTCCATGTTTATACAGATAGCGGTGCAGATATTTCCATGTTTATACAGATGCCTAGGCAGATATTTCCATATTTATACAGAGGGCTCTGTAGATATTTCCATGTTTATACAGATGGCAGTGTAGATTTTTCCATGTTCCTACACATGACTGTGTAGGTATTTCCATGTTTATACAGATGGCTTTGTAGATAATTCCATGTTTATAGAGATAGCGGTGCAGATATTTCCATGTTTATACAGATAGCGGTGTAAATATTTCCATGTTTATACAGATCGTGGTGTAGATATTTCCATGTTTATACAGATACCGGTGTAGAAATTTCCATGTTTATACAGACCGCAGTGTAGATATCTCCATGTCTATACAGATAGCGGTGTAGATATTTCCATGTTTGCACAGATGGCGGTGTTGGTGTTTCCATCTATACACAGATTGCCGTGTAGGTATTTTCATGTGTATACAGATGGCATTGTAGATATTTCCATGTTTATACAGATGGTGGTGTAGATATTTCCATGTTTATACAGATGACTGTATAGGTATTTCCATGTTTTTACAGATGGCATTGTAGATATTTCCATGTTTATAGAGATAGCAGTGTAGATATTTCCATGTTTATACAGATGGCGGTGTAGATATTTCCATGTTTATAGAGATAGCGGTGTAGATATTTCCATATTTATACAGATAACGGTGTACATATTTCCATGTTTATACAGAAAGCGGTGTAAATATTTCCATGTTCATACAGATCACGGTGTAGATATTTCCAGGTTTATAGAGATAGCAGTGTAGATATTTCCATGTTTATACAAATAGCGGTGCAGATATTTCCATGTTTGTACAGATGGCGGTGTTGATATTTCCATCTATACACAGATGACCGTGTAGATATTTCCGTGTTTATACAGAAGGCGGCGCAGATATTTCCATGGATATGTAGAAGGCGGTGTAGATATTTCCATGTTTATACAGATAGTGGTGTAGGTATTTACATGTATATACAGATGGCTGTGTCGATATTTCCATGTTTATACAGATGGCTGTGGATATTTCCATGTTTATACAGATGACTTTGTAGGTATTTCCATGTGTATACAGATGGCGGTGTAGGTATTTCCATGTTTATAGAGATAGCTGTGTAGATATTTCCATGTTTATACAGATAGCGGTTTAGATATATCCATGTTTATACAGATCGCGGTGTAGATATTTCCATGTTTATACAGACAGCAGTGGAGATATTTCCATGTTTATACACATAGCGGTGTACATATTTCCATGTTTATAGAGACAGCGGTGTAGGTATTTCCATGTTTATACAGATAGCGGTGCAGATATTTCCATGTTTATATAGATGCCTATGCAGATATTTCCATATTTATACAGAGGGCTCTGTAGATATTTCCATGTTTATACAGATGGCAGTGTAGATTTTTCCATGTTCCTACACATGACTGTGTAGGTATTTCCATGTTTATACAGATGGCTTTGTAGATATTTCCATGTTTATAGAGAGAGCGGTGTAGATATTTCCATGTTTATACAGATAGCGGTGTAAATATTTCCTTGTTTATACAGATCGTGGTGTAGATATTTCCATGTTCATACAGATACCGGTGTAGAAATTTCCATGTTTATACAGACCGCAGTGTAGATATCTCCATGTTTATACAGATAGCGGTGTAGATATTTCAATGTTTGTACAGATGGCAGTGTTGGTGTTTCCATCTATACACAGATTGCCGTGTAGGTATTTCCATGTGTATACAGATGGCATTGTAGATATTTCCATGTTTATACAGATGGTGGTGTAGATATTTCCATGTTTATACAGATGACTGTATAGGTATTTCCATGTTTTTACAGATAGCATTGTAGATATTTCCATGTTTATAGAGATAGCAGTGCAGATATTTCCATGTTTGTGCAGATGGCGGTGTAGATATTTCCATGTTTATAGAGATAGCGGTGTAGATATTTCCATATTTATACAGATAACGGTGTAGATATTTCCATGTTTATACAGATAGCAGTGTAAATATTTCCATGTTTATACAGATCACGGTGTAGATATTTCCAGGTTTATAGAGATAGCTGTGTAGATATTTCCATGTTTATACAGATAGCGGTTTAGCTATTTCCATGTTTATACAGACCGCGGTGTAGATATTTCCATGTTTAGAGAGATAGCGGTGCAAATATTTCCATGTTTGTACAGATGGCGGTGTTGATATTTCCATCTTTACACAGATGACCGTGTAGATATTTCCATGTTTATACAGAATGCGGCACAGATACTTCCATGGATATGTAGAAGGCGGTGTAGATATATCCATGTTCATACAGATAGCGGTGTAGTTATTTCCATGTATATACAGATGGCTGTGTAGATATTTCCATGTTTATACATATGGCTGTGTAGATATTTCCATGTTTATACAGATGACTTTGTAGGTATGTCCATGTTTATACAGAAGGCGGTGTAGTTATTTCCATGTTTATAGAGATAGCTGTGTAGATATTTCCATGTTTATACAGATAGCGGTGTAGATATTTCCATGTTTATAGAGATGGCGGTGTAGATATTTCCATGTTTATACAGACAGCAGTGGAGATATTTCCATGTTTATACACATAGCGGTGTACATATTTCCATGTTTATAGAGACAGCGGTGTAGGTATTTCATTGTTTATACAGATAGCGGTGCAGATATTTCCATGTTTATACAGATGCCTATGCAGATATTTCCATATTTATACAGAGGGCTCTGTAGATATTTCCGTGTTTATACAGAGGGCAGTGTAGAATTTTCCATGTTCCTACACATGACTGTGTAGGTATTTCCATGTTTATACAGATGGCTTTGTTGATATTTCCATGTTTATAGAGATAGCGGTGCAGATATTTCCATGTTTATACAGACAGCAGTGGAGATATTTCCATGTTTATACACATAGCGGTGTACATATTTCCATGTTTATAGAGACAGTGGTGTAGGTATTTACATGTTTATACAGATAGCGGTGCAGATATTTCCATGTTTATACAGATGCGTATGCAGGTATTTCCATATTTATACAGAGGGCTCTGTAGATATTTCCATGTTTATACAGATGGCAGTGTAGATTTTTCCATGTTCCTACACATGACTCTGTAGGTATTTCCATGTTTATACAGATGGCTTTGTAGATATTTCCATGTTTATAGAGATAGCGGTGCAGATATTTCCATGTTTATACAGATAGCGGTGCAAATATTTATATGTTTATACAGATCGTGGTGTAGACATTTCCATGTTTATACAGATACCGGTGTAGAAATTTCCATGTTTATACAGACCGCAGTGTAGATATCTCCATGTTTTTACAGATAGCGGTGTAGATATTTCCATGTTTGTACAGATGGCGGTGTTGGTGTTTCCATCTATACACAGATTGCCGTGTAGGTATTTCCATGTGTATACAGATGGCATTGTAGATATTTCCGTGTTTATACAGATGGTGGTGTAGATATTTCCATGTTTATACAGATGACTGTATAGGTATTTCCATGTTTTTACAGATGGCATTGTAGATATTTCCATGTTTATAGAGATAGCAGTGTAGATATTTCCATGTTTATACAGATGGCGGTGTAGATATTTCCATGTTTATAGAGAAAGCGGTGTAGATATTTCCGTATTTATACAGTTAACAGTGTAGATATTTCCATGTTTATACAGATAGCAGTGTAAATATTTCCAAGTTTATACAGATCACGGTGTAGATATTTCCAGGTTCATAGAGATTGCAGTGTAGATATTTCCATGTTTATACAGATAGCGGTTTAGCTATTTCCATGTTTATACAGACCGCGGTGTAGATATTTCCATGTTTATACAGATAGCGGTGCAGATATTTCCATGTTTGTACAGATGGCGGTGTTGATATTTCCATCTTTACACAGATGATCGTGTAGATATTTCCATGTTTATACAGAAGGCGGCACAGATATTTCCATGGATATGTAGAAGGCGGTGTAGATATTTCCATGTTTATACAGATAGCGGTGTAGATATTTCCATGTATATACAGATGGCTGTGTAGATATTTCCATGTTTATACAGATGTCTGTGTAGATATTTCCATGTTTATACCGATGACTTTGTAGGTATTTCCATGTTTATACAGATGGCGGTGTAGGTATTTCCATGTTTATAGAGATAGCTGTGTAGATATTTCCGTGTTTATACAGATAGCGATGTAGATATTTCCATGTTTATAGAGATCGCGGTGTAGATATTTCCATGTTTATACAGACAGCAGTGGAGATATTTCCATGTTTATACACATAGCGGTGTACATATTTCCATGTTTATAGAGACAGCGGTGTAGGTATTTCCATGTTTATACAGATAGCGGTGCAGATATTTCCATGTTTATATAGATGCCTATGCAGATATTTCCATATTTATACAGAGGGCTCTGTAGATATTTCCATGTTTATACAGATGGCAGTGTAGATTTTTCCATGTTCCTACACATGACTGTGTAGGTATTTCCATGTTTATACAGATGGCTTTGTAGATATTTCCATGTTTATAGAGAGAGCGGTGCAGATATTTCCATGTTTATACAGATAGCGGTGTAAATATTTCCTTGTTTATACAGATCGTGGTGTAGATATTTCCATGTTCATACAGATACCGGTGTAGAAATTTCCATGTTTATACAGACCGCAGTGTAGATATCTCCATGTTTATACAGATAGCGGTGTAGATATTTCAATGTTTGTACAGATGGCAGTGTTGGTGTTTCCATCTATACACAGATTGCCGTGTAGGTATTTCCATGTGTATACAGATGGCATTGTAGATATTTCCATGTTTATACAGATGGTGGTGTAGATATTTCCATGTTTATACAGATGACTCTATAGGTATTTCCATGTTTTTACAGATGGCATTGTAGATATTTCCATGTTTATAGAGATAGCAGTGTAGATATTTCCATGTTTATGCAGATGGCGGTGTAGATATTTCCATGTTTATAGAGATAGCGGTGTAGATATTTCCATATTTATACAGATAACGGTGTAGATATTTCCATGTTTATACAGATAGCAGTGTAAATATTTCCATGTTTATACAGATCACGGTGTAGATATTTCCAGGTTTATAGAGATAGCTGTGTAGATATTTCCATGTTTATACAGATAGCGGTTTAGCTATTTCCATGTTTATACAGACCGCGGTGTAGATATTTCCATGTTTAGAGAGATAGCGGTGCAAATATTTCCATGTTTGTACAGATGGCGGTGTTGATATTTAAATCTTTACACAGATGACCGTGTAGATATATCCATGTTTATACAGAAGGCGGCACAGATACTTCCATGGATATGTAGAAGGCGGTGTAGATATATCCATGTTCATACAGATAGCGGTGTAGTTATTTCCATGTATATACAGATGGCTGTGTAGATATTTCCATGTTTATACATATGGCTGTGTAGATATTTCCATGTTTATACAGATGACTTTGTAGGTATGTCCATGTTTATACAGAAGGCGGTGTAGTTATTTCCATGTTTATAGAGATAGCTGTGTAGATATTTCCATGTTTATACAGATAGCGGTGTAGATATTTCCATGTTTATAGAGATGGCGGTGTAGATATTTCCATGTTTATACAGACAGCAGTGGAGATATTTCCATGTTTATACACATAGCGGTGTACATATTTCCATGTTTATAGAGACAGCGGTGTAGGTATTTCCATGTTTATAGAGACAGCGGTGTAGGTATTTCCATGTTTATACAGATAGCGGTGCAGATATTTCCATGTTTATACAGATGCCTATGAAGATATTTCCATATTTATACAGAGGGATCTGTAGATATTTCCATGTAAATACAGATGGCAGTGTAGATTTTTCCATGTTCCTACACATGACTGTGTAGGTATTTCCATGTTTATACAGATGGCATTGTAGATTTTTCCATGTTCCTACACATGACTGTGTAGGTATTTCCATGTTTATACAGATGGCTTTGTAGATATTTCCATGTTTATAGAGATTGCGGTGCAGATATTTCCATGTTTAAACAGATAGCGGTGCAAATATTTCCATGTTTATACAGATCGTGGTGTAGACATTTCCATGTTTATACAAATACCGGTGTAGAAATTTCCATGTTTATACAGACCGCAGTGTAGATATCTCCATGTTTATACAGATAGCGGTGTAGATATTTCCATGTTTGTACAGATGGCGGTGTTGGTGTTTCCATCTATACACAGATTGCCGTGTAGGTATTTCCATGTGTATACAGATGGCATTGTAGATATTTCCATGTTTATACAGATGGTGGTGTAGATATATCCATGTTTATACACATAGCGGTGTACATATTTCCATGTTTATAGAAACAGCGGTGTAGGTATTTCCATGTTTATACAGATAGCGGTGCAGATATTTCCATGTTTTTACAGATGCCTATGCACATATTTCCATATTTATACAGAGGGCTCTGTAGATATTTCCATGTTTATACAGATGGCAGTATAGATTTTTCCACGTTCCTACACATGACTGTGTAGGTATTTCCATGTTTATACAGATGGCTTTGTAGATATTTCCATGTTTATAGAGATAGCGGTGTAGATATTTCCATGTTTATACAGATAGCGGTGTAAATATTTCCATGTTTATACAGATTGTGGTGTAGTTATTTCTATGTTCATACAGATACCGGTGTAGAAATTTCCATGTTTATACAGACCGCAGTGTAGATATCTCCATGTTTATGCAGATAGCGGTGTAGATATTTCCATGTTTGTACAGATGGCGGTGTTGGTGTTTCCATCTATACACTCATTGCCGTGTAGGTATTTCCATGTGTATACAGATGGCATTGTAGATATTTCCATGTTTATACAGATGGTGGTGTAGATATTTCCATGTTTATACAGATGACTGTATAGGTATTTCCATGTTTTTACAGGTGGCATTGTAGCTATTTTCATGTTTATAGAGATAGCAGTGTAGATATTTCCATGTTCATACAGATGGCGGTGTAGATATTTCCATGTTTATAGAGATAGCGGTGTAGATATTTCCATATTTATACAGATAACGGTGCAGATATTTCCATGTTTATACAGAAAGCGGTGTAAATATGTCCATGTTTATACAGATCACGGTGTAGATATTTCCAGGTTTATAGAGATAGCAGTGTAGATATTTCCATGTTTATACAGATAGCGGTTAAGCTATTTCCATATTTATACAGACCGCGGTGTAGATATTTCCATGTTTATACAGATAGCGGTGCAGATATTTCCATGTTTGTACAGATGGCGGTGTTGATATTTCCATCTATACACAGATGACCGTGTAGATATTTCCGTGTTTATACAGAAGGCGGCGCAGATATTTCCATGGATATGTAGAAGGCGGTGTAGATATTTCCATGTTTATACAGATAGCGGTGTAGATATTTACATGTATATACAGATGGCTGTGTAGATATTTCCATGTTTATACAGATGGCTGTGTAGATATTTCCATGTTTATACAGATGACTTTGTAGGTATTTCCATGTTTATACAGATGGCTTTGTAGGTATTTCCATGTTTATAGAGATAGCTGTGTAGATATTTCCATGTTTATACAGATAGCGGTGTAGATATTTCCATGTTTATAGAGATCGCGGTGTAGATATTTCCATGTTTATACAGACAGCAGTGGAGATATTTCCATGTTTATACACATAGCGGTGTACATATTTCCATGTTTATAGAGACAGCGGTGTAGGTATTTCCATGTTTGTACAGATGGCGGTGTTGGTGTTTCCATCTATACACAGATTGCCGTGTAGGTATTTCCATGTGTATACAGATGGCATTGTAGATATTTCCATGTTTATACAGATGGTGGTGTAGGTATTTCCATGTTTATACAGATGACTGTATAGGTATTTCCATGTTTTTCCAGATGGCATTGTAGATATTTCCATGTTTATAGAGATAGCAGTGTAGATATTTCCATGTTTATACAGATGGCGGTGTAGATATTTCCATGTTTATAGAGATAGCGGTGTAGATATTTCCATATTTATACAGATAACGGTGTTGGTATTTCCATGTTTATACAGATAGCAGTGTAAATATTTCCATGTTTATACAGATCACGGTGTAGATATTTCCAGGTTTATAGAGATAGCAGTGTAGACATTTCCATGTTTATACAGATAGCGGTTTAGCTATTTCCATGTTTATACAGTCCGCGGTGTAGTATTTCCATGTTTATACAGATAGCGGTGTAAATATTTCCATGTTTATACAGATCGTGGTGTAGATATTTCCATGTTTATACAGATACCGGTGTAGAAATTTCCATGTTTATACAGACCTCAGTGTAGATATCTCCATGTTTATACAGATAGCGGTGTAGATATTTCCATGTTTGTACAGATGGCGGTGTTGGTGTTTCCATCTATACACAGATTGCCGTGTAGGTATTTCCATGTGTATACAGATGGCATTGTAGATATTTCCATGTTTATACAGATAGCGATGCAGATATTTCCATGTTTGTACAGATGGCGGTGTTGATATTTCCATCTATACACAGATGACCGTGTAGATATTTCCGTGTTTATACAGAAGGTGGTGCAGATATTTCCATGGATATGTAGAAGGCGGTGTAGATATTTCCATGTTTATACAGATAGCAGTGTAGATATTTACATGTATATACAGATGGCTGTGTAGATATTTCCATGTTTATACAGATGGCTGTGTAGATATTTCCATGTTTATACAGATGACTTTGTAGGTATGTCCATGTTTATACAGAAGGCGGTGTAGTTATTTCCATGTTTATAGAGATAGCTGTGTAGATATTTCCATGTTTATACAGATAGCGGTGTAGATATTTCCATGTTTATAGAGATGGCGGTGTAGATAGTTCCATGTTTATACAGACAGCAGTGGAGATATTTCCATGTTTATACACATAGCGGTGTACATATTTCCATGTTTATAGAGACAGCGGTGTAGGTATTTCATTGTTTATACAGATAGCGGTGCAGATATTTCCATGTTTATAGAGATGCCTATGCAGATATTTCCATATTTATACAGAGGGCTCTGTAGATATTTCCATGTTTATACAGATGGCAGTGTAGATTTTTCCATGTTCCTACACATGACTGTGTAGGTATTTCCATGTTTATACAGATGGCTTTGTAGATATTTCCATGTTTATAGAGATAGCGGTGTAGATATTTCCATGTTTATACAGATAGCGGTGTAAATATTTCCATGTTTATACAGATCGTGGTGTAGATATTTCCATGTTTATACAGATACCGGTGTAGAAATTTCCATGTTTATACAGACCGCAGTGTAGATATCTCCATGTTTATACAGATAGCGGTGTAGATATTTCCATGTTTGTACATATGGCGGTGTTGGTGTTTCCATCTATACACACATTGCCGTGTAGGTATTTCCATGTGTATACAGATGGCATTGTAGATATTTCCATGTTTATACAGATGGTGGTGTAGATATTTCCATGTTTATACAGATGACTGTATAGGTATTTCCATGTTTTTACAGATGGCATTGTAGATATTTTCATGTTTATAGAGATAGCAGTGTAGATATTTCCATGTTTATACAGATGGCGGTGTAGATATTTCCATGTTTATAGAGATAGCGGTGTAGATATTTCCATATTTATACAGATAACGGTGTAGATATTTCCATGTTTATACAGAAAGCGGTGTAAATATTTCCATGTTTATACAGATCACGGTGTAGATATTTCCAGGTTTATAGAGATAGCAGTGTAGATATTTCCATGTTTATACAGATAGCGGTTAAGCTATTTCCATATTTATACAGACCGCGGTGTAGATATTTCCATGTTTATAGAGATAGCGGTGCAGATATTTCCATGTTTGTACAGATGGCGGTGTTGATATTTCCATCTTTACACAGATGACCGTGTAGATATTTCCGTGTTTATACAGAAGGCGGCGCAGATATTTCCATGGATATGTAGAAGGCGGTGTAGATATTTCCATGTTTATACAGATAGCGGTGTAGATATTTACATGTATATACAGATGGCTGTGTCGATATTTCCATGTTTATACAGATGGCTGTGTAGATATTTCCATGTTTATACAGATGACTTTGTAGGTATTTCCATGTTTATACAGATGGCGGTGTAGGTATTTCCATGTTTATAGAGATAGCTGTGTAGATATTTCCATGTTTATACAGATAGCGGTGTAGATATTTCCATGTTTATAGAGATCACGGTGTAGATATTTCCATGTTTATACAGACAGCAGTGGAAATATTTCCATGTTTATACACATAGCGGTGTACATATTTCCATGTTTATAGAGACAGCGGTGTAGGTATTTCCATGTTTATACAGATAGCGGTGCAGATATTTCCATGTTTATACAGATGCCTATGCAGATATTTCCATATTTATACAGAGGGCTCTGTAGATATTTCCATGTTTATACAGATGGCAGTGTAGATTTTTCCATGTTCCTACACATGACTGTGTAGGTATTTCCATGTTTATACAGATGGATTTGTAGATATTTCCATGTTTATAGAGAGAGCGGTGCAGATATTTCCATGTTTATACAGTTAGCGGTGTAAATATTTCCTTGTTTATACAGATCGTGGTGTAGATATTTCCATGTTCATACAGATACCGGTGTAGAAATTTCCATGTTTATAAAGACCGCAGTGTAGATATCTCCATGTTTATACAGATAGCGGTGTAGATATTTCAATGTTTGTACAGATGGCAGTGTTGGTGTTTCCATCTATACACAGATTGCCGTGTAGGTATTTCCATGTGTATACAGATGGCATTGTAGATATTTCCATGTTTATACAGATGGTGGTGTAGATATTTCCATGTTTATACAGATGACTGTATAGGTATTTCCATGTTTTTACAGATGGCATTGTAGATATTTCCATGTTTATAGAGATAGCAGTGTAGATATTTCCATGTTTATGCAGATGGCGGTGTAGATATTTCCATGTTTATAGAGATAACGGTGTAGATATTTCCATATTTATACAGATAACGGTGTAGATATTTCCATGTTTATACAGATAGCAGTATAAATATTTCCATGTTTATACAGATCACGGTGTAGATATTTCCAGGTTTATAGAGATAGCTGTGTAGATATTTCCATGTTTATACAGATAGCGGTTTAGCTATTTCCATGTTTATACAGACCGCGGTGTAGATATTTCCATGTTTAGACAGATAGCGGTGCAAATATTTCCATGTTTGTACAGATGGCGGTGTTGATATTTCCATCTTTACACAGATGACCGTGTAGATATTTCCATGTTTATACAGAAGGCGGCACAGATATTTCCATGGATATGTAGAAGGCGGTGTAGATATTTCCATGTTCATACAGATAGCGGTGTAGTTATTTCCATGTATATACAGATGGCTGTGTAGATATTTCCATGTTTATACATATGGCTGTGTAGATATTTCCATGTTTATACAGATGACTTTGTAGGTATGTCCGTGTTTATACAGAAGGCGGTGTAGTTATTTCCATGTTTATAGAGATAGCTGTGTAGATATTTCCATGTTTATACAGATAGCGGTGTAGATATTTCCATGTTTATAGAGATGGCGGTGTAGATATTTCCATGTTTATACAGACAGCAGTGGATATATTTCCATGTTTATACACATAGCGGTGTACATATTGCCATGTTTATAGAGACAGCGGTGTAGGTATTTCCATGTTTATAAAGATAGCGGTGCAGATATTTCCATGTTTATACAGATGCCTAGGCAGATATTTCCATATTTATACAGAGGGCTCTGTAGATATTTCCATGTTTATACAGATGGCAGTGTAGATTTTTCCATGTTCCTACACATGACTGTGTAGGTATTTCCATGTTTATACAGATGGCTTTGTAGATATTTCCATGTTTATAGAGATAGCGGTGCAGATATTTCCATGTTTATACAGACAGCGGTGTAAATATTTCCATGTTTATACAGATCGTGGTGTAGATATTTCCATGTTTATACAGATACCGGTGTAGAAATTTCCATGTTTATACAGACCGCAGTGTAGATATCTCCATGTCTATACAGATAGCGGTGTAGATACTTCCATGTTTGCACAGATGGCGGTGTTGGTGTTTCCATCTATACACAGATTGCCGTGTAGGTATTTTCATGTGTATACAGATGGCATTGTAGATATTTCCATGTTTATACAGATGGTGGTGTAGATATTTCCATGTTTATACAGATGACTGTATAGGTATTTCCATGTTTTTACAGATGGCATTGTAGATATTTCCATGTTTATAGAGATAGCAGTGTAGATATTTCCATGTTTATACAGATGGCGGTGTAGATATTTCCATGTTTATAGAGATAGCGGTGTAGATATTTCCATATTTATACAGATAACGGTGTAGATATTTCCATGTTTATACAGAAAGCGGTGTAAATATTTCCATGTTCATACAGATCACGGTGTAGATATTTCCAGGTTTATAGAGATAGCAGTGTAGATATTTCCATGTTTATACAAATAGCGGTGCAGATATTTCCATGTTTGTACAGATGGCGGTGTTGATATTTCCATCTATACACAGATGACCGTGTAGATATTTCCGTGTTTATACAGAAGGCGGCGCAGATATTTCCATGGATATGTAGAAGGCGGTGTAGATATTTCCATGTTTATACAGATAGCGGTGTAGGTATTTACATGTATATACAGATGGCTGTGTCGATATTTCCATGTTTGTACAGATGGCTGTGGATATTTCCATGTTTATACAGATGACTTTGTAGGTATTTCCATGTGTATACAGATGGCGGTGTAGGTATTTCCATGTTTATAGAGATAGCTGTGTAGATATTTCCATGTTTATACAGATAGCGGTTTAGATATATCCATGTTTATACAGATCGCGGTGTAGATATTTCCATGTTTATACAGACAGCAGTGGAGATATTTCCATGTTTATACACATAGCGGTGTACATATTTCCATGTTTATAGAGACAGCGGTGTAGGTATTTCCATGTTTATACAGATAGTGGTGCAGATATTTCCATGTTTATATAGATGCCTATGCAGATATTTCCATATTTATACAGAGGGCTCTGTAGATATTTCCATGTTTATACAGATGGCAGTGTAGATTTTTCCATGTTCCTACACATGACTGTGTAGGTATTTCCATGTTTATACAGATGGCTTTGTAGATATTTCCATGTTTATAGAGAGAGCGGTGCAGATATTTCCATGTTTATACAGATAGCGGTGTAAATATTTCCTTGTTTATACAGATCGTGGTGTAGATATTTCCATGTTCATACAGATACCGGTGTAGAAATTTCCATGTTTATACAGACCGCAGTGTAGATATCTCCATGTTTATACAGATAGCGGTGTAGATATTTCAATGTTTGTACAGATGGCAGTGTTGGTGTTTCCATCTATACACAGATTGCCGTGTAGGTATTTCCATGTGTATACAGATGGCATTGTAGATATTTCCATGTTTATACAGATGGTGGTGTAGATATTTCCATGTTTATACAGATAGCAGTGCAGATATTTCCACGTTTGTACAGATGGCGCTGTTGATATTTCCATCTTTACACAGATGACCGTGTAGATATTTCCATGTTTATACAGAAGGTGGCACAGATATTTCCATGGATATGTAGAAGGCGGTGTAGATATTTCCATGTTTATACAGATAGCGGTGTAGATATTTCCAAGTACATACAGATGACTGTGTAGATATTTCCATGTTTATACAGATGGCTGTGTAGATATTTCCATGTTTATACAGATGACTTTGTAGGTATTTCCATGTTTATACAGATGGCGGTGTGGGAATTTCCATGTTTATAGAGATAGCTGTGTAGATATTTCCATGTTTATACAGATAGCGGTGTAGATATTTCCATGTTTATAGAGATCGCGGTGTAGATATTTCCATGTTTATACAGACAGCAGTGGAGATAATTCCATGTTTATACACATAGCGGTGTACATATTTCCATGTTTATAGAGACAGTGGTGTAGGTATTTCCATGTTTATACAGACAGCGGTGCAGATATTTCCATGTTTATAAAGATGCCTATGCAGATATTTCCATATTTATACAGAGGGCTCTGTAGATATTTCCATGTTTATACAGATGGCAGTGTAGATTTTTCCATGTTCCTACACATGACTGTGTAGGTATTTCCATGTTTATGCAGATGGCTTTGTAGATATTTCCATGTTCATAGAGATAGCGGTGTAGATATTCCCACGTTTATACAGATAGCGGTGTAATTGTTTCCATGTTTATACAGATCGTGTTGTAGATATTTCCATGTTTATACAGATACCGGTGTAGAAATTTCCATGTTTATACAGACCGCAGTGTAGATATCTCCATGTTTATACAGATAGCGGTGTAGATATTTCCATGTTTGTACAGATGGCGGTGTTGGTGTTTCCATCTATACACAGATTGCCGTGTAGGTATTTCCATGTGTATACAGATGGCATTGTAGATATTTCCATGTTTATACAGATACCGGTGTAGGAATTTCCATGTTTATACAGACCGCAGGGTAGATATCTCCATGTTTATACAGATAGCGGTGTAGATATTTCCATGTTTGTACAGATGGCGGTGTTGGTGTTTCCATCTATACACAGATTGCCGTGTAGGTATTTCCATGTGTATACAGATGGCATTGTAGATATTTCCATGTTTATACAGATGGTGGTGTAGATATTTCCATGTTTATACAGATGACTATAGGTATTTCCATGTTTTTACAGATGGCATTGTAGATATTTCCATGTTTATAGAGATAGCAGTGTAGATATTTCCATATTTATACAGATGGCGGTGTAGATATTTCCATGTTTATAGAGATAGCGGTGTAGATATTTCCATATTTATACAGATAACGGTGTAGATATTTCCATGTTTATACAGATAGCAGTGTAAATATTTCCATGTTTATACAGATCACGGTGTAGATATTTCCAGGTTTATAGAGATAGCAGTGTAGACATTTCCATGTTTATACAGATAGCGGTTTAGCTATTTCCATGTTTATACAGACCGCGGTGTAGATATTTCCATGTTTATACAGATAGCGGTGCAGATATTTCCATGTTTGTACAGATGGCGGTGTTGATATTTCCATCTTTACACAGATGACCGTGTAGATATTTCCATGTTTATACAGAAGGCGGCACAGATATTTCCATGGATATGTAGAAGGCGGTGTAGATATTTCCATGTTTATACAGATAGCGGTGAAGATATTTCCATGTATATACAGATGGCTGTGTAGATATTTCCATGTTATACAGATGACTTTGTAGGTATTTCCATGTTTATACAGATGGCGGTGTAGCTATTTCCATGTTTATAGAGATAGCTGTGTAGATATTTCCATGTTTATACAGATAGCGGTGTAGATATTTCCATGTTTATAGAGATCGCGGTGTAGATATTTCCATGTTTATACAGACAGCAGTGGAGATATTTCCATGTTTATACACATAGCGGTGTAAATATTTCCATGTTTATAGAGACAGCGGTGTAGGTATTTCCTTGTTTATACAGATAGCGGTGCAGATATTTCCATGTTTATACAGATGGCTATGCAGATATTTCCATATTTATACAGAGGGATCTGTAGATATTTCCATGTTTATACAGATGGCAGTGTAGATTTTTCCATGTTCCTACACATGACTGTGTAGGTATTTCCATGTTTATACAGATGGCTTTGTAGATATTTCCATGTTTATAGAGATAGCGGTGCAGATATTTCCATGTTTATACAGATAGCGGTGTAAATATTTCCATGTTTATACAGACCGCGGTGTAGATATTTCCATGTTTATACAGATAGTGGTGCAGATATTTCCATGTTTGTCCAGATGGCGGTGTTGATATTTCCATCTTTACACAGATGACCGTGTAGATATTTCCATGTTTATACAGAAGGCGGCACAGATATTTCCATGGATATGTAGAAGGCGGTGAAGATATTTCCATGTTTATACAGATTGCGGTGTAGATATTTCCTTGTACATACAGATGGCTGTGAAGGTATTTCCATGTTTATACAGATGGTTGTGTATATATTTCCATGTTTATACAGATGACTTTGTAGGTATTTCCATGTTTATACAGATGGCGGTGTAGGTATTTCCATGTTTATAGAGATAGCTGTGTAGATATTTCCATGTTTATACAGATAGCGGTGTAGATATTTCCTTGTTTACATAGATCGCGGTGTAGATATTTCCATGTTTATACAGACAGCAGTGGAGATATTTCCATGTTTATACACATAGCGGTTTACATATTTCCGTGTTTAAAGAGACAGCGGTGTAGGTATTTCCATGTTTATACAGATAGCGGTGAAGATATTTCAATGTTTATACAGATGCCTATGCAGATATTTCCATATTTATACAGTGGGCTCTGTAGATATTTCTATGTTTATACAGATGGCAGTGTAGATTTTTCCATGTTCCTACACATGACTGTGTAGGTATTTCCATGTTTATACAGATGGCTTTGTAGGTATTTACATGTTTATAGAGATAGCGGTGTAGATATTTCCATGTTTATACAGATAGCGGTGTAAATATTTCCATGTTTATACTGATCGTGGTGTAGATATTTCCATGTTTATACAGATACCGGTGTAGAAATTTCCATGTTTATACAGACCGCAGTGTAGATATCCCCATGTTTATACAGATAGCGGTGTAGATATTTCCATGTTTGTACAGATGGCGGTGTTGGTGTTTCCATCTATACACAGATTGCCGTGTAGGTATTTCCATGAGTATACAGATGGCATTGTAGATATTTCCATGTTTATACAGATGGTGGTGTAGATATTTCCATGTTTATACAGATGACTGTATAGGTATTTCCATGTTTTTACAGATGGCATTGCAGATATTTCCATGGTTATAGAGATAGCAGTGTAGATATTTCCATGTTTATACAGATGGCGGTGTAGATATTTCCATGTTTATAGAGATAGCGGTGTAGATATTTCCATATTTATACAGATAACGGTGTAGATATTTCCATGTTTATACAGATAGCAGTGTAAATATTTCCATGTTCATACACATCACGGTGTAGATATTTCCAGGTTTATAGAGACAGCAGTGTAGACATTTCCATGTTTATACAGATAGCGGTTTAGCTATTTCCATGTTTATACAGACCGCGGTGTAGATATTTCCATGTTTATACAGATAGCAGTGCAGATATTTCCACGTTTGTACAGATGGCGCTGTTGATATTTCCATCTTTACACAGATGACCGTGTAGATATTTCCATGTTTATACAGAAGGTGGCACAGATATTTCCATGGATATGTAGAAGGCGGTGTAGATATTTCCATGTTTATACAGAGAGCGGTGTAGATATTTCCATGTACATACAGATGACTGTGTAGATATTTCCATGTTTATACAGATGGCTGTGTAGATATTTCCATGTTTATACAGATGACTTTGTAGGTATTTCCATGTTTATACAGATGGCGGTGTGGGAATTTCCATGTTTATAGAGATAGCTGTGTAGATATTTCCATGTTTATACAGATAGCGGTGTAGATATTTCCATGTTTATAGAGATCGCGGTGTAGATATTTCCATGTTTATACAGACAGCAGTGGAGATATTTCCATGTTTATACACATAGCGGTGTACATATTTCCATGTTTATAGAGACAGCGGTGTAGGTATTTCCATGTTTATACAGACAGCGGTGCAGATATTTCCATGTTTATAAAGATGCCTATGCAGATATTTCCATATTTATACAGAGGGCTCTGTAGATATTTCCATGTTTATACAGATGGCAGTGTAGATTTTTCCATGTTCCTACACATGACTGTGTAGGTATTTCCATGTTTATGCAGATGGCTTTGTAGATATTTCCATGTTTATAGAGATAGCGGTGTAGATATTCCCACGTTTATACAGATAGCGGTGTAATTTTTTCCATGTTTATACAGATCGTGTTGTAGATATTTCCATGTTTATACAGATACCGGTGTAGAAATTTCCATGTTTATACAGACCGCAGTGTAGATATCTCCATGTTTATACAGATAGCGGTGTAGATATTTCCATGTTTGTACAGATGGCGGTGTTGGTGTTTCCATCTATACACAGATTGCCGTGTAGGTATTTCCATGTGTATACAGATGGCATTGTAGATATTTCCATGTTTATACAGATACCGGTGTAGGAATTTCCATGTTTATACAGACCGCAGGGTAGATATCTCCATGTTTATACAGATAGCGGTGTAGATATTTTCATGTTTGTACAGTTGGCGGTGTTGGTGTTTCCATCTATACACAGATTGCCGTGTAGGTATTTCCATGTGTATACAGATGGCATTGTAGATATTTCCATGTTTATACAGATGGTGGTGTAGATATTTCCATGTTTATACAGATGACTATAGGTATTTCCATGTTTTTACAGATGGCATTGTAGATATTTCCATGTTTATAGAGATAGCAGTGTAGATATTTCCATATTTATACAGATGGCGGTGTAGATATTTCCATGTTTATAGAGATAGCGGTGTAGATATTTCCATATTTATACAGATAACGGTGTAGATATTTCCATGTTTATACAGATAGCAGTGTAAATATTTCCATGTTTATACAGATCACGGTGTAGATATTTCCAGGTTTATAGAGATAGCAGTGTAGACATTTCCATGTTTATACAGATAGCGGTTTAGCTATTTCCATGTTTATACAGACCGCGGTGTAGATATTTCCATGTTTATACAGATAGCGGTGCAGATATTTCCATGTTTGTACAGATGGCGGTGTTGATATTTCCATCTTTACACAGATGACCGTGTAGATATTTCCATGTTTATACAGAAGGCGGCACAGATATTTCCATGGATATGTAGAAGGCGGTGTAGATATTTCCATGTTTATACAGATAGCGGTGAAGATATTTCCATGTATATACAGATGGCTGTGTAGATATTTCCATGTTATACAGATGACTTTGTAGGTATTTCCATGTTTATACAGATGGCGGTGTAGCTATTTCCATGTTTATAGAGATAGCTGTGTAGATATTTCCATGTTTATACAGATAGCGGTGTAGATATTTCCATGTTTATAGAGATCGCGGTGTAGATATTTCCATGTGTATACAGACAGCAGTGGAGATATTTCCATGTTTATACACATAGCGGTGTAAATATTTCCATGTTTATAGAGACAGCGGTGTAGGTATTTCCTTGTTTATACAGATAGCGGTGCAGATATTTCCATGTTTATACAGATGGCTATGCAGATATTTCCATATTTATACAGAGGGATCTGTAGATATTTCCATGTTTATACTGATGGCAGTGTAGATTTTTCCATGTTCCTACACATGACTGTGTAGGTATTTCCATGTTTATACAGATGGCTTTGTAGATATTTCCATGTTTATAGAGATAGCGGTGCAAATATTTCCATGTTTATACAGATAGCAGTGTAAATATTTCCATGTTTATACAGATCGTGGTGTAGATATTTCCATGTTTATACAGATACCGGTGTAGAAATTTCCATCTTTATACAGACCGCAGTGTTGATATCTCCATGTTTATACAGATAGCAGTGTAGATATTTCCATGTTTGTACAGATGGTGGTGTTGGTGTATCCATCTATACACAGATTGCCGTGTAGGTATTTCCATGTGTATACAGATGGCATTGTAGATATTTCCATGTCTATACAGATGGTGGTGTAGGTATTTCCATGTTTATACAGATGACTGTATAGGTATTTCCATGTTTTTACAGATGGCATTTTAGATATTTCCATGTTTATAGAGATAGCAGTGTAGATATTTCCATGTTTATACAGATGGCGGTGTAGATATTTCCATGTTTATAGAGATAGCGGTGTAGATATTTCCATATTTATACAGATAACGGTGTAGATATTTCCATGTTTATACATATAGCAGTGTAAATATTTCCATGTTTATACAGATCACGGTGTAGCTATTTCCAGGTTTATAGAGATAGCAGTGTAGACATTTCCATGTTTATACAGATAGCGGTTTAGCTATTTCCATGTTTATACAGACCGCGGTGTAGATATTTCCATGTTAATACAGATAGCGGTGCAGATATTTCCATGTTTGTACAGATGGCGGTGTTGATAATTCCATCTTTACACAGATGACCGTGTAGATATTTGCATGTTTATACAGAAGGCGGCACAGATATTTCCATGGATATGTAGAAGGCGGTGTAGATATTCCGATGTTTATACAGATAGCGGTGTAGGTATTTCCATGTATATACAGATGGCTGTGTAGATATTTCCATGTTTATACAGATGGCTGTGTAGATATTTCCATGTTTACAGATGACTTTGTAGGTATTTCCATGTTTATACAGATGGCGGTGTAGGTATTTCCATGTTTATAGAGATAGCTGTGTGGATATTTCCATGTTTATACAGATAGCGGTGTAGATATTTCCATCTTTATAGAGATCGCGGTGTAGATATTTCCATGTTTATACAGACAGCAGTGGAGATATTTCCATGTTTATACACATAGCGGTGTACATATTTCCATGTTTATAGAGACAGCGGTGTAGGTATTTCCAAGTTTATACAGATAGCGGTGCAGATATTCCCATGTTTATAGAGATGCCTATGCAGATATTTCCATATTTATACAGAGGGCTCTGTAGATATTTCCATGTTTATACAGATGGCAGTGTAGATTTTTCCATGTTCCTACACATGACTGTGTAGATATTTCCATGTTTATACAGATGGCTTTGTAGATATTTCCATGTTTATAGAGATAGCGGTGTAGATATTTCCATGTTTATACAGATAGCGGTGTAAATATTTCCAGGTTTATACAGATCGTGGTGTAGATATTTCCATGTTTATACAGATACCGGTGTAGAAATTTCCATGTTTATACAGACCGCAGTGTAGATATCTCCATGTTTATACAGATGGCGGTGTAGATATTTCCATGTTTGGACAGATGGCGGTGTTGGTGTTTCCATCTATACAGAAATTGCCGTGTAGGTATTTCCATGTGTATACAGATGGCATTGTAGATATTTCCATGTTTATACAGATGGTGGTGTAGATATTTCCATGTTTATACAGATGGCTTTGTAGATATTTCCATGTTTATAGAGATAGCGGTGTTGGTATTTCCATGTTTATACAGATAGCGGTGTAAATATTTCCATGTTTATACAGATCGTGGTGTAGATATTTCCATGTTTATACAGATACCGGTGTAGAAATTTCCATGTTTATACAGACCGCAGTGTAGATATCTCCATGTATATACAGATAGCGGTGTAGATATTTCCATGTTTGTACAGATGGCGGTGTTGGTGTTTCCATCTATACACAGATTGCCGTGTAGGTATTTCCATGTGTATACAGATGGCATTGTAGATATTTCCATGTTTATACAGATGGTGGTGTAGATATTTCCATGTTTATACAGATGACTGTATAGGTATTTCCATGTTTTTACAGATGGCATTGTAGATATTTCCATGTTTATAGAGATAGCAGTGTGGATATTTCCATGTTTATACTGATGGCGGTGTAGATATTTCCATGTTTATACACATAGCGGTGTACATATTTCCATGTTTATAGAGACAGCGGTGTAGGTACCTCCATGTTTATACAGATAGCAGTGCAGATATTCCCATGCTTATACAGATGCCTATGCAGATATTTCCATATTTATACAGAGGGCTCTGTAGATATTTCCATGTTTATACAGATGGCAGTGTAGATTTTTCCATGTTCCTACACATGACTGTGTAGGTATTTCCATGTTTATACAGATGGATTTATAGATATTTCCATGTTTATAGAGATAGCGATGTAGATATTTCCATGTTTATACAGATAGCGGTGTAAATATTTCCATGTTTATACAGATCGTGGTGTAGATATTTCCATGTTTATACAGATACCGGTGTAGAAATTTCCATGTTTATACAGACCGCAGTGTAGATATCACCATGTTTATACAGATAGCAGTGTAGATATTTCCATGTTTGTAGAGATGGTGGTGTTGGTGTATCCATCTATACACAGATTGCCGTGTAGGTATTTCCATGTGTATACAGATGGCATTGTAGATATTTCCATGTTTATACAGATGGTGGTGTACATATTTCCATGTTTATACAGATGACTGTATAGGTATTTCCATGTTTTTACAGATGGCATTTTAGATATTTCCATGTTTATAGAGATAGCAGTGTAGATATTTCCATGTTTATACAGATGGCGGTGTAGATATTTCCATGTTTATAGAGATAGCGGTGTAGATATTTCCATATTTATACAGATAACGGTGTAGATATTTCCATGTTTATACATATAGCAGTGTAAATATTTCCATGTTTATACAGATCACGGTGTAGCTATTTCCAGGTTTATAGAGATAGCAGTGTAGACATTTCCATGTTTATACAGATAGCGGTTTAGCTATTTCCATGTTTATACAGACCGCGGTGTAGATATTTCCTTGTTTATACAGATAGCCTTGCAGATATTTCCATGTTTGTACAGATGGCGGTGTTGATAATTCCATCTTTACACAGATGACCGTGTAGATATTTCCATGTTTATACAGAAGGCGGCACAGATATTTCCATGGATATGTAGAAGGCGGTGTAGATATTTCCATGTTTATACAGATAGCGGTGTAGGTATTTCCATGTATATACAGATGGCTGTGTAGATATTTCCATGTTTATACAGATGGCTGTGTAGATATTTCCATGTTTACAGATGACTTTGTAGGTATTTCCATGTTTATACAGATGGCGGTGTAGGTATTTCCATGTTTATAGAGATAGCTGTGTAGATATTTCCATGTTTATACAGATAGCGGTCTAGATATTTCCATCTTTATAGAGATCGCGGTGTAGATATTTCCATGTTTATACAGACAGCAGTGGAGATATTTCCATGTTTATACACATAGCGGTGTACATATTTCCATGTTTATAGAGACAGCGGTGTAGGTATTTCCAAGTTTATACAGATAGCGGTGCAGATATTCCAATGTTTATAGAGATGCCTATGCAGATATTTCCATATTTATACAGAGGGCTCTGTAGATATTTCCACGTTTATACAGATGGCAGTGTAGATTTTTCCATGTTCCTACACATGACTGTGTAGGTATTTCCATGTTTATACAGATGGCTTTGTAGATATTTCCATTTTTATAGAGATAGCGGTGTAGATATTTCCATGTTTATACAGATAGCGGTGTAAATATTTCCATGTTTATACAGATCGTGGTGTAGATATTTCCATGTTTATACAGATACCGGTGTAGAAATTTCCATGTTTATACAGACCACAGTGTAGATATCTCCATGTTTATACAGATAGCGGTGTAGATATTTCCATGTTTGTACAGATGGCGGTGTTGGTGTTTCCATCTATACACAGATTGCCGTGTAGGTATTTCCATGTGTATACAGATGACATTGTAGATATTTCCATGTTTATACAGATGGTGGTGTAGATATTTCCATGTGTATACAGATGGCATTGTAGATATTTCCATGTTTATACAGATGGTGGTGTAGATATTTCCATGTTTATACAGATGACTGTATAGGTATTTCCATGTTTTTACAGATGGCATTGTAGATATTTCCATGTTTATAGAGATAGCAGTGTAGATATTTCCATGTTTATACAGATACCGGTGTAGAAATTTCCATGTTTATACAGACCGCAGTGTAGATATCTCCATGTTTATACAGATAGCAGTGTAGATATTTCCATGTTTGTACAGATGGTGGTGTTGCTGTATCCATCTATACACAGATTGCCGTGTAGGTATTTCCATGTGTATACAGATGGCATTGTAGATATTTCCATGTTTATACAGATGGTGGTGTACATATTTCCATGTTTATACAGATGACTGTATAGGTATTTCCATGTTTTTACAGATGGCATTTTAGATATTTCCATGTTTATAGAGATAGCAGTGTAGATATTTCCATGTTTATACCGATGGCGGTGTAGATATTTCCATGTTTATAGAGATAGCGGTGTAGATATTTCCATATTTATACAGATAACGGTGTAGATATTTCCATGTTTATACATATAGCAGTGTAAATATTTCCATGTTTATACAGATCACGGTGTAGCTATTTCCAGGTTTATAGAGATAGCAGTGTAGACATTTCCATGTTTATACAGATAGCGGTTTAGCTATTTCCATGTTTATACAGACCGCAGTGTAGATATTTCCTTGTTTATACAGATAGCCTTGCAGATATTTCCATGTTTGTACAGATGGCGGTGTTGATAACTCCATCTTTACACAGATGACCGTGTAGATATTTCCATGTTTATACAGAAGGCGGCACAGATATTTCCATGGATATGTAGAAGGCGGTGTAGATATTTCCATGTTTATACAGATAGCGGTGTAGGTATTTCCATGTATATACAGATGGCTGTGTAGATATTACCATGTTTATACAGATGGCTGTGTAGATATTTCCATGTTTACAGATGACTTTGTAGGTATTTCCATGTTTATACAGATGGCGGTGTAGGTATTTCCATGTTTATAGAGATAGCTGTGTAGATATTTCCATGTTTATACAGATAGCGGTCTAGATATTTCCATCTTTATAGAGATCGCGGTGTAGATATTTCCATGTTTATACAGACAGCAGTGGAGATATTTCCATGTTTATACACATAGCGGTGTACATATTTCCATGTTTATAGAGACAGCGGTGTAGGTATTTCCAAGTTTGTACAGATAGCGGTGCAGATATTCCAATGTTTATAGAGATGCCTATGCAGATATTTCCATATTTATACAGAGGGCTCTGTAGATATTTCCACGTTTATACAGATGGCAGTGTAGATTTTTCCATGTTCCTACACATGACTGTGTAGGTATTTCCATGTTTATACAGATGGCTTTGTAGATATTTCCATTTTTATAGAGATAGCGGTGTAGATATTTCCATGTTTATACAGATAGCGGTGTAAATATTTCCATGTTTATACAGATCGTGGTGTAGATATTTCCATGTTTATACAGATACCGTTGTAGAAATTTCCATGTTTATACAGACCACAGTGTAGATATCTCCATGTTTATACAGATAGCGGTGTAGATATTTCCATGTTTGTACAGATGGCGGTGTTGGTGTTTCCATCTATACACAGATTGCCGTGTAGGTATTTCCATGTGTATACAGATGACATTGTAGATATTTCCATGTTTATACAGATGGTGGTGTAGATATTTCCATGTGTATACAGATGGCATTGTAGATATTTCCATGTTTATACAGATGGTGGTGTAGATATTTCCATGTTTATACAGATGACTGTATAGGTATTTCCATGTTTTTACAGATGGCGTTGTAGATATTTCCATGTTTATAGAGATAGCAGTGTAGATATTTCCATGTTTATACAGATGGCGGTGTAGATATTTCCATGTTTATAGAGATAGCGGTGTAGATATTTCCATATTTATACAGATAACGGTGTAGATATTTTCATGTTTATACATATAGCGGTGTAAATATTTCGAAGTTTATACAGATCACGGTGTAGCTATTTCCAGGTTTATAGAGATAGCAGTGTAGACATTTCCATGTTTATACAGATAGCGGTTTAGCTATTTCCATGTTTATACAGACCGCGGTGTAGATATTTCCATGTTTATACAGATAGCGGTGCAGATATTTCCATGTTTGTACAGATGGCGGTGTTGATAATCCCATCTTTACACAGATGACCGTGTAGATATTTCCATGTTTATACAGAAGGCGGCACAGGTATTTCCATGGATATGTAGAAGGCGGTGTAGATATTTCCATGTTTATACAGATAGCGGTGTAGATATTTCCATGTATATACAAATGGCTGTGTAGACATTTCCATGTTTATACAGATGGCTGTGTAGATATTTCCATGTTTATACAGATGACTTTGTAGGTATTTCCATGTTTATACAGATGGCGGTGTAGGTATTTCCAAGTTTATAGAGATCGAGGTGTAGATATTTCCATGTTTATACAGATAGCGGTGTAGATATTTCCAAGTTTATAGAGATCGAGGTGTAGATATTTCCATGTTTATACAGACAGCAGTGGAGATATTTCCATTTTTATACACATAGCGGTGTACATATTTCCATGTTTATAGAGACAGCGGTGTAGGTATTTCCATGTTTAAACAGATAGCGGTGCAGATATTCCCATGTTTATACAGATGCCTATGCAGATATTTCCATATTTATACAGAGGGCTCTGTAGATTTTTCCATGTTTATACAGATGGCAGTGTACATTTTTCCATGTTCCTACACATGACTGTGTAGGTATTTCCATGTTTATACAGATGGCTTTGTAGATATTTCCATGTTTATAGAGATAGCGGTGCAAATATTTCCATGTTTATACAGATAGCGGTGTAAATATTTCCATGTTTATACAGATCGTGGTGTAGATATTTCCATGTTTATACAGATACCGGTGTAGAAATTTCCATGTTTATACAGACCGCAGTGTTGATATCTCCATGTTTATACAGATAGCAGTGTAGATATTTCCATGTTTGTACAGATGGTGGTGTTGGTGTATCCATCTATACACAGATTGCCGTGTAGGTATTTCCATGTGTATACAGATGGCATTGTAGATATTTCCATGTTTATACAGATGGTGGTGTAGATATTTCCATGTTTATACAGATGACTGTATAGGTATTTCCATGTTTTTACAGATGGCATTTTAGATATTTCCATGTTTATAGAGATAGCAGTGTAGATATTTCCATATTTATACAGATGGCGGTGTAGATATTTCCATGTCTATAGAGATAGCGGTGTAGATATTTCCATATTTATACAGATAACGGTGTAGATATTTCCATGTTTATACATATAGCAGTGTAAATATTTCCATGTTTATACAGATCACGGTGTAGCTATTTCCAGGTTTATAGAGATAGCAGTGTAGACATTTCCATGTTTATACAGATAGCGGTGTAGCTATTTCCATGTTTATACAGACCGCGGTGTAGATATTTCCACGTTTATACAGATAGCGGTGCAGATATTTCCATGTTTGTACAGATGGCGGTGTTGATAATTCCATCTTTACACAGATGACCGTGTAGATATTTCCATGTTTATACAGAAGGCGGCACAGATATTTCCATGGATATGTAGAAGGCGGTGTAGATATTCCCATGTTTATACAGATAGCGGTGTAGGTATTTCCATGTATATACAGATGGCTGTGTAGATATTTCCATGTTTATACAGATGGCTGTGTAGATATTTCCATGTTTACAGATGACTTTGTAGGTATTTCCATGTTTATACAGATGGCGGTGTAGGTATTTCCATGTTTATAGAGATAGCTGTGTGGATATTTCCATGTTTATACAGATAGCGGTGTAGATATTTCCATCTTTATAGAGATCGCGGTGTAGATATTTCCATGTTTATACAGACAGCAGTGGAGATATTTCCATGTTTATACACATAGCGGTGTACATATTTCCATGTTTATAGAGACAGCGGTGTAGGTATTTCCAAGTTTATACAGATAGCGGTGCAGATATTCCCATGTTTATAGAGATGCCTATGCAGATATTTCCATATTTATACAGAGGGCTCTGTAGATATTTCCATGTTTATACAGATGGCAGTGTAGATTTTTCCATGTTCCTACACATGACTGTGTAGGTATTTCCATGTTTATACAGATGGCTTTGTAGATATTTCCATGTTTATAGAGATAGCGGTGTAGATATTTCCAAGTTTATACAGATAGCGGTGTAAATATTTCCATGTTTATACAGATCGTGGTGTAGATATTTCCATGTTTATACAGATACCGGTGTAGAAATTTCCATGTTTATACAGACCGCAGTGTAGATATCTCCATGTTTATAAAGATAGCGGTGTAGATATTTCCATGTTTGTACAGATGGCGGTGTTGGTGTTTCCATCTATACAGAGATTGCCGTGTAGGTATTTCCATGTGTATACAGATGGCATTGTAGATATTTCCATGTTTATACAGATGGTGGTGTAGATATTTCCATGTTTATACAGATGGCTTTGTAGATATTTCCATGTTTATAGAGATAGCGGTGTTGGTATTTCCATGTTTATACAGATAGCGGTGTAAATATTTCCAAGTTTATACAGATCGTGGTGTAGATATTTCCATTTTTATACAGATACCGGTGTAGAAATTTCCATGTTTATACAGACCGCAGTGTAGATATCTCCATGTATATACAGATAGCGGTGTAGATATTTCCATGTTTGTACAGATGGCGGTGTTGGTGTTTCCATCTATACACAGATTGCCGTGTAGGTATTTCCATGTGTATACAGATGGCATTGTAGATATTTCCATGTTTATACAGATGGTGGTGTAGATATTTCCATGTTCCTACACATGACTCTGTAGGTATTTCCATGTTTATACAGATGGCTTTGTAGATATTTCCATGTTTATAGAGATAGCGGTGTAGATATTTCCATGTTTATACAGATAGCGGTGCAAATATTTATATGTTTATACAGATCGTGGTGTAGACATTTCCATGTTTATACAGATACCGGTGTAGAAATTTCCATGTTTATACAGACCGCAGTGTAGATATCTCCATGTTTATACAGATAGCGGTGTAGATATTTCCATGTTTGTACAGATGGCGGTGTTGGTGTTTCCATCTATACACAGATTGCCGTGTAGGTATTTCCATGTGTATACAGATGGCATTGTAGATATTTCCATGTTTATACAGATGGTGGTGTAGATATTTCCCTGTGTATACAGATGGCATTGTAGATATTTCCATGTTTATACAGATGGTGGTGTAGATATTTCCATGTTTATACAGATGACTGTATAGGTATTTCCATGTTTTTACAGAAGGCATTGTAGATATTTCCATGTTTATAGAGATAGCAGTGTAGATATTTCCATGTTTATACAGATGGCGGTGTAGATATTTCCATGTTTATAGAGATAGCGGTGTAGATATTTCCATATTTATACAGATAACGGTGTAGATATTTTCATGTTTATACATATAGCGGTGTAAATATTTCCAAGTTTATACAGATCACGGTGTAGCTATTTCCAGGTTTATAGAGATAGCAGTGTAGACATTTCCATGTTTATACAGATAGCGGTTTAGCTATTTCCATGTTTATACAGACCGCGGTGTAGATATTTCCATGTTTATACAGATAGTGGTGCAGATATTTCCATGTTTGTACAGATGGCGGTGTTGATAATCCCATCTTTACACAGATGACCGTGTAGATATTTCCATGTTTATACAGAAGGCGGCACAGATATTTCCATGGATATGTAGAAGGCGGTGTAGATATTTCCATGTTTATACAGATAGCGGTGTAGATATTTCCATGTATATACTGATGGCTGTGTAGACATTTCCATGTTTATACAGATGGCTGTGTAGATATTTCCATGTTTATACAGATGACTTTGTAGGTATTTCCATGTTTATACAGATGGCGGTGTAGGTATTTCCAAGTTTATAGAGATCGAGGTGTAGATATTTCCATGTTTATACAGATAGCGGTGTAGATATTTCCAAGTTTATAGAGATCGAGGTGTAGATATTTCCATGTTTATACAGACAGCAGTGGAGATATTTCCATGTTTATACACATAGCGGTGTACATATTTCCATGTTTATAGAGACAGCGGTGTAGGTATTTCCATGTTTATACAGATAGCGGTGCAGATATTCCCATGTTTATACAGATGCCTATGCAAATATTTCCATATTTATACAGAGGGCTCTGTAGATATTTCCATGTTTATACAGATGGCAGTGTAGATTTTTCCATGTTCCTACACATGACTGTGTAGGTATTTCCATGTTTATACAGATGGCTTTGTAGATATTTCCATGTTTATAGAGATAGCGGTGTAGATATTTCCATATTTATACAGATAACGGTGTAGATATTTTCATGTTTATACATATAGCGGTGTAAATATTTCCAAGTTTATACAGATCACGGTGTAGCTATTTCCAGGTTTATAGAGATAGCAGTGTAGACACTTCCATGTTTATACAGATAGCGGTTTAGCTATTTCCATGTTTATACAGACCGCGGTGTAGATATTTCCATGTTTATACAGATGGCTGTGTAGATATTTCCATGTTTATACAGATGACTTTGTAGGTATTTCCATGTTTATACAGATGGCGGTGTAGGTATTTCCATGTTTATAGAGATAGCTGTGTAGATATTTCCATGTTTATACAGATAGCCGTGTAGATATTTCCATCTTTATAGAGATCGCGGTGTAGATATTTCCATGTTTATACAGACAGCAGTGGAGATATTTCCATGTTTATACACATAGCGGTGTACATATTTCCATGTTTATAGAGACAGCGGTGTAGGCATTTCCAAGTTTATACAGATAGCGGTGCAGATATTCCCATGTTTATAGAGATGCCTATGCAGATATTTCCATATTTATACAGAGGGCTCTGTAGATATTTCCACGTTTATACAGATGGTAGTGTTGATTTTTCCATGTTCCTACACATGACTGTGTAGGTATTTCCATGTTTATACAGATGGCTTTGTAGATATTTCCATGTTTATAGACATAGCGCTGTAGATATTTCCATGTTTATACAGATAGCGGTGTAAATATTTCCATGTTTATACAGATCGTTGTGTAGATATTTCCATGTTTATACAGATACCGGTGTAGAAATTTCCATGTTTATACAGACCGCAGTGTAGATATCTCCATGTTTATACAGAAAGCGGTGTAGATATTTCCATGTATGTACAGATGGCGGTGTTGGTGTTTCCATCTATACAGAGTTTGCCGTGTAGGTATTTCCATGTGTATACAGATGGCATTGTAGATATTTCCATGTTTATACAGATGGTGGTGTAGATATTTCCATGTTTATACAGATGACTGTATAGGTATTTCCATGTTTTTACAGATGGCATTGTAGATATTTCCATGTTTATAGAGATAGCAGTGTAGATATTTCCATGTTTATGCAGATGGCGGTGTAGATATTTCCATGTTTATAGAGATAGCGGTGTAGATATTTCCATACCTATACAGATAACGGTGTAGATATTTCCATGTTTATACAGATGACAGTGTAAGTATTTCCATGTTTATAGAGATCACGGTGTAGCTATTTCCAGGTTTATAGAGATAGCAGTGTAGACATTTCCATGATTACACAGATAGCGGTTTAGCTATTTCCATGTTTATACAGACCGCGGTGTAGATATTTCCATGTTTATACAGATAGCGGTGCAGATATTTCCATGTTTGTACAGATGGCGGTGTTGATAATACCATCTTTACACAGATGACCGTGTAGATATTTCCATGTTTATACAGAAGGCGGCACAGATATTTCCATGGATATGTAGAAGGCGGTGTAGATATTTCCATGTTTATACAGATAGCGGTGTAGATATTTCCATGTATATACAGATGGCTGTGTAGATATTTCCATGTTTATACAGATGGCTGTGTAGATATTTCCACGTTTATACAGATGACTTTGTAGGTATTTCCATGTTTATACAGATGGCGGTGTAGGTATTTCCATGTTTATAGAGATAGCTGTGTTGATATTTCCATGTTTATACAGATAGCGGTGTAGATATTTCCATGTTTATAGAGATCGCGGTGTAGATACTTCCATGTTTATACAGACAGCAGTGGAGATATTTCCATGTTTATACACATAGCGGTGTACATATTTCCATGTTTATAGAGACAGCTGTGTAGGTATTTCCATGTTTATACAGATAGCGGTGCAGATATTTCCATGTTTATACAGATGCCTATGCAGATATTTCCATATTTATACAGAGGGCTCTGTAGATATTTCCATGTTTATACAGATGGCAGTGCAGATTTTTCCATGTTCCTACACATGACTGTGTAGGTATTTCCATGTTTATACAGATGGCTTTATAGATATTTCCATGTTTATAGAGATAGCGGTGCAGATATTTCCATGTTTATACAGATAGCGGTGTAAATATTTCCATGTTTATACAGATCGTGGTGTAGATATTTCCAAGTTTATACAGATACCGGTGTAGAAATTTCCATGTTTATACAGACCGCAGTGTAGATATCTCCATGTTTATACAGAAAGCTGTGTAGATATTTCCATGTATGTACAGATGGCGGTGTTGGTGTTTCCATCTATACACAGATTGCCGTGTAGGTATTTCCATGTGTATACAGATGGCATTGTAGATATTTCCATGTTTATACAAATGGTGGTGTAGATATTTCCATGTTTATACAGATGACTGTATAGGTATTTCCATGTTTTTACAGATGGCATTGTAGATATTTCCATGTTTATAGAGATAGCATTGTAGATATTTCCATGTTTATGCAGATGGCGGTGTAGATATTTCCATGTTTATAGAGATAGCGGTGTAGATATTTCCATATCTATACAGATAACGGTGTAGATATTTCCATGTTTATACAGATAGCAGTGTAAATATTTCCATGTTTATGCAGATGACGGTGTAGATATTTCCAGGTTTATAGAGATAGCTGTGTAGATATTTCCATGTTTATACAGATAGCGGTGTAGATATTTCCATGTTTATACAGACCGCGGTGTAGATATTTCCATGTTTATACAGATAGCGGTGCAAATATTTCCATGTTTGTACAGATGGCGGTGTTGATGTTTCCATCTTCACACAGATGACCGTGTAGATATTTCCATGTTTATACAGAAGGCGGCACAGATATTTCCATGGATATGTAGAAGGCGGTGTAGATATTTCCATGTTTATACAGATAGCGGTGTAGTTATTTCCATGTATATACAGATGGCTGTGTAGATATTTCTATGTTTATACAGATGGCTGTGTAGATATTTCCACGTTTATACAGACGACTTTGTAGGTATTTCCATGTTTATACTGAAGGCGGTGTAGTTATTTCCATGTTTATAGAGATAGCTGTGTAGATATTTCTATGTTTATACAGATAGCGGTGTAGATATTTCCATGTTTATAGAGATCGCGGTGTAGATATTTCCATGTTTATACAGACAGCAGTGGAGATATTTCCATGTTTATACACATAGCGGTGTACATATTTCCATGTTTATAGAGACAGCGGTGTAGGTATTTCCATGTTTATACAGATAGCGGTGCAGATATTTCCATGTTTATACAGATGCCTATGCAGATATTTCCATATTTATACAGAGGGCTCTGTAGATATTTCCATGTTTATACAGATGGCAGTGTAGATTTTTCCATGTTCCTACACATGACTGTGTAGGTATTTCCATGTTTATACAGATGGCTTTGTAGATATTTCCATGTTTATAGACATAGCGGTGTAGATATTTCCATGTTTATACAGATAGCGGTGTAAATATTTCCATGTTTATACAGATCGTTGTGTAGATATTTCCATGTTTATACAGATACCGGTGTAGAAATTTCCATGTTTATACAGACCGCAGTGTAGATATCTCCATGTTTATACAGAAAGCGGTGTAGATATTTCCATGTATGTACAGATGGCGGTGTTGGTGTTTCCATCTATACAGAGTTTGCCGTGTAGGTATTTCCATGTGTATACAGATGGCATTGTAGATATTTCCATGTTTATACAGATGGTGGTGTAGATATTTCCATGTTTATACAGATGACTGTATAGGTATTTCCATGTTTTTACAGATGGCATTGTAGATATTTCCATGTTTATAGAGATAGCAGTGTAGATATTTCCATGTTTATGCAGATGGCGGTGTAGATATTTCCATGTTTATAGAGATAGCGGTGTAGATATTTCCATACCTATACAGATAACGGTGTAGATATTTCCATGTTTATACAGATGGCAGTGTAAGTATTTCCATGTTTATAGAGATCACGGTGTAGCTATTTCCAGGTTTATAGAGATAGCAGTGTAGACATTTCCATGATTACACAGATAGCGGTTTAGCTATTTCCATGTTTATACAGACCGCGGTGTAGATATTTCCATGTTTATACAGATAGCGGTGCAGATATTTCCATGTTTGTACAGATGGCGGTGTTGATAATACCATCTTTACACAGATGACCGTGTAGATATTTCCATGTTTATACAGAAGGCGGCACAGATATTTCCATGGATATGTAGAAGGCGGTGTAGATATTTCCATGTTTATACAGATAGCGGTGTAGATATTTCCATGTATATACAGATGGCTGTGTAGATATTTCCATGTTTATACAGATGGCTGTGTAGATATTTCCACGTTTATACAGATGACTTTGTAGGTATTTCCATGTTTATACAGATGGCGGTGTAGGTATTTCCATGTTTATAGAGATAGCTGTGTTGATATTTCCATGTTTATACAGATAGCGGTGTAGATATTTCCATGTTTATAGAGATCGCGGTGTAGATACTTCCATGTTTATACAGACAGCAGTGGAGATATTTCCATGTTTATACACATAGCGGTGTACATATTTCCATGTTTATAGAGACAGCTGTGTAGGTATTTCCATGTTTATACAGATAGCGGTGCAGATATTTCCATGTTTATACAGATGCCTATGCAGATATTTCCATATTTATACAGAGGGCTCTGTAGATATTTCCATGTTTATACAGATGGCAGTGCAGATTTTTCCATGTTCCTACACATGACTGTGTAGGTATTTCCATGTTTATACAGATGGCTTTATAGATATTTCCATGTTTATAGAGATAGCGGTGCAGATATTTCCATGTTTATACAGATAGCGGTGTAAATATTTCCATGTTTATACAGATCGTGGTGTAGATATTTCCAAGTTTATACAGATACCGGTGTAGAAATTTCCATGTTTATACAGACCGCAGTGTAGATATCTCCATGTTTATACAGAAAGCGGTGTAGATATTTCCATGTATGTACAGATGGCGGTGTTGGTGTTTCCATCTATACACAGATTGCCGTGTAGGTATTTCCATGTGTATACAGATGGCATTGTAGATATTTCCATGTTTATACAAATGGTGGTGTAGATATTTCCATGTTTATACAGATGACTGTATAGGTATTTCCATGTTTTTACAGATGGCATTGTAGATATTTCCATGTTTATAGAGATAGCATTGTAGATATTTCCATGTTTATGCAGATGGCGGTGTAGATATTTCCATGTTTATAGAGATAGCGGTGTAGATATTTCCATATCTATACAGATAACGGTGTAGATATTTCCATGTTTATACAGATAGCAGTGTAAATATTTCCATGTTTATGCAGATGACGGTGTAGATATTTCCAGGTTTATAGAGATAGCTGTGTAGATATTTCCATGTTTATACAGATAGCGGTGTAGATATTTCCATGTTTATACAGACCGCGGTGTAGATATTTCCATGTTTATACAGATAGCGGTGCAAATATTTCCATGTTTGTACAGATGGCGGTGTTGATGTTTCCATCTTCACACAGATGACCGTGTAGATATTTCCATGTTTATACAGAAGGCGGCACAGATATTTCCATGGATATGTAGAAGGCGGTGTAGATATTTCCATGTTTATACAGATAGCGGTGTAGTTATTTCCATGTATATACAGATGGCTGTGTAGATATTTCTATGTTTATACAGATGGCTGTGTAGATATTTCCACGTTTATACAGACGACTTTGTAGGTATTTCCATGTTTATACTGAAGGCGGTGTAGTTATTTCCATGTTTATAGAGATAGCTGTGTAGATATTTCTATGTTTATACAGATAGCGGTGTAGATATTTCCATGTTTATAGAGATCGCGGTGTAGATATTTCCATGTTTATACAGACAGCAGTGGAGATATTTCCATGTTTATACACATAGCGGTGTACATATTTCCATGTTTATAGAGACAGCGGTGTAGGTATTTCCATGTTTATACAGATAGCGGTGCAGATATTTCCATGTTTATACAGATGCCTATGCAGATATTTCCATATTTATACAGAGGGCTCTGTAGATATTTCCATGTTTATACAGATGGCAGTGTAGATTTTTCCATGTTCCTACACATGACTGTGTAGGTATTTCCATGTTTATACAGATGGCTTTGTAGATATTTCCATGTTTATAGACATAGCGGTGTAGATATTTCCATGTTTATACAGATAGCGGTGTAAATATTTCCATGTTTATACAGATCGTTGTGTAGATATTTCCATGTTTATACAGATACCGGTGTAGAAATTTCCATGTTTATACAGACCGCAGTGTAGATATCTCCATGTTTATACAGAAAGCGGTGTAGATATTTCCATGTATGTACAGATGGCGGTGTTGGTGTTTCCATCTATACAGAGTTTGCCGTGTAGGTATTTCCATGTGTATATAGATGGCATTGTAGATATTTCCATGTTTATACAGATGGTGGTGTAGATATTTCCATGTTTATACAGATGACTGTATAGGTATTTCCATGTTTTTACAGATGGCATTGTAGATATTTCCATATTTATAGAGATAGCAGTGTAGATATTTCCATGTTTATGCAGATGGCGGTGTAGATATTTCCATGTTTATAGAGATAGCGGTGTAGATATTTCCATACCTATACAGATAACGGTGTAGATATTTCCATGTTTATACAGATGGCAGTGTAAATATTTCCATGTTTATAGAGATCACGGTGTAGCTATTTCCAGGTTTATAGAGATAGCAGTGTAGACATTTCCATGATTACACAGATAGCGGTTTAGCTATTTCCATGTTTATACAGACCGCGGTGTAGATATTTCCATGTTTATACAGATAGCGGTGCAGATATTTCCATGTTTGTACAGATGGCGGTGTTGATAATACCATCTTTACACAGATGACCGTGTAGATATTTCCATGTTTATACAGAAGGCGGCACAGATATTTCCATGGATATGTAGAAGGCGGTGTATATATTTCCATGTTTATACAGATAGCGGTGTAGATATTTCCATGTATATACAGATGGCTGTGTAGATATTTCCATGTTTATACAGATGGCTGTGTAGATATTTCCACGTTTATACAGATGACTTTCTAGGTATTTCCATGTTTATACAGATGGCGGTGTAGGTATTTCCATGTTTATAGAGATAGCTGTGTTGATATTTCCATGTTTATACAGATAGCGGTGTAGATATTTCCATGTTTATAGAGATCGCGGTGTAGATACTTCCATGTTTATACAGACAGCAGTGGAGATATTTCCATGTTTATACACATAGCGGTGTACATATTTCCATGTTTATAGAGACAGCTGTGTAGGTATTTCCATGTTTATACAGATAGCGGTGCAGATATTTCCATGTTTATACAGATGCCTATGCAGATATTTCCATATTTATACAGAGGGCTCTGTAGATATTTCCATGTTTATACAGATGGCAGTGCAGATTTTTCCATGTTCCTACACATGACTGTGTAGGTATTTCCATGTTTATACAGATGGCTTTATAGATATTTCCATGTTTATAGAGATAGCGGTGCAGATATTTCCATGTTTATACAGATAGCGGTGTAAATATTTCCATGTTTATACAGATCGTGGTGTAGATATTTCCAAGTTTATACAGATACCGGTGTAGAAATTTCCATGTTTATACAGACCGCAGTGTAGATATCTCCATGTTTATACAGAAAGCGGTGTAGATATTTCCATGTATGTACAGATGGCGGTGTTGGTGTTTCCATCTATACACAGATTGCCGTGTAGGTATTTCCATGTGTATACAGATGGCATTGTAGATATTTCCATGTTTATACAAATGGTGGTGTAGATATTTCCATGTTTATACAGATGACTGTATAGGTATTTCCATGTTTTTACAGATGGCATTGTAGATATTTCCATGTTTATAGAGATAGCATTGTAGATATTTCCATGTTTATGCAGATGGCGGTGTAGATATTTCCATGTTTATAGAGATAGCGGTGTAGATATTTCCATATCTATACAGATAACGGTGTAGATATTTCCATGTTTATACAGATAGCAGTGTAAATATTTCCATGTTTATGCAGATGACGGTGTAGATATTTCCAGGTTTATAGAGATAGCTGTGTAGATATTTCCATGTTTATACAGATAGCGGTGTAGCTATTTCCATGTTTATACAGACCGCGGTGTAGATATTTCCACGTTTATACAGATAGCGGTGCAGATATTTCCATGTTTGTACAGATGGCGGTGTTGATATTTCCATCTTTACACAGATGACCGTGTAGATATTTCCATGTTTATACAGAAGGCGGCACAGATATTTCCATGGATATGTAGAAGGCGGTGTAGATATTTCCATGTTTATACAGATAGCGGTGAAGATATTTCCATGTATATACAGATGGCTGTGTAGATATTTCCATGTTATACAGATGACTTTGTAGGTATTTCCATGTTTATACAGATGGCGGTGTAGCTATTTCCATGTTTATAGAGATAGCTGTGTAGATATTTCCATGTTTATACAGATAGCGGTGTAGATATTTCCATGTTTATAGAGATCGCGGTGTAGATATTTCCATGTGTATACAGACAGCAGTGGAGATATTTCCATGTTTATACACATAGCGGTGTAAATATTTCCATGTTTATAGAGACAGCGGTGTAGGTATTTCCTTGTTTATACAGATAGCGGTGCAGATATTTCCATGTTTATACAGATGGCTATGCAGATATTTCCATATTTATACAGAGGGATCTGTAGATATTTCCATGTTTATACTGATGGCAGTGTAGATTTTTCCATGTTCCTACACATGACTGTGTAGGTATTTCCATGTTTATACAGATGGCTTTGTAGATATTTCCATGTTTATAGAGATAGCGGTGCAAATATTTCCATGTTTATACAGATAGCAGTGTAAATATTTCCATGTTTATACAGATCGTGGTGTAGATATTTCCATGTTTATACAGATACCGGTGTAGAAATTTCCATCTTTATACAGACCGCAGTGTTGATATCTCCATGTTTATACAGATAGCAGTGTAGATATTTCCATGTTTGTACAGATGGTGGTGTTGGTGTATCCATCTATACACAGATTGCCGTGTAGGTATTTCCATGTGTATACAGATGGCATTGTAGATATTTCCATGTCTATACAGATGGTGGTGTAGGTATTTCCATGTTTATACAGATGACTGTATAGGTATTTCCATGTTTTTACAGATGGCATTTTAGATATTTCCATGTTTATAGAGATAGCAGTGTAGATATTTCCATGTTTATACAGATGGCGGTGTAGATATTTCCATGTTTATAGAGATAGCGGTGTAGATATTTCCATATTTATACAGATAACGGTGTAGATATTTCCATGTTTATACATATAGCAGTGTAAATATTTCCATGTTTATACAGATCACGGTGTAGCTATTTCCAGGTTTATAGAGATAGCAGTGTAGACATTTCCATGTTTATACAGATAGCGGTTTAGCTATTTCCATGTTTATACAGACCGCGGTGTAGATATTTCCATGTTAATACAGATAGCGGTGCAGATATTTCCATGTTTGTACAGATGGCGGTGTTGATAATTCCATCTTTACACAGATGACCGTGTAGATATTTGCATGTTTATACAGAAGGCGGCACAGATATTTCCATGGATATGTAGAAGGCGGTGTAGATATTCCGATGTTTATACAGATAGCGGTGTAGGTATTTCCATGTATATACAGATGGCTGTGTAGATATTTCCATGTTTATACAGATGGCTGTGTAGATATTTCCATGTTTACAGATGACTTTGTAGGTATTTCCATGTTTATACAGATGGCGGTGTAGGTATTTCCATGTTTATAGAGATAGCTGTGTGGATATTTCCATGTTTATACAGATAGCGGTGTAGATATTTCCATCTTTATAGAGATCGCGGTGTAGATATTTCCATGTTTATACAGACAGCAGTGGAGATATTTCCATGTTTATACACATAGCGGTGTACATATTTCCATGTTTATAGAGACAGCGGTGTAGGTATTTCCAAGTTTATACAGATAGCGGTGCAGATATTCCCATGTTTATAGAGATGCCTATGCAGATATTTCCATATTTATACAGAGGGCTCTGTAGATATTTCCATGTTTATACAGATGGCAGTGTAGATTTTTCCATGTTCCTACACATGACTGTGTAGATATTTCCATGTTTATACAGATGGCTTTGTAGATATTTCCATGTTTATAGAGATAGCGGTGTAGATATTTCCATGTTTATACAGATAGCGGTGTAAATATTTCCAGGTTTATACAGATCGTGGTGTAGATATTTCCATGTTTATACAGATACCGGTGTAGAAATTTCCATGTTTATACAGACCGCAGTGTAGATATCTCCATGTTTATACAGATGGCGGTGTAGATATTTCCATGTTTGGACAGATGGCGGTGTTGGTGTTTCCATCTATACAGAAATTGCCGTGTAGGTATTTCCATGTGTATACAGATGGCATTGTAGATATTTCCATGTTTATACAGATGGTGGTGTAGATATTTCCATGTTTATACAGATGGCTTTGTAGATATTTCCATGTTTATAGAGATAGCGGTGTTGGTATTTCCATGTTTATACAGATAGCGGTGTAAATATTTCCATGTTTATACAGATCGTGGTGTAGATATTTCCATGTTTATACAGATACCGGTGTAGAAATTTCCATGTTTATACAGACCGCAGTGTAGATATCTCCATGTATATACAGATAGCGGTGTAGATATTTCCATGTTTGTACAGATGGCGGTGTTGGTGTTTCCATCTATACACAGATTGCCGTGTAGGTATTTCCATGTGTATACAGATGGCATTGTAGATATTTCCATGTTTATACAGATGGTGGTGTAGATATTTCCATGTTTATACAGATGACTGTATAGGTATTTCCATGTTTTTACAGATGGCATTGTAGATATTTCCATGTTTATAGAGATAGCAGTGTGGATATTTCCATGTTTATACTGATGGCGGTGTAGATATTTCCATGTTTATACACATAGCGGTGTACATATTTCCATGTTTATAGAGACAGCGGTGTAGGTACCTCCATGTTTATACAGATAGCAGTGCAGATATTCCCATGCTTATACAGATGCCTATGCAGATATTTCCATATTTATACAGAGGGCTCTGTAGATATTTCCATGTTTATACAGATGGCAGTGTAGATTTTTCCATGTTCCTACACATGACTGTGTAGGTATTTCCATGTTTATACAGATGGATTTATAGATATTTCCATGTTTATAGAGATAGCGATGTAGATATTTCCATGTTTATACAGATAGCGGTGTAAATATTTCCATGTTTATACAGATCGTGGTGTAGATATTTCCATGTTTATACAGATACCGGTGTAGAAATTTCCATGTTTATACAGACCGCAGTGTAGATATCACCATGTTTATACAGATAGCAGTGTAGATATTTCCATGTTTGTAGAGATGGTGGTGTTGGTGTATCCATCTATACACAGATTGCCGTGTAGGTATTTCCATGTGTATACAGATGGCATTGTAGATATTTCCATGTTTATACAGATGGTGGTGTACATATTTCCATGTTTATACAGATGACTGTATAGGTATTTCCATGTTTTTACAGATGGCATTTTAGATATTTCCATGTTTATAGAGATAGCAGTGTAGATATTTCCATGTTTATACAGATGGCGGTGTAGATATTTCCATGTTTATAGAGATAGCGGTGTAGATATTTCCATATTTATACAGATAACGGTGTAGATATTTCCATGTTTATACATATAGCAGTGTAAATATTTCCATGTTTATACAGATCACGGTGTAGCTATTTCCAGGTTTATAGAGATAGCAGTGTAGACATTTCCATGTTTATACAGATAGCGGTTTAGCTATTTCCATGTTTATACAGACCGCGGTGTAGATATTTCCTTGTTTATACAGATAGCCTTGCAGATATTTCCATGTTTGTACAGATGGCGGTGTTGATAATTCCATCTTTACACAGATGACCGTGTAGATATTTCCATGTTTATACAGAAGGCGGCACAGATATTTCCATGGATATGTAGAAGGCGGTGTAGATATTTCCATGTTTATACAGATAGCGGTGTAGGTATTTCCATGTATATACAGATGGCTGTGTAGATATTTCCATGTTTATACAGATGGCTGTGTAGATATTTCCATGTTTACAGATGACTTTGTAGGTATTTCCATGTTTATACAGATGGCGGTGTAGGTATTTCCATGTTTATAGAGATAGCTGTGTAGATATTTCCATGTTTATACAGATAGCGGTCTAGATATTTCCATCTTTATAGAGATCGCGGTGTAGATATTTCCATGTTTATACAGACAGCAGTGGAGATATTTCCATGTTTATACACATAGCGGTGTACATATTTCCATGTTTATAGAGACAGCGGTGTAGGTATTTCCAAGTTTATACAGATAGCGGTGCAGATATTCCAATGTTTATAGAGATGCCTATGCAGATATTTCCATATTTATACAGAGGGCTCTGTAGATATTTCCACGTTTATACAGATGGCAGTGTAGATTTTTCCATGTTCCTACACATGACTGTGTAGGTATTTCCATGTTTATACAGATGGCTTTGTAGATATTTCCATTTTTATAGAGATAGCGGTGTAGATATTTCCATGTTTATACAGATAGCGGTGTAAATATTTCCATGTTTATACAGATCGTGGTGTAGATATTTCCATGTTTATACAGATACCGGTGTAGAAATTTCCATGTTTATACAGACCACAGTGTAGATATCTCCATGTTTATACAGATAGCGGTGTAGATATTTCCATGTTTGTACAGATGGCGGTGTTGGTGTTTCCATCTATACACAGATTGCCGTGTAGGTATTTCCATGTGTATACAGATGACATTGTAGATATTTCCATGTTTATACAGATGGTGGTGTAGATATTTCCATGTGTATACAGATGGCATTGTAGATATTTCCATGTTTATACAGATGGTGGTGTAGATATTTCCATGTTTATACAGATGACTGTATAGGTATTTCCATGTTTTTACAGATGGCATTGTAGATATTTCCATGTTTATAGAGATAGCAGTGTAGATATTTCCATGTTTATACAGATACCGGTGTAGAAATTTCCATGTTTATACAGACCGCAGTGTAGATATCTCCATGTTTATACAGATAGCAGTGTAGATATTTCCATGTTTGTACAGATGGTGGTGTTGCTGTATCCATCTATACACAGATTGCCGTGTAGGTATTTCCATGTGTATACAGATGGCATTGTAGATATTTCCATGTTTATACAGATGGTGGTGTACATATTTCCATGTTTATACAGATGACTGTATAGGTATTTCCATGTTTTTACAGATGGCATTTTAGATATTTCCATGTTTATAGAGATAGCAGTGTAGATATTTCCATGTTTATACCGATGGCGGTGTAGATATTTCCATGTTTATAGAGATAGCGGTGTAGATATTTCCATATTTATACAGATAACGGTGTAGATATTTCCATGTTTATACATATAGCAGTGTAAATATTTCCATGTTTATACAGATCACGGTGTAGCTATTTCCAGGTTTATAGAGATAGCAGTGTAGACATTTCCATGTTTATACAGATAGCGGTTTAGCTATTTCCATGTTTATACAGACCGCAGTGTAGATATTTCCTTGTTTATACAGATAGCCTTGCAGATATTTCCATGTTTGTACAGATGGCGGTGTTGATAACTCCATCTTTACACAGATGACCGTGTAGATATTTCCATGTTTATACAGAAGGCGGCACAGATATTTCCATGGATATGTAGAAGGCGGTGTAGATATTTCCATGTTTATACAGATAGCGGTGTAGGTATTTCCATGTATATACAGATGGCTGTGTAGATATTACCATGTTTATACAGATGGCTGTGTAGATATTTCCATGTTTACAGATGACTTTGTAGGTATTTCCATGTTTATACAGATGGCGGTGTAGGTATTTCCATGTTTATAGAGATAGCTGTGTAGATATTTCCATGTTTATACAGATAGCGGTCTAGATATTTCCATCTTTATAGAGATCGCGGTGTAGATATTTCCATGTTTATACAGACAGCAGTGGAGATATTTCCATGTTTATACACATAGCGGTGTACATATTTCCATGTTTATAGAGACAGCGGTGTAGGTATTTCCAAGTTTGTACAGATAGCGGTGCAGATATTCCAATGTTTATAGAGATGCCTATGCAGATATTTCCATATTTATACAGAGGGCTCTGTAGATATTTCCACGTTTATACAGATGGCAGTGTAGATTTTTCCATGTTCCTACACATGACTGTGTAGGTATTTCCATGTTTATACAGATGGCTTTGTAGATATTTCCATTTTTATAGAGATAGCGGTGTAGATATTTCCATGTTTATACAGATAGCGGTGTAAATATTTCCATGTTTATACAGATCGTGGTGTAGATATTTCCATGTTTATACAGATACCGTTGTAGAAATTTCCATGTTTATACAGACCACAGTGTAGATATCTCCATGTTTATACAGATAGCGGTGTAGATATTTCCATGTTTGTACAGATGGCGGTGTTGGTGTTTCCATCTATACACAGATTGCCGTGTAGGTATTTCCATGTGTATACAGATGACATTGTAGATATTTCCATGTTTATACAGATGGTGGTGTAGATATTTCCATGTGTATACAGATGGCATTGTAGATATTTCCATGTTTATACAGATGGTGGTGTAGATATTTCCATGTTTATACAGATGACTGTATAGGTATTTCCATGTTTTTACAGATGGCGTTGTAGATATTTCCATGTTTATAGAGATAGCAGTGTAGATATTTCCATGTTTATACAGATGGCGGTGTAGATATTTCCATGTTTATAGAGATAGCGGTGTAGATATTTCCATATTTATACAGATAACGGTGTAGATATTTTCATGTTTATACATATAGCGGTGTAAATATTTCGAAGTTTATACAGATCACGGTGTAGCTATTTCCAGGTTTATAGAGATAGCAGTGTAGACATTTCCATGTTTATACAGATAGCGGTTTAGCTATTTCCATGTTTATACAGACCGCGGTGTAGATATTTCCATGTTTATACAGATAGCGGTGCAGATATTTCCATGTTTGTACAGATGGCGGTGTTGATAATCCCATCTTTACACAGATGACCGTGTAGATATTTCCATGTTTATACAGAAGGCGGCACAGGTATTTCCATGGATATGTAGAAGGCGGTGTAGATATTTCCATGTTTATACAGATAGCGGTGTAGATATTTCCATGTATATACAAATGGCTGTGTAGACATTTCCATGTTTATACAGATGGCTGTGTAGATATTTCCATGTTTATACAGATGACTTTGTAGGTATTTCCATGTTTATACAGATGGCGGTGTAGGTATTTCCAAGTTTATAGAGATCGAGGTGTAGATATTTCCATGTTTATACAGATAGCGGTGTAGATATTTCCAAGTTTATAGAGATCGAGGTGTAGATATTTCCATGTTTATACAGACAGCAGTGGAGATATTTCCATTTTTATACACATAGCGGTGTACATATTTCCATGTTTATAGAGACAGCGGTGTAGGTATTTCCATGTTTAAACAGATAGCGGTGCAGATATTCCCATGTTTATACAGATGCCTATGCAGATATTTCCATATTTATACAGAGGGCTCTGTAGATTTTTCCATGTTTATACAGATGGCAGTGTACATTTTTCCATGTTCCTACACATGACTGTGTAGGTATTTCCATGTTTATACAGATGGCTTTGTAGATATTTCCATGTTTATAGAGATAGCGGTGCAAATATTTCCATGTTTATACAGATAGCGGTGTAAATATTTCCATGTTTATACAGATCGTGGTGTAGATATTTCCATGTTTATACAGATACCGGTGTAGAAATTTCCATGTTTATACAGACCGCAGTGTTGATATCTCCATGTTTATACAGATAGCAGTGTAGATATTTCCATGTTTGTACAGATGGTGGTGTTGGTGTATCCATCTATACACAGATTGCCGTGTAGGTATTTCCATGTGTATACAGATGGCATTGTAGATATTTCCATGTTTATACAGATGGTGGTGTAGATATTTCCATGTTTATACAGATGACTGTATAGGTATTTCCATGTTTTTACAGATGGCATTTTAGATATTTCCATGTTTATAGAGATAGCAGTGTAGATATTTCCATATTTATACAGATGGCGGTGTAGATATTTCCATGTCTATAGAGATAGCGGTGTAGATATTTCCATATTTATACAGATAACGGTGTAGATATTTCCATGTTTATACATATAGCAGTGTAAATATTTCCATGTTTATACAGATCACGGTGTAGCTATTTCCAGGTTTATAGAGATAGCAGTGTAGACATTTCCATGTTTATACAGATAGCGGTGTAGCTATTTCCATGTTTATACAGACCGCGGTGTAGATATTTCCACGTTTATACAGATAGCGGTGCAGATATTTCCATGTTTGTACAGATGGCGGTGTTGATAATTCCATCTTTACACAGATGACCGTGTAGATATTTCCATGTTTATACAGAAGGCGGCACAGATATTTCCATGGATATGTAGAAGGCGGTGTAGATATTCCCATGTTTATACAGATAGCGGTGTAGGTATTTCCATGTATATACAGATGGCTGTGTAGATATTTCCATGTTTATACAGATGGCTGTGTAGATATTTCCATGTTTACAGATGACTTTGTAGGTATTTCCATGTTTATACAGATGGCGGTGTAGGTATTTCCATGTTTATAGAGATAGCTGTGTGGATATTTCCATGTTTATACAGATAGCGGTGTAGATATTTCCATCTTTATAGAGATCGCGGTGTAGATATTTCCATGTTTATACAGACAGCAGTGGAGATATTTCCATGTTTATACACATAGCGGTGTACATATTTCCATGTTTATAGAGACAGCGGTGTAGGTATTTCCAAGTTTATACAGATAGCGGTGCAGATATTCCCATGTTTATAGAGATGCCTATGCAGATATTTCCATATTTATACAGAGGGCTCTGTAGATATTTCCATGTTTATACAGATGGCAGTGTAGATTTTTCCATGTTCCTACACATGACTGTGTAGGTATTTCCATGTTTATACAGATGGCTTTGTAGATATTTCCATGTTTATAGAGATAGCGGTGTAGATATTTCCAAGTTTATACAGATAGCGGTGTAAATATTTCCATGTTTATACAGATCGTGGTGTAGATATTTCCATGTTTATACAGATACCGGTGTAGAAATTTCCATGTTTATACAGACCGCAGTGTAGATATCTCCATGTTTATAAAGATAGCGGTGTAGATATTTCCATGTTTGTACAGATGGCGGTGTTGGTGTTTCCATCTATACAGAGATTGCCGTGTAGGTATTTCCATGTGTATACAGATGGCATTGTAGATATTTCCATGTTTATACAGATGGTGGTGTAGATATTTCCATGTTTATACAGATGGCTTTGTAGATATTTCCATGTTTATAGAGATAGCGGTGTTGGTATTTCCATGTTTATACAGATAGCGGTGTAAATATTTCCATGTTTATACAGATCGTGGTGTAGATATTTCCATTTTTATACAGATACCGGTGTAGAAATTTCCATGTTTATACAGACCGCAGTGTAGATATCTCCATGTTTATACAGAAAGCGGTGTAGATATTTCCATGTATGTACAGATGGCGGTGTTGGTGTTTCCATCTATACACAGATTGCCGTGTAGGTATTTCCATGTGTATACAGATGGCATTGTAGATATTTCCATGTTTATACAAATGGTGGTGTAGATATTTCCATGTTTATACAGATGACTGTATAGGTATTTCCATGTTTTTACAGATGGCATTGTAGATATTTCCATGTTTATAGAGATAGCATTGTAGATATTTCCATGTTTATGCAGATGGCGGTGTAGATATTTCCATGTTTATAGAGATAGCGGTGTAGATATTTCCATATCTATACAGATAACGGTGTAGATATTTCCATGTTTATACAGATAGCAGTGTAAATATTTCCATGTTTATGCAGATGACGGTGTAGATATTTCCAGGTTTATAGAGATAGCGGTGCAGATATTTCCATGTTTATACAGATAGCGGTGTAAATATTTCCATGTTTATACAGACCGCGGTGTAGATATTTCCATGTTTATACAGATAGTGGTGCAGATATTTCCATGTTTGTCCAGATGGCGGTGTTGATATTTCCATCTTTACACAGATGACCGTGTAGATATTTCCATGTTTATACAGAAGGCGGCACAGATATTTCCATGGATATGTAGAAGGCGGTGAAGATATTTCCATGTTTATACAGATTGCGGTGTAGATATTTCCTTGTACATACAGATGGCTGTGAAGGTATTTCCATGTTTATACAGATGGTTGTGTATATATTTCCATGTTTATACAGATGACTTTGTAGGTATTTCCATGTTTATACAGATGGCGGTGTAGGTATTTCCATGTTTATAGAGATAGCTGTGTAGATATTTCCATGTTTATACAGATAGCGGTGTAGATATTTCCTTGTTTACATAGATCGCGGTGTAGATATTTCCATGTTTATACAGACAGCAGTGGAGATATTTCCATGTTTATACACATAGCGGTTTACATATTTCCGTGTTTAAAGAGACAGCGGTGTAGGTATTTCCATGTTTATACAGATAGCGGTGAAGATATTTCAATGTTTATACAGATGCCTATGCAGATATTTCCATATTTATACAGTGGGCTCTGTAGATATTTCTATGTTTATACAGATGGCAGTGTAGATTTTTCCATGTTCCTACACATGACTGTGTAGGTATTTCCATGTTTATACAGATGGCTTTGTAGGTATTTACATGTTTATAGAGATAGCGGTGTAGATATTTCCATGTTTATACAGATAGCGGTGTAAATATTTCCATGTTTATACTGATCGTGGTGTAGATATTTCCATGTTTATACAGATACCGGTGTAGAAATTTCCATGTTTATACAGACCGCAGTGTAGATATCCCCATGTTTATACAGATAGCGGTGTAGATATTTCCATGTTTGTACAGATGGCGGTGTTGGTGTTTCCATCTATACACAGATTGCCGTGTAGGTATTTCCATGAGTATACAGATGGCATTGTAGATATTTCCATGTTTATACAGATGGTGGTGTAGATATTTCCATGTTTATACAGATGACTGTATAGGTATTTCCATGTTTTTACAGATGGCATTGCAGATATTTCCATGGTTATAGAGATAGCAGTGTAGATATTTCCATGTTTATACAGATGGCGGTGTAGATATTTCCATGTTTATAGAGATAGCGGTGTAGATATTTCCATATTTATACAGATAACGGTGTAGATATTTCCATGTTTATACAGATAGCAGTGTAAATATTTCCATGTTCATACACATCACGGTGTAGATATTTCCAGGTTTATAGAGACAGCAGTGTAGACATTTCCATGTTTATACAGATAGCGGTTTAGCTATTTCCATGTTTATACAGACCGCGGTGTAGATATTTCCATGTTTATACAGATAGCAGTGCAGATATTTCCACGTTTGTACAGATGGCGCTGTTGATATTTCCATCTTTACACAGATGACCGTGTAGATATTTCCATGTTTATACAGAAGGTGGCACAGATATTTCCATGGATATGTAGAAGGCGGTGTAGATATTTCCATGTTTATACAGAGAGCGGTGTAGATATTTCCATGTACATACAGATGACTGTGTAGATATTTCCATGTTTATACAGATGGCTGTGTAGATATTTCCATGTTTATACAGATGACTTTGTAGGTATTTCCATGTTTATACAGATGGCGGTGTGGGAATTTCCATGTTTATAGAGATAGCTGTGTAGATATTTCCATGTTTATACAGATAGCGGTGTAGATATTTCCATGTTTATAGAGATCGCGGTGTAGATATTTCCATGTTTATACAGACAGCAGTGGAGATATTTCCATGTTTATACACATAGCGGTGTACATATTTCCATGTTTATAGAGACAGCGGTGTAGGTATTTCCATGTTTATACAGACAGCGGTGCAGATATTTCCATGTTTATAAAGATGCCTATGCAGATATTTCCATATTTATACAGAGGGCTCTGTAGATATTTCCATGTTTATACAGATGGCAGTGTAGATTTTTCCATGTTCCTACACATGACTGTGTAGGTATTTCCATGTTTATGCAGATGGCTTTGTAGATATTTCCATGTTTATAGAGATAGCGGTGTAGATATTCCCACGTTTATACAGATAGCGGTGTAATTTTTTCCATGTTTATACAGATCGTGTTGTAGATATTTCCATGTTTATACAGATACCGGTGTAGAAATTTCCATGTTTATACAGACCGCAGTGTAGATATCTCCATGTTTATACAGATAGCGGTGTAGATATTTCCATGTTTGTACAGATGGCGGTGTTGGTGTTTCCATCTATACACAGATTGCCGTGTAGGTATTTCCATGTGTATACAGATGGCATTGTAGATATTTCCATGTTTATACAGATACCGGTGTAGGAATTTCCATGTTTATACAGACCGCAGGGTAGATATCTCCATGTTTATACAGATAGCGGTGTAGATATTTTCATGTTTGTACAGTTGGCGGTGTTGGTGTTTCCATCTATACACAGATTGCCGTGTAGGTATTTCCATGTGTATACAGATGGCATTGTAGATATTTCCATGTTTATACAGATGGTGGTGTAGATATTTCCATGTTTATACAGATGACTATAGGTATTTCCATGTTTTTACAGATGGCATTGTAGATATTTCCATGTTTATAGAGATAGCAGTGTAGATATTTCCATATTTATACAGATGGCGGTGTAGATATTTCCATGTTTATAGAGATAGCGGTGTAGATATTTCCATATTTATACAGATAACGGTGTAGATATTTCCATGTTTATACAGATAGCAGTGTAAATATTTCCATGTTTATACAGATCACGGTGTAGATATTTCCAGGTTTATAGAGATAGCAGTGTAGACATTTCCATGTTTATACAGATAGCGGTTTAGCTATTTCCATGTTTATACAGACCGCGGTGTAGATATTTCCATGTTTATACAGATAGCGGTGCAGATATTTCCATGTTTGTACAGATGGCGGTGTTGATATTTCCATCTTTACACAGATGACCGTGTAGATATTTCCATGTTTATACAGAAGGCGGCACAGATATTTCCATGGATATGTAGAAGGCGGTGTAGATATTTCCATGTTTATACAGATAGCGGTGAAGATATTTCCATGTATATACAGATGGCTGTGTAGATATTTCCATGTTATACAGATGACTTTGTAGGTATTTCCATGTTTATACAGATGGCGGTGTAGCTATTTCCATGTTTATAGAGATAGCTGTGTAGATATTTCCATGTTTATACAGATAGCGGTGTAGATATTTCCATGTTTATAGAGATCGCGGTGTAGATATTTCCATGTGTATACAGACAGCAGTGGAGATATTTCCATGTTTATACACATAGCGGTGTAAATATTTCCATGTTTATAGAGACAGCGGTGTAGGTATTTCCTTGTTTATACAGATAGCGGTGCAGATATTTCCATGTTTATACAGATGGCTATGCAGATATTTCCATATTTATACAGAGGGATCTGTAGATATTTCCATGTTTATACTGATGGCAGTGTAGATTTTTCCATGTTCCTACACATGACTGTGTAGGTATTTCCATGTTTATACAGATGGCTTTGTAGATATTTCCATGTTTATAGAGATAGCGGTGCAAATATTTCCATGTTTATACAGATAGCAGTGTAAATATTTCCATGTTTATACAGATCGTGGTGTAGATATTTCCATGTTTATACAGATACCGGTGTAGAAATTTCCATCTTTATACAGACCGCAGTGTTGATATCTCCATGTTTATACAGATAGCAGTGTAGATATTTCCATGTTTGTACAGATGGTGGTGTTGGTGTATCCATCTATACACAGATTGCCGTGTAGGTATTTCCATGTGTATACAGATGGCATTGTAGATATTTCCATGTCTATACAGATGGTGGTGTAGGTATTTCCATGTTTATACAGATGACTGTATAGGTATTTCCATGTTTTTACAGATGGCATTTTAGATATTTCCATGTTTATAGAGATAGCAGTGTAGATATTTCCATGTTTATACAGATGGCGGTGTAGATATTTCCATGTTTATAGAGATAGCGGTGTAGATATTTCCATATTTATACAGATAACGGTGTAGATATTTCCATGTTTATACATATAGCAGTGTAAATATTTCCATGTTTATACAGATCACGGTGTAGCTATTTCCAGGTTTATAGAGATAGCAGTGTAGACATTTCCATGTTTATACAGATAGCGGTTTAGCTATTTCCATGTTTATACAGACCGCGGTGTAGATATTTCCATGTTAATACAGATAGCGGTGCAGATATTTCCATGTTTGTACAGATGGCGGTGTTGATAATTCCATCTTTACACAGATGACCGTGTAGATATTTGCATGTTTATACAGAAGGCGGCACAGATATTTCCATGGATATGTAGAAGGCGGTGTAGATATTCCGATGTTTATACAGATAGCGGTGTAGGTATTTCCATGTATATACAGATGGCTGTGTAGATATTTCCATGTTTATACAGATGGCTGTGTAGATATTTCCATGTTTACAGATGACTTTGTAGGTATTTCCATGTTTATACAGATGGCGGTGTAGGTATTTCCATGTTTATAGAGATAGCTGTGTGGATATTTCCATGTTTATACAGATAGCGGTGTAGATATTTCCATCTTTATAGAGATCGCGGTGTAGATATTTCCATGTTTATACAGACAGCAGTGGAGATATTTCCATGTTTATACACATAGCGGTGTACATATTTCCATGTTTATAGAGACAGCGGTGTAGGTATTTCCAAGTTTATACAGATAGCGGTGCAGATATTCCCATGTTTATAGAGATGCCTATGCAGATATTTCCATATTTATACAGAGGGCTCTGTAGATATTTCCATGTTTATACAGATGGCAGTGTAGATTTTTCCATGTTCCTACACATGACTGTGTAGATATTTCCATGTTTATACAGATGGCTTTGTAGATATTTCCATGTTTATAGAGATAGCGGTGTAGATATTTCCATGTTTATACAGATAGCGGTGTAAATATTTCCAGGTTTATACAGATCGTGGTGTAGATATTTCCATGTTTATACAGATACCGGTGTAGAAATTTCCATGTTTATACAGACCGCAGTGTAGATATCTCCATGTTTATACAGATGGCGGTGTAGATATTTCCATGTTTGGACAGATGGCGGTGTTGGTGTTTCCATCTATACAGAAATTGCCGTGTAGGTATTTCCATGTGTATACAGATGGCATTGTAGATATTTCCATGTTTATACAGATGGTGGTGTAGATATTTCCATGTTTATACAGATGGCTTTGTAGATATTTCCATGTTTATAGAGATAGCGGTGTTGGTATTTCCATGTTTATACAGATAGCGGTGTAAATATTTCCATGTTTATACAGATCGTGGTGTAGATATTTCCATGTTTATACAGATACCGGTGTAGAAATTTCCATGTTTATACAGACCGCAGTGTAGATATCTCCATGTATATACAGATAGCGGTGTAGATATTTCCATGTTTGTACAGATGGCGGTGTTGGTGTTTCCATCTATACACAGATTGCCGTGTAGGTATTTCCATGTGTATACAGATGGCATTGTAGATATTTCCATGTTTATACAGATGGTGGTGTAGATATTTCCATGTTTATACAGATGACTGTATAGGTATTTCCATGTTTTTACAGATGGCATTGTAGATATTTCCATGTTTATAGAGATAGCAGTGTGGATATTTCCATGTTTATACTGATGGCGGTGTAGATATTTCCATGTTTATACACATAGCGGTGTACATATTTCCATGTTTATAGAGACAGCGGTGTAGGTACCTCCATGTTTATACAGATAGCAGTGCAGATATTCCCATGCTTATACAGATGCCTATGCAGATATTTCCATATTTATACAGAGGGCTCTGTAGATATTTCCATGTTTATACAGATGGCAGTGTAGATTTTTCCATGTTCCTACACATGACTGTGTAGGTATTTCCATGTTTATACAGATGGATTTATAGATATTTCCATGTTTATAGAGATAGCGATGTAGATATTTCCATGTTTATACAGATAGCGGTGTAAATATTTCCATGTTTATACAGATCGTGGTGTAGATATTTCCATGTTTATACAGATACCGGTGTAGAAATTTCCATGTTTATACAGACCGCAGTGTAGATATCACCATGTTTATACAGATAGCAGTGTAGATATTTCCATGTTTGTAGAGATGGTGGTGTTGGTGTATCCATCTATACACAGATTGCCGTGTAGGTATTTCCATGTGTATACAGATGGCATTGTAGATATTTCCATGTTTATACAGATGGTGGTGTACATATTTCCATGTTTATACAGATGACTGTATAGGTATTTCCATGTTTTTACAGATGGCATTTTAGATATTTCCATGTTTATAGAGATAGCAGTGTAGATATTTCCATGTTTATACAGATGGCGGTGTAGATATTTCCATGTTTATAGAGATAGCGGTGTAGATATTTCCATATTTATACAGATAACGGTGTAGATATTTCCATGTTTATACATATAGCAGTGTAAATATTTCCATGTTTATACAGATCACGGTGTAGCTATTTCCAGGTTTATAGAGATAGCAGTGTAGACATTTCCATGTTTATACAGATAGCGGTTTAGCTATTTCCATGTTTATACAGACCGCGGTGTAGATATTTCCTTGTTTATACAGATAGCCTTGCAGATATTTCCATGTTTGTACAGATGGCGGTGTTGATAATTCCATCTTTACACAGATGACCGTGTAGATATTTCCATGTTTATACAGAAGGCGGCACAGATATTTCCATGGATATGTAGAAGGCGGTGTAGATATTTCCATGTTTATACAGATAGCGGTGTAGGTATTTCCATGTATATACAGATGGCTGTGTAGATATTTCCATGTTTATACAGATGGCTGTGTAGATATTTCCATGTTTACAGATGACTTTGTAGGTATTTCCATGTTTATACAGATGGCGGTGTAGGTATTTCCATGTTTATAGAGATAGCTGTGTAGATATTTCCATGTTTATACAGATAGCGGTCTAGATATTTCCATCTTTATAGAGATCGCGGTGTAGATATTTCCATGTTTATACAGACAGCAGTGGAGATATTTCCATGTTTATACACATAGCGGTGTACATATTTCCATGTTTATAGAGACAGCGGTGTAGGTATTTCCAAGTTTATACAGATAGCGGTGCAGATATTCCAATGTTTATAGAGATGCCTATGCAGATATTTCCATATTTATACAGAGGGCTCTGTAGATATTTCCACGTTTATACAGATGGCAGTGTAGATTTTTCCATGTTCCTACACATGACTGTGTAGGTATTTCCATGTTTATACAGATGGCTTTGTAGATATTTCCATTTTTATAGAGATAGCGGTGTAGATATTTCCATGTTTATACAGATAGCGGTGTAAATATTTCCATGTTTATACAGATCGTGGTGTAGATATTTCCATGTTTATACAGATACCGGTGTAGAAATTTCCATGTTTATACAGACCACAGTGTAGATATCTCCATGTTTATACAGATAGCGGTGTAGATATTTCCATGTTTGTACAGATGGCGGTGTTGGTGTTTCCATCTATACACAGATTGCCGTGTAGGTATTTCCATGTGTATACAGATGACATTGTAGATATTTCCATGTTTATACAGATGGTGGTGTAGATATTTCCATGTGTATACAGATGGCATTGTAGATATTTCCATGTTTATACAGATGGTGGTGTAGATATTTCCATGTTTATACAGATGACTGTATAGGTATTTCCATGTTTTTACAGATGGCATTGTAGATATTTCCATGTTTATAGAGATAGCAGTGTAGATATTTCCATGTTTATACAGATACCGGTGTAGAAATTTCCATGTTTATACAGACCGCAGTGTAGATATCTCCATGTTTATACAGATAGCAGTGTAGATATTTCCATGTTTGTACAGATGGTGGTGTTGCTGTATCCATCTATACACAGATTGCCGTGTAGGTATTTCCATGTGTATACAGATGGCATTGTAGATATTTCCATGTTTATACAGATGGTGGTGTACATATTTCCATGTTTATACAGATGACTGTATAGGTATTTCCATGTTTTTACAGATGGCATTTTAGATATTTCCATGTTTATAGAGATAGCAGTGTAGATATTTCCATGTTTATACCGATGGCGGTGTAGATATTTCCATGTTTATAGAGATAGCGGTGTAGATATTTCCATATTTATACAGATAACGGTGTAGATATTTCCATGTTTATACATATAGCAGTGTAAATATTTCCATGTTTATACAGATCACGGTGTAGCTATTTCCAGGTTTATAGAGATAGCAGTGTAGACATTTCCATGTTTATACAGATAGCGGTTTAGCTATTTCCATGTTTATACAGACCGCAGTGTAGATATTTCCTTGTTTATACAGATAGCCTTGCAGATATTTCCATGTTTGTACAGATGGCGGTGTTGATAACTCCATCTTTACACAGATGACCGTGTAGATATTTCCATGTTTATACAGAAGGCGGCACAGATATTTCCATGGATATGTAGAAGGCGGTGTAGATATTTCCATGTTTATACAGATAGCGGTGTAGGTATTTCCATGTATATACAGATGGCTGTGTAGATATTACCATGTTTATACAGATGGCTGTGTAGATATTTCCATGTTTACAGATGACTTTGTAGGTATTTCCATGTTTATACAGATGGCGGTGTAGGTATTTCCATGTTTATAGAGATAGCTGTGTAGATATTTCCATGTTTATACAGATAGCGGTCTAGATATTTCCATCTTTATAGAGATCGCGGTGTAGATATTTCCATGTTTATACAGACAGCAGTGGAGATATTTCCATGTTTATACACATAGCGGTGTACATATTTCCATGTTTATAGAGACAGCGGTGTAGGTATTTCCAAGTTTGTACAGATAGCGGTGCAGATATTCCAATGTTTATAGAGATGCCTATGCAGATATTTCCATATTTATACAGAGGGCTCTGTAGATATTTCCACGTTTATACAGATGGCAGTGTAGATTTTTCCATGTTCCTACACATGACTGTGTAGGTATTTCCATGTTTATACAGATGGCTTTGTAGATATTTCCATTTTTATAGAGATAGCGGTGTAGATATTTCCATGTTTATACAGATAGCGGTGTAAATATTTCCATGTTTATACAGATCGTGGTGTAGATATTTCCATGTTTATACAGATACCGTTGTAGAAATTTCCATGTTTATACAGACCACAGTGTAGATATCTCCATGTTTATACAGATAGCGGTGTAGATATTTCCATGTTTGTACAGATGGCGGTGTTGGTGTTTCCATCTATACACAGATTGCCGTGTAGGTATTTCCATGTGTATACAGATGACATTGTAGATATTTCCATGTTTATACAGATGGTGGTGTAGATATTTCCATGTGTATACAGATGGCATTGTAGATATTTCCATGTTTATACAGATGGTGGTGTAGATATTTCCATGTTTATACAGATGACTGTATAGGTATTTCCATGTTTTTACAGATGGCGTTGTAGATATTTCCATGTTTATAGAGATAGCAGTGTAGATATTTCCATGTTTATACAGATGGCGGTGTAGATATTTCCATGTTTATAGAGATAGCGGTGTAGATATTTCCATATTTATACAGATAACGGTGTAGATATTTTCATGTTTATACATATAGCGGTGTAAATATTTCGAAGTTTATACAGATCACGGTGTAGCTATTTCCAGGTTTATAGAGATAGCAGTGTAGACATTTCCATGTTTATACAGATAGCGGTTTAGCTATTTCCATGTTTATACAGACCGCGGTGTAGATATTTCCATGTTTATACAGATAGCGGTGCAGATATTTCCATGTTTGTACAGATGGCGGTGTTGATAATCCCATCTTTACACAGATGACCGTGTAGATATTTCCATGTTTATACAGAAGGCGGCACAGGTATTTCCATGGATATGTAGAAGGCGGTGTAGATATTTCCATGTTTATACAGATAGCGGTGTAGATATTTCCATGTATATACAAATGGCTGTGTAGACATTTCCATGTTTATACAGATGGCTGTGTAGATATTTCCATGTTTATACAGATGACTTTGTAGGTATTTCCATGTTTATACAGATGGCGGTGTAGGTATTTCCAAGTTTATAGAGATCGAGGTGTAGATATTTCCATGTTTATACAGATAGCGGTGTAGATATTTCCAAGTTTATAGAGATCGAGGTGTAGATATTTCCATGTTTATACAGACAGCAGTGGAGATATTTCCATTTTTATACACATAGCGGTGTACATATTTCCATGTTTATAGAGACAGCGGTGTAGGTATTTCCATGTTTAAACAGATAGCGGTGCAGATATTCCCATGTTTATACAGATGCCTATGCAGATATTTCCATATTTATACAGAGGGCTCTGTAGATTTTTCCATGTTTATACAGATGGCAGTGTACATTTTTCCATGTTCCTACACATGACTGTGTAGGTATTTCCATGTTTATACAGATGGCTTTGTAGATATTTCCATGTTTATAGAGATAGCGGTGCAAATATTTCCATGTTTATACAGATAGCGGTGTAAATATTTCCATGTTTATACAGATCGTGGTGTAGATATTTCCATGTTTATACAGATACCGGTGTAGAAATTTCCATGTTTATACAGACCGCAGTGTTGATATCTCCATGTTTATACAGATAGCAGTGTAGATATTTCCATGTTTGTACAGATGGTGGTGTTGGTGTATCCATCTATACACAGATTGCCGTGTAGGTATTTCCATGTGTATACAGATGGCATTGTAGATATTTCCATGTTTATACAGATGGTGGTGTAGATATTTCCATGTTTATACAGATGACTGTATAGGTATTTCCATGTTTTTACAGATGGCATTTTAGATATTTCCATGTTTATAGAGATAGCAGTGTAGATATTTCCATATTTATACAGATGGCGGTGTAGATATTTCCATGTCTATAGAGATAGCGGTGTAGATATTTCCATATTTATACAGATAACGGTGTAGATATTTCCATGTTTATACATATAGCAGTGTAAATATTTCCATGTTTATACAGATCACGGTGTAGCTATTTCCAGGTTTATAGAGATAGCAGTGTAGACATTTCCATGTTTATACAGATAGCGGTGTAGCTATTTCCATGTTTATACAGACCGCGGTGTAGATATTTCCACGTTTATACAGATAGCGGTGCAGATATTTCCATGTTTGTACAGATGGCGGTGTTGATAATTCCATCTTTACACAGATGACCGTGTAGATATTTCCATGTTTATACAGAAGGCGGCACAGATATTTCCATGGATATGTAGAAGGCGGTGTAGATATTCCCATGTTTATACAGATAGCGGTGTAGGTATTTCCATGTATATACAGATGGCTGTGTAGATATTTCCATGTTTATACAGATGGCTGTGTAGATATTTCCATGTTTACAGATGACTTTGTAGGTATTTCCATGTTTATACAGATGGCGGTGTAGGTATTTCCATGTTTATAGAGATAGCTGTGTGGATATTTCCATGTTTATACAGATAGCGGTGTAGATATTTCCATCTTTATAGAGATCGCGGTGTAGATATTTCCATGTTTATACAGACAGCAGTGGAGATATTTCCATGTTTATACACATAGCGGTGTACATATTTCCATGTTTATAGAGACAGCGGTGTAGGTATTTCCAAGTTTATACAGATAGCGGTGCAGATATTCCCATGTTTATAGAGATGCCTATGCAGATATTTCCATATTTATACAGAGGGCTCTGTAGATATTTCCATGTTTATACAGATGGCAGTGTAGATTTTTCCATGTTCCTACACATGACTGTGTAGGTATTTCCATGTTTATACAGATGGCTTTGTAGATATTTCCATGTTTATAGAGATAGCGGTGTAGATATTTCCAAGTTTATACAGATAGCGGTGTAAATATTTCCATGTTTATACAGATCGTGGTGTAGATATTTCCATGTTTATACAGATACCGGTGTAGAAATTTCCATGTTTATACAGACCGCAGTGTAGATATCTCCATGTTTATAAAGATAGCGGTGTAGATATTTCCATGTTTGTACAGATGGCGGTGTTGGTGTTTCCATCTATACAGAGATTGCCGTGTAGGTATTTCCATGTGTATACAGATGGCATTGTAGATATTTCCATGTTTATACAGATGGTGGTGTAGATATTTCCATGTTTATACAGATGGCTTTGTAGATATTTCCATGTTTATAGAGATAGCGGTGTTGGTATTTCCATGTTTATACAGATAGCGGTGTAAATATTTCCAAGTTTATACAGATCGTGGTGTAGATATTTCCATTTTTATACAGATACCGGTGTAGAAATTTCCATGTTTATACAGACCGCAGTGTAGATATCTCCATGTATATACAGATAGCGGTGTAGATATTTCCATGTTTGTACAGATGGCGGTGTTGGTGTTTCCATCTATACACAGATTGCCGTGTAGGTATTTCCATGTGTATACAGATGGCATTGTAGATATTTCCATGTTTATACAGATGGTGGTGTAGATATTTCCATGTTCCTACACATGACTCTGTAGGTATTTCCATGTTTATACAGATGGCTTTGTAGATATTTCCATGTTTATAGAGATAGCGGTGTAGATATTTCCATGTTTATACAGATAGCGGTGCAAATATTTATATGTTTATACAGATCGTGGTGTAGACATTTCCATGTTTATACAGATACCGGTGTAGAAATTTCCATGTTTATACAGACCGCAGTGTAGATATCTCCATGTTTATACAGATAGCGGTGTAGATATTTCCATGTTTGTACAGATGGCGGTGTTGGTGTTTCCATCTATACACAGATTGCCGTGTAGGTATTTCCATGTGTATACAGATGGCATTGTAGATATTTCCATGTTTATACAGATGGTGGTGTAGATATTTCCCTGTGTATACAGATGGCATTGTAGATATTTCCATGTTTATACAGATGGTGGTGTAGATATTTCCATGTTTATACAGATGACTGTATAGGTATTTCCATGTTTTTACAGAAGGCATTGTAGATATTTCCATGTTTATAGAGATAGCAGTGTAGATATTTCCATGTTTATACAGATGGCGGTGTAGATATTTCCATGTTTATAGAGATAGCGGTGTAGATATTTCCATATTTATACAGATAACGGTGTAGATATTTTCATGTTTATACATATAGCGGTGTAAATATTTCCAAGTTTATACAGATCACGGTGTAGCTATTTCCAGGTTTATAGAGATAGCAGTGTAGACATTTCCATGTTTATACAGATAGCGGTTTAGCTATTTCCATGTTTATACAGACCGCGGTGTAGATATTTCCATGTTTATACAGATAGTGGTGCAGATATTTCCATGTTTGTACAGATGGCGGTGTTGATAATCCCATCTTTACACAGATGACCGTGTAGATATTTCCATGTTTATACAGAAGGCGGCACAGATATTTCCATGGATATGTAGAAGGCGGTGTAGATATTTCCATGTTTATACAGATAGCGGTGTAGATATTTCCATGTATATACTGATGGCTGTGTAGACATTTCCATGTTTATACAGATGGCTGTGTAGATATTTCCATGTTTATACAGATGACTTTGTAGGTATTTCCATGTTTATACAGATGGCGGTGTAGGTATTTCCAAGTTTATAGAGATCGAGGTGTAGATATTTCCATGTTTATACAGATAGCGGTGTAGATATTTCCAAGTTTATAGAGATCGAGGTGTAGATATTTCCATGTTTATACAGACAGCAGTGGAGATATTTCCATGTTTATACACATAGCGGTGTACATATTTCCATGTTTATAGAGACAGCGGTGTAGGTATTTCCATGTTTATACAGATAGCGGTGCAGATATTCCCATGTTTATACAGATGCCTATGCAAATATTTCCATATTTATACAGAGGGCTCTGTAGATATTTCCATGTTTATACAGATGGCAGTGTAGATTTTTCCATGTTCCTACACATGACTGTGTAGGTATTTCCATGTTTATACAGATGGCTTTGTAGATATTTCCATGTTTATAGAGATAGCGGTGTAGATATTTCCATATTTATACAGATAACGGTGTAGATATTTTCATGTTTATACATATAGCGGTGTAAATATTTCCAAGTTTATACAGATCACGGTGTAGCTATTTCCAGGTTTATAGAGATAGCAGTGTAGACACTTCCATGTTTATACAGATAGCGGTTTAGCTATTTCCATGTTTATACAGACCGCGGTGTAGATATTTCCATGTTTATACAGATGGCTGTGTAGATATTTCCATGTTTATACAGATGACTTTGTAGGTATTTCCATGTTTATACAGATGGCGGTGTAGGTATTTCCATGTTTATAGAGATAGCTGTGTAGATATTTCCATGTTTATACAGATAGCCGTGTAGATATTTCCATCTTTATAGAGATCGCGGTGTAGATATTTCCATGTTTATACAGACAGCAGTGGAGATATTTCCATGTTTATACACATAGCGGTGTACATATTTCCATGTTTATAGAGACAGCGGTGTAGGCATTTCCAAGTTTATACAGATAGCGGTGCAGATATTCCCATGTTTATAGAGATGCCTATGCAGATATTTCCATATTTATACAGAGGGCTCTGTAGATATTTCCACGTTTATACAGATGGTAGTGTTGATTTTTCCATGTTCCTACACATGACTGTGTAGGTATTTCCATGTTTATACAGATGGCTTTGTAGATATTTCCATGTTTATAGACATAGCGCTGTAGATATTTCCATGTTTATACAGATAGCGGTGTAAATATTTCCATGTTTATACAGATCGTTGTGTAGATATTTCCATGTTTATACAGATACCGGTGTAGAAATTTCCATGTTTATACAGACCGCAGTGTAGATATCTCCATGTTTATACAGAAAGCGGTGTAGATATTTCCATGTATGTACAGATGGCGGTGTTGGTGTTTCCATCTATACAGAGTTTGCCGTGTAGGTATTTCCATGTGTATACAGATGGCATTGTAGATATTTCCATGTTTATACAGATGGTGGTGTAGATATTTCCATGTTTATACAGATGACTGTATAGGTATTTCCATGTTTTTACAGATGGCATTGTAGATATTTCCATGTTTATAGAGATAGCAGTGTAGATATTTCCATGTTTATGCAGATGGCGGTGTAGATATTTCCATGTTTATAGAGATAGCGGTGTAGATATTTCCATACCTATACAGATAACGGTGTAGATATTTCCATGTTTATACAGATGGCAGTGTAAGTATTTCCATGTTTATAGAGATCACGGTGTAGCTATTTCCAGGTTTATAGAGATAGCAGTGTAGACATTTCCATGATTACACAGATAGCGGTTTAGCTATTTCCATGTTTATACAGACCGCGGTGTAGATATTTCCATGTTTATACAGATAGCGGTGCAGATATTTCCATGTTTGTACAGATGGCGGTGTTGATAATACCATCTTTACACAGATGACCGTGTAGATATTTCCATGTTTATACAGAAGGCGGCACAGATATTTCCATGGATATGTAGAAGGCGGTGTAGATATTTCCATGTTTATACAGATAGCGGTGTAGATATTTCCATGTATATACAGATGGCTGTGTAGATATTTCCATGTTTATACAGATGGCTGTGTAGATATTTCCACGTTTATACAGATGACTTTGTAGGTATTTCCATGTTTATACAGATGGCGGTGTAGGTATTTCCATGTTTATAGAGATAGCTGTGTTGATATTTCCATGTTTATACAGATAGCGGTGTAGATATTTCCATGTTTATAGAGATCGCGGTGTAGATACTTCCATGTTTATACAGACAGCAGTGGAGATATTTCCATGTTTATACACATAGCGGTGTACATATTTCCATGTTTATAGAGACAGCTGTGTAGGTATTTCCATGTTTATACAGATAGCGGTGCAGATATTTCCATGTTTATACAGATGCCTATGCAGATATTTCCATATTTATACAGAGGGCTCTGTAGATATTTCCATGTTTATACAGATGGCAGTGCAGATTTTTCCATGTTCCTACACATGACTGTGTAGGTATTTCCATGTTTATACAGATGGCTTTATAGATATTTCCATGTTTATAGAGATAGCGGTGCAGATATTTCCATGTTTATACAGATAGCGGTGTAAATATTTCCATGTTTATACAGATCGTGGTGTAGATATTTCCAAGTTTATACAGATACCGGTGTAGAAATTTCCATGTTTATACAGACCGCAGTGTAGATATCTCCATGTTTATACAGAAAGCTGTGTAGATATTTCCATGTATGTACAGATGGCGGTGTTGGTGTTTCCATCTATACACAGATTGCCGTGTAGGTATTTCCATGTGTATACAGATGGCATTGTAGATATTTCCATGTTTATACAAATGGTGGTGTAGATATTTCCATGTTTATACAGATGACTGTATAGGTATTTCCATGTTTTTACAGATGGCATTGTAGATATTTCCATGTTTATAGAGATAGCATTGTAGATATTTCCATGTTTATGCAGATGGCGGTGTAGATATTTCCATGTTTATAGAGATAGCGGTGTAGATATTTCCATATCTATACAGATAACGGTGTAGATATTTCCATGTTTATACAGATAGCAGTGTAAATATTTCCATGTTTATGCAGATGACGGTGTAGATATTTCCAGGTTTATAGAGATAGCTGTGTAGATATTTCCATGTTTATACAGATAGCGGTGTAGATATTTCCATGTTTATACAGACCGCGGTGTAGATATTTCCATGTTTATACAGATAGCGGTGCAAATATTTCCATGTTTGTACAGATGGCGGTGTTGATGTTTCCATCTTCACACAGATGACCGTGTAGATATTTCCATGTTTATACAGAAGGCGGCACAGATATTTCCATGGATATGTAGAAGGCGGTGTAGATATTTCCATGTTTATACAGATAGCGGTGTAGTTATTTCCATGTATATACAGATGGCTGTGTAGATATTTCTATGTTTATACAGATGGCTGTGTAGATATTTCCACGTTTATACAGACGACTTTGTAGGTATTTCCATGTTTATACTGAAGGCGGTGTAGTTATTTCCATGTTTATAGAGATAGCTGTGTAGATATTTCTATGTTTATACAGATAGCGGTGTAGATATTTCCATGTTTATAGAGATCGCGGTGTAGATATTTCCATGTTTATACAGACAGCAGTGGAGATATTTCCATGTTTATACACATAGCGGTGTACATATTTCCATGTTTATAGAGACAGCGGTGTAGGTATTTCCATGTTTATACAGATAGCGGTGCAGATATTTCCATGTTTATACAGATGCCTATGCAGATATTTCCATATTTATACAGAGGGCTCTGTAGATATTTCCATGTTTATACAGATGGCAGTGTAGATTTTTCCATGTTCCTACACATGACTGTGTAGGTATTTCCATGTTTATACAGATGGCTTTGTAGATATTTCCATGTTTATAGACATAGCGGTGTAGATATTTCCATGTTTATACAGATAGCGGTGTAAATATTTCCATGTTTATACAGATCGTTGTGTAGATATTTCCATGTTTATACAGATACCGGTGTAGAAATTTCCATGTTTATACAGACCGCAGTGTAGATATCTCCATGTTTATACAGAAAGCGGTGTAGATATTTCCATGTATGTACAGATGGCGGTGTTGGTGTTTCCATCTATACAGAGTTTGCCGTGTAGGTATTTCCATGTGTATACAGATGGCATTGTAGATATTTCCATGTTTATACAGATGGTGGTGTAGATATTTCCATGTTTATACAGATGACTGTATAGGTATTTCCATGTTTTTACAGATGGCATTGTAGATATTTCCATGTTTATAGAGATAGCAGTGTAGATATTTCCATGTTTATGCAGATGGCGGTGTAGATATTTCCATGTTTATAGAGATAGCGGTGTAGATATTTCCATACCTATACAGATAACGGTGTAGATATTTCCATGTTTATACAGATGGCAGTGTAAGTATTTCCATGTTTATAGAGATCACGGTGTAGCTATTTCCAGGTTTATAGAGATAGCAGTGTAGACATTTCCATGATTACACAGATAGCGGTTTAGCTATTTCCATGTTTATACAGACCGCGGTGTAGATATTTCCATGTTTATACAGATAGCGGTGCAGATATTTCCATGTTTGTACAGATGGCGGTGTTGATAATACCATCTTTACACAGATGACCGTGTAGATATTTCCATGTTTATACAGAAGGCGGCACAGATATTTCCATGGATATGTAGAAGGCGGTGTAGATATTTCCATGTTTATACAGATAGCGGTGTAGATATTTCCATGTATATACAGATGGCTGTGTAGATATTTCCATGTTTATACAGATGGCTGTGTAGATATTTCCACGTTTATACAGATGACTTTGTAGGTATTTCCATGTTTATACAGATGGCGGTGTAGGTATTTCCATGTTTATAGAGATAGCTGTGTTGATATTTCCATGTTTATACAGATAGCGGTGTAGATATTTCCATGTTTATAGAGATCGCGGTGTAGATACTTCCATGTTTATACAGACAGCAGTGGAGATATTTCCATGTTTATACACATAGCGGTGTACATATTTCCATGTTTATAGAGACAGCTGTGTAGGTATTTCCATGTTTATACAGATAGCGGTGCAGATATTTCCATGTTTATACAGATGCCTATGCAGATATTTCCATATTTATACAGAGGGCTCTGTAGATATTTCCATGTTTATACAGATGGCAGTGCAGATTTTTCCATGTTCCTACACATGACTGTGTAGGTATTTCCATGTTTATACAGATGGCTTTATAGATATTTCCATGTTTATAGAGATAGCGGTGCAGATATTTCCATGTTTATACAGATAGCGGTGTAAATATTTCCATGTTTATACAGATCGTGGTGTAGATATTTCCAAGTTTATACAGATACCGGTGTAGAAATTTCCATGTTTATACAGACCGCAGTGTAGATATCTCCATGTTTATACAGAAAGCGGTGTAGATATTTCCATGTATGTACAGATGGCGGTGTTGGTGTTTCCATCTATACACAGATTGCCGTGTAGGTATTTCCATGTGTATACAGATGGCATTGTAGATATTTCCATGTTTATACAAATGGTGGTGTAGATATTTCCATGTTTATACAGATGACTGTATAGGTATTTCCATGTTTTTACAGATGGCATTGTAGATATTTCCATGTTTATAGAGATAGCATTGTAGATATTTCCATGTTTATGCAGATGGCGGTGTAGATATTTCCATGTTTATAGAGATAGCGGTGTAGATATTTCCATATCTATACAGATAACGGTGTAGATATTTCCATGTTTATACAGATAGCAGTGTAAATATTTCCATGTTTATGCAGATGACGGTGTAGATATTTCCAGGTTTATAGAGATAGCTGTGTAGATATTTCCATGTTTATACAGATAGCGGTGTAGATATTTCCATGTTTATACAGACCGCGGTGTAGATATTTCCATGTTTATACAGATAGCGGTGCAAATATTTCCATGTTTGTACAGATGGCGGTGTTGATGTTTCCATCTTCACACAGATGACCGTGTAGATATTTCCATGTTTATACAGAAGGCGGCACAGATATTTCCATGGATATGTAGAAGGCGGTGTAGATATTTCCATGTTTATACAGATAGCGGTGTAGTTATTTCCATGTATATACAGATGGCTGTGTAGATATTTCTATGTTTATACAGATGGCTGTGTAGATATTTCCACGTTTATACAGACGACTTTGTAGGTATTTCCATGTTTATACTGAAGGCGGTGTAGTTATTTCCATGTTTATAGAGATAGCTGTGTAGATATTTCTATGTTTATACAGATAGCGGTGTAGATATTTCCATGTTTATAGAGATCGCGGTGTAGATATTTCCATGTTTATACAGACAGCAGTGGAGATATTTCCATGTTTATACACATAGCGGTGTACATATTTCCATGTTTATAGAGACAGCGGTGTAGGTATTTCCATGTTTATACAGATAGCGGTGCAGATATTTCCATGTTTATACAGATGCCTATGCAGATATTTCCATATTTATACAGAGGGCTCTGTAGATATTTCCATGTTTATACAGATGGCAGTGTAGATTTTTCCATGTTCCTACACATGACTGTGTAGGTATTTCCATGTTTATACAGATGGCTTTGTAGATATTTCCATGTTTATAGACATAGCGGTGTAGATATTTCCATGTTTATACAGATAGCGGTGTAAATATTTCCATGTTTATACAGATCGTTGTGTAGATATTTCCATGTTTATACAGATACCGGTGTAGAAATTTCCATGTTTATACAGACCGCAGTGTAGATATCTCCATGTTTATACAGAAAGCGGTGTAGATATTTCCATGTATGTACAGATGGCGGTGTTGGTGTTTCCATCTATACAGAGTTTGCCGTGTAGGTATTTCCATGTGTATATAGATGGCATTGTAGATATTTCCATGTTTATACAGATGGTGGTGTAGATATTTCCATGTTTATACAGATGACTGTATAGGTATTTCCATGTTTTTACAGATGGCATTGTAGATATTTCCATATTTATAGAGATAGCAGTGTAGATATTTCCATGTTTATGCAGATGGCGGTGTAGATATTTCCATGTTTATAGAGATAGCGGTGTAGATATTTCCATACCTATACAGATAACGGTGTAGATATTTCCATGTTTATACAGATGGCAGTGTAAATATTTCCATGTTTATAGAGATCACGGTGTAGCTATTTCCAGGTTTATAGAGATAGCAGTGTAGACATTTCCATGATTACACAGATAGCGGTTTAGCTATTTCCATGTTTATACAGACCGCGGTGTAGATATTTCCATGTTTATACAGATAGCGGTGCAGATATTTCCATGTTTGTACAGATGGCGGTGTTGATAATACCATCTTTACACAGATGACCGTGTAGATATTTCCATGTTTATACAGAAGGCGGCACAGATATTTCCATGGATATGTAGAAGGCGGTGTATATATTTCCATGTTTATACAGATAGCGGTGTAGATATTTCCATGTATATACAGATGGCTGTGTAGATATTTCCATGTTTATACAGATGGCTGTGTAGATATTTCCACGTTTATACAGATGACTTTCTAGGTATTTCCATGTTTATACAGATGGCGGTGTAGGTATTTCCATGTTTATAGAGATAGCTGTGTTGATATTTCCATGTTTATACAGATAGCGGTGTAGATATTTCCATGTTTATAGAGATCGCGGTGTAGATACTTCCATGTTTATACAGACAGCAGTGGAGATATTTCCATGTTTATACACATAGCGGTGTACATATTTCCATGTTTATAGAGACAGCTGTGTAGGTATTTCCATGTTTATACAGATAGCGGTGCAGATATTTCCATGTTTATACAGATGCCTATGCAGATATTTCCATATTTATACAGAGGGCTCTGTAGATATTTCCATGTTTATACAGATGGCAGTGCAGATTTTTCCATGTTCCTACACATGACTGTGTAGGTATTTCCATGTTTATACAGATGGCTTTATAGATATTTCCATGTTTATAGAGATAGCGGTGCAGATATTTCCATGTTTATACAGATAGCGGTGTAAATATTTCCATGTTTATACAGATCGTGGTGTAGATATTTCCAAGTTTATACAGATACCGGTGTAGAAATTTCCATGTTTATACAGACCGCAGTGTAGATATCTCCATGTTTATACAGAAAGCGGTGTAGATATTTCCATGTATGTACAGATGGCGGTGTTGGTGTTTCCATCTATACACAGATTGCCGTGTAGGTATTTCCATGTGTATACAGATGGCATTGTAGATATTTCCATGTTTATACAAATGGTGGTGTAGATATTTCCATGTTTATACAGATGACTGTATAGGTATTTCCATGTTTTTACAGATGGCATTGTAGATATTTCCATGTTTATAGAGATAGCATTGTAGATATTTCCATGTTTATGCAGATGGCGGTGTAGATATTTCCATGTTTATAGAGATAGCGGTGTAGATATTTCCATATCTATACAGATAACGGTGTAGATATTTCCATGTTTATACAGATAGCAGTGTAAATATTTCCATGTTTATGCAGATGACGGTGTAGATATTTCCAGGTTTATAGAGATAGCTGTGTAGATATTTCCATGTTTATACAGATAGCGGTGTAGATATTTCCATGTTTATACAGACCGCGGTGTAGATATTTCCATGTTTATACAGATAGCGGTGCAAATATTTCCATGTTTGTACAGATGGCGGTGTTGATGTTTCCATCTTCACACAGATGACCGTGTAGATATTTCCATGTTTATACAGAAGGCGGCACAGATATTTCCATGGATATGTAGAAGGCGGTGTAGATATTTCCATGTTTATACAGATAGCGGTGTAGTTATTTCCATGTATATACAGATGGCTGTGTAGATATTTCTATGTTTATACAGATGGCTGTGTAGATATTTCTACGTTTATACAGACGACTTTGTAGGTATTTCCATGTTTATACTGAAGGCGGTGTAGTTATTTCCATGTTTATAGAGATAGCTGTGTAGATATTTCTATGTTTATACAGATAGCGGTGTAGATATTTCCATGTTTATAGAGATCGCGGTGTAGATATTTCCATGTTTATACAGACAGCAGTGGAGATATTTCCATGTTTATACACATAGCGGTGTACATATTTCCATGTTTATAGAGACAGCGGTGTAGGTATTTCCATGTTTATACAGATAGCGGTGCAGATATTTCCATGTTTATACAGATGCCTATGCAGATATTTCCATATTTATACAGAGGGCTCTGTAGATATTTCCATGTTTATACAGATGGCAGTGTAGATTTTTCCATGTTCCTACACATGACTGTGTAGGTATTTCCATGTTTATACAGATGGCTTTGTAGATATTTCCATGTTTATAGACATAGCGGTGTAGATATTTCCATGTTTATACAGATAGCGGTGTAAATATTTCCATGTTTATACAGATCGTTGTGTAGATATTTCCATGTTTATACAGATACCGGTGTAGAAATTTCCATGTTTATACAGACCGCAGTGTAGATATCTCCATGTTTATACAGAAAGCGGTGTAGATATTTCCATGTATGTACAGATGGCGGTGTTGGTGTTTCCATCTATACAGAGTTTGCCGTGTAGGTATTTCCATGTGTATATAGATGGCATTGTAGATATTTCCATGTTTATACAGATGGTGGTGTAGATATTTCCATGTTTATACAGATGACTGTATAGGTATTTCCATGTTTTTACAGATGGCATTGTAGATATTTCCATGTTTATAGAGATAGCAGTGTAGATATTTCCATGTTTATGCAGATGGCGGTGTAGATATTTCCATGTTTATACAGATAGCGGTGTAGATATTTCCATACCTATACAGATAACGGTGTAGATATTTCCATGTTTATACAGATAGCAGTGTAAATATTTCCATGTTTATAGAGATCACGGTGTAGATATTTCCAGGTTTATAGAGATAGCTGTGTAGATATTTCCATGTTTATACAGATAGCGGTTTAGCTATTTCCATGTTTATACAGACCGCGGTGTAGATATTTCCATGTTTATACAGATAGCGGTGCAAATATTTCCATGTTTGTACAGATGGCGGTGTTGATGTTTCCATCTTTACACAGATGACCGTGTAGATATTTCCATGTTTCTACAAAAGGCGGCACAGATATTTCCATGGATATGTAGAAGGCGGTGTAGCTATTTCCATGTTTATACAGATAGCGGTGTAGTTATTTCCATGTATATACAGATGGCTGTGTAGATATTTCCATGTTTATACAGATGGCTGTGTAGATATTTCCATGTTTATAGAGATAGCGGTGTAGATATTTCCATATTTATACAGATAACGGTGTAGATATTTCCATGTTTATACAGATAGCAGTGTAAATATTTCCATGTTTATACAGATCACGGTGTAGATATTTCCAGGTTTTTACAGATAGCTGTGTAGATATTTCCATGTTTATACAGATAGCGGTGTAGATATTTCCATGTTTATAGAGATCATGGTGTAGATATTTCCATGTTTATACAGACAGCAGTGGAGATATTTCCATGTTTATACACATAGCGGCGTACATATTTCCATGTTTATAGAGACAGCGGTGTAGGTATTTCCATTTTTATACAGATAGCGGTGTAAATATTTCCATGTTTATACAGATCGTGGTGTAGATATTTCCATGTTTATACAGATACCTGTGTAGAAACTTCCATGTTTATACAGACCGCAGTGTAGATATCTCCATGTTTATACAGATAGCGGTGTAGATATTTCCATGTTTGTACAGATGGCAGTGTTGGTGTTTCCATCTATACACACATTGCCGTGTAGGTATTTCCATGTGTATACAGATGGCATTGTAGATATTTCCATGTTCATACAGATGGTGGTGTAGATATTTCCATGTTTATACAGATGACTGTATAGGTATTTCCATGTTTTTACAGATGGCATTTAAGATATTTCCATGTTTATAGAGAAAGCAGTGTAGATATTTCCATGTTTATACAGATGGCGATGTAGATATTTCCATGTTTATAGAGAAAGCGGTGTAGATATTTCCATATTTATACAGATAACTGTGTAGATATTTCCATGTTTATACATATAGCAGTGTAAATATTTCCATGTTTATACAGATCACGGTGTAGATATTGCCAGGTTTATAGAGATAGCAATGTAGATATTTCCATGTTTATACAGATAGCGGTTTAGCTATTTCCATGTATATACAGACCGCGTTAGAGATATTTCCATGTTTGTACAGATAGCGTTGTAGATATTTCCATGTTTGTACAGATGGCAGTGTTGATGTTTCCATCTATACACAGATTGCCGCGTAGGTATTTCCATGTGTATACAGATGGCATTGTACATATTTCCATGTTTATACAGATGGTGGTGTAGAGATTTCCATGTTTATACAGATGACTGTATAGGTATTTCCATGTTGTTACAGATGGCATTTTAGATATTTCCATGTTTATAGAGATAGCAGTGTAGATATTTCCATGTTTATACTGATGGCGGTGTAGATATTTCCATGTTTATAGAGATAGCGGTGTAGATATTTCCATATTTATACAGATAACGGTGTAGATATTTCCATGTTTATACAGATAGCAGTGTAAATATTTCCATGTTTATACAGATCACGGTGTAGATATTTCCAGGTTTATAGAGATAGCTGTGTAGATATTTCCATGTTTATACAGATAGCGGTGTAGATATTTCCATGTTTATAGAGATCGCGGTGTAGATATTTCCATGTTTATACAGTCAGCAGTGGAGATATTTCCATGTTTATACACATAGCCATGTACATATTTCCATGTTTATAGAGACAGCGGTGTAGGTATTTCCATGTTTATACAGATAGCGGTGTAGGTATTTCCATGTTTATACAGATAGCGGTGCAGATATTTCCATGTTTATACAGATGCCTATGCAGATATTTCCATATTTATACAGAGGGCTCTGTAGATATTTCCATGTTTATACAGATGGCAGTGTAGATTTTTCCATGTTCCTACACATGACTGTGTAGGTATTTCCATGTTTATACAGATGGCTTTGTAGATATTTCCATGTTTATAGAGATAGCGGTGTAGATATTTCCATGTTTATACAGATAGCAGTGTAATTATTTCCATGTTTATACAGATCGTGGTGTAGATATTTCCATGTTTATACAGATACCGGTGTAGAAATTTCCATGTTTATACAGACCGCAGTGTAGATATCTCCATGTTTATACAGATAGCGGTGTAGATATTTCCATGTTTGTACAGATGGTGTTGTTGGTGTATCCATCTATACACAGATTGCCGTGTAGGTATTTCCATGTGTATAGAGATGGCATTGTAGATATTTCCATGTTTATACAGATGGTGGTGTAGATATTTCCATGTTTATACAGATGACTGTATAGGTATTTCCATGTTTTTACAGATGGCATTTTAGATATTTCCATGTTTAAAGAGATAGCAGTGTAGATATTTCCATGTTTATACAGATGGCGGTGTAGATATTTCCATGTTTATAGAGATAGCGGTGTAGATATTTCCATATTTATACAGATAACGGTGTAGATATTTCCATGTTTATCCATATAGCAGTGTAAATATTTCCATGTTTATACAGATCACGGTGTAGCTATTTCCAGGTTTATAGAGATAGCAGTGTAGACACTTCCATGTTTATACAGATAGCGGTTTAGCTATTTCCATGTTTATATAGACCGCGGTGTAGATATTTCCATGTTTATACAGATAGCGGTGCAGATATTTCCATGTTTGTACAGATGGCGGTGTTGATAATTCCATCTTTACACAGATGACCGTGTAGATATTTCCATGTTTATACAGAAGGCGGCACAGATATTTCCATGGATATGTAGAAGGCGGTGTAGATATTTCCATGTTTATACAGATAGCGGTGTAGGTATTTCCATGTACATACAGATGGCTGTGTAGATATTTCCATGTTTATACAGATGGCTGTGTAGATATTTCCATGTTTATACAGATGACTTTGTAGGTATTTCCATGTTTATACAGATGGCGGTGTAGGTATTTCCATGTTTATAGAGATAGCTGTGTAGATATTTCCATGTTTATACAGATAGCGGTGTAGATATTTCCATCTTTATAGAGATCGCGGTGTAGATATTTCCATGTTTATACAGACAGCAGTGGAGATATTTCCATGTTTATACACATAGCGGTGTACATATTTCCATGTTTATAGAGACAGCGGTGTAGGTATTTCCAAGTTTATACAGATAGCGGTGCAGATATTCCCATGTTTATAGAGATGCCTATGCAGATATTTCCATATTTATACAGAGGGCTCTGTAGATATTTCCATGTTTATACAGATGGTAGTGTAGATTTTTCCATGTTCCTACACATGACTGTGTAGGTATTTCCATGTTTATACAGATGGCTTTGTAGGTATTTCCATGTTTATAGAGATAGCGGTGTAGATATTTCCATGTTTATACAGATAGCGGTGTAAATATTTCCATGTTTATACAGATCTTGGTGTAGATATTTCCATGTTTATACAGATACCGGTGTAGAAATTTCCATGTTTATACAGACCGCAGTGTAGATATCTCCATGTTTATAAAGATAGCGGTGTAGATATTTCCATGTTTGTACAGAGGGCGGTGTTGGTGTTTCCATCTATACACAGATTGCCGTGTAGGCATTTCCATGTGTATACAGATGGCATTGTAGACATTTCCATGTTTATACAGATGGTGGTGTAGATATTTCCATGTTTATACAGATGACTGTATAGGTATTTCCATGTTTTTACAGATGGCATTGTAGATATTTCCATGTTTATAGAGATAGCAGTGTAGATATTTCCATGTTTATACAGATGGCGGTGTAGATATTTCCATGTTTATAGAGATAGCGGTGTAGATATTTCCATATTTATACAGATAACGGTGTAGATATTTCCATGTTTATACATATAGCAGTGTAAATATTTCCATGTTTATACAGATCACGGTGTAGCTATTTCCAGGTTTATAGAGATAGCAGTGTAGACATTTCCATGTTTATACAGATAGCGGTTTAGCTATTTCCATGTTTATACAGACCGCGGTGTAGATATTTCCATGTTTATACAGATAGCGGTGCAGATATTTCCATGTTTGTACAGATGGCGGTTTTGATAATTCCATCTTTACACAGATGACCGTGTAGATATTTCCATGTTTATTCAGAAGGCGGCACAGATATTTCCATGGATATGTAGCAGGCGGTGTAGATATTTCCATGTTTATACAGAGAGCGGTGAAGATATTTCCATGTATATACAGATGGCTGTGTAGATATTTCCATGTTTATACAGATGGCTGTGTAGATATTTCCATGTTTATACAGATGACTTTGTAGGTATTTCCATGTTTATACAGATGGCGGTGTAGGTATTTCCATGTTTATAGAGATAGCTGTGTAGATATTTCCATGTTTATACAGATAGCGGTGTAGATATTTCCATGTTTATAGAGATCGCGGTGTAGATATTTCCATGTTTATACAGACAGCAGTGGAGATATTTCCATGTTTATACACATAGCGGTGTACATATTTCCATGTTTATAGAGACAGCGATGTAGGTATTTCCATGTTTATACAGATAGCGGTGCAGATATTTCCATGTTTATACAGATGCCTATGCAGATATTTCCATATTTATACAGAGGGCTCTGTAGATATTTCCATGTTTATACAGATGGCAGTGTAGATTTTTCCATGTTCCTACACATGACTGTGTAGGTATTTCCATGTTTATACAGATGGCTTTGTAGATATTTCCATGTTTATAGACATAGCGGTGTAGATATTTCCATGTTTATACAGATAGCGGTGTAAATATTTCCATGTTTATACAGATCGTTGTGTAGATATTTCCATGTTTATACAGATACCGGTGTAGAAATTTCCATGTTTATACAGACCGCAGTGTAGATATCTCCATGTTTATACAGAAAGCGGTGTAGATATTTCCATGTATGTACAGATGGCGGTGTTGGTGTTTCCATCTATACAGAGTTTGCCGTGTAGGTATTTCCATGTGTATATAGATGGCATTGTAGATATTTCCATGTTTATACAGATGGTGGTGTAGATATTTCCATGTTTATACAGATGACTGTATAGGTATTTCCATGTTTTTACAGATGGCATTGTAGATATTTCCATGTTTATAGAGATAGCAGTGTAGATATTTCCATGTTTATGCAGATGGCGGTGTAGATATTTCCATGTTTATAGAGATAGCGGTGTAGATATTTCCATACCTATACAGATAACGGTGTAGATATTTCCATGTTTATACAGATGGCAGTGTAAGTATTTCCATGTTTATAGAGATCACGGTGTAGCTATTTCCAGGTTTATAGAGATAGCAGTGTAGACATTTCCATGATTACACAGATAGCGGTTTAGCTATTTCCATGTTTATACAGACCGCGGTGTAGATATTTCCATGTTTATACAGATAGCGGTGCAGATATTTCCATGTTTGTACAGATGGCGGTGTTGATAATACCATCTTTACACAGATGACCGTGTAGATATTTCCATGTTTATACAGAAGGCGGCACAGATATTTCCATGGATATGTAGAAGGCGGTGTAGATATTTCCATGTTTATACAGATAGCGGTGTAGATATTTCCATGTATATACAGATGGCTGTGTAGATATTTCCATGTTTATACAGATGGCTGTGTAGATATTTCCACGTTTATACAGATGACTTTGTAGGTATTTCCATGTTTATACAGATGGCGGTGTAGGTATTTCCATGTTTATAGAGATAGCTGTGTTGATATTTCCATGTTTATACAGATAGCGGTGTAGATATTTCCATGTTTATAGAGATCGCGGTGTAGATACTTCCATGTTTATACAGACAGCAGTGGAGATATTTCCATGTTTATACACATAGCGGTGTACATATTTCCATGTTTATAGAGACAGCGGTGTAGGTATTTCCATGTTTATACAGATAGCGGTGCAGATATTTCCATGTTTATACAGATGCCTATGCAGATATTTCCATATTTATACAGAGGGCTCTGTAGATATTTCCATGTTTATACAGATGGCAGTGTAGATTTTTCCATGTTCCTACACATGACTGTGTAGGTATTTCCATGTTTATACAGATGGCTTTGTAGATATTTCCATGTTTATAGACATAGCGGTGTAGATATTTCCATGTTTATACAGATAGCGGTGTAAATATTTCCATGTTTATACAGATCGTTGTGTAGATATTTCCATGTTTATACAGATACCGGTGTAGAAATTTCCATGTTTATACAGACCGCAGTGTAGATATCTCCATGTTTATACAGAAAGCGGTGTAGATATTTCCATGTATGTACAGATGGCGGTGTTGGTGTTTCCATCTATACAGAGTTTGCCGTGTAGGTATTTCCATGTGTATATAGATGGCATTGTAGATATTTCCATGTTTATACAGATGGTGGTGTAGATATTTCCATGTTTATACAGATGACTGTATAGGTATTTCCATGTTTTTACAGATGGCATTGTAGATATTTCCATGTTTATAGAGATAGCAGTGTAGATATTTCCATGTTTATGCAGATGGCGGTGTAGATATTTCCATGTTTATAGAGATAGCGGTGTAGATATTTCCATACCTATACAGATAACGGTGTAGATATTTCCATGTTTATACAGATGGCAGTGTAAGTATTTCCATGTTTATAGAGATCACGGTGTAGCTATTTCCAGGTTTATAGAGATAGCAGTGTAGACATTTCCATGATTACACAGATAGCGGTTTAGCTATTTCCATGTTTATACAGACCGCGGTGTAGATATTTCCATGTTTATACAGATAGCGGTGCAGATATTTCCATGTTTGTACAGATGGCGGTGTTGATAATACCATCTTTACACAGATGACCGTGTAGATATTTCCATGTTTATACAGAAGGCGGCACAGATATTTCCATGGATATGTAGAAGGCGGTGTAGATATTTCCATGTTTATACAGATAGCGGTGTAGATATTTCCATGTATATACAGATGGCTGTGTAGATATTTCCATGTTTATACAGATGGCTGTGTAGATATTTCCACGTTTATACAGATGACTTTGTAGGTATTTCCATGTTTATACAGATGGCGGTGTAGGTATTTCCATGTTTATAGAGATAGCTGTGTTGATATTTCCATGTTTATACAGATAGCGGTGTAGATATTTCCATGTTTATAGAGATCGCGGTGTAGATACTTCCATGTTTATACAGACAGCAGTGGAGATATTTCCATGTTTATACACATAGCGGTGTACATATTTCCATGTTTATAGAGACAGCTGTGTAGGTATTTCCATGTTTATACAGATAGCGGTGCAGATATTTCCATGTTTATACAGATGCCTATGCAGATATTTCCATATTTATACAGAGGGCTCTGTAGATATTTCCATGTTTATACAGATGGCAGTGCAGATTTTTCCATGTTCCTACACATGACTGTGTAGGTATTTCCATGTTTATACAGATGGCTTTATAGATATTTCCATGTTTATAGAGATAGCGGTGCAGATATTTCCATGTTTATACAGATAGCGGTGTAAATATTTCCATGTTTATACAGATCGTGGTGTAGATATTTCCAAGTTTATACAGATACCGGTGTAGAAATTTCCATGTTTATACAGACCGCAGTGTAGATATCTCCATGTTTATACAGAAAGCGGTGTAGATATTTCCATGTATGTACAGATGGCGGTGTTGGTGTTTCCATCTATACACAGATTGCCGTGTAGGTATTTCCATGTGTATACAGATGGCATTGTAGATATTTCCATGTTTATACAAATGGTGGTGTAGATATTTCCATGTTTATACAGATGACTGTATAGGTATTTCCATGTTTTTACAGATGGCATTGTAGATATTTCCATGTTTATAGAGATAGCATTGTAGATATTTCCATGTTTATGCAGATGGCGGTGTAGATATTTCCATGTTTATAGAGATAGCGGTGTAGATATTTCCATATCTATACAGATAACGGTGTAGATATTTCCATGTTTATACAGATAGCAGTGTAAATATTTCCATGTTTATGCAGATGACGGTGTAGATATTTCCAGGTTTATAGAGATAGCTGTGTAGATATTTCCATGTTTATACAGATAGCGGTGTAGATATTTCCATGTTTATACAGACCGCGGTGTAGATATTTCCATGTTTATACAGATAGCGGTGCAAATATTTCCATGTTTGTACAGATGGCGGTGTTGATGTTTCCATCTTCACACAGATGACCGTGTAGATATTTCCATGTTTATACAGAAGGCGGCACAGATATTTCCATGGATATGTAGAAGGCGGTGTAGATATTTCCATGTTTATACAGATAGCGGTGTAGTTATTTCCATGTATATACAGATGGCTGTGTAGATATTTCTATGTTTATACAGATGGCTGTGTAGATATTTCCACGTTTATACAGACGACTTTGTAGGTATTTCCATGTTTATACTGAAGGCGGTGTAGTTATTTCCATGTTTATAGAGATAGCTGTGTAGATATTTCTATGTTTATACAGATAGCGGTGTAGATATTTCCATGTTTATAGAGATCGCGGTGTAGATATTTCCATGTTTATACAGACAGCAGTGGAGATATTTCCATGTTTATACACATAGCGGTGTACATATTTCCATGTTTATAGAGACAGCGGTGTAGGTATTTCCATGTTTATACAGATAGCGGTGCAGATATTTCCATGTTTATACAGATGCCTATGCAGATATTTCCATATTTATACAGAGGGCTCTGTAGATATTTCCATGTTTATACAGATGGCAGTGTAGATTTTTCCATGTTCCTACACATGACTGTGTAGGTATTTCCATGTTTATACAGATGGCTTTGTAGATATTTCCATGTTTATAGACATAGCGGTGTAGATATTTCCATGTTTATACAGATAGCGGTGTAAATATTTCCATGTTTATACAGATCGTTGTGTAGATATTTCCATGTTTATACAGATACCGGTGTAGAAATTTCCATGTTTATACAGACCGCAGTGTAGATATCTCCATGTTTATACAGAAAGCGGTGTAGATATTTCCATGTATGTACAGATGGCGGTGTTGGTGTTTCCATCTATACAGAGTTTGCCGTGTAGGTATTTCCATGTGTATATAGATGGCATTGTAGATATTTCCATGTTTATACAGATGGTGGTGTAGATATTTCCATGTTTATACAGATGACTGTATAGGTATTTCCATGTTTTTACAGATGGCATTGTAGATATTTCCATGTTTATAGAGATAGCAGTGTAGATATTTCCATGTTTATGCAGATGGCGGTGTAGATATTTCCATGTTTATACAGATAGCGGTGTAGATATTTCCATACCTATACAGATAACGGTGTAGATATTTCCATGTTTATACAGATAGCAGTGTAAATATTTCCATGTTTATAGAGATCACGGTGTAGATATTTCCAGGTTTATAGAGATAGCTGTGTAGATATTTCCATGTTTATACAGATAGCGGTTTAGCTATTTCCATGTTTATACAGACCGCGGTGTAGATATTTCCATGTTTATACAGATAGCGGTGCAAATATTTCCATGTTTGTACAGATGGCGGTGTTGATGTTTCCATCTTTACACAGATGACCGTGTAGATATTTCCATGTTTCTACAAAAGGCGGCACAGATATTTCCATGGATATGTAGAAGGCGGTGTAGCTATTTCCATGTTTATACAGATAGCGGTGTAGTTATTTCCATGTATATACAGATGGCTGTGTAGATATTTCCATGTTTATACAGATGGCTGTGTAGATATTTCCATGTTTATAGAGATAGCGGTGTAGATATTTCCATATTTATACAGATAACGGTGTAGATATTTCCATGTTTATACAGATAGCAGTGTAAATATTTCCATGTTTATACAGATCACGGTGTAGATATTTCCAGGTTTTTACAGATAGCTGTGTAGATATTTCCATGTTTATACAGATAGCGGTGTAGATATTTCCATGTTTATAGAGATCATGGTGTAGATATTTCCATGTTTATACAGACAGCAGTGGAGATATTTCCATGTTTATACACATAGCGGCGTACATATTTCCATGTTTATAGAGACAGCGGTGTAGGTATTTCCATTTTTATACAGATAGCGGTGTAAATATTTCCATGTTTATACAGATCGTGGTGTAGATATTTCCATGTTTATACAGATACCTGTGTAGAAACTTCCATGTTTATACAGACCGCAGTGTAGATATCTCCATGTTTATACAGATAGCGGTGTAGATATTTCCATGTTTGTACAGATGGCAGTGTTGGTGTTTCCATCTATACACACATTGCCGTGTAGGTATTTCCATGTGTATACAGATGGCATTGTAGATATTTCCATGTTCATACAGATGGTGGTGTAGATATTTCCATGTTTATACAGATGACTGTATAGGTATTTCCATGTTTTTACAGATGGCATTTAAGATATTTCCATGTTTATAGAGAAAGCAGTGTAGATATTTCCATGTTTATACAGATGGCGATGTAGATATTTCCATGTTTATAGAGAAAGCGGTGTAGATATTTCCATATTTATACAGATAACTGTGTAGATATTTCCATGTTTATACATATAGCAGTGTAAATATTTCCATGTTTATACAGATCACGGTGTAGATATTGCCAGGTTTATAGAGATAGCAATGTAGATATTTCCATGTTTATACAGATAGCGGTTTAGCTATTTCCATGTATATACAGACCGCGTTAGAGATATTTCCATGTTTGTACAGATAGCGTTGTAGATATTTCCATGTTTGTACAGATGGCAGTGTTGATGTTTCCATCTATACACAGATTGCCGCGTAGGTATTTCCATGTGTATACAGATGGCATTGTACATATTTCCATGTTTATACAGATGGTGGTGTAGAGATTTCCATGTTTATACAGATGACTGTATAGGTATTTCCATGTTGTTACAGATGGCATTTTAGATATTTCCATGTTTATAGAGATAGCAGTGTAGATATTTCCATGTTTATACTGATGGCGGTGTAGATATTTCCATGTTTATAGAGATAGCGGTGTAGATATTTCCATATTTATACAGATAACGGTGTAGATATTTCCATGTTTATACAGATAGCAGTGTAAATATTTCCATGTTTATACAGATCACGGTGTAGATATTTCCAGGTTTATAGAGATAGCTGTGTAGATATTTCCATGTTTATACAGATAGCGGTGTAGATATTTCCATGTTTATAGAGATCGCGGTGTAGATATTTCCATGTTTATACAGTCAGCAGTGGAGATATTTCCATGTTTATACACATAGCCATGTACATATTTCCATGTTTATAGAGACAGCGGTGTAGGTATTTCCATGTTTATACAGATAGCGGTGTAGGTATTTCCATGTTTATACAGATAGCGGTGCAGATATTTCCATGTTTATACAGATGCCTATGCAGATATTTCCATATTTATACAGAGGGCTCTGTAGATATTTCCATGTTTATACAGATGGCAGTGTAGATTTTTCCATGTTCCTACACATGACTGTGTAGGTATTTCCATGTTTATACAGATGGCTTTGTAGATATTTCCATGTTTATAGAGATAGCGGTGTAGATATTTCCATGTTTATACAGATAGCAGTGTAATTATTTCCATGTTTATACAGATCGTGGTGTAGATATTTCCATGTTTATACAGATACCGGTGTAGAAATTTCCATGTTTATACAGACCGCAGTGTAGATATCTCCATGTTTATACAGATAGCGGTGTAGATATTTCCATGTTTGTACAGATGGTGTTGTTGGTGTATCCATCTATACACAGATTGCCGTGTAGGTATTTCCATGTGTATACAGATGGCATTGTAGATATTTCCATGTTTATACAGATGGTGGTGTAGATATTTCCATGTTTATACAGATGACTGTATAGGTATTTCCATGTTTTTACAGATGGCATTTTAGATATTTCCATGTTTAAAGAGATAGCAGTGTAGATATTTCCATGTTTATACAGATGGCGGTGTAGATATTTCCATGTTTATAGAGATAGCGGTGTAGATATTTCCATATTTATACAGATAACGGTGTAGATATTTCCATGTTTATCCATATAGCAGTGTAAATATTTCCATGTTTATACAGATCACGGTGTAGCTATTTCCAGGTTTATAGAGATAGCAGTGTAGACACTTCCATGTTTATACAGATAGCGGTTTAGCTATTTCCATGTTTATATAGACCGCGGTGTAGATATTTCCATGTTTATACAGATAGCGGTGCAGATATTTCCATGTTTGTACAGATGGCGGTGTTGATAATTCCATCTTTACACAGATGACCGTGTAGATATTTCCATGTTTATACAGAAGGCGGCACAGATATTTCCATGGATATGTAGAAGGCGGTGTAGATATTTCCATGTTTATACAGATAGCGGTGTAGGTATTTCCATGTACATACAGATGGCTGTGTAGATATTTCCATGTTTATACAGATGGCTGTGTAGATATTTCCATGTTTATACAGATGACTTTGTAGGTATTTCCATGTTTATACAGATGGCGGTGTAGGTATTTCCATGTTTATAGAGATAGCTGTGTAGATATTTCCATGTTTATACAGATAGCGGTGTAGATATTTCCATCTTTATAGAGATCGCGGTGTAGATATTTCCATGTTTATACAGACAGCAGTGGAGATATTTCCATGTTTATACACATAGCGGTGTACATATTTCCATGTTTATAGAGACAGCGGTGTAGGTATTTCCAAGTTTATACAGATAGCGGTGCAGATATTCCCATGTTTATAGAGATGCCTATGCAGATATTTCCATATTTATACAGAGGGCTCTGTAGATATTTCCATGTTTATACAGATGGTAGTGTAGATTTTTCCATGTTCCTACACATGACTGTGTAGGTATTTCCATGTTTATACAGATGGCTTTGTAGATATTTCCATGTTTATAGAGATAGCGGTGTAGATATTTCCATGTTTATACAGATAGCGGTGTAAATATTTCCATGTTTATACAGATCGTGGTGTAGATATTTCCATGTTTATACAGATACCGGTGTAGAAATTTCCATGTTTATACAGACCGCAGTGTAGATATCTCCATGTTTATACAGATTGCGGTGTAGATATTTCCATGTTTGTACAGATGGCGGTGTTGGTGTTTCCATCTATACACAGATTGCCGTGTAGGTATTTCCATGTGTATACAGATGGCATTGTACATATTTCCATGTTTATACAGATGGTGGTGTAGATATTTCCATGTTTATACAGATGACTGTATAGGTATTTCCATGTTTTTACAGATGGCATTGTAGATATTTCCATGTTTATAGAGATAGCAGTGTAGATATTTCCATGTTTATACAGATGGCGGTGTAGATATTTCCATGTTTATAGAGATAGCGGTGTAGATACTTCCATATTTATACAGATAACGGTGTAGATATTTCCATGTTTATACATATAGCAGTGTAAATATTTCCATGTTTATACAGATCATGGTGTAGCTATTTCCAGGTTTATAGAGAAAGCAGTGTAGACATTTCCATGTCTATACAGATAGCGGTTTAGCTATTTCCATGTTTATACAGACCGCGGTGTAGATATTTCCATGTTTATACAGATAGCGGTGCAGATATTTCCATGTTTGTACAGATGGCGGTGTTGATAATTCCATCTTTACACAGATGACCGTGTAGATATTTCCATGTTTATACAGAAGGCGGCACAGATATTTCCATGGATACGTAGAAGGCGGTGTAGATATTTCCATGATTATACAGATAGCGGTGTAGATATTTCCATGTATATACAGATGGCTGTGTAGATATTTCCATGTTTATACAGATGGCTGTGTAGATATTTCCATGTTTATACAGATGACTTTGTAGGTATTTCCATGTTTATACAGATGGCGGTGTAGGTATTTCCATGTTTATAGAGATAGCTGTGTAGATATTTCCATGTTTATACAGATAGCGGTGTAGATATTTCCATGTTTATAGAGATCGCGGTGTAGATATTTCCATGTTTATACAGACAGCAGTGGAGATATTTCCATGTTTATACACATAGCGGTGTACATATTTCCATGTTTATAGAGACAGCGGTGTATTTCCATGTTTATACAGATAGCGGTGCAGATATTCCCATGTTTATACAGATGCCTATGCAGATATTTCCATATTTATACAGAGGGCTCTGTAGAGATTTCCATGTTTCTACAGATGGCAGTGTAGATTTTTCCATGTTCCTACACATGACTGTGTAGGTATTTCCATGTTTATACAGATGGCTTTGTAGATATTTCCATGTTTATAGAGATAGCGGTGTAGATATTTCCATGTTTATACAGATAGCGGTGTAAATATTTCCATGTTTATACAGATCGTGGTGTAGATATTTCCATGTTTATACAGATACCGGTGTAGAAATTTCCATGTTTATACAGACCGAAGTGTAGATATCTCCATGTTTATACAGATAGCGGTGCAGATATTTCCATGTTTGTACAGATGGCGGTGTTGATATTTCCATCTATACACAGATGACCGTGTAGATATTTCCATGTTTATACAGAAGGCGGTGTAGATATTTCCATGGATATGTAGAAGGCGGTGTAGATATTTCCATGTTTATACAGATAGCGGTGTAGATATTTCCATGTATATACAGATGGCTGTGTAGATATTTCCATGTTTATACAGATGGCTGTGTAGATATTTCCATGTTTATAGAGATAGCGGTGTTGGTATTTCCATGTTTATACAAATAGCAGTGTAAATATTTCCATGTTTATACAGATCGTGGTGTAGATATTTCCATGTTTATACAGATAACGGTGTAGAAATTTCCATGTTTATACAGACCGCAGTGTAGATATCTCCATGTTTTTACAGATAGCGGTGAAGATATTTCCATGTTTGTACAGATGGCGGTGTTGGTGTTTCCATCTATACACAGATTGCCATGTAGGTATTTCCATGTGTATACAGATGGCATTGTAGATATTTCCATGTTTATACTGATGGTGGTGTAGATATTTCCATGCTTATACAGATGACTGTATAGGTATTTCCATGTTTTTACACATGGCATTGTAGATATTTCCATGTTTATAGAGATAGCAGTGTAGATATTTCCATGTTTATACAGATGGCGGTGTAGATATTTTCATGTTTATAGAGATAGCGGTGTAGATATTTCCATGTTTATAGAGATAGCGGTGTAGATATTTCCATATTTATACAGATAACGGTGTAGATATTTCCATGTTTATACAGAAAGCGGTGTAAATATTTCCATGTTTATACAGATCACGGTGTAGATATTTCCAGGTTTATAGAGATAGCAGTGTAGATATTTCCATGTTTATACAGATAGCGGTTTAGCTATTTCCATATTTATACAGACCGCGGTGTAGATATTTCCATGTTTATACATATAGCGGTGTAGATATATCCATGTTTATAGAGATCGCGGTGTAGATATTTCCATGTTTATACAGACAGCAGTGGAGATATTTCCATGTTTATACACATAGCGGTGTACATATTTCCATGTTTATAGAGACAGCGGTGTAGGTATTTCCATGTTTATACAGATAGCGGTGCAGATATTTCCATGTTTATACAGATGCCTATGCAGATATTTCCATATTTATTCAGAGGGCTCTGTAGATATTTCCATGTTTATACAGATGGCAGTGTAGATTTTTCCATGTTCCTACACATGACTGTTTAGGTATTTCCATGTTTATACAGATGGCTTTGTAGATATTTCCATGTTTATAGAAATAGCGGTGTAGGTATTTCGATGTTTATACAGATAGCAGTGTAAATATTTCCATGTTTATACAGATCGTGGTGTAGATATTTCCATGTTTATACAGATACCGGTGTAGAAATTTCCATGTTTATACAGACCGAAGTGTAGATATCTCCATGTTTATACAGATAGCGGTGTAGATATTTCCATGTTTGTACAGACGGCGGTGTTGGTGTTTCCATCTATACACAGATTGCCGTGTAGGTATTTCCATGTGTATACAGATGGCATTGTAGATATTCCCATGTTTATACAGATGGTGGTGTAGATATTTCCATGTTTATACAGATAGCGGTGTAAATATATCCTTGTTTATACAGATCGTGGTTTCGATATTTCCATGTTTATACAGACGCCGGTGTATAAATTTCCATGTTTATGCAGACCGCAGTGTAGATATTTCCATGTTTATACAGATAGCGGTGTAGATATTTCCATGTTTGTACAGATGGCAGTCTTGATGTTTCCATCTATACAGAGATTGCCGTGTAGGTATTTCCATGTGTATACAGATGGCATTGTACATATTTCCATGTTTATACAGATGGTGGTGTAGATATTTCCATGTTTATACAGATGACTGTAAAGGTATTTCCATGTTTCTACAGATGGCATTTTAGATATTTCCATGTTTATAGAGATAGCAGTGTAGATATTTCCATGTTTATACTGATGGCGGTGTAGATATTTCCATGTTTATAGAGATAGCGATGTAGATATTTCCATATTTATACAGATAACGGTGTAGATATTTCCATGTTTATACGGATAGCAGTGTAAATATTTCCATCTTTATACAGATCACGGTGTAGATATTTCCAGGTTTATAGAGATAGCTGTGTAGATATTTCCATGTTTATACAGATAGCGGTGTAGATATTTCCGTGTTTATAGAGATCGCGGTGTAGATATTTCCATGTTTATACAGTCAGCAGTGCAGATATTTCCATGTTTATACACATAGCCATGTACATATTTCCATGTTTATAGAGACAGCGGTGTAGGTATTTCCATGTTTATACAGATAGCGGTGCAGATATTTCCATGTTTATACAGATGCCTATGCAGATATTTCCATATTTATACAGAGGGCTCTGTAGATATTTCCACGTTTATACAGATGGCAGTGTAGGTTTTTCCATGTTCCTACACATGACTGTGTAGGTATTTCCATGTTTATACATATGGCTTTGTAGATATTTCCATGTTTATAGAGATAGCGGTGTAGATATTTCCATGTTTATACAGATAGCGGTGTAAATATTTCCATGTTTATACACATCGTGGTGTAGATATTTCCATGTTTATACAGATACCGGTGTAGAAATTTCCATGTTTATACAGACCGCAGTGTAGATATCTCCATGTTTATACAGATAGGGGTGTAGATATTTCCATGTTTGTACAGATGGCGGTGTTGGTGTTTCCATCTATACACAGATTGCCGTGTAGGTATTTCCATGTGTATACAGATGGCATTGTAGATATTCCCATGTTTATACAGATGGTGGTGTAGATATTTCCATGTTTATACAGATGACTGTATAGGTATTTCCATGTTTTTACAGATGGCATTGTAGATATTTCCATGTTTATAGAGATAGCAGTGTAGATATTTCCATGTTTATACAGATGGCGGTGTAGATATTTCCATGTTTATAGAGATAGCGCTGTAGATATTTCCATATTTATACAGATAACGGTGTAGATATTTCCATGTTTATACATATAGCAGTGTAAATATTTCCATGTTCATACAGATCTCGGTGAAGATATTTCCAGGTTTATAGAGATAGCAGTGTAGATATTTCCATGTTTATACAGATAGCGGTTTAGCTATTTCCATGTTTATACAGACCGCGGTGTAGATATTTCCATGTTTATACAGATAGCGGTGCAGATATTTCCATGTTTGTACAGATGGCGGTGTTGATATTTCCATCTTTACACAGATGACCGTGTAGATATTTCCATGTTTATACAGAAGGCGGCACAGATATTTCCATGGATATGTAGAAGGCGGTGTAGATATTTCCATGTTTATACAGATAGCGGTGTAGATATTTCCATGTATATACAGATGGCTGTGTAGATATTTCCATGTTTATACAGATGGCTGTGTAGATATTTCCATGTTTATACAGATGACTTTGTAGGTATTTCCATGTTTATACAGATGGCGGTGTAGGTATTTCCATGTTTATAGAGATAGCTGTGTAGATATTTCCATGTTTATACAGATAGTGGTGTAGATATTTCCATGTTTATAGGGATCGCGGTGTAGATATTTCCATGTTTATACAGACAGCAGTGGAGATATTTCCATGTTTATACACATAGCGGTGTACATATTTCCATGTTTATAGAGACAGCGGTGTAGGTATTTCCATGTTTATACAGATGCCTATGCAGATATTTCCATATTTATACAGAGGGCTCTGTAGATATTTCCTTGTTTATACCGATGGCAGTGTAGATTTTTCCATGTTCCTACATATGACTGTGTAGGTATTTCCATGTTTATACAGATGGCTTTGTAGATATTTCCATGTTTATAGAGATAGCGGTGTAGATATTTCCATGTTTATACAGATTGCGGTGTAAATATTTCCATGTTTATACAGATCGTGGTGTAGATATTTCCATGTTTATACAGATAGCGGTGTAGATATTTCCATGTTTATAGAGATAGCGTCGTAGATATTTCCATATTTATACAGATAACGGTGTAGATATTTCCATGTTTATACAGATAGCAGTGTAAATATTTCCATGTTTATACAGATCACGGTGTAGATATTTCCAGGTTTATAGAGATAGCAGTGTAGATATTTCCATGTTTATACAGATAGCGGTTTAGCTATTTCCATGTTTATACAGACCGCGGTATAGATATTTCCATGTTTATACAGATAGCGGTGCAGATATTTCCATGTTTGTACAGATGGCGGTGTTGATATTTCCATCTATACTCAGATGCCCGTGTAGATATTTCCATGTTTATACAGAAGGCGGCGCAGAAATTTCCATGGATATGTAGTAGGCGGTGTAGATATTTCCATGTTTATACAGATAGCGGTGTAGATATTTCCATGTATATACAGATGGCTGTGTAGATATTTCCATGTTTATACAGATGGCTGTGTAGATATTTCCATGTTTATACAGATGACTTTGTAGGTATTTCCATGTTTATACAGATGGCGGTGTAGGTATTTTCATGTTTATAGAGATAGCTGTGTAGATATTTCCATGTTTATACTGACAGCGGTATAGATATTTCCATGTTTATACAGATAGCGGTGTAGATATTTCCATGTTTATACAGACAGCAGTTGAGATATTTCCATGTTTATACACATAGCGTTGTACATATTTCCATGTTTATAGAGACAGCGGTGTAGGTATTTCCATGTTTATACAGATAGCGGTACAGATATTACAATGTTTATACAGATGCCTATGCAGATATTTCCATATTTATACAGAGGGCTCTGTAGATATTTCCATGTTTATACAGATGGCAGGGTAGATTTTTCCATGTTCCTACACATGACTGTGTAGGTAGTTCCATGTTTATACAGATGGCTTTGTAGATATTTCCATGTTTATAGAGATAGCGGTGTAAATATTTCCATGTTTATACAGATCGTGGTGTAGATATTTCCATGTTTATACAGATACCGGTGTAGAAATTTCCATGTTTATACAGACTGCAGTGTAGATATTTCCATGTTTATACAGATAACGGTGTAGATATTTCCATGTTTGTACAGATGGCAGTGTTGATGTTTCCATCTATACACTGATTGCCGTGTAGGTATTTCCATATTTTTACAGATGGCATTGTAGATATTTCCATGTTTATAGAGATAGCAGTGTAGATATTTCCATGTTTATACTGATGGCGGTGTAGATATTTCCATGTTTATAGAGATAGCGGTGTAGATATTTCCATATTTATACAGATAACGGTGTAGATATTTCCATGTTTATACAGATAGCAGTGTAAATATTTCCATGTTTATACAGATCACGGTGTAGATATTTCCAGGTTTATAGAGATAGCTGTGTAGATATTTCCATGTTTATACAGATAGCGGTGTAGATATTTCCATGTTTATAGAGATCGCGGTGTAGATATTTCCATGTTTACACAGTCAGCAGTGGAGATATTTCCATGTTTATACACATAGCCATGTACATATTTCCATGTTTATAGAGACAGCGGTGTAGGTATTTCCATGTTTATACAGATAGCGGTGCAGATATTTCCATGTTTATACAGATGCCTATGCAGAAATTTCCATATTTATACAGAGGGCTCTGTAGATATTTCCATGTTTATACAGATGGCAGTGTAGATTTTTCCATGTTCCTACACATGACTGTGTAGGTATTTCCATGTTTATACAGATGGCTTTGTAGATATTTCCATGTTTATAGAGATAGCGGTGTAGATATCTCCATGTTTATACAGATAGCGGTGTAAATATTTCCATGTTTATACAGATCGTGGTGTAGATATTTCCATGTTTATACAGATACCGGTGTAGAAATTTCCATGTTTATACAGACCGCAGTGTAGATATCTCCATGTTTATACAGATAGCGGTGTAGATATTTCCATGTTTGTACAGATGGCGGTGTTGGTGTTTCCATCTATACACAGTTTGCCGTGTAGGTATTTCCATGTGTATACAGATGGCATTGTAGATATTCCCATGTTTATACAGATGGTGGTGTAGATATTTCCATGTTTATACAGATGACTGTATAGGTATTTCCATGTTTTTACAGATGGCATTGTAGATATTTCCATGTTTATAGAGACAGCAGTATAGATATTTCCATGTTTATACAGATGGCGGTGTAGATATTTCCATGTTTATAGAGATAGCGGTGTAGATATTTCCATATTTATACAGATAACGGTGTAGATATTTCCATGTTTATACCTATAGCAGTGTAAATATTTCCATGTTTATACAGATCACGGTGTAGATATTTCCAGGTTTATAGAGATAGCAGTGTAGATATTTCCATGTTTATACAGATAGCGGTTTAGCTATTTCCATGTTTATACAGACCGCGGTGTAGATATTTCCATGTATATACAGATGGCTGTGTAGATATTTCCATGTTTATACAGATGGCTGTGTAGATATTTCCATGTTTATACAGATGACTTTGTATGTATTTCCATGTTTATACAGATGGCGGTGTAGTTATTTCCATGTTTATAGAGATAGCTGTATAGATATTCCCATGTTTATACAGATAGCGGTGTAGATATTTCCATATTTATAGAGATCGCGGTGTAGATATTTCCATGTTTATACAGACAGCAGTGGAGATATTTCCATGTTTCTACACATAGAGGTGTACATATTTCCATGTTTATAGAGACAGCGGTGTAGGTATTTCCATGTTTATACAGATGCCTATGCAGATATTTCCATATTTATACAGAGGGCTCTGTAGATATTTCCTTGTTTATACCGATGGCAGTGTAGATTTTGCCATGTTCCTACATATGACTGTGTAGGTATTTCCATGTTTATACAGATGGCTTTGTAGATATTTCCATGTTTATAGAGATAGCGGTGTAGATATTTCCATGTTTATACAGATAGCGGTGTAAATATTTCCATGTTTATACAGATCGTGGCGTAGATATTTCCATGTTTATACAGATACCGGCGTAGGGATTTCCATGTTTATACAGACTGCAGTGTAGATATTTCCATGTTTATACAGATAGCGTTGTAGATATTTCCATGTTTGTACAGATGGCGGTGTTGGTGTTTCCATCTATACACAGATTGCCGTGTAGGTATTTCCATGTGTACACAGATGCCATTGTAGATATTTCCATGTTTATACAGATGGTGGTGTAGATATTTCCATGTTCATACAGATGACTGTATAGGTATTTCCATGTTTTTACAGATGGCATTGTAGATATTTCCATGTTTATAGAGATAGCAGTGTAGATATTTCCATGTTTATACAGATGGCGGTGTAGATATTTCCATGTTTATAGAGATAGCGGTGTAGATATTTCCATATTTATACAGATAACGTTGTAGATATTTCCAGGTTTATACAGATAGCAGTGTATATATTTCCATGTTTATACAGATCACGGTGTAGATATTTCCAGGTTTATAGAGATAGCAGTGTAGATATTTCCATGTTTATACAGATAGCGGTTTAGCTATTTCCATGTTTATACAGACCGCGGTAGAGATATTTCCATGTTTATACAGATAGCGGTGCAGATATTTCCATGTTTGTACAGATGACGGTGTTGATATTTCCATCTATACACAGATGCCCGTGTAGATATTTCCATGTTTATACAGAAGGCGGCGCAGATATTTCCATGGATATGTAGAAGACGGTGTAGATATTTCCATGTTTATACAGATAGCGGTGTAGATATTTACATGTATATACAGATGGCTGTGTAGATATTTCCATGTTTATACAGATGGCTGTGTAGATATTTCCATGTTTATACAGATGACTTTGTAGGTATTTCCATGTTTATACAGATGGCGGTGTAGGTATTTCCATGTCTATAGAGATAGCTGTGTAGATATTTCCATGTTTATACTGATAGCGGTATGGATATTTCCATGTTTATACAGATCACGGTGTAGATATTTCCATGTTTATACAGACAGCAGTGGAGATATTTCCATGTTTATACAGACAGCAGTGGAGATATTTCCATGTTTATACACATAGCGTTGTACATATTTCCATGTTTATAGAGACAGCGGTGTAGGTAATTCCATGTTTATACAGATAGCGGTGCAGATATTTCCATTTTTATACAGATGCCTATGCAGATATTTCCAAATTTATACAGAGGGCTCCATAGATATTTCCATGTTTATACAGATGTCAGTGTAGATTTTTCCATGTTCCTACACATGACTGTGTAGGTATTTCCATGTTTATACAGATGGCTTTGTAGATATTTCCATGTTTATAGAGATAGCGGTGTAGATATTTCCATGTTTATACAGATAGCGGTGTAAATATTTCCATGTTTATACCGATCGTGGTGTAGATATTTCCATGTTTATACAGATACCGGTGTAGAAATTTCCATGTTTATACAGACCGCAGTGTAGATATTTCCATGTTTATACAGATAGCGGTGTAGATATTTCCATGTTTGTACAGATGGCAGTGTTGACGTTTCCATCTATACACAGATTGCCGTATAGGTATTTCCATGTGTATATAGATGGCATTGTTCATATTTCCCTGTTTATACAGATGGTGGTGTAGATATTTCCATGTTTATACAGATGACTGTATAGGTATTTCCATGTTTTTACAGATGGCATTGTAGATATTTCCATGTTTATAGAGATAGCAGTGTAGATATTTCCATGTTTATACAGATAGCGGTGTAGATATTTCCATGTTTATAGAGATAGCGTCGTAGATATTTCCATATTTATACAGATAACGGTGTAGATATTTCCATGTTTATACAGATAGCAGTGTAAATATTTCCATGTTTATACAGATCACGGTGTAGATATTTCCAGGTTTATAGAGATAGCAGTGTAGATATTTCCATGTTTATACAGATAGCGGTTTAGCTATTTCCATGTTTATACAGACCGCGGTATAGATATTTCCATGTTTATACAGATAGCGGTGCAGATATTTCCATGTTTGTACAGATGGCGGTGTTGATATTTCCATCTATACTCAGATGCCCGTGTAGATATTTCCATGTTTATACAGAAGGTGGCGCAGAAATTTCCATGGATATGTAGAAGGCGGTGTAGATATTTCCATGTTTATACAGATAGCGGTGTAGATATTTCCATGTATATACAGATGGCTGTGTAGATATTTCCATGTTTATACAGATGGCTGTGTAGATATTTCCATGTTTATACAGATGACTTTGTAGGTATTTCCATGTTTATACAGATGGCGGTGTAGGTATTTTCATGTTTATAGAGATAGCTGTGTAGATATTTCCATGTTTATACTGAAAGCGGTATAGATATTTCCATGTTTATACAGATCACGGTGTAGATATTTCCATGTTTATACAGACAGCAGTTGAGATATTTCCATGTTTATACACATAGCGTTGTACATATTTCCATGTTTATAGAGACAGCGGTGTAGGTATTTCCATGTTTATACAGATAGCGGTGCAGATATTACAATGTTTATACAGATGCCTATGCAGATATTTCCATATTTATACAGAGGGCTCTGTAGATATTTCCATGTTTATATAGATGGCAGGGTAGATTTTTCCAGGTTCCTACACATGACTGTGTAGGTAGTTCCATGTTTATACAGATGGCTTTGTAGATATTTCCATGTTTATAGAGAGAGCGGTGTAGATATTTCCATGTTTATACAGATAGCGGTATAAATATTTCCATGTTTATACAGATCGTGGTGTAGATATTTCCATGTTTATACAGATACCGGTGTAGAAATTTCCATGTTTATACAGACCGCAGTGTAGATATTTCCATGTTTATACAGATAGCGGTGTAGATATTTCCATGTTTGTACAGATGGCAGTGTTGATGTTTCCATCTATACACAGATTGCCGTGTAGGTATTTCCATATTTTTACAGATGGCATTGTAGATATTTCCATGTTTATAGAGATAGCAGTGTAGATATTTCCATGTTTATACTGATGGCGGTGTAGATATTTCCATGTTTATAGAGATAGCGGTGTAGATATTTCCATATTTATACAGATAACGGTGTAGATATTTCCATGTTTATACAGATAGCAGTGTAAATATTTCCATGTTTATACAGATCACGGTGTAGATATTTCCAGGTTTATAGAGATAGCTGTGTAGATATTTCCATGTTTATACAGATAGCGGTGTAGATATTTCCATGTTTATAGAGATCGCGGTGTAGATATTTCCATGTTTATACAGTCAGCAGTGGAGATATTTCCATGTTTATACACATAGCCATGTACATATTTCCATGTTTATAGAGACAGCGGTGTAGGTATTTCCATGTTTATACAGATAGCGGTGCAGATATTTCCATGTTTATACAGATGCCTATGCAGATATTTCCATATTTATACAGAGGGCTCTGTAGATATTTCCATGTTTATACAGATGGCAGTGTAGATTTTTCCATGTTCCTACACATGACTGTGTAGGTATTTCCATGTTTATACAGATGGCTTTGTAGATATTTCCATGTTTATAGAGATAGCGGTGTAGATATTTCCATGTTTATACAGATAGCGGTGTAAATATTTCCATGTTTATACAGATCGTGGTGTAGATATTTCCATGTTTATACAGATACCGGTGTAGAAATTTCCATGTTTATACAGACCGCAGTGTAGATATCTCCATGTTTATACAGATAGCGGTGTAGATATTTCCATGTTTGTACAGATGGCGGTGTTGGTGTTTCCATCTATACACAGTTTGCCGTGTAGGTATTTCCATGTGTATACAGATGGCATTGTAGATATTCCCATGTTTATACAGATGGTGGTGTAGATATTTCCATGTTTATACAGATGACTGTATAGTTATTTCCATGTTTTTACAGATGGCATTGTAGATATTTCCAGGTTTATAGAGACAGCAATATAGATATTTCCATGTTTATACAGATGGCGGTGTAGATATTTCCATGTTTATAGAGATAGCGGTGTAGATATTTCCATATTTATACAGATAATGGTGTAGATATTTCCATGTTTATACAGATAGCAGTGTAAATATTTCCATGTTTATACAGATCACGGTGTAGATATTTCCAGGTTTATAGAGATAGCAGTGTAGATATTTCCATGTTTATACAGATAGCGGTTTAGCTATTTCCATGTTTATACAGACCGCATTGTAGATATCTCCATGTTTATACAGATAGCGGTGTAGATATTTCCATGTTTGTACAGATGGCGGTGTTGGTGTTTCCATCTATACACAGATTGCCGTGTAGGTATTTCCATGTGTATACAGATGGCATTGTACATATTTCCATGTTTATACAGATGGTGGTGTAGATATTTCCATGTTTATACAGATGACTGTATAGGTATTTCCATGTTTTTACAGATGGCATTGTAGATATTTCCATGTTTATAGAGATAGCAGTGTAGATATTTCCATGTTTATACTGATGGCGGTGTAGATATTTCCATGTTGATAGAGATAGCGGTGTAGATATTTCCATATTTATACAGTTAACGGTGTAGATATTTCCATGTTTATACAGATAGCAGTGTAAATATTTCCAAGTTTATACAGATCACGGTGTAGATATTTCCAGGTTTATAGAGATAGCTGTGTAGGTATTTCCATGTTTATACAGATAGCGGTGTAGATATTTCCATGTTTATAGAGATCGCGGTGTAGATATTTCCATGTTTATACAGTCAGCAGTGGAGATATTTCCATGTTAATACACATAGCCATGTACATATTTCCATGTTTATAGAGACAGCGGTGTAGGTATTTCCATGTTTATACAGATAGCGGTGCAGATATTTCCATGTTTATACAGATGCCTATGCAGATATTTCCATATTTATACAGAGGGCTCTGTAGATATTTCCATGTTTATACAGATGGCAGTGTAGATTTTTCCATGTTCCTACACATGACTGTGTAGATATTTCCATGTTTATACAGATGGCTTTGTAGATATTTCCATGTTTATAGAGATAGCGGTGTAGATATTTCCATGTTTATACAGATAGCGGTGTAAATATTTCCATGTTTATACATATCGTGGTGAAGATATTTCCATGTTTATACAGATACCGGTGTAGAAATTTCCATGTTTATACAGACTGCAGTGTAGATATCTCCATGTTTATACAGATAGCGGTGTAGATATTTCCATGTTTGTACGGATGGCGGTGTTGGTGTTTCGATCTATACACAGATTGCCGTGTAGGTATTTCCAAGTTTATACAGATGGCATTGTAGATATTTCCATGTTTAAACAGATGGTGTTGTAGATATTTCCATGTTTATACAGATGACTGTATAGGTATTTCCATGTTTTTACAGATGGCATTGTAGATATTTCCATGTTTATAGAGATAGCAGTGTAGATATTTCCATGTTTATACAGATGGCAGCGTAGATATTTCCATGTTTATAGAGATAGCGGTGTAGATATTTCCATATTTATACAGATAACGGTGTAGATATTTCCATGTTTATACATATAGCAGGGTAAATATTTCCATGTTTATACAGATCACGGTGTAGATATTTCCAGGTTTATAGAGATAGCAGTGTAGATATTTCCATGTTTATACAGATAGCGGTTTAGCTATTTCCATGTTTATACAGTCCGCGGTGTAGATATTTCCATGTTTATACAGATAGCGGTGCAGATATTTCCATGTTTGTACAGATGGCGGTGTTGATATTTCCATCTTTACACAGATGACCGTGTAGATATTTCCATGTTTATACAGAAGGCGGCACAGATATTTCCATGGATATGTAGAAGGCGGTGTAGATATTTCCATGTTTATACAGATAGCGGTGTAGATATTTCCATGTATATACAGATGGCTGTGTAGATATTTCCATGTTTATACAGATGGCTGTGTAGATATTTCCATGTTTATACAGATGACTTTGTAGGTATTTCCATGTTATACAGATGGCGGTGTAGGTATTTCCATGTTTATAGAGATAGCTGTGTAGATATTTCCATGTTTATACAGATAGCGGTGTAGATATTTCCATGTTTATAGAGATCGCGGTGTAGATATTTCCATGTTTATACAGACAGCAGTGGAGATATTTCCATGTTTATACACATAGCGGTGTACATATTTCCATGTTTATAGAGACAGCGGTGTAGGTATTTCCATGTTTATACAGAGAGCGGTGCAGATATTTCCATGTTTATACAGATGCCTATGCAGATATTTCCATATTTATACAGAGGGCTCTGTAGATATTTCCATGTTTATACAGATGGCAGTGTAGATTTTTCCATGTTCCTACACATGACTGTGTAGGTATTTCCATGTTTATACAGATGGCTTTGTAGATATTTCCATGTTTATAGAGACAGCGGTGTAGATATTTCCATGTTTATACACATAGCGGTTTAGCTATTTCCATGTTTATACAGACCGCGGTGTAGATATTTCTATGTTTATACAGATAGCGTTGCAGATATTTCCATGTTTGTAGAGATGGCGGTGTTGATATTTCCATCTATACACAGATGACCGTGTAGATATTTCCATGTTTATACAGAAGGAGGCGCAGATATTTCCATGGATATGTAGAAGTCGGTGTAGATATTTCCATGTTTATACAGATAGTGGTGTAGATATTTCCATGTATATACAGATGGCTGTGTAGATATTTCCATGTTTATACAGATGGCTAAGTAGATATTTCCATGTTTATACAGATGACTTTGTAGGTATTTCCATGTTTATACAGATGGCGGTGTAGGTATTTCCATGTTTATAGAGATAGCTGTGTAGATATTTCCATGTTTATACAGATAGCGGTGTAGATATTTCCATGTTTATAGAGATCACGGTGTAGATATTTCCATGTTTATACAGACCGCGTTGTAGATATTTCCATGTTTATACAGATAGCGGTGCAGATATTTCCATGTTTGTACAGATGGCGGTGTTGATATTTCCATCTATACACAGATGACCGTGTAGATATTTCCATGTTTATACAGAAGGCGGCGCAGATATTTCCATGGATATGTAGAAGGCGGTGTAGATATTTCCATGTTTATACAGATAGCGGAGTAGATATTTCCATGTATATACAGATGGCTGTGTAGATATTTCCATGTTTATACAGATGGCTAAGTAGATATTTCCATGTTTATACAGATGACTTTGTAGGTATTTCCATGTTTATACAGATGGCGGTGTAGGTATTTCCATGTTTATAGAGATAGCTGTGTAGATATTTCCATGTTTATACAGATAGCGGTGTAGATATTTCCATGTTTATAGAGATCGCGGTGTAGATATTTCCATGTTTATACAGACAGCAGTGGAGATATTTCCATGTTTATACACATAGCGGTGTACATATTTCCATGTTTATAGAGACAGCGGTGTAGTTATTTCCATGTTTATACAGATAGCGGTGCAGATATTTCCATGTTTATACAGATGCCTATGCAGATATTTCCATATTTATACAGAGGGCTCTGTAGATATTTCCATGTTTATACAGACGGCAGTGTAGATTTTTCCATGTTCCTACACATGACTGTGTAGGTATTTCCATGTTTATACAGATGGCTTTGTAGATATTTCCATGTTTATAGAGATAGCGGTGTAGATACTTCCATGTTTATAGAGATAGCGGTGTAAATATTTCCATGTCTATACAGATCGTGGTGTAGATATTTCCATGTTTATACAGATACCGGTGTAGAAATTTCCATGTTTATACAGACCGCAGTGTAGATATTTCCATGTTTATACAGATAGCGGTGTAGATATTTCCATGTCTCTACAGATGGCGGTGTTGATGTTTCCATCTATACACAGATTGCCGTGTAGGTATTTCCATGTGAATACAGATGGCATTGTAGATATTTCCATGTTTATACAGATGGTGGTGTAGATAGTTCCATGTTTATACAGATGACTGTATAGGTATTTCCATGTTTTTACAGATGGCATTGTAGATATTTCCATGTTTATAGAGATAGCAGTGTAGATATTTAAATGTTTATACAGATGGCGGTGTAGATATTTCCATGTTTATAGAGATAGCGGTGTATATATTTCCATATTTATACAGATAACGGTGTAGATATTTCCATGTTTATACAGATGACTTTGTAGGTATTTCCATGTTTATACAGATTGCGGTGTAAATATTTCCATGTTTATACAGATCGTGGTGTAGATATTTCCATGTTTATACAGATACCGGTGTAGAAATTTCCATGTTTATACAGACAGCAGTGTAGATATTTCCATGTTTATACAGATAGCGGTGTAGATATTTCCATGTCTCTACAGATGGCGGTGTTGATGTTTACATCTATACACAGATTGCCATGTAGGTATTTCCATGTCTATACAGATGGCATTGTAGATATTTCCATGTTTATACAGATGGTGGTGTAGATATTTCCATGTTCATACAGATGACTCCATAGGTATATCCATGTTTTTACAGATGGCATTGTAGATATTTCCATGTTTATAGAGATAGCAGTGTAGATATTTCCATGTTTATACGGATGGCGGTGTAGGTATTTCCATGTTTATAGAGATAGCGGTGTAGATATTTCCATATTTATACAGATAACGGTGTAGATATTTCCATGTTTATACAGATAGCAGTGTAAATATTTCCATGTTTATACAGATCACGGTGTAGATATTTCCAGGTTTATAGAGATAGCAGTGTGGATATTTCCATGTTTATACAGATAGCGGTTTAGTTATTTCCATGTTTATACAGACCGCGGTGTAGATATTTCCATGTTTATAGAGATAGCGGGGCAGATGTTTCCATGTTTTTACAGATGGCGGTGTTGATATTTCCATCTATACACAGATGACCGTGTAGATATTTCCATGTTTATACAGAAGGCGGCGCAGATATTTCCATGGATATGTAGAAGTCGGTGTAGATATTTCCAAGTTTATACTGATAGCGGTGTAGATATTTCCATGTATATACAGATGGCTGTGTAGATATTTCCATGTTTATACAGATGGCTGTGTAGATATTTCCATGTTTATACAGATGACTTTGTAGGTATTTCCATGTTATACAGATGGCGGTGTAGGTATTTCCATGTTTATAGAGATAGCTGTGTAGATATTTCCATGTTTATACAGATAGCGGTGTAGATATTTCCATGTTTATAGAGATCGCGGTGTAGATATTTCCATGTTTATACAGACAGCAGTGGAGATATTTCCATGTTTATACACATAGCGGTGTACATATTTCCATGTTTATAGAGACAGCGGTGTAGGTATTTCCATGTTTATACAGAGAGCGGTGCAGATATTTCCATGTTTATACAGATGCCTATGCAGATATTTCCATATTTATACAGAGGGCTCTGTAGATATTTCCATGTTTATACAGATGGCAGTGTAGATTTTTCCATGTTCCTACACATGACTGTGTAGGTATTTCCATGTTTATACAGATGGCTTTGTAGATATTTCCATGTTTATAGAGACAGCGGTGTAGATATTTCCATGTTTATACACATAGCGGTTTAGCTATTTCCATGTTTATACAGACCGCGGTGTAGATATTTCCATGTTTATACAGATAGCGTTGCAGATATTTCCATGTTTGTAGAGATGGCGGTGTTGATATTTCCATCTATACACAGATGACCGTGTAGATATTTCCATGTTTATACAGAAGGAGGCGCAGATATTTCCATGGATATGTAGAAGTCGGTGTAGATATTTCCATGTTTATACAGATAGTGGTGTAGATATTTCCATGTATATACAGATGGCTGTGTAGATATTTCCATGTTTATACAGATGGCTAAGTAGATATTTCCATGTTTATACAGATGACTTTGTAGGTATTTCCATGTTTATACAGATGGCGGTGTAGGTATTTCCATGTTTATAGAGATAGCTGTGTAGATATTTCCATGTTTATACAGATAGCGGTGTAGATATTTCCATGTTTATAGAGATCACGGTGTAGATATTTCCATGTTTATACAGACCGCGTTGTAGATATTTCCATGTTTATACAGATAGCGGTGCAGATATTTCCATGTTTGTACAGATGGCGGTGTTGATATTTCCATCTATACACAGATGACCGTGTAGATATTTCCATGTTTATACAGAAGGCGGCGCAGATATTTCCATGGATATGTAGAAGGCGGTGTAGATATTTCCATGTTTATACAGATAGCGGAGTAGATATTTCCATGTATATACAGATGGCTGTGTAGATATTTCCATGTTTATACAGATGGCTAAGTAGATATTTCCATGTTTATACAGATGACTTTGTAGGTATTTCCATGTTTATACAGATGGCGGTGTAGGTATTTCCATGTTTATAGAGATAGCTGTGTAGATATTTCCATGTTTATACAGATAGCGGTGTAGATATTTCCATGTTTATAGAGATCGCGGTGTAGATATTTCCATGTTTATACAGACAGCAGTGGAGATATTTCCATGTTTATACACATAGCGGTGTACATATTTCCATGTTTATAGAGACAGCGGTGTAGTTATTTCCATGTTTATACAGATAGCGGTGCAGATATTTCCATGTTTATACAGATGCCTATGCAGATATTTCCATATTTATACAGAGGGCTCTGTAGATATTTCCATGTTTATACAGACGGCAGTGTAGATTTTTCCATGTTCCTACACATGACTGTGTAGGTATTTCCATGTTTATACAGATGGCTTTGTAGATATTTCCATGTTTATAGAGATAGCGGTGTAGATACTTCCATGTTTATAGAGATAGCGGTGTAAATATTTCCATGTCTATACAGATCGTGGTGTAGATATTTCCATGTTTATACAGATACCGGTGTAGAAATTTCCATGTTTATACAGACCGCAGTGTAGATATTTCCATGTTTATACAGATAGCGGTGTAGATATTTCCATGTCTCTACAGATGGCGGTGTTGATGTTTCCATCTATACACAGATTGCCGTGTAGGTATTTCCATGTGAATACAGATGGCATTGTAGATATTTCCATGTTTATACAGATGGTGGTGTAGATAGTTCCATGTTTATACAGATGACTGTATAGGTATTTCCATGTTTTTACAGATGGCATTGTAGATATTTCCATGTTTATAGAGATAGCAGTGTAGATATTTAAATGTTTATACAGATGGCGGTGTAGATATTTCCATGTTTATAGAGATAGCGGTGTATATATTTCCATATTTATACAGATAACGGTGTAGATATTTCCATGTTTATACAGATGACTTTGTAGGTATTTCCATGTTTATACAGATTGCGGTGTAAATATTTCCATGTTTATACAGATCGTGGTGTAGATATTTCCATGTTTATACAGATACCGGTGTAGAAATTTCCATGTTTATACAGACAGCAGTGTAGATATTTCCATGTTTATACAGATAGCGGTGTAGATATTTCCATGTCTCTACAGATGGCGGTGTTGATGTTTACATCTATACACAGATTGCCATGTAGGTATTTCCATGTCTATACAGATGGCATTGTAGATATTTCCATGTTTATACAGATGGTGGTGTAGATATTTCCATGTTCATACAGATGACTCCATAGGTATATCCATGTTTTTACAGATGGCATTGTAGATATTTCCATGTTTATAGAGATAGCAGTGTAGATATTTCCATGTTTATACGGATGGCGGTGTAGGTATTTCCATGTTTATAGAGATAGCGGTGTAGATATTTCCATATTTATACAGATAACGGTGTAGATATTTCCATGTTTATACAGATAGCAGTGTAAATATTTCCATGTTTATACAGATCACGGTGTAGATATTTCCAGGTTTATAGAGATAGCAGTGTGGATATTTCCATGTTTATACAGATAGCGGTTTAGTTATTTCCATGTTTATACAGACCGCGGTGTAGATATTTCCATGTTTATAGAGATAGCGGGGCAGATGTTTCCATGTTTTTACAGATGGCGGTGTTGATATTTCCATCTATACACAGATGACCGTGTAGATATTTCCATGTTTATACAGAAGGCGGCGCAGATATTTCCATGGATATGTAGAAGTCGGTGTAGATATTTCCAAGTTTATACTGATAGCGGTGTAGATATTTCCATGTATATACAGATGGCTGTGTAGATATTTCCATGTTTATACAGATGGCTAAGTAGATATTTCCATGTTTATACAGATGACTTTGTAGGTATTTCCATGTTTATACAGATGGCGGTGTAGGTATTTCCATGTTTATAGAGATAGCTGTGTAGATATTTCCATGTTTATACAGATAGCGGTGTAGATATTTCCATGTTTATACAGATAGCGGTGTAGATATTTCCATGTTTATACAGACAGCAGTGGAGATATTTCCATGTTTATACACATAGCGGTGTACATATTTCCATGTTTATAGAGACCGCGGTGTAGTTATTTCCATGTTTATACAGATAGCGGTGCAGATATTTCCATGTTTATACAGATGCCTATGCAGATATTTCCATATTTATACAGAGGGCTCTGTAGATATTTCCATGTTTATACAGATGGCAGTGTAGATTTTTCCATGTTCCTACACATGACTGTGTAGGTATTTCCATGTTTATACAGATGGCTTTGTAGATATTTCCATGTTTATAGAGACAGCGGTGTAGATATTTCCATGTTTATACACATAGCGGTTTAGCTATTTCCATGTTTATACAGACCGTGGTGTAGATATTTCCATGTTTATACAGATAGCGTTGCAGATATTTCCATGTTTGTAGAGATGGCGGTGTTGATATTTCCATCTATACACAGATGACCGTGTAGATATTTCCATGTTTATACAGAAGGAGGCGCAGATATTTCCATGGATATGTAGAAGTCGGTGTAGATATTTCCATGTTTATACAGATAGTGGTGTAGATATTTCCATGTATATACAGATGGCTGTGTAGATATTTCCATGTTTATACAGATGGCTAAGTAGATATTTCCATGTTTATACAGATGACTTTGTAGGTATTTCCATGTTTATACAGATGGCGGTGTAGGTATTTCCATGTTTATAGAGATAGCTGTGTAGATATTTCCATGTTTATACAGATAGCGGTGTAGATATTTCCATGTTTATAGAGATCACGGTGTAGATATTTCCATGTTTATACAGACCGCGTTCTAGATATTTCCATGTTTATACAGATAGCGGTGCAGATATTTCCATGTTTGTACAGATGGCGGTGTTGATATTTCCATCTATACACAGATGACCGTGTAGATATTTCCATGTTTATACAGAAGGCGGCGCAGATATTTCCATGGATATGTAGAAGGCGGTGTAGATATTTCCATGTTTATACAGATAGCGGAGTAGATATTTCCATGTATATACAGATGGCTGTGTAGATATTTCCATGTTTATACAGATGGCTAAGTAGATATTTCCATGTTTATACAGATGACTTTGTAGGTATTTCCATGTTTATACAGATGGCGGTGTAGGTATTTCCATGTTTATAGAGATAGCTGTGTAGATATTTCCATGTTTATACAGATAGCGGTGTAGATATTTCCATGTTTATAGAGATCGCGGTGTAGATATTTCCATGTTTATACAGACAGCAGTGGAGATATTTCCATGTTTATACACATAGCGGTGTACATATTTCCATGTTTATAGAGACAGCGGTGTAGTTATTTCCATGTTTATACAGATAGCGGTGCAGATATTTCCATGTTTATACAGATGCCTATGCAGATATTTCCATATTTATACAGAGGGCTCTGTAGATATTTCCATGTTTATACAGACGGCAGTGTAGATTTTTCCATGTTCCTACACATGACTGTGTAGGTATTTCCATGTTTATACAGATGGCTTTGTAGATATTTCCATGTTTATAGAGATAGCGGTGTAGATACTTCCATGTTTATAGAGATAGCGGTGTAAATATTTCCATGTCTATACAGATCGTGGTGTAGATATTTCCATGTTTATACAGATACCGGTGTAGAAATTTCCATGTTTATACAGACCGCAGTGTAGATATTTCCATGTTTATACAGATAGCGGTGTAGATATTTCCATGTCTCTACAGATGGCGGTGTTGATGTTTCCATCTATACACAGATTGCCGTGTAGGTATTTCCATGTGAATACAGATGGCATTGTAGATATTTCCATGTTTATACAGATGGTGGTGTTGATAGTTCCATGTTTATACAGATAACTGTATAGGTATTTCCATGTTTTTACAGATGGCATTGTAGATATTTCCATGTTTATAGAGATAGCAGTGTAGATATTTAAATGTTTATACAGATGGCGGTGTAGATATTTCCATGTTTATAGAGATAGCGGTGTATATATTTCCATATTTATACAGATAACGGTGTAGATATTTCCATGTTTATACAGATGACTTTGTAGGTATTTCCATGTTTATACAGATTGCGGTGTAAATATTTCCATGTTTATACAGATCGTGGTGTAGATATTTCCATGTTTATACAGATACCGGTGTAGAAATTTCCATGTTTATACAGACAGCAGTGTAGATATTTCCATGTTTATACAGATAGCGGTGTAGATATTTCCATGTCTCTACAGATGGCGGTGTTGATGTTTACATCTATACACAGATTGCCATGTAGGTATTTCCATGTCTATACAGATGGCATTGTAGATATTTCCATGTTTATACAGATGGTGGTGTAGATATTTCCATGTTCATACAGATGACTCCATAGGTATATCCATGTTTTTACAGATGGCATTGTAGATATTTCCATGTTTATAGAGATAGCAGTGTAGATATTTCCATGTTTATACGGATGGCGGTGTAGGTATTTCCATGTTTATAGAGATAGCGGTGTAGATATTTCCATATTTATACAGATAACGGTGTAGATATTTCCATGTTTATACAGATAGCAGTGTAAATATTTCCATGTTTATACAGATCACGGTGTAGATATTTCCAGGTTTATAGAGATAGCAGTGTGGATATTTCCATGTTTATACAGATAGCGGTTTAGTTATTTCCATGTTTATACAGACCGCGGTGTAGATATTTCCATGTTTATAGAGATAGCGGGGCAGATGTTTCCATGTTTTTACAGATGGCGGTGTTGATATTTCCATCTATACACAGATGACCGTGTAGATATTTCCATGTTTATACAGAAGGCGGCGCAGATATTTCCATGGATATGTAGAAGTCGGTGTAGATATTTCCAAGTTTATACTGATAGCGGTGTAGATATTTCCATGTATATACAGATGGCTGTGTAGATATTTCCATGTTTATACAGATGGCTAAGTAGATATTTCCATGTTTATACAGATGACTTTGTAGGTATTTCCATGTTTATACAGATGGCGGTGTAGGTATTTCCATGTTTATAGAGATAGCTGTGTAGATATTTCCATGTTTATACAGATAGCGGTGTAGATATTTCCATGTTTATACAGATAGCGGTGTAGATATTTCCATGTTTATACAGACAGCAGTGGAGATATTTCCATGTTTATACACATAGCGGTGTACATATTTCCATGTTTATAGAGACAGCGGTGTAGTTATTTCCATGTTTATACAGATAGCGGTGCAGATATTTCCATGTTTATACAGATGCCTATGCAGATATTTCCATATTTATACAGAGGGCTCTGTAGATATTTCCATGTTTATACAGATGGCAGTGTAGATTTTTCCATGTTCCTACACATGACTGTGTAGGTATTTCCATGTTTATACAGATGGCTTTGTAGATATTTCCATGTTTATAGAGATAGCGGTGTAGATACTTCCATGTTTATAGAGATACCGGTGTAAATATTTCCATGTCTATACAGATCGTGGTGTAGATATTTCCATGTTTATACAGATACCGGTGTAGAAATTTCCATGTTTATACAGACCGCAGTGTAGATATTTCCATGTTTATACAGATAGCGGTGTAGATATTTCCATGTCTCTACAGATGGCGGTGTTGATGTTTCCATCTATACACAGATTGCCGTGTAGGTATTTCCATGTGAATACAGATGGCATTGTAGATATTTCCATGTTTATACAGATGGTGGTGTAGATAGTTCCATGTTTATACAGATGACTGTATAGGTATTTCCATGTTTTTACAGATGGCATTGTAGATATTTCCATGTTTATAGAGATAGCAGTGTAGATATTTAAATGTTTATACAGATGGCGGTGTAGATATTTCCATGTTTATAGAGATAGCGGTGTATATATTTCCATATTTATACAGATAACGGTGTAGATATTTCCATGTTTATACAGATGACTTTGTAGGTATTTCCATGTTTATACAGATTGCGGTGTAAATATTTCCATGTTTATACAGATCATGGTGTAGATATTTCCATGTTTATACAGATACCGGTGTAGAAATTTCCATGTTTATACAGACCGCAGTGTAGATATTTCCATGTTTATACAGATAGCGGTGTAGATATTTCCATGTCTCTACAGATGGCGGTGTTGATGTTTACATCTATACACAGATTGCCGTGTAGGTATTTCCATGTCTATACAGATGGCATTGTAGATATTTCCATGTTTATACAGATGGTGGTGTAGATATTTCCATGTTCATACAGATGACTCCATAGGTATATCCATGTTTTTACAGATGGCATTGTACATATTTCCATGTTTATAGAGATAGCAGTGTAGATATTTCCATGTTTATACGGATGGCGGTGTAGGTATTTCCATGTTTATAGAGATAGCGTTGTAGATATTTCCATATTTATACAGATAACGGTGTAGATATTTCCATGTTTATACAGATAGCAGTGTAAATATTTCCATGTTTATACAGATCACGGTGTAGATATTTCCAGGTTTATAGAGATAGCAGTGTGGATATTTCCATGTTTATACAGATAGCGGTTTAGTTATTTCCATGTTTATACAGACCGCGGTGTAGATATTTCCATGTTTATAGAGATAGCGGGGCAGATGTTTCCATGTTTTTACAGATGGCGGTGTTGATATTTCCATCTATACACAGATGACCGTGTAGATATTTCCATGTTTATACAGAAGGCGGCGCAGATATTTCCATGGATATGTAGAAGTCGGTGTAGATATTTCCAAGTTTATACTGATAGCGGTGTAGATATTTCCATGTATATACAGATGGCTGTGTAGATATTTCCATGTTTATACAGACGGCTGTGTAGATATTTCCATGTATATACAGATGACTTTGTAGGTATTTCCATGTTTATACAGATGGCGGTGTAGGTATTCCCATGTTTATAGACATAGCTGTGTAGATATTGCCATGTTTATACAGAGAGCCGTGAAGATATTTCCATGTTTATACAGATCACGGTGTAGATATTTCCATGTTTATACAGACAGCAGTGGAGATATTTCCATGTTTATACACATAGCGTTGTACATATTTCCATGTTTATAGAGACAGCAGTGTAGGTATTTCCATGTTTATACAGATAGCGGTGCAGATATTTCCATGTTTATACAGATGACTATGCAGATATTTCCATATTTATACACAGGGCTCTGTAGATATTTCCATGTTTATAAAGATGGCAGTGTAGATTTTTCCATGTTCCTACACATGACTGAGTAGGTATTTCCATGTTTATACAGATGGCTTTGTAGATATTTCCATGTTTATAGAGATAGCGGTGTAGATATTTCCATGTTTATACAGATAGCGGTGTAAATATTTCCATGTTTATACAGATCGTGGTGTAGATATTTCCATGTTTATACAGATACCGGTGTAGAAATTTCCATGTTTATACAGACCGCAGTGTAGATATCTCCATGTCTATACAGATAGCGGTGTAGATATTTCCATGTTTGTACAGATGGCGGTGTTGGTGTTTCCATCAATACACAGATTGCCGTGTAGATATTTCCATGTGTATACAGATGGCATTGTAGATATTTCCATGTTTATACAGATGGTGGTGTAGATATTTCCATGTTTATACAGATGACTGTATAGGTATTTCCATGTTTTTACAGATGGCATTGTAGATATTTCCATGTTTATAGAGATAGCAGTGTAGATATTTCCATGTTTATACAGATGGCGGTGTAGATATTTCCATGTTTATAGAGATAGCAGTGTAGATATTTCCATATTTATACAGATAACGGTGTAGATATTTCCATGTTTATACAGATAGCAGTGTAAATATTTCCATGTTTATACAGATCACGGTGTAGATATTTCCAGGTTTATAGAGATAGCAGTGTAGATATTTCCATGTTTATACAGATGGCTGTGTAGATATTTCCATGTTTATACAGATGACTTTGTAGGTATTTCCATGTTTATACAGATGGCTGTGTAGGTATTTCCATGTTTATAGAGATAGCTGTGTAGATATTTCCATGTTTATACAGATAGCGGTGTAGATATTTCCATGTTAAGACAGATCGCAGTGTAGATATTTCCTTGTGTATACAGACAGCAGTGGTGATATTACCATGTTTTTACACATAGCGGTGTACATATTTCCATGTTTATAGAGACAGCGGTGTAGGTATTTCCATGTTTATACAGATAGCCGTCCAGATATTTCCATGTATATACAGATGCCTATGCAGATATTTCCATATTTATACAGAGGGCTCTGTAGATATTTCCATGTTTATACAGATGGCAGTGTAGATTTTTCCATGTTCCTACACATGACTGTGTAGGTATTTCCATGTTTATACAGATGGCTTTGTAGATATTTCCATGTTTATAGAGATAGCGGTGTAGATATTTCCATGTTTATACAGATAGCGGTGTAAATGTTTCCATGTTTATACAGATCGTGGTGTAGATATTTCCATGTTCATACAGATACCGGCGTAGAAATTTCCATGTTTATACAGACCGCAGTGTATATATCTCCATGTTTATACAGATAGCGGTGTAGATATTTCCATGTTTATAGAGATAGCGGTGTATATATTTCCATATTTATACAGATAACGGTGTAGATATCTCCATGTTTATACAGATAGCGGTGTAGATATTTCCATGTTTGTACAGAGGGCGGTGTTGATGTTTCCATCTATACACAGATTGCCGTGTAGCTATTTCCATGTGTATACAGATGGCATTTTAGATATTTCCATGTTTATACAGATGGTGGTGTAGATATTTCCATGTTTATACAGATGACTGTATAGGTATTTCCATGTTTTTACAGATGGCATTGTAGATATTTCCATGTTTACAGAGATAGCAGTGTAGATATTTCCATGTTTATACAGATAGCGGTGTAGATATTTCCATGTTTATAGAGATAGCGGTGTAGATATTTCCAAATTTATACAGATAACGGTGTAGATATTTCCAAGTTTATACAGATAGCAGTGTAAATATTTCCATGTTTATACAGATCACGGTGTAGATATTTCCAGGTTTATAGAGATAGCAGTGTAGATATTTCCATGTTTATACAGATAGCGGTTTAGCTATTTCCAAGTTTATACAGACCGCGGTGTAGATATTTCCATGTTTATACAGATAGCGGTGTAGATATTTCCATGTTTGTACAGATGGCGGTGTTGCTGTTTCCATCTATACACAGATTACCGTGTTGGTATTTCCATGTGTATACAGATGGCATTGTAGATATTTCCATGTTTATACAGATGGTGGTGTAGTTATTTCCATGTTTATACAGATGACTCTATAGGTATTTCCATGTTTTTACAGATGGCATTGTAGATATTTCCATGTTTATAGAGATAGTGGTGTAAATATTTCCAAGTTTATAGAGATAGCGGTGTAGATATTTCCATATTTATACAGATAACGGTGTAGATATTTCCATGTTTATACAGATAGCAGTTTAAATATTTCCATGTTTATACAGATCATGGTGTAGATATTTCCAGGTTTATAGAGATAGCAGTGTAGATATTTCCATGTTTATACAGATAGCGGTTTAGCTATTTCCATGTTTATGCAGACCGCGGTGTAGATATTTCCATGTTTATACAGATAGCAGTGCAGATATTTCCATGTTTGTACAGATGGCGGTGTTGATATTTCCATCTATACACAGATGACCGTGTAGATATTTCCAAGTTTATACAGAACGTGGCGCAGATATTTCCATGGATATGTAGAAGGCGGTGTAGATATTTCCATGTTTATACAGATAGCGGTGTAGATATTTCCATGTTTATACAGATGGCTTTGTAGATATTTCCATGTTTATACAGATGACTTTGTAGGTATTTCCATGTTTATACAGATGGCGGTGTAGGTATTAACATGTTTATAGAGATAGCTATGTAGATATTTCCATGTTTATGCAGATAGCTGTGTAGATATTTCCATGTTTATACAGATCGCGGTGTAGATATTTCCATGTTTATACAGACAGCAGTGGAGATATTTCCATGTTTATACACATAGCGGTGTACATATTTCCATGTTTATAGAGACAGCAGTGTAGGTATTCCCATGTTTATACAGACAGCGGTGCAGATATTTCCATGTTTATACAGATGCGTATGCAGATATTTCCATATTTATACAGAGGGCTCTGTAGATATTTCCATGTTTATACAGATGGCAGTGTAGATTTTTCCATGTTCCTACACATGACTGTGTAGGTATTTCCATGTTTATACAGATGGCTTTGTAGATATTTCCATGTTTATAGAGATAGCGGTGTAGATATTTCCATGTTTATACAGATAGCGGTGTAGATATTTCCATGTTTATACAGATCGTGGTGTATATATTTCCATGTTTATACAGATACCGGTGTAGAAATTTCCATGTTTATACAGACCGCAGTGTAGATATTTCCATGTTTACACAGATAGCGGTGTAGATATTTCCATGTCTCTACAGTTGGCGGTGTTGATGTTTCCATCTATACACAGATTGCCGTGTAGGTATTTCCATGTGTATACAGATGGCATTGTAGATATTTCCATGTTTATACAGATGGTGGTGTAGATATTTCCATGTTTATACAGATGACTGTATAGGTATTTCCATGTTTTTACAGATGGCATTGTAGATATTTCCAAGTTTATAGAGATAGCAGTGTAGATATTTCCATGTTTATACAGATGGCGGTGTAGATATTTCCATGATTATAGAGATAGTGGTGTAAATATTTCCATGTTTATAGAGATAGCGGTGTAGATATTTCCATATTTATACAGATAACGGTGTAGATATCTCCATGTTTATACAGATAGCGGTGCAGATATTTCCATGTTTGTACAGATGGCGGTGGTGATATTTCCATCTATACACAGAAGACCGTGTAGATATTTCCATGTTTATACAGAAGGCAGCGCAGATATTTCCATGGATATGTAGAAGGCGGTGTAGATATTTCCATGTTTATACAGATAGCGGTGTAGAAATTTCCATGTTTATACAGACCGTAGTTTAGGTATTTCCATGTTTATACACATAGCGGTGTTGATATTTCCATGTTTGTACAGATGGCGGTGTAGATATTTCGATGTTTATAGAGATAGCAGTGGAGACATTTCCATGTTTATACAAATAGCGGTGTAGTTATTTCCATGTATATATAGATAGCGGTGTAGATATTTCCATGTATATACACATGGCTGTGTAGATATTTCCATGTTTATAGAGATGGCGGTGTAGATATTTCCATGTTTATACAGATGACTGTATAGGTATTTCCATGTTTTTACAGATGGCATTGTAGATATTTCCAAGTTTATAGAGATATCAGTGTAGATATTTCCCTGTTTATACAGATGGCGGTGTAGATATTTCCATGTTTATAGAGATAGTGGTGTAAATATTTCCACGTTTATAGAGATAGCGGTGTAGATATTTCCATATTTATACAGATAACGGTGTAGATATTTCCATGTTTATACAGATAGCAGTGTAAATATTTCCATGTTTATACAGATCACGGTGTAGATATTTCCAGGTTTATAGAGATAGCAGTGTAGATATTTCCATGTTTATACAGATACCGGTTTAGCTATTTCGATGTTTACACAGACCGCGGTGTAGATATTTCCATGTTTATACAGATAGCGGTGCAGATATTTCCATGTTTGTACAGATGGCGGTGTTGATATCTCCATCTTTTCACAGATGACCGTGTAGATATTTCCATGTTTAAACAGAAGGCGGCACAGATATTTCCATGGATATGTAGAAGGCGGTGTAGATATTTCGATGTTTATACAGATAGCGGTGTAGATATTTCCATGTATATACAGATGGCTGTGAAGATATTTCCATGTTTATACAGATGGCTGTGTAGATATTTCCATGTTTATACAGTTGACTTTGTAGATATTTCCATGTTTATACAGATGGCGGTGTAGGTATTTCCATGTTTATAGAGATAGCTGTGTAGATATTTCCATGTTTATACAGATAGCGGTGTAGATATTTCCATGTTTATACAGATCGCGGTGTAGATATTTCCATGTTTATACAGACAGCAGTGGAGATATTTCCATGTTTATACACATAGCGGTGTACATATTTCCATGTTTATAGAGACAGCGGTGTAGGTATTTCCATGTTTGTACAGATAGCGGTGCAGATATTTCCATGGTTATACAGATGCCTATGCAGATATTTCCATATTTATACAGCGGGCTCTGTAGATATTTCCATGTTTATACAGATGGCAGTGTAGATTTTTCCATGTTCCTACACATGACTGTGTAGGTATTTCCATGTTTATACAGATGGCTTTGTACATATTTCCATGTTTATAGAGATAGCGGTGTAGATATTTCCATGTTTATACAGATAGCAGTGTAAATATTTCCATGTTTATACAGATCGTGGTGTAAATATTTCCATGTTTATACAGATACCGGTGTAGAAATTTCCATGTTTATACAGACCGCAGTGTAGATATTTCCATGTTTATACAGATAGCGGTGTAGATATTTCCATGTCTCTACAGATGGCGGTGTTGATGTTTCCATCTATACACAGATTGCCGTGTAGGTATTTCCATGTGTATACAGATGGCATTGTAGATATTTCCATGTTTATACAGATGGTGGTGTAGTTATTTCCATGTTTATACAGATGACTGTATAGGTATTTCCATGTTTTTACAGATGGCATTGTAGATATTTCCATGTTTATAGAGATAGCAGTGTAGATATTTCCATGTTTATACAGATGGCGGTGTAGATATTTCCATGTTTATAGAGATAGCGGTGTATATATTTCAATATTTATACAGATAACGGTGTAGATATTTCCATGTTTATACAGATAGCGGTTTAGCTATTTCCATGTTTATACAGACCGCGGTGTAGATATTTCCGTGTTTATGCAGATTGTGGTGCAGATATTTCCATGTTTGTACAGATGGCGGTGTTGATATTTCCATCTATATACAGATGACCGTGTAAATATTTCCATGTTTATACAGAAGGCGGCGCAGATATTTCCATGGATATGTAGAAGGCGGTGTAGATATTTCCATGTTTATACAGATAGCGGTGTAGATATTTCCATATATATACAGATGGCTGTGTTGATATTTCCATGTTTATACAGATGGCTGTGTAGATATTTCCATGTTTATACAGATGACTTTGTAGGTATTTCCATGTTTATACAGATGGCGGTGTAGGTATTTCCATGTTTATAGAGATAGCTGTGTAGATATTTCCATGTTTATACAGATAGCGGTGTAGATATTTCCATGTTTATACAGATCGCGGTGTAGATACTTCCATGTTTATACAGACAGCAGTGGAGATATTTCCATGTTTATACACATAGCGGTGTACATATTTTCATGTTTATAGAGACAGCGGTGTAGGTATTTCCATGTTTATACATTTAGCGGTGCAGATATTTCCATGTTTATACAGATGCCTATGCAGATATTTCCATAATTATACAGAGGGCTCTGTAGATATTTCCATGTTTATACAGATGGCAGTGCAGATTTTTCCATGTTCCTACACATGACTGTGTAGTTATTTCCATGTTTATACAGATGGCTTTGAAGATATTTCCATGTTTATAGAGATAGCGGTGTAGATATTTCCATGTTTATACAGATAGCGGTGTAAATATTTCCATGTTTTTACAGATCGTGGTGTAGATATTTCCATGTTTATACAGATACCGGTGTAGAAATTTCCATGTTTATACAGACCGCAGTGTAGATATTTCCATGTTTATACACATAGCGGTGTTGACATTTCCATGTTTGTACAGATGGCTGTGCAGATATTTCGAAGTTTATAGAGATAGCAGTGGAGACACTTCCATGTTTATACAAATAGCGGTGTAGTTATTTCCATGTATATATAGATAGTGGTGAAGATATTTCCGTGTATATACACATGGCTGTGTAGATATTTCCATGTTTAAACAGATGGCGGTGTAGATATTTCCATGTTTATACAGATAACTTTGTAAATATTTCCATGTTTATACAGATGGCGGTGTAGATATTTCGATGTTTATAGAGATAGCAGTGGAGATATTTCCATGTTTATACAGATAGCGGTGTAGATATTTCCATGTTTATACTGATCACGGAGTAGATATTTCCATGTTTATAGAGATGGCGCTGTAGATATTTCCATGTTTATAGAGATAGCGGTGTAGATATTTCCATGTTTATACAGATAGCGGTGTAAATATTTCCATGTTTATACAGTTCGTGGTATAGTTATTTCCATGTTTATACAGATACCGGTGTAGAAATTTCCATGTTTATACAGACCGCAGTGTAGATATTTCCATGTTTATACAGATAGCGGTGTAGATATTTCCATGTTTGTACAGATGGCGGTGTTGCTGTTTCCATCTATACACAGATTGCCGTGTTGGTATTTCCAGGTGTATACAGATGGCATTGTAGATATTTCCATGTTTATACAGATGGTGGTGTAGATATTTCCATGTTTACACAGATGACTCTATAGGTATTTCCATGTTTTTACAGATGGCATTGTAGATATTTCCATTTTTATAGAGATAGCAGTGTAGATATTTCCATGTTTATACAGATGGTGGTGTAGATATTTCCGTGTTTATAGAGATAGCGGAGTACATATATCCATATTTATGCAGATCACGGTGTAGATATTTCCATGTTTATACAGATATCAGTGTAAATATTTCCATGTTTATACAGATCTCGGATTAGATATTTCCAGGTTTATAGAGATAGCAGTGTAGATATTTCCATGTTTATACAGATAGCGGTTTAGCTATTTCCATGTTTATACAGACCGCGGTGTAGATATTTCCATGTTTATACAGATAGCGGTGCAGATATTTCCATGTTTGTACAGATGGCGGTGTTGATATTTCCATCTATACACAGATGACCGTGTAGATATTTCCATGTTTATACAGAAGGAGGCGCAGATATTTCCATGGATATGTAGAAGTCGGTGTAGATATTTCCATGTTTATACAGATAGCGGTGTAGGTATTTCCATGTATATACAGATGGCTTTGTAGATATTTCCATGTTTATACAGATGGCTGTGTAGGTATTTCCATGTTTATACAGATGACTTTGTAGGTATTTCCATGTTTATACAGATGGCGGTGTAGGTATTTCCATGTTTATAGAGATAGCTGTGTAGATATTTCCATGTTTATACAGATAGCGTTGTAGAAATTTCCATGTTTATACAGATCGCAGTGTAGATATTTCCATGTTTATACAGACAGCAGTGGAGATATTTCCATGTTTTTACACATTGCGGTATACATATTTCCATGTTTATAGAGACAGCGGTGTAGGTATTTCCATGTTTATACAGATGCCTATGCAGATATTTCCATATTTATACAGAGGGCTCTGTAGATATTTCCATGTTTATACAGATGGCAGTGTAGATTTTTCCATGTTCCTACACATGACTGTGTAGGTATTTCCATGTTTATACAGATGGCTTGTAGATATTTCCATCTTTATAGAGATAGCGGTGTAGATATTTCCATGTTTATACAGATAGCGGTGTAAATATTTCCATGTTTATACAGATCGTGGTTTAGATATTTCCATGTTCATACAGATACCGGTGTAGAAATTTCCATGTTTATACAGACCGCAGTGTAGATATTTCCATGTTTATACAGATAGCGGTGTAGATATTTCCATGTTTGTACAGATGGCGGTGTTGCTGTTTCCATCTATACACAGATTGCCGTGTTGGTATTTCCAGGTGTATACAGAAGGCATTGTAGATATTTCCATGTTTATAGAGATGGTGGTGTAGATATTTCCATGTTTACACAGATGACTCTATAGGTATTTCCATGTTTTTACAGATGGCATTGTAGATATTTCCATTTTTATAGTGATAGCAGTGTAGATATTTCCATGTTTATACAGATGGTGGTGTAGATATTTCCGTGTTTATAGAGATAGCGGTGTAGATATTTCCATATTTATACAGATCACGGTGTAGATATTTCCATGTTTATACAGATAGCAGTGTAAATATTTCCATGTTTATACAGATCACGGTGTAGATATTTCCAGGTTTATAGAGATGGCAGTGTAGATATTTCCATGTTTATACAGATAGCGGTTTAGCTATTTCCATGTTTATACAGACCTCGGTGTAGATATTTCCATGTTTATACAGATAGCGGTGCAGATATTTCCATGTTTGTACAGATGGCGGTGTTGATATTTCCATCTATACACAGATGACCGTGTAGATATTTCCAAGTTTATAAAGAAGGCGGCGCAGATATTTCCATGGATATGTAGAAGGCGGTGTAGATATTTCCATGTTTATACAGATAGCGGTGTAGATATTTCCATGTATATACAGATGGCTCTGTAGATATTTCCATGTTTATACAGATGGTGGTGTAGATATTTCCATGTTTACACAGATGATTCTATAGGTATTTCCATGTTTTTACAGATGGCATTGTAGACATTTCCATTTTTATAGTGATAGCAGTGTAGATATTTCCATGTTTATACAGATGGTGGTGTAGATATTTCCGTGTTTATAGAGATAGCGGTGTAGATATTTCCATATTTATACAGATCACGGTGTAGATATTTCCATGTTTATACAGATAGCAGTGTAAATATTTCCATGTTCATACAGATCACGGTGTAGATATTTCCAGGTTTATAGAGATGGCAGTGTAGATATTTCCATGTTTATACAGATAGCGGTTTAGCTATTTCCATGTTTATACAGACCGCGGTGTAGATATTTCCATGTTTATACAGATAGCGGTGCAGATATTTCCATGTTTGTACAGATGGCGGTGTTGATATTTCCATCTATACACAGATGACCGTGTAGATATTTCCAAGTTTATAAAGAAGGCGGCGCAGATATTTCCATGGATATGTAGAAGGCGGTGTAGATATTTCCATGTTTATACAGATAGCGGTGTAGATATTTCCATGTATATACAGATGGCTCTGTAGATATTTCCATGTTTATACAGATGGCTTTGTAGATATTTCCATGTTTATACAGATGACTTTGTAGGTATTTCCATGTTTATACAGATGGCGGTGTAGGTATTAACATGTTTATAGAGATAGCTGTGTAGATATTTCCATGTTTATACAGATAGCGGTGTAGATATTTCCATGTTTATACAGATCGCGGTGTAGATATTTCCATGTTTATACAGACAGCAGTGGAGATATTTCCATGTTTATACACATAGCGGTGTACATATTTCCATGTTTATAGAGACAGCAGTGTAGGTATTTCCATGTTTATACAGACAGCGGTGCAGATATTTCCATGTTTATACAGATGCGTATGCAGATATTTCCATATTTATACAGAGGGCTCTGTAGATATTTCCATGTTTATACAGATGGCAGTGTAGAGTTCTCCATGTTCCTACACATGACTGTGTAGGTATTTCCATGTTTATACAGATGGCTTTGTAGATATTTCCATGTTTATAGAGATAGCGGTGTAGATATTTCCATGTTTATACAGATAGCGGTGTAGATATTTCCATGTTTATAAAGATCGTGGTGTATATACTTCCATGTTTATACAGATACCGGTGTAGAAATTTCCATGTTTATACAGACCACAGTGTAGATATTTCGATGTTTACACGGATAGCGGTGTAGATATTTCCATGTCTCTACAGTTGGCGGTGTTGATGTTTCCATCTATACACAGATTGACGTGTAGGTATTTCCATGTGTATACAGATGGCATTGTAGATATTTCCATGTTTATACAGATGGTGGTGTAGATATTTCCATGTTTATACAGATGACTGTATGGGTATTTCCATGTTTCTACAGATGGCATTGTAGATATTTCCATGTTTATAGAGATAGCAGTGTAGATATTTCCATGTTTATACAGATGGCGGTGTAGATATTTCCATGTTTATAGAGATAGCGGTTTAGCTATTTCCATGTTTATACAGATGACTGTATAGGCATTTCCATGTTTCTACAGATGGCATTGTAGATATTTCCATGTTTATAGAGATATCAGTGTAGATATTTCCAGGTTTATACAGAGAGCAGTGTAAATATTTCCATGTTTATACAGATCACGGTGTAGATATTTCCAGGTTTATAGAGATAGCAGTGTAGATATTTCCATGTTTATACAGATAGCGGTTTCGCTATTTCCATGTTTATACAGACCGCGGTGTAGATATTTCCATGTTTATACAGATAGTGGTGCAGATATTTCCATGTTTGTACAGATGGCGTTGTTGATATTTCCATCTATACACAGATGACCGTGTAGATATTTCCATGTTTATACAGAAGGTGGTGCAGATATTTCCATGGATATGTAGAAGGCGGTGTAGATATTTCCATGTTTATACAGATAGCGGTGTAGATATTTCCATGTATATACAGATGGCTGTGTGGATATTTCCATGTTTATACAGATGGCTGTGTAGATATTTCCATGTTTATACAGATGACTTTGTAGGTATTTCCATGTTTATACAGATAGCGGTGTAAATATTTCCATGTTTATACAGATCGTGGTGTAGATATTTCCATGTTTATACAGATACCGGTGTAGAAATTTCCATGTTTATACAGACAGCAGTGTAGATATTTCCATGTTTATACAGATAGCGGTGTAGATATTTCCATGTCTGTACAGATGGCGGTGTTGATGTATCCATCTATACACAGATTGCCGTGTAGGTATTTCCATGTGTATACAGATTGCATTGTAGGTATTTCCATGTTTATACAGATGGTGGTGTAGATATTTCCATGTTTATACAGATGACAGTATTGGTATTTCCATGTTTTTACAGATGTCATTGTGGGTATTTCCATGTTTATAGAGATAGCAGTGTAGATATTTCCATGTTTGTACAGATGGCGGTGTAGATATTTCCATGTTTATAGAGATAGTGGTGTAAATATTTCCATGTTTATAGAGATAGCGGTGTAAATATTTCCATATTTATACAGATAACGGTGTAGATATTTCCATGTTTATACAGATAGCGGTTAAGCAATTTCCATGTTTATTCAGATGACTGTATAGGCATTTCCATGTTTTTACAGATGGCATTGTAGATATTTCCATGTTTATAGAGATAGCAGTGTAGATATTTCCATGTTTATACAAATGGCGGTGTAGATATTTCCGTGTTTATAGAGATAGCGGTGTAGATATTTCCATATTTATACAGATAATGGTGTAGATATTTCCATGTTTATACAGATAGCAGTGTAAATATTTCCATGTTTATAGAGATCACGGTGAAAATATTTCCAGGTTTATAGAGATAGCAATGTAGATATTTCCATGTGTATACAGATGGCGGTGTAGATATTTCCGTGTTTATAGAGATAGCAGTGTAGATATTTCCATATTTATACAGATAACGGTGTAGATATTTCCATGCTTATACAGAGAGCAGTGTAAATATTTCCATGTTTATAAAGATCACGGTGTAGATATTTCCAGGTTTATAGAGATAGCAGTGTAGTTATTTCCATGTTTACACAGATAGCGGTTTAGCTATTTCCATGTTTATACAGACCGCAGTGCAGATATCTCCATGTTTATACAGACAGCGGTGCAGATATTTCCATGTTTGTACAGATGGCGGTGTTGATATTTCCATCTTTACACAGATGACCGTGTAGATATTTCCATGTTTATACAGAAGGAGGCGCAGATATTTCCATGGATATGTAGAAGTCGGTGTAGATATTTCCATGTTTACACAGATAGCGGTGTAGATATTTCCATGTATATACAGATGGCTGTGTAGATATTTCCATGTTTATACAGATGGCTGTGTAGATATTTCCATGTTTATACAGATGACTTTGTAGGTATTTCCATGTTTATACAGATGGCGGTGTAGGTATTTCCATGTTTATAGAGATAGCTGTGTAGATATTTCCATGTTTATACAGATAGCGTTGTAGATATTTCCATGTTTATACAGATCGCAGTGTAGATATTTCCATGTTTATACAGACAGCAGTGGAGATATTTCCATGTTTTTACACATTGCGGTGTACATATATCCATGTTTATAGAGACAGCGGTGTAGGTATTTCCATGTTTATACAGATGCCTATGCAGATATTTCCATATTTATAGAGAGGGCTCTGTAGATATTTCCACGTTTATACAGATGGCAGTGTAGATTTTTCCATGTTCCTACACATGACTGTGTAGGTATTTCCATGTTTATACAGATGGCTTGTAGATATTTCCAGGTTTATAGAGATAGCGGTGTAGATATTTCCATGTTTATACAGATAGCGGTGTAAATATTTCCATGTTTATACAGATCGTGGTTTAGATATTTCCATGTTCATACAGATACCGGTGTAGAAATTTCCATGTTTATACAGACCGCAGTGTAGATTTCTCCAAGTTTATACAGATAGCGGTGTAGATATTTCCATGTTTGTACAGAGGGCGGTGTTGATGTTTCCCTCTATACACAGATTGCCGTGTAGGTATTTCCATGTGTATACAGATGGCATTGTAGGTATTTCCATGTTTATACAGATGGTGGTGTAGATATTTCCATGTTTATACAGATGACTGTATAGGTATTTCCATGTTTTTACAGATGGCATTGTAGATATTTCCATGTTTATAGAGATAGCAGTGTAGATATTTCCATGTTTATACAGATGGCGGTGTAGATATTTCCATGTTTATAGAGATAGCAGTGTAGATATTTACATATTTATACACATAATGGTGTAGATATTTCCATGTTTACTCAGATAGCAGTGTAAATATTTCCATTTTTATACAGATCACGGTGTAGATATTTCCAGGTTTATAGAGATAGCAGTGTAGATATTTCCATGTTTATACTGATAGCGGTTTAGCTATTTCCATGTTTATACAGACCGCGGTGTAGGTATTTCCATGTTTATACAAAGAGCGGTGCAGATATTTCCATGTTTGTACAGATGGCGGTGTTGATATTTCCATCTATACACAGATGACCGTGTAGATATTTCCATGTTTATACAGAAGGCGGCGCAGATATTTCCATGGATATGTAGAAGGCGGTGTAGATATTTCCAGGTTTATACAGATAGCGGTGTAGATATTTCCATGTATATACAGATGGCCGTGTAGATATTTCCATGTTTATACAGATGGCTGTGTAGATATTTCCATGTTTATACAGATGACTTTGTTGGTATTTCCATGTTTATACAGATGGCGGTGTAGGTATTTCCATGTTTATAGAGATAGCTGTGTAGATATTTCCATGTTTATACAGATAGCGGTGTAGATATTTCCATGTTTATACAGATCGCGGTGTAGATATTTCCATGTTTATACAGACAGCAGTGGAGATATTTCCATGTTTATACACATAGCGGTGTACATATTTCCATGTTTATAGAGACAGCGGTGTAGGTATTTCCATGTTTATACAGATAGCGGTGCAGATATTTCCATGTTTATACAGATGCCTATGCAGATATTTCCATATTTATACAGAGGGCTCTGTAGATATTTCCATGTTTATACAGATGGCAGTGTAGATTTTTCCATGTTCCTACACATGACTGTGTAGGTATTTCCATGTTTATACAGATGGATTTGTAGATATTTCCATGTTTATAGAGATAGCAGTGTAGATATTTCCATGTTTATACAGATAGCAGTGTAAATATTTCCATGTTTATACAGATCGTTGGGTAGATATTTCCATGTTTATACAGATACCGGTGTAGAAATTTCCATGTTTATACAGACCGCAGTGTAGATATTTCCATGTTTATACAGATAGCGGTGTAGATATTTCCATGTCTCTACAGATGGCGGTGTTGATGTTTCCATATATACACAGATTGCCGTGTAGGTATTTCCATGTGTATACAGATGGCATTGTAGATATTTCCATGTTTATACAGATGGTGTTGTAGATATTTCCATGTTTATACAGTTGACTGTATAGGTATTTCCATGTTTTTACAGATGGCATTGTAGATATTTCCATGTTTATAGAGATAGTAGTGTAAATATTTCCATGTTTATACAGATGGCGGTGTAGATATTTCCATGTTTATAGAGATAGCGGTGTATATATTTCCATATTTATACAGATAACGGTGTAGATATTTCCATGTTTATACAGATAGCGGTTTAGCTATTTCCATGTTTATACAGACCGCGGTGTATATATTTCCATGTTTATACAGATAGCGGTGCAGATATTTCCATGTTTGTACAGATGGCGGTGTTGATATTTCCATCTATACACAGATGAACGTGTAGATATTTCCATGTTTATACAGAAGGAGGCGCCGATATTTCCATGGATATGTAGAAGTCGGTGTAGATATTTCCATGTTTATACAGATAGCGGTGTAGATATTTCCATGTATATACCGATGGCTGTGTAGATATTTCCATGTTTATACAGATGGCTGTGTAGATATTTCCATGTTTATACAGATGACTTTGTAGGTATTTCCATGTTTATACAGATGGCGGTGTAGGTATTTCCATGTTTATAGAGATAGCTGTGTAGATATTTCCATGTTTATACAGATAGCGGTGTAGATATTTCCATGTTTATACAGATCGCGGTGTAGATACTTCCATGTTTATACAGACAGCAGTGGAGATATTTCCATGTTTATACACATAGCGGTGCACATATTTCCATGTTTATAGAGACAGCGGTGTAGGTATTTCCATGTTTATACATTTAGCGGTGCAGATATTTCCATGTTTATACAGATGCCTATGCAGATATTTCCATAATTATACAGAGGGCTCTGTAGATATTTCCATGTTTATAAAGATGGCAGTGCAGATTTTTCCATGTTCCTACACATGACTGTGTAGTTATTTCCATGTTTATACAGATGGCTTTGAAGATATTTCCATGTTTATAGAGATAGCGGTGTAGATATTTCCATGTTTATACAGATAGCGGTGTAAATATTTCCATGTTTATACAGATCGTGGTGTAGATATTTCCATGTTTATACAGATACCGGTGTAGAAATTTCCATGTTTATACAGACCACAGTGTAGATATTTCCATGTTTATACACATAGCGGTGTTGACATTTCCATGTTTGTACAGATGGCTGTGCAGATATTTCGATGTTTATAGAGATAGCAGTGGAGACACTTCCATGTTTATACAAATAGCGGTGTAGTTATTTCCATGTATATATAGATAGCGGTGTAGATATTTCCATGTATATACACATGGCTGTGTAGATATTTCCATGTTTATACAGATGGCGGTGTAGATATTTCCATGTTTATACAGATAACTTTGTAAATATTTCCATGTTTATACAGATGGCGGTGTAGATATTTCGATGTTTATAGAGATAGCAGTGGAGATAATTCCATTTTTATACAGATAGCGGTGTAGATATTTCCATGTTTATACTGATCACGGTGTAGATATTTCCATGTTTATAGAGATGGCGGTGTAGATATTTCCATGTTTATAGAGATAGCGGTGTAGATATTTCCATGTTTATACAGATAGCGGTGTAAATATTTCCATGTTTATACAGATCGTGGTATAGTTATTTCCATGTTTATACAGATACCGGTGTAGAAATTTCCATGTTTATACAGACCGCAGTGTAGATATTTCCATGTTTATACAGATAGCGGTGTAGATATTTCCATGTTTGTACAGATGGCGGTGTTGCTGTTTCCATCTATACACAGATTGCCGTGTTGGTATTTCCAGGTGTATACAGATGGCATTGTAGATATTTCCATGTTTATACAGATGGTGGTGTAGATATTTCCATGTTTACAAAGATGACTCTATAGGTATTTCCATGTTTTTACAGATGGCATTGTATATATTTCCATTTTTATAGAGATAGCAGTGCAGATATTTCCATGTTTATACAGATAGTGGTGTAGATATTTCCGGGTTTATAGAGATAGCGGTGCAGATATTTCCAGATTTATACAGATCACGGTGTAGATATTTCCATGTTTCTACAGATAGCAGTGTAAATATTTCCATGTTTATACAGATCACGGTTTAGATATTTCCAGGTTTATAGAGATAGCAGTGTAGATATTTCCATGTTTATACAGATAACGGTTTAGCTATTTCCATGTTTATACAGACCGCGGTGTAGATATTTCCATGTTTATACAGATAGCGGTGCAGATATTTCCATGTTTGTACAGATGGCGGTGTTGATATTTCCATCTATACACAGATGACCGTGTAGATATTTCCATGTTTATACAGAAGGAGGCGCAGATATTTCCATGGATATGTAGAAGTCGGTGTAGATATTTCCATGTTTATACAGATAGCGGTGTAGATATTTCCATGTATATACAGATGGCTGTGTAGATATTTCCATGTTTATACAGATGGCTGCGTAGATATTTCCATGTTTATACAGATGACTTTGTAGGTTTTTCCATGTTTATACAGATGGCGGTGTAGTTATTTCCATGTTTATAGAGATAGCTGTGTAGATATTTCCATGTTTTTACAGAAAGCGTTGTAGATATTTCCATGTTTATACAGATCGCAGTGTAGATATTTCCATGTTTATACAGACAGCAGTGGAGGTATTTCCATGTTTTTACACATTGCGGTGTATATATTTCCATGTTTATAGAGACTGCGGTGTAGGTATTTCCATGTTTATACAGATGCCTATGCAGATATTTCCATATTTATACAGAGGGCTCTGTAGATATTTCCATGTTTATACAGATGGCAGTGTAGATTTTTCCATGTTCCTACACATGACTGTGTAGGTATTTCCATGTTTATACAGATGGCTTGTAGATATTTCCATGTTTATAGAGATAGCGGTGTAGATATTTCCATGTTTATACAGATAGCGGTGTAAATATTTCCATGTTTATACAGATCGTGGTTTAGATATTTCCATGTTCATACAGATACCGGTGTAGAAATTTCCATGTTTTTACAGACCGCAGTGTAGATATTTCCATGTTTATACAGATAGCGGTGTAGATATTTCCATGTTTGTACAGATGGCGGTGTTGCTGTTTCCATCTATACACAGATTGCCGTGTTGGTATTTCCAGGTGTATACAGATGGCATTGTAGATATTTCCATGTTTATACAGATGGTGGTGTAGATATTTCCATGTTTACACAGATGACTCTATAGGTATTTCCATGTTTTTACAGATGGCATTGTAGATATTTCCATTTTTATAGAGATAGCAGTGTAGATATTTCCATGTTTATACAGATGGCTGTGTAGATATTTCCATGTTTATACAGATGACTTTGTAGGTATTTCCATGTTTATACAGATGGCGGTGTAGGTATTTCCATGTTTATAGAGATAGCTGTGTAGATATTTCCATGTTTATACAGATAGCGGTGTAGATATTTCCATGTTTATACAGATCACGGTGTAGATATTTCCAGGTTTATACAGATGGCAGTGTAGATATTTCCATGTTTATACAGATAGCGGTTTAGCTATTTCCATGTTTATACAGACTGCGGTGTAGATATTTCCATGTTTATACAGATAGCGGTGCAGATATTTCCTTGTTTGTACAGATGGCGGTGTTGATATTTCCATCTATACAGAGATGACCGTGTAGATATTTCCATGTTTATACAGAAGGAGGCGCAGATATTTCCATGGATATGTAGAAGTCGGTGTAGATATTTCCATGTTTATACAGATAGCGGTGTAGATATTTCCATGTATATACAGATGGCTGTGTAGATATTTCCATGTTTATACAGATGGCTGTGTAGATATTTCCATGTTTATACAGATGACTTTGTAGGTATTTCCATGTTTATACAGATGGCGTTGTAGGTATTTCCATGTTTATAGAGATAGCAGTGTAGATATTTCCATGTTTATACAGATAGCGTTGTAGATATTTCCATGTTTATACAGACAGCAGTGGAGATATTTCCATGTTTTTACACATTGCGGTGTACATATTTCCATGTTTATAGAGACAGCGGTGTAGATATTTCCATGTTTATACAGATCGCGGTGTAGATACTTCCGTGTTTATACCGACAGCAGTGGAGATATTTCCATGTTTATACACATAGCGGTGTACATATTTCCATGTTTATAGAGACAGCGGTGTAGGTATTTCCATGTTTATACAGATAGCGGTGCAGATATTTCCATGTTTATACAGATGCCTATGCAGATATTTCCATAATTATACAGAGGGCTCTGTAGATATTTCCATGTTTATACAGATGGCAGTGCAGATTTTTCAAGGTTCCTACACATGACTGTGTAGGTATTTCCATGTTTATACAGATGGCTTTGAAGATATTTCCATGTTTATAGAGATAGCGGTGTAGATATTTCCATGTTTATACAGATAGCGGTGTAAATATTTCCATGTTTATACAGATCGTGGTGTAGATATTTCCATGTTTATACAGATACCAGTGTAGAAATTTCCATGTTTATACAGACCGCAGTGTAGATATTTCCATGTTTGTACAGATGGCGGTGTAGATATATTGATGTTTTTAGAGATAGCAGTGGAGACATTTCCATGTTTATACAAATAGCGTTGTAGTTATTTCCATGTTTATATAGATAGCGGTGTAGATATTTCCATGAATATACGCATGGCTGTGTTGATATTTCCATGTTTATAGAGATGGCGGGGTAGATATTTCCATGTTTATACAGATAACTTTGTAAGTATTTCCATGTTTATACAGATGGCGGTGTAGATATTTCAATGTTTATAGAGATAGCAGTGGAGATATTTCCATGTTTATACAGATAGCGGTGTACATATTTCCATGTTTATACTGATCACGATGTAGATATTTCCATGTTTATAGAGATGGCGGTGTAGATATTTCCATGTTTATAGAGATAGCGGTGTAGATATTTCCATGTTTATACAGATAGCGGTGTAGATATTTCCATGTTTTTGCAAATCGTGGTGTAGATATTTCCATGTTTATACAGATACCGGTGTAGAAATTTCCATGTTTATACAGACCGCAGTGTAGATATTTCCATGTTTATACAGATAGCAGTGTAGATATTTCCATGTTTGTACAGTTGGCGGTGTTGCTGTTTCCATCTATACACAGATTGCCGTGTTGGTATTTCCATGTGTATACAGATGGCATTGTAGATATTTCCATGTTTATACAGATGGTGGTGTAGATATTTCCATGTTTATACAGATGACTGTATAGGTATTTCCAGGTTTTTACAGATGGCATTGTAGATATTTCCATGTTTATAGAGATAGCAGTGTAGATATTTCCATGTTTATACAGATGGCGGTGTAGTTATTTCCGTGTTTATAGAGATAGCGGTGTAGATATTTCCATATTTATACAGATAACGGTGTAGATATTTTCGTGTTTATACAGATAGCAGTGTAAATATTTCCATGTTTATACAGATCACGGTGTAGATATTTCCAGGTTTATAGAGATAGCAGTGTAGATATTTCCATGTTTATACAGATAGCGGTTTAGCTATTTCCATGTGTATACAGACCGCGGTGTAGATATTTCCATGTTTATACAGATAGCGGTGCAGATATTTCCATGTTTGTACAGATGGCGGTGTTGATATTTCCATCTATAGACAGACGACCGTGTAGATATTTCCATGTTTACACAGAAGGCGGCGCAGATATTTCCATGGATATGTATAAGGCGGTGTAGATATTTCCATGTTTATACAGATAGCGGTGTAGATATTTCCATGTATATACAGATGGCTGTGTAGATATTTCCATGTTTATACAGATAGCGGTATAGATATTTCCATGTTTATACAGATCGCGGTGTAGATACTTCCATGTTTATACAAACAGCAGTGGAGATATTTCCATGTTTATACTCATAGTGGTGTACATATTTCCATGTTTATAGAGACAGCGGTGTAGTTTTTTCCATGTTTATACAGATAGCATTGCAGATATTTCCATGTTTATACAGATTCCTATGCAGATATTTCCATATTTATACAGAGTGCTCTGTAGATATTTCCATGATTATACAGATGGCAGTGTAGATTTTTCCATGTTCCTACACATGACTGTGTAGGTATTTCCATGTTTATACAGATGGCTTTGTAGATATTTCCATGTTTATAGAGATAGCGGTGTAGATATTTCCATGTTTATACAGATAACGGTGTAAATATTTCCATGTTTATAAAGATCGTGGTGTAGATATTTCCATATTTACACAGATACCGGTGTAGAAATTTCCATGTTTATACAGACCGCAGTGTAGATATTTCCATGTTTGTACAGATGGCGGTGTAGATATATTGATGTTTTTAGAGATAGCAGTGGGGACATTTCCATGTTTATACAAATAGCGTTGTAGTTATTTCCATGTTTATATAGATAGCGGTGTAGATATTTCCATGTATATACACATGGCTGTGTAGATATTTCCATTTTTATGGAGATGGCGGTGTAGATATTTCCATTTTTATACAGATAACTTTGTAAGTATTTCCATGTTTATACAGATGGCGGTGTAGATATTTCAATGTTTATAGAGATAGCAGTGGAGATATTTCCATGTTTATACAGATAGCGGTGTACATATTTCAATGTTTATACTGATCACGGTGTAGATATTTCCATGTTTATAGAGATGGCGGTGTAGATATTTCCATGTTTATAGAGATAGCGGTGTAGATATTTCCATGTTTATACAGATAGCAGTGTAGATATTTCCATGTTTATTCAGATCGTGGTGTAGATATTTCCATGTTTATACAGATACCGGTGTAGAAATTTCCATGTTTATACAGACCGCAGTGTAGATATTTCCATGTTTATACAGATAGCGGTGTAGATATTTCCATGTTTGTACAGTTGGCGGTGTTGCTGTTTCCATCTATACACAGATTGCCTTGTTGGTATTTCCATGTGTATACAGATGGCATTGTAGATATTTCCATGTTTATACAGATGGTGGTGTAGATATTTCCATGTTTATACAGATGACTGTATAGGTATTTCCATGTTTTTACAGATGGCATTGTAGATATTTCCATGTTTATAGAGATAGCAATGTAGGTATTTCCATGTTTATACAGATGGCGGTGTAGATATTTCCGTGTTTATAGAGATAGCGGTGTAGATATTTCCATATTTATACAGATAACGGTGTAGATATTTCCATGTTTATACAGATAGCAGTGTAAATATTTCCATGTTTATACAGATCACGGTGTAGGTATTTCCAGGTTTATAGAGATAGCTGTGTAGATATTTCCATGTTTATACAGATAGCTGTTTAGCTATTTCCATGTGTATACAGACCGCGGTGTAGATATTTCCATGTTTATACAGATAGCGGTGCAGATACTTCCATGTTTGTACAGATGGCGTTGTTGATATTTCCATCTTTACACAGATGACCGTGTAGATATTTCCATGTTTATACAGAAGGCGGCGCAGATATTTCCATGGATATGTAGAAGGCGGTGTAGATATTTTCACGTTTATACAGATAGCGGTGTAGATATTTCCATGTATATACAGATGGCTGTGTAGATATTTCCATGTTTATACAGATGGCTGTGTAGATATTTCCATGTTTATACAGATGACTTTGTAGCTATTTCCATGTTTATACAGATGGCGGTGTAGGTATTTCCATGTTTATAGAGAAAGCTGTGTAGATATTTCCATGTTTATACAGATAGCGGTGTAGATATTTCCATGTTTATACAGATCGTGGTGTAGATATTTCCATGTTTATACAGACAGCAGTGGAGATATTTCCATGTTTATACACATAGCGGTGTACATATTTCCATGTATATAGAGACAGCGGTGTAGTTATTTCCATGTTTATACAGATAGCGGTGCAGATATTTCCATGTTTATACAGATGCCTATGCAGATATTTCCATACTTATACAGAGGGCTCTGTACATATTTCTATGTTTATATAGATGGCAGCGTAGATTTTTCCATGTTCCTACACATGACTGTGTAGGTATTTCCATGTTTATACAGATGGCTTGGTAGATATTTCCATGTTTATAGAGATAGCGGTGTAGATATTTCCATGTTTATAAAGACAGCGCTGTAAATATTTCCATGTTTATACAGATGGTGGTGTAGATATTTCCATGTTTATACAGATACCGGTGTAGAAATTTCCATGTTTATACAGACCGCAGTGTAGTTATTTCCATGTTTATACAGATAGCGGTGTAGATATTTCCATGTCTGTACAGATGGCGGCGTTGATGTTTCCATCTATACACAGATTGCCGTGTAGGTATTTCCATGTGTATACAGATGGCATTGTAGATATTTTTATGTTTATACAGATGGTGGTGTAGATATTTCCATGTTCATACAGATGACTGTATAGGTATATCCATGTTTTTACAGATGGCATTGTGGATATTTCCATGTTTATAGAGATAGCAGTGTAGATATTTCCATGTTAATACAGATGGCGGTGTAGATATTTCCATGTTTATAGAGATAGCGGTGTAGATATTTCCATATTTAGACAGATAATGGTGTAGATATTTCCATGTTTATACTGAAGGTGGCGCAGATATTTCCATGGATATGTGGAGGGCGGTGTAGATATTTCCATGTTTATACAGATAGCGGTGTAGATATTTCCATGTATATACAGATGGCTGTGTAGATATTTCCATGTTTATACAGATGGCTGTGTAGATATTTCCATGTTTATACAGATGACTTTGTAGGTATTTCCATGTTTATACAAATGGCGGTGTAGATATTTCCATGTTTATACAGATAGAAGTGTAAATATTTCCATGTTTATACAGATCACGGTGTAGAGATTTCCAGGTTTATAGAGATAGCATTGTAGATATTTCCATGTTTATACAGATAGGGGTTTAGCTATTTCCATGTTTATACAGATGGCGGTGTAGATATTTCCATGTTTATAGAGATAGCGGTGTAGATATTTCCATATTTATACAGATAACGGTGTAGATATTTCCATGTTTATACAGATAGAAGTGTTAATATTTCCATGTTTATACAGATCACGGTGTAGAGATTTCCAGGTTTATATAGATAGCAGTGTAGATATTTCCATGTTTATACAGATAGGGGTTTAGCTATTTCCATGTTTATACAGACCGCGGTGTAGATAATTCCATGTTTATACAGATAGCGGTGCAGATATTTCCATGTTTGTACAGATGGCGGTGTTGGTATTTCCATCTATACAGAGATGACCGTGTAGATATTTCCATGTTTATACAGAAGGCGGCGAAGATATTTCCATGGATATGTAGAAGGTGGTGTAGATATTTCCATGTTTATACAGATAGCGGTGTAGTTATTTCCATGTATATACAGATGGCTGTGTAGATATTTCCATGTTTATACAGATGGCTGTGTAGATATTTCCATGTTTATACAGATGACTTTGTAGGTATTTCCATGTTTACAGATGTCGGTGTAGTTATTTCCATGTTTATTGAGATAGCTGTGTAGATATTTCCATGTTTATACGGATAGCGGTGTAGATATTTCCATGTTTATACAGATTGCGGTGTAGATATTTACATGTTTATACAGACAGCCGTGGATATATTTCCATGTTTATACACATAGCGGTGTACATATTTCCATGTTTATAGAGACAGCAGTGTAGGTATTTCCATGTTTATACAGATATCGGTGCAGATATTTCCATGTTTATACAGATGGCTATGCAGATATTTCCATATTTATACAGAGGGCTCTGTAGATATTTCCATGTTTATACAGATGGCAGTGTAGATTTTTACATGTTCCTACACATGACTGTAGGTATTTCTATGTTTATACACATGGCTTTGTAGATATGTCCATGTTTACAGAGATAGCGGTGTAGATATTTCCATGTTTATACAGATAGCGGTGTAAATATTTTCAAGTTTATACAGATCGTGGTGTAGATATTTCCATGTTTATACAGATACTGGTGTAGAAATTTCCATGTTTATACAGACCGCAGTGTAGATATTTCCATGTTTATACAGATAGCGGTGTAGATATTTCCATGTTTATACAGATGGCAGTGTAGATATTTCCATGTTTAAAAAGATAGCGGTGTAGATATTTCCATGTGTATACAGAAAGCAGTGTAGATATTTATATGTTTGTACCGATAGCGGTGGTGATATTTCCATGTTTATACAGATGGCAGTGTAGATATTTCCGTGTTTATTCAGATAGTGGTGTGGATATTTCTATGTTTATACAGATGACTCTGAAGGTATTTCCATGTTTATACATATGGCGGTGTAGTTATTTCCATATTTATAGAAATAGACATGTAGATATTTCCATGTTTATACAGATAGCGGTGTAGATGTTTCCATGTTTATACAGATATCCATGTAGATATATCCATGTTTATACAGATCATGGTGTAGATATTTCCATGTTTATACAGACAGCGGTGTAGATATTTCCATGTTTATATAGATAGCGGAGTAGATATTTTCATACTTACAGAGATAGATGTGTAGATATTTCCATATTTCCACAGATTGCGGTGTACATATTTCCATGTTTATACAGATAGCGGTGTAGATATTTCCATGTTTATACAGATAGCGGTGTAGATGTTTCCAAGTTTATACAGATAGCGATGTAGATATTTAAATGTTTATACTGATAGCGGTGTAGATAATTCCATGTTTATACAGATAGCGGTGGAGATATTTTCAAGTTTATACAGATAGCGGTGGACATATTTTCATGTTTATAGAGATGGCAGTGTAGATATTTCCAAGTTTATACAGATAGCGGTGTCGATATTCCCGTGTTTATACAGATAGCGGTGCAGGTTTTTCCATGTTTGTAGAGAGAGCGGTGTAGATATTTCCATGTTTTAACAGATGGGGGTGTAGCTATTTCCATGTTTATATAGATGACTGTGTAGATATTTCCATGTTTTTTACAGATGGCGGTGGAAATACTTCCATGTTACGCAGATAGCGGTGTGGATATTTCCATGTTTATACAGATAGCGATGTAGATATTTCCATGTTTATAGAGATGGCTGTGTAGTTATTTCCATGTTTATACAGATTGCAGTGTAGATATTTCCATGTTTATACAGATAGTTGGGTAGATATTTCCATGTTTATACAGACGACTGTGTAGGTATTTCCATGTTTATACATATGTCGGTGTAAATATTTCCATGTTTAGAGAGATAGCCATGAAGATATTTCCATGTTTCTACAGACAGCGGTGTAGACATTTCCATGTATATAGAGATAGCGGTGTAGATATTTCCATAGTTATACAGATAGCGGTGTAGATATTTTCATGTTTATACAGATAGCGGTGTAGATGTTTCCAGGTTTATACAGATAGCGGTGTACATATTTCCATGTTTATACAGATAGCGGTGTAGATATTTCCATATTTACAGAGATAGAGGTGTAGATATTTCCATATTTGCACAGATTGCGGTGTACATATTTCCACGATTTTACAGATACCGGTGTAGATATTTCCATGTTTATACAGATTGCGGTGTAGATATTTCCATGTTTATACAGATAGCGGTATATATATTTCCATGTTTATACAGATAGCGGTGTAGATATTTCCATAGTTATACAGATAGCGGTGTAGATATCTCCATGTTTATACAGATAGCGGTGTAGATGTTTCCAGGTTTATACAGATAGCGGTGTAGATATATCCATGTTCATACAGATCGTGGTGTATATATTTCCATGTTTATACAGATAGCGGTGTACATATTTCCATGTTTATACAGATAGCGGTATAGATATTTCCATATTTACAGAGATAGAGGTGTAGATATTTCCATATTTGCACAGATTGCGGTGTACATATTTCCACGATTTTACAGATACCGGTGTAGATATTTCCATGTTTATAGAGATAGCGGTACAGATATTTCCATGTTTATACAGATAGCGGTGTAGATATTTCCATAGTTATACAGATAGCGGTGTAGATATTTCCATATTTGCACAGATTGTGGTGTACATATTTCCACGTTTATACAGATAGTTGTGTAGATATTTCCATGTTTATACAGATAGCGGTGTAGATATTTCCATGTTTATAGAGATAGAGGTGTAGATATTTCCATGTTTATACAGATCGCGGTGTAGAGATTTCCATGTTTATAGAGATAGCGGCGTAGATATATCCATGTTTATACAGATTGCGATGTAGATATTTCCAAGTTTATAAAGATAGCGGTGTAGATATTTCTATGTTTACACATATTGCGGTGGAACTATTTCCATGTTTATACAGATAGCGATGTAAATATTTCCATGTTTATACAGACAGCGGAATAGATATATCCATGTTTATACAGAGAGCGGTGTTGACATTTCCACGTTTATACAGATAGCGGTGTAGATATTTCCATGTTTATACAGATAGCGGTGGAGATATTTCCATGTTTATACAGACCACAGTGTAGTTATTTCCATGTTTATAGAGATAGCGGTGTAGATATTTCCATGTTTGTGCAGATGGCGGTGTTGATGTTTCCATCTATACAAAGATTGCCGTGTAGGTATTTCCATGTGTATACAGGTGGCATTGTAGATATTTCCATGTTTATACAGATAGCGGTGTAGATATTTCCATGTTTATACAGATAGCGGTGTAGATAATTCCATGTTTATACAGATAGCGGTGGAGATATTTTCAAGTTTATACAGATAGCGGTGGACATATTTTCATGGTTATAGAGATGGCCGTGTAGGTATTTCCAACTTTATACAGATAGCGGTGCTGATATTTCCGTGTTTATACAGATAGCGATGCAGTTATTTCCATGTTTGTAGAGACAGCGGTGTAGATATTTCCATGTATTTACAGATGGGGGTGAAGATATTTCCATGTTTTCACAGATGACTGTGTAGATATTTCCATGTTTTTTACAGATGGCGGTGTAAATATTTCCATGTTACGCAGATAGCGGTGTGGATATTTCCATGCTTATACAGATAGCGATGTAGATATTTCCATGTTTACAGAGATGTCTGTGTAGTTATTTCCATGTTTATACAGATTGCAGTGTAGATATTTCCATGTTTATACAGATAGTGGGGTTCATATTTCCATGTTTATACCGATGACTGTGTAGGTATTTCCATGTTTATACATATGGCGGTGTAGATATTTCCATGTTTAGAGAGATAGCCATGAAGATATTTCCATGTTTATGCAGACAGCGGTGTAGACATTTCCATATTTATACAGATAGCGGTGTAGATATTTCCATAGTTATACAGATAGCGGTGTAGATATTTCCATATTTGCACAGATTGTGGTGTAAATATTTCCACGTTTATACAGATAGTTGTGTAGATATTTCCATGTTTATACAGATAGCGGTGTAGATATTTCCATGTTTATAGAGATAGAGGTGTAGATATTTCCATGTTTATACAGATCGCGGTGTAGAGATTTCCATGTTTATAGAGATAGCGGCGTAGATATATCCATGTTTATACAGATTGCGGTGTAGATATTTCCAAGTTTATAAAGATAGCGGTGTAGATATTTCTATGTTTACACATATTGCGGTGGAACTATTTCCATGTTTATACAGATAGCGATGTAAATATTTCCATGTTTATACAGACAGCGGAATAGATATATCCATGTTTATACAGAGAGCGGTGTAGACATTTCCATGTTTATACAGATAGCGGTGTAGATATTTCCATGTTTATACAGATAGCGGTGGAGATATTTCCATGTTTATACAGACCACAGTGTAGTTATTTCCATGTTTATAGAGATAGCGGTGTAGATATTTCCATGTTTGTGCAGATGGCGGTGTTGATGTTTCCATCTATACAAAGATTGCCGTGTAGGTATTTCCATGTGCATACAGGTGGCATTGTAGATATTTCCATGTTTATACAGATGGTGGTGTAGATATTTCCATGTATATACTGATGAGTGTATAGGTATTTCCATGTTTTTACATATGGCATTGTAGATATTTCCATGTTTATAGAGAGAGCAGTGTAGATATTTCCATGTTTATACAGATTGCGGTGTAGATATTTCCATGTTTATACAGATAGCCGTGTAAATATTTCCATGTTTATACAGATAACTTTGTAATATTTCCATGTTTATACAGATGGCGGTGTAGATATTTCGATGTTTATAGAGATAGCAGTGGAGATATTTCCATGTTTATACAGATAGCGGTGTAGATATTTCCATGTTTATACTGATCGCGGTGTAGATATTTCCATGTTTATAGAGATGTCGGTTTAGATATTTCCATGTTCATTGAGATAGCGTTGTTGACTTTTCCATGTTTATAGAGATAGCGGTGTGGATAATTCCATGTTTATACAGATAGGGGTGTACATATTTCCATGTTATAGAGATGGCGGTGTAGATATTTCCATGTTTATACAGATCGTGGTGTAGATATTTCCATGTTTATACAGATCGCGGTGTTGATATTACCATGTTTATAGGGATAGCGGTGCAAATATTTCCACATTTATACAGATAGAGGTGTAGTTATTAGCATGTTTATACAGACAGCGGTGTAGATATTTCCATGTATAAACAGATGTCTGTGTATATATTTCCATGTTTAAACAGATGTCGGTGCAGATATTTCCTTGTTTATACAAATAGCGGTGAAGTTATTTCCATGTTTATACAGATAGCGGTGTAGATATTTCCATGTTTATACAGATAGCGCTGTAGATATTTCCATGTTTATACAGATGGCGGTGTAGATATTTCCATGTTTATAGAGATGGCGGTGTAGATATTTCCATGTTTATAGAGATAGCGGTGTAGATATGTCCATGTTCATAGAGATAGCAGTGAGGATATTTCCATGTTTATAAAGATAGCATGGTAGATATTTCCATTTTTATAGAGATAGCGGTTTAGATATTTCATGTTTATACAGATAGCGGTGTAGATATTTCTATGTTTATACAGATTGCGGTGCAGATATTTCCATGTTTATACACATGACTGTGTAGGTATTTCCATGTATATACAGATGGCTTTGTTGATATTTCCATGTTTATAGAGATAGCGGTGCAGATATTTCCATGTTTATACAGATAGCGGTGTAAATATTTCCATGTTTATACAGATCGTGGTGTAGATATTTCCATGTTTATACAGATACTGGTGTAGATATTTACATGTTTATACAGACCGCAGTGTAGGTATTTCCATGTTTACAGAGATAGCGGTGTAGATATTTCCATGTTTATACAGATGGCGGTGTTGATGTTTCCATCTATACACAGATTGCCATGTAGGTATTTCCATGTGTATACAGATGGCATTGTAGTTATTTCCACGTTTATGCAGATGGTGGTGTAGATATTTCCATGTTTATACAGATGACTGAATAGGTATTTCCATGATTTTACAGAGGGCATTGTTGATATTTCCATGTTTATAGAGATAGCAGTGTTGACATTTCCATGTTTATACAGATGGCGGTGTAGATATTTCCATGTTTATAGAGATAGCGGTGTAGATATTTCCATATTTATACAGATAACTGTGCAGATATTTCCATGTTTATACAGATAGCGGTGTAAATATTTCCATGTTTATGCAGATCATGGTGTAGATATTTCCAAGTTTATAGAGATAGCGGTGTAGATATTTCCATGTTTATACAGATAGTGGTTTAGCTATTTCCATGTTTATACAGACCGCGGTGTAGATATTTCCCTCTTTATACAGATAGCGGTGCAGATATTTCCATGTTTGTACAGATGGCGGTGTTGATATTTCCATCTATAAACAGATGACCGTGTAGATATTACCATGTTTATACTGATGGCGTCACAGGTATTTCTATGGATATGTAGATGGTGGTGTAGATATTTCCATGTTTATACAGATAGCTGTGTAGTTATTTCCATGTTTATATAGATAGCGTTGTAGACATTTCCATGTATATATGCATGGCTGTGTAGATATTTCCATGTTTATACAGATGGCGGTGTAGATATTTCCATGTTTATACAGATAACTTTGTAAGTATTTCCATGTATATACAGATGGCGCTGTAGATATTTTGATGATTATAGAGATAGCAGTGGAGATATTTCCATGTTTATACAGATAGCGGTGTAGATATTTCCATGTTTTTACTGATCGCGGTGTAGATATTTCCATGTTTATAGAGATGGCGGTGTAGATATTTCCATGTTCATGGAGATAGCGGTGTTGATTTTTCCATGTTTATAGAGATAGCTGTGTGGATAATTCCATGTTTATACAGATAGGGGTGTAGATATTTCCATATTTATAGAGATGGCGGTGTAGATATTTCCATGTTTATACAGCTCACGGTGTAGATATTTCCATGTGTATACAGATCGCGGTGTAGATATTTCCATGTTTATACAGATCATGGTGTAGATATTTCCATGTTTATACAGATCGCGGTGTTGATATTACCATGTTTATAGGGATAGCGGTGCAAATATTTCCACATTTATACAGATAGCGGTGTAGTTATTAGCATGTTTATACAGATAGCGTTGTAGACATTTCCATGTATAAACAGATGTCTGTGTATATATTTCCATGTTTAAACAGTTGGCGGTGTAGATATTTCCTTGTTTATACAAATAGCGGAGTAGATATTTCCATGTTTATATAGCTCGTATTGTAGATATTTCCGTCTTTATACACATGGCAGTGTAGATATTTCCATGTTTATACAGATAGCGGTGTAGATATTTCCCTGTCTATAGAGATAGCGGTGTAGTTATTTCCATATTTATACAGATTGCGGTGAAGATATTTCCATGTTAATACAGATGGCGGTGTAGATATTTCCATGTTTATACAGATGGCAGTGAAGATTTTTCCATATTTATACAGATAGTGGTGTAGATATTTCCATGTTTATACAGATGGCGGTGTAGATACATCCATGTTTCTGAAGATGGCGGTGTAGATATTTTCATGTTTATGGAGATGGAGGTGTTGATATTTCCATGTATATAGAGATAGCAGTGTAGATATTTTCATGTTTATAGAGAACGTGGTGTAGGTATTTCCATGTTTATACAGATGGAAGTGTAGGTATTTCCATGTTTATACAGATATCGGTGTAAATATTTCCATGTTTACAGAGATAGAGTTGTAGGTATTTCTATCTTTGCTCAGATTGCGGTGTAGGTATTGCCAAACTTACAGAGATAGCGGTGTAGATATTTCCAAGTTTACACAGATAGCTGTGTAGATATTTCCATGTTTACAGAGATAGCTTTGTAGATATTTCCATGTTTATACAGATTGCGGTGTAGTGATTTTCATGTTGATACAGATAGCGGTGTAGATATTTCCATGTTTATACAAGTAGCGGTGTAGAAATTCCCATGTTTATACAGATCGCTTTGTAGACATTTCCATCTTTCTACATATGTCAGTGTAGATATTTCCAAGTTTATACAGATGGCAGTGTAGATATTTCCATGTTTATACAGATGTCTGTGTAGATATTTCCATGTTTATGCAGATGGCGGTGTAGATATTTCCATGTATATAGAGATGGAGGTGTAGTTATTCCTATGTTTATAGAGATAGCGGTGTAAATATCTCCATGTTTATAGAGATGCTGGTGTAAGTATTTTCATGTTTATAGAGATAGCGCTGTAGATATTTCCATGTTTATACAGATAACGGTATTGGTATTTCCATGTTTATACAGATAGCGGTGTAGATATTTCCATGATATACAGCTCGCGGTGTAGATATTTCCATCTTTATACCAATGGCAGTGTAGATATTTCCATGTTTATACAGATAGCGGTGTAGATATTTCCCTGTCTATAGAAATAGCGGTGTGGATATTTCCATCTTTATACAGATTGCGGTGTAGGTATTTCCATCTTTATACAGATGGTGGTGTAGATATTTCCATGTTTATACAGATGGCAGTGAAGATAGTTCCATGTTTATACACATAGTGGTGTAGATATTTCCATGTTTATACAGATAGCGCTGTAGATCCATCCATGTTTCTGAAGATGGCGGTGTAGATATTTTCATGTTTATAGAGATGGAGGTGTAGATATTTACATGTATATAGAGATAGCAGTGTAGATATTTTCATGTTTATAGAGAAAGCGGTGTAGGTATTTCCATGTTTATAGAGATAGGGGTGTAGATATTTCCATGTTTATACAGATAGCGGTGTATGTATTTCCATGTTTATACAGACTGCGGTGTAGATATTTCCATGTTTCTACAGCTGGCAGTGTAGATATTTCCTGGTTTATACAGTCAGCGGTGTGGATATTTCCATGTTTATACAGGTAGCGGTGTAGATATTTCCATGCTTACAGAGATAGCGGTGTAGATATTTCCATCTTTGCACAAATTGCCGAGTAGGCATTTCCATGTTTACGCCGATAGCTGTGTAGATATTTCCAAGTTTACACAGACAGCTCTGTAGATATTCCCATGTTTACACACATAGCGTGGTAGATATTTCCATGTTTATACAGATTGCGGTGTAGATATGTCCATGATTATACAGATAGCGGTGTAGATATTTTCATGTTTCTACAGATAGCAGTGTAGATATTTCCATGTTTATACAGATAGCGGTGTAGATATTTCCATGTTTATACAGACCGCGGTGTAGATATTTCCATGTTTATACAGATAGAGGTGCAGATATTTCCATGTTTGTACAGATAGCGGTGTTGATTTTTCCATCTATACAGAGATGACCGTTTAGATATTTCCATGTTTATACAGATGGCGGTGTTGATATTTCTGTGGATATGTAGATGTCGGTGTAGATATTTCCATGTATGTACACATGGCAGTGTAGATATTTCCATGTTTATACAGATAGCGGTGTAGATATTTCCATGTCTGTACAGATGGCGGTGTTGATGTTTCCATCTATACACAGATTGCCGTGTAGGTATTTCCTTGTGTATACAGATGGCATTGTAGATATTTCCATGTTTATACAGATGGTGGTGTAGATATTTCCATGTTTCTACAGATGGCGTTGTAGGTATTTTCAGGTTTATACAGATATCGGTGTAGATATTTCCATGTTTATAAAGATAGCGGTGTAAATATTTCCATGTTTATACAGATAGCGGTGTAGATATTTCCATGTTTATAGAGATGGTGGTGTAGATATTTCCATGTTTCTACAGATGGCGTTGTAGGAATTTCCATGTTTATACAGATAACGGTGTAGATATTTCCATGTTTATACAGATAGCGGTGTAAATATTTCCATGTTTATACAGATCACGGTGTAGATATTTCCAGGTTTATAGAGATAGCAGTGTAGATATTTTCATGTTTATACAGATAGCGGTTTTGCTATTTCCATGTTTATACAGACCGCGGTGTAGATATTTCCATGTTTATACAGATAGCGGTGCAGATATTTCCATGTTTGTACAGATGGCGGTGTTGATATTTCCATCTATACACAGAGGACCGTGTAGATATTTCCATGTTTATACAGAAGGCGGCGCAGATATTTCCATGGATATGTAGAAGGCGGTGTAGATAGTTCCATGTTTATACAGATAGCGGTGTAGATATTTCCATGTACATACAGATCTCTGTGTAGATATTTCCATGTTTATACAGATGGCTGTGTAGATATTTCCATGTTTATACAGATGAATTTGTAGGTATTTCCATGTTTATACAGATGGCGGTGTAGGTATTTCCATGTTTATAGAGATAGCTGTGTAGATATTTCCATGTTTATACAGATAGCGGTGTAGATATTTCCATGTTTATAGAGATCACGGTGTAGATATTTCCATGTTTATACAGACAGCAGTGGAGATATTTCCATGTTTATACACATAGCGGTGTACATATTTCCATGTTTATAGAGACAGCGGTGTAGGTATTTCCATGTTTATACAGATAGCGGTGCAGATATTTCCAAGTTTATACAGATGCCTATGCAGATATTTCCATATTTATACAGAGGTCTCTGTAGATATTTCCATGTTTATACAGATGGCAGTGTAGATTTTTCCATGTTCCTACACATGTCTGTGTAGGTATTTCCATGTTTATACATATGGATTTGTAGATATTTCCATGTTTATAGAGATAGCGGTGCAGATATTTCCATGTTTATACAGATAGCGGTGTAAATATTTCCATGTTTATACAGATCGTGGTGTAGATATTTCCATGTTTATACAGATACCGGTGTAGAAATTTCCATGTTTATACAGACCGCAGTGTAGATATATCCATGTTTATACAGATAGCGGTGTAGATATTTCCATGTATGTACAGATGGCGGTGTTGGTGTTTCCATCTATACACAGATTGCCGTGTAGGTATTTCCATGTGTATACCGATGGCATTGTAGATATTTCCATGTTTATACAGATGGTGGTGTAGATATTTCCATGTTTATACAGATGACTGTATAGGTATTTCCATGTTTTTACAGATGGCATTGTAGATATTTCCATGTTTATAGAGATAGCAGTGTAGATATTTCCATGTTTATACAGATGGAGGTGTAGATATTTCCATGTTTATAGAGATAGCGGTGTAGATATTTCCATATTTATACAGATAACGGTGTAGATATTTCCATGTACATACAGATGGCTGAGTAGATATTTCCATGTTTATAGAGATAGCGGTGTAGATATTACCATGTTTATACTGATAGCGGTGTATTTATTTCCATGTTTATACAGATCGTGGTGTAGATATTTCCATGTTTATACAGATACCGGTGTAGAAATTTCCATGTTTATACAGATCGCGGTGTTGATATTACCATGTTTATAGGGATAGCGGTGCAAATATTTCCACATTTATACAGATAGAGGTGTAGTTATTAGCATGTTTATACAGACAGCGGTGTAGATATTTCCATGTATAAACAGATGTCTGTGTATATATTTCCATGTTTAAACAGATGTCGGTGCAGATATTTCCTTGTTTATACAAATAGCGGTGAAGTTATTTCCATGTTTATACAGATAGCGGTGTAGATATTTCCATGTTTATACAGATAGCGCTGTAGATATTTCCATGTTTATACAGATGGCGGTGTAGATATTTCCATGTTTATAGAGATGGCGGTGTAGATATTTCCATGTTTATAGAGATAGCGGTGTAGATATGTCCATGTTCATAGGGATAGCAGTGAGGATATTTCCATGTTTATAAAGATAGCATGGTAGATATTTCCATTTTTATAGAGATAGCGGTTTAGATATTTCATGTTTATACAGATAGCGGTGTAGATATTTCTATGTTTATACAGATTGCGGTGCAGATATTTCCATGTTTATACACATGACTGTGTAGGTATTTCCATGTATATACAGATGGCTTTGTTGATATTTCCATGTTTATAGAGATAGCGGTGCAGATATTTCCATGTTTATACAGATAGCGGTGTAAATATTTCCATGTTTATACAGATCGTGGTGTAGATATTTCCATGTTTATACAGATACTGGTGTAGATATTTACATGTTTATACAGACCGCAGTGTAGGTATTTCCATGTTTACAGAGATAGCGGTGTAGATATTTCCATGTTTATACAGATGGCGGTGTTGATGTTTCCATCTATACACAGATTGCCATGTAGGTATTTCCATGTGTATACAGATGGCATTGTAGTTATTTCCACGTTTATGCAGATGGTGGTGTAGATATTTCCATGTTTATACAGATGACTGAATAGGTATTTCCATGATTTTACAGAGGGCATTGTTGATATTTCCATGTTTATAGAGATAGCAGTGTTGACATTTCCATGTTTATACAGATGGCGGTGTAGATATTTCCATGTTTATAGAGATAGCGGTGTAGATATTTCCATATTTATACAGATAACTGTGCAGATATTTCCATGTTTATACAGATAGCGGTGTAAATATTTCCATGTTTATGCAGATCATGGTGTAGATATTTCCAAGTTTATAGAGATAGCGGTGTAGATATTTCCATGTTTATACAGATAGTGGTTTAGCTATTTCCATGTTTATACAGACCGCGGTGTAGATATTTCCCTCTTTATACAGATAGCGGTGCAGATATTTCCATGTTTGTACAGATGGCGGTGTTGATATTTCCATCTATAAACAGATGACCGTGTAGATATTACCATGTTTATACTGATGGCGTCACAGGTATTTCTATGGATATGTAGATGGTGGTGTAGATATTTCCATGTTTATACAGATAGCTGTGTAGTTATTTCCATGTTTATATAGATAGCGTTGTAGACATTTCCATGTATATACGCATGGCTGTGTAGATATTTCCATGTTTATACAGATGGCGGTGTAGATATTTCCATGTTTATACAGATAACTTTGTAAGTATTTCCATGTATATACAGATGGCGCTGTAGATATTTTGATGATTATAGAGATAGCAGTGGAGATATTTCCATGTTTATACAGATAGCGGTGTAGATATTTCCATGTTTTTACTGATCGCGGTGTAGATATTTCCATGTTTATAGAGATGGCGGTGTAGATATTTCCATGTTCATGGAGATAGCGGTGTTGATTTTTCCATGTTTATAGAGATAGCTGTGTGGATAATTCCATGTTTATACAGATAGGGGTGTAGATATTTCCATATTTATAGAGATGGCGGTGTAGATATTTCCATGTTTATACAGCTCACGGTGTAGATATTTCCATGTGTATACAGATCGCGGTGTAGATATTTCCATGTTTATACAGATCATGGTGTAGATATTTCCATGTTTATACAGATCGCGGTGTTGATATTACCATGTTTATAGGGATAGCGGTGCAAATATTTCCACATTTATACAGATAGCGGTGTAGTTATTAGCATGTTTATACAGATAGCGTTGTAGACATTTCCATGTATAAACAGATGTCTGTGTATATATTTCCATGTTTAAACAGTTGGCGGTGTAGATATTTCCTTGTTTATACAAATAGCGGAGTAGATATTTCCATGTTTATATAGCTCGTATTGTAGATATTTCCGTCTTTATACACATGGCAGTGTAGATATTTCCATGTTTATACAGATAGCGGTGTAGATATTTCCCTGTCTATAGAGATAGCGGTGTAGTTATTTCCATATTTATACAGATTGCGGTGAAGATATTTCCATGTTAATACAGATGGCGGTGTAGATATTTCCATGTTTATACAGATGGCAGTGAAGATTTTTCCATATTTATACAGATAGTGGTGTAGATATTTCCATGTTTATACAGATGGCGGTGTAGATACATCCATGTTTCTGAAGATGGCGGTGTAGATATTTTCATGTTTATGGAGATGGAGGTGTTGATATTTCCATGTATATAGAGATAGCAGTGTAGATATTTTCATGTTTATAGAGAACGTGGTGTAGGTATTTCCATGTTTATACAGATGGAAGTGTAGGTATTTCCATGTTTATACAGATATCGGTGTAAATATTTCCATGTTTACAGAGATAGAGTTGTAGGTATTTCTATCTTTGCTCAGATTGCGGTGTAGGTATTGCCAAACTTACAGAGATAGCGGTGTAGATATTTCCAAGTTTACACAGATAGCTGTGTAGATATTTCCATGTTTACAGAGATAGCTTTGTAGATATTTCCATGTTTATACAGATTGCGGTGTAGTGATTTTCATGTTGATACAGATAGCGGTGTAGATATTTCCATGTTTGTACAAGTAGCGGTGTAGAAATTCCCATGTTTATACAGATCGCTTTGTAGACATTTCCATCTTTCTACATATGTCAGTGTAGATATTTCCAAGTTTATACAGATGGCAGTGTAGATATTTCCATGTTTATACAGATGTCTGTGTAGATATTTCCATGTTTATGCAGATGGCGGTGTAGATATTTCCATGTATATAGAGATGGAGGTGTAGTTATTCCTATGTTTATAGAGATAGCGGTGTAAATATCTCCATGTTTATAGAGATGCTGGTGTAAGTATTTTCATGTTTATAGAGATAGCGCTGTAGATATTTCCATGTTTATACAGATAACGGTATTGGTATTTCCATGTTTATACAGATAGCGGTGTAGATATTTCCATGATATACAGCTCGCGGTGTAGATATTTCCATCTTTATACCAATGGCAGTGTAGATATTTCCATGTTTATACAGATAGCGGTGTAGATATTTCCCTGTCTATAGAAATAGCGGTGTGTATATTTCCATCTTTATACAGATTGCGGTGTAGGTATTTCCATCTTTATACAGATGGTGGTGTAGATATTTCCATGTTTATACAGATGGCAGTGAAGATAGTTCCATGTTTATACACATAGTGGTGTAGATATTTCCATGTTTATACAGATAGCGCTGTAGATCCATCCATGTTTCTGAAGATGGCGGTGTAGATATTTTCATGTTTATAGAGATGGAGGTGTAGATATTTACATGTATATAGAGATAGCAGTGTAGATATTTTCATGTTTATAGAGAAAGCGGTGTAGGTATTTCCATGTTTATAGAGATAGGGGTGTAGATATTTCCATGTTTATACAGATAGCGGTGTATGTATTTCCATGTTTATACAGACTGCGGTGTAGATATTTCCATGTTTCTACAGCTGGCAGTGTAGATATTTCCTGGTTTATACAGTCAGCGGTGTGGATATTTCCATGTTTATACAGGTAGCGGTGTAGATATTTCCATGCTTACAGAGATAGCGGTGTAGATATTTCCATCTTTGCACAAATTGCCGAGTAGGCATTTCCATGTTTACGCCGATAGCTGTGTAGATATTTCCAAGTTTACACAGACAGCTCTGTAGATATTCCCATGTTTACACACATAGCGTGGTAGATATTTCCATGTTTATACAGATTGCGGTGTAGATATGTCCATGATTATACAGATAGCGGTGTAGATATTTTCATGTTTCTACAGATAGCGGTGTAGATATTTCCATGTTTATACAGATAGCGGTGTAGATATTTCCATGTTTATACAGACCGCGGTGTAGATATTTCCATGTTTATACAGATAGAGGTGCAGATATTTCCATGTTTGTACAGATAGCGGTGTTGATTTTTCCATCTATACAGAGATGACCGTTTAGATATTTCCATGTTTATACAGATGGCGGTGTTGATATTTCTGTGGATATGTAGATGGCGGTGTAGATATTTCCATGTATGTACACATGGCAGTGTAGATATTTCCATGTTTATACAGATAGCGGTGTAGATATTTCCATGTCTGTACAGATGGCGGTGTTGATGTTTCCATCTATACACAGATTGCCGTGTAGGTATTTCCTTGTGTATACAGATGGCATTGTAGATATTTCCATGTTTATACAGATGGTGGTGTAGATATTTCCATGTTTCTACAGATGGCGTTGTAGGTATTTTCAGGTTTATACAGATATCGGTGTAGATATTTCCATGTTTATAAAGATAGCGGTGTAAATATGTCCATGTTTATACAGATAGCGGTGTAGATATTTCCATGTTTATAGAGATGGTGGTGTAGATATTTCCATGTTTCTACAGATGGCGTTGTAGGAATTTCCATGTTTATACAGATAACGGTGTAGATATTTAAATGTTTATACAGATAGCGGTGTAAATATTTCCATGTTTATACAGATCACGGTGTAGATATTTCCAGGTTTATAGAGATAGCAGTGTAGATATTTTCATGTTTATACAGATAGCGGTTTTGCTATTTCCATGTTTATACAGCCCGCGGTGTAGATATTTCCATGTTTATACAGATAGCGGTGCAGATATTTCCATGTTTGTACAGATGGCGGTGTTGATATTTCCATCTATACACAGAGGACCGTGTAGATATTTCCATGTTTATACAGAAGGCGGCGCAGATATTTCCATGGATATGTAGAAGGCGGTGTAGATATTTCCATGTTTATACAGATAGCGGTGTAGATATTTCCATATACATACCGATCTCTGTGTAGATATTTCCATGTTTATACAGATGGCTGTGTAGATATTTCCATGTTTATACAGATGACTTTGTAGGTATTTCCATGTTTATACAGGTGGCGGTGTAGGTATTTCCATGTTTATAGAGATAGCTGTGTAGATATTTCCATGTTTATACAGATAGCGGTGTAGATATTTCCATGTTTATAGAGATCGCGGTGTAGATATTTCAATGTTTATACAGACAGCAGTGGAGATATTTCCATGTTTATACACATAGCGGTGTACATATTTCCATGTTTATAGAGACAGCGGTGTAGGTATTTCCATGTTTATACAGATAGCGGTGCAGATATTTCCAAGTTTATACAGATGCCTATGCAGATATTTCCATATTTATATAGAGGTCTCTGTAGATATTTCCATGTTTATACAGATGGCAGTGTAGATTTTTCCATGTTCCTACACATGTCTGTGTAGGTATTTCCATGTTTATACAGATGGATTTGTAGATATTTCCATGTTTATAGAGATAGCGGTGCAGATATTTCCATGTTTATACAGATAGCGGTGTAAATATTTCCATGTTTATACAGATCGTGGTGTAGATATTTCCATGTTTATACAGATACCGGTGTAGAAATTTCCATGTTTATACAGACCGCAGTGTAGATATCTCCATGTTTATACAGATAGCGGTGTAGATATTTCCATGTATGTACAGATGGCGGTGTTGGTGTTTCCATCTATACACAGATTGCCGTGTAGGTATTTCCATGTGTATACCGATGGCATTGTAGATATTTCCATGTTTATACAGATGGTGGTGTAGATATTTCCATGTTTATACAGATGACTGTATAGGTATTTCCATGTTTTTACAGATGGCATTGTAGATATTTCCATGTTTATAGAGATAGCAGTGTAGATATTTCCATGTTTATACAGATGGAGGTGTAGATATTTCCATGTTTATAGAGATAGCGGTGTAGATATTTCCATATTTATACAGATAACGGTGTAGATATTTCCATGTGCATACAGATGGCTGAGTAGATATTTCCATGTTTATAGAGATAGCGGTGTAGATATTACCATGTTTATACAGATAGCGGTGTATTTATTTCCATGTTTATACAGATCGTGGTGTAGATATTTCCATGTTTATACAGATACCGGTGTAGAAATTTCCATGTTTATACAGACCGCAGTGTAGATATCTCCATGTTTATACAGATAGCGGTGTAGATATTTCCATGATTGTAGAGATGGCGGTGATGGTGTTTCCATCTATACACAGATTGCCGTGTAGGTATTTCCATGTGTATAGAGATGGCATTGTAGATATTTCCATGTTTATACAGATAGTGGTGTAGATATTTCCATGTTTATACAGATGGCGGTGTAGATACATCCATGTTTCTGAAGATGGCGGTGTAGATATTTTCATGTTTATGGAGATGGAGGTGTTGATATTTCCATGTATATAGAGATAGCAGTGTAGATATTTTCATGTTTATAGAGAACGTGGTGTAGGTGTTTCCATGTTTATACAGATGGAAGTGTAGATATTTCCATGTTTATACAGATATCGGTGTAAATATTTCCATGTTTACAGAGATAGAGTTGTAGGTATTTCTATCTTTGCTCAGATTGCGGTGTAGGTATTGCCAAACTTACAGAGATAGCGGTGTAGATATTTCCAAGTTTACACAGATAGCTGTGTAGATATTTCCATGTTTACAGAGATAGCTTTGTAGATATTTCCATGTTTATACAGATTGCGGTGTAGTGATTTTCATGTTGATACAGATAGCGGTGTAGATATTTCCATGTTTGTACAAGTAGCGGTGTAGAAATTCCCATGTTTATACAGATCGCTTTGTAGACATTTCCATCTTTCTACATATGTCAGTGTAGATATTTCCAAGTTTATACAGATGGCAGTGTAGATATTTCCATGTTTATACAGATGTCTGTGTAGATATTTCCATGTTTATGCAGATGGCGGTGTAGATATTTCCATGTATATAGAGATGGAGGTGTAGTTATTCCTATGTTTATAGAGATAGCGGTGTAAATATCTCCATGTTTATAGAGATGCTGGTGTAAGTATTTTCATGTTTATAGAGATAGCGCTGTAGATATTTCCATGTTTATACAGATAACGGTATTGGTATTTCCATGTTTATACAGATAGCGGTGTAGATATTTCCATGATATACAGCTCGCGGTGTAGATATTTCCATCTTTATACCACTGGCAGTGTAGATATTTCCATGTTTATACAGATAGCGGTGTAGATATTTCCCTGTCTATAGAAATAGCGGTGTGTATATTTCCATCTTTATACAGATTGCGGTGTAGGTATTTCCATCTTTATACAGATGGTGGTGTAGATATTTCCATGTTTATACAGATGGCAGTGAAGATAGTTCCATGTTTATACACATAGTGGTGTAGATATTTCCATGTTTATACAGATAGCGCTGTAGATCCATCCATGTTTCTGAAGATGGCGGTGTAGATATTTTCATGTTTATAGAGATGGAGGTGTAGATATTTACATGTATATAGAGATAGCAGTGTAGATATTTTCATGTTTATAGAGAAAGCGGTGTAGGTATTTCCATGTTTATAGAGATAGGGGTGTAGATATTTCCATGTTTATACAGATAGCGGTGTATGTATTTCCATGTTTATACAGACTGTGGTGTAGATATTTCCATGTTTCTACAGCTGGCAGTGTAGATATTTCCTGGTTTATACAGTCAGCGGTGTGGATATTTCCATGTTTATACAGGTAGCGGTGTAGATATTTCCATGCTTACAGAGATAGCGGTGTAGATATTTCCATCTTTGCACAAATTGCCGAGTAGGCATTTCCATGTTTACGCCGATAGCTGTGTAGATATTTCCAAGTTTACACAGACAGCTCTGTAGATATTCCCATGTTTACACACATAGCGTGGTAGATATTTCCATGTTTATACAGATTGCGGTGTAGATATGTCCATGATTATACAGATAGCGGTGTAGATATTTTCATGTTTCTACAGATAGCGGTGTAGATATTTCCGTGTTTATACAGATAGCGGTGTAGATATTTCCATGTTTATACAGACCGCAGTGTAGATATTTCCATGTTTATACAGATAGAGGTGCAGATATTTCCATGTTTGTACAGATAGCGGTGTTGATTTTTCCATCTATACAGAGATGACCGTTTAGATATTTCCATGTTTATACAGATGGCGGTGTTGATATTTCTGTGGATATGTAGATGGCGGTGTAGATATTTCCATGTATGTACACATGGCAGTGTAGATATTTCCATGTTTATACAGATAGCGGTGTAGATATTTCCATGTCTGTACAGATGGCGGTGTTGATGTTTCCATCTATACACAGATTGCCGTGTAGGTATTTCCTTGTGTATACAGATGGCATTGTAGATATTTCCATGTTTATACAGATGGTGGTGTAGATATTTCCATGTTTCTACAGATGGCGTTGTAGGTATTTTCAGGTTTATACAGATATCGGTGTAGATATTTCCATGTTTATAAAGATAGCGGTGTAAATATTTCCATGTTTATACAGATAGCGGTGTAGATATTTCCATGTTTATAGAGATGGTGGTGTAGATATTTCCATGTTTCTACAGATGGCGTTGTAGGAATTTCCATGTTTATACAGATAACGGTGTAGATATTTCCATGTTTATACAGATAGCGGTGTAAATATTTCCATGTTTATACAGATCACGGTGTAGATATTTCCAGGTTTATAGAGATAGCAGTGTAGATATTTTCATGTTTATACAGATAGCGGTTTTGCTATTTCCATGTTTATACAGACCGCGGTGTAGATATTTCCATGTTTATACAGATAGCGGTGCAGATATTTCCATGTTTGTACAGATGGCGGTGTTGATATTTCCATCTATACACAGAGGACCGTGTAGATATTTCCATGTTTATACAGAAGGCGGCGCAGATATTTCCATGGATATGTAGAAGGCGGTGTAGATATTTCCATGTTTATACAGATAGCGGTGTAGATATTTCCATGTACATACAGATCTCTGTGTAGATATTTCCATGTTTATACAGATGGCTGTGTAGATATTTCCATGTTTATACAGATGACTTTGTAGGTATTTCCATGTTTATACAGATGGCGGTGTAGGTATTTCCATGTTTATAGAGATAGCTGTGTAGATATTTCCATGTTTATACAGATAGCGGTGTAGATATTTCCATGTTTATAGAGATCGCGGTGTAGATATTTCCATGTTTATACAGACAGCAGTGGAGATATTTCCATGTTTATACACATAGCGGTGTACATATTTCCATGTTTATAGAGACAGCGGTGTAGGTATTTCCATGTTTATACAGATAGCGGTGCAGATATTTCCAAGTTTATACAGATGCCTATGCAGATATTTCCATATTTATACAGAGGGCTCTGTAGATATTTCCATGTTTATACAGATGGCAGTGTAGATTTTTCCATGTTCCTACACATGTCTGTGTAGGTATTTCCATGTTTATACAGATGGATTTGTAGATATTTCCATGTTTATAGAGATAGCGGTGCAGATATTTCCATGTTTATACAGATAGCGGTGTAAATATTTCCATGTTTATACAGATCGTGGTGTAGATATTTCCATGTTTATACAGATACCGGTGTAGAAATTTCCATGTTTATACAGACCGCAATGTAGATATCTCCATGTTTATACAGATAGCGGTGTAGATATTTCCATGTATGTACAGATGGCGGTGGTGTTTCCATCTATACACAGATTGCCGTGTAGGTATTTCCATGTGTATACCGATGGCATTGTAGATATTTCCATGTTTATACAGATGGTGGTGTAGATATTTCCATGTTTATACAGATGACTGTATAGGTATTTCCATGTTTTTACAGATGGCATTGTAGATATTTCCATGTTTATAGAGATAGCAGTGTAGATATTTCCATGTTTATACAGATGGAGGTGTAGATATTTCCATGTTTATAGAGATAGCGGTGTAGATATTTCCATATTTATACAGATAACGGTGTAGATATTTCCATGTACATACAGATGGCTGAGTAGATATTTCCATGTTTATAGAGATAGCGGTGTAGATATTACCATGTTTATACAGATAGCGGTGTATTTATTTCCATGTTTATACAGATCGTGGTGTAGATATTTCCATGTTTATACAGATACCGATGTAGAAATTTCCATGTTTATACAGATCGCGGTGTTGATATTACCATGTTTATAGGGATAGCGGTGCAAATATTTCCACATTTATACAGATAGAGGTGTAGTTATTAGCATGTTTATACAGACAGTGGTGTAGATATTTCCATGTATAAACAGATGTCTGTGTATATATTTCCATGTTTAAACAGATGTCGGTGCAGATATTTCCTTGTTTATACAAATAGCGGTGAAGTTATTTCCATGTTTATACAGATAGCGGTGTAGATATTTCCATGTTTATACAGATAGCGCTGTAGGTATTTCCATGTTTATACAGATGGCGGTGTAGATATTTCCATGTTTATAGAGATGGCGGTGTAGATATTTCCATGTTTATAGAGATAGCGGTGTAGATATGTCCATGTTCATAGAGATAGCAGTGAGGATATTTCCATGTTTATAAAGATAGCATGGTAGATATTTCCATTTTTATAGAGATAGCGGTTTAGATATTTCATGTTTATACAGATAGCGGTGTAGATATTTCTATGTTTATACACATTGCGGTGCAGATATTTCCATGTTTATACACATGACTGTGTAGGTATTTCCATGTATATACAGATGGCTTTGTTGATATTTCCATGTTTATAGAGATAGCGGTGCAGATATTTCCATGTTTATACAGATAGCGGTGTAAATATTTCCATGTTTATACAGATCGTGGTGTAGATATTTCCATGTTTATGCAGATACTGGTGTAGATATTTACATGTTTATACAGACCGCAGTGTAGTTATTTCCATGTTTACAGAGATAGCGGTGTAGATATTTCCATGTTTATACAGATGGCGGTGTTGATGTTTCCATCTATACACAGATTGCCATGTAGGTATTTCCATGTGTATACAGATGGCATTGTAGTTATTTCCACGTTTATGCAGATGGTGGTGTAGATATTTCCATGTTTATACAGATGACTGAATAGGTATTTCCATGATTTTACAGAGGGCATTGTTGATATTTCCATGTTTATAGAGATAGCAGTGTTGACATTTCCATGTTTATACAGATGGCGGTGTAGATATTTCCATGTTTATAGAGATAGCGGTGTAGATATTTCCATATTTATACAGATAACTGTGCAGATATTTCCATGTTTATACAGATAGCGGTGTAAATATTTCCATGTTTATGCAGATCATGGTGTAGATATTTCCAAGTTTATAGAGATAGCGGTGTAGATATTTCCATGTTTATACAGATAGTGGTTTAGCTATTTCCATGTTTATACAGACCACGGTGTAGATATTTCCCTCTTTATACAGATAGCGGTGCAGATATTTCCATGTTTGTACAGATGGCGGTGTTGATATTTCCATCTATAAACAGATGACCGTGTAGATATTACCATGTTTATACTGATGGCGTCTCAGGTATTTCTATGGATATGTAGATGGTGGTGTAGATATTTCCATGTTTATACAGATAGCTGTGTAGTTATTTCCATGTTTATATAGATAGCGCTGTAGACATTTCCATGTATATACGCATGGCTGTGTAGATATTTCCATGTTTATACAGATGGCGGTGTAGATATTTCCATGTTTATACAGATAACTTTGTAAGTATATCCATGTATATACAGATGGCGCTGTAGATATTTTGATGATTATAGAGATAGCAGTGGAGATATTTCCATGTTTATACAGATAGCGGTGTAGATATTTCCATGTTTTTACTGATCGCGGTGTAGATATTTCCATGTTTATAGAGATGGCGGTGTAGATATTTCCATGTTCATGGAGATAGCGGTGTTGATTTTTCCATGTTTATAGAGATAGCTGTGTGGATAATTCCATGTTTATACAGATAGGGGTGTAGATATTTCCATATTTATAGAGATGGCGGTGTAGATATTTCCATGTTTATACAGCTCACGGTGTAGATATTTCCATGTGTATACAGATCGCGGTGTAGATATTTCCATGTTTATACAGATCATGGTGTAGATATTTCCATGTTTATACAGATCGCGGTGTTGATATTACCATGTTTATAGGGATAGCGGTGCAAATATTTCCACATTTATACAGATAGCGGTGTAGTTATTAGCATGTTTATACAGATAGCGTTGTAGACATTTCCATGTATAAACAGATGTCTGTGTATATATTTCCATGTTTAAACAGTTGGCGGTGTAGATATTTCCTTGTTTATACAAATAGCGGAGTAGATATTTCCATGTTTATATAGCTCGTATTGTAGATATTTCCGTCTTTATACACATGGCAGTGTAGATATTTCCATGTTTATACAGATAGCGGTGTAGATATTTCCCTGTCTATAGAGATAGCGGTGTAGTTATTTCCATATTTATACAGATTGCGGTGAAGATATTTCCATGTTAATACAGATGGCGGTGTAGATATTTCCATGTTTATACAGATGGCAGTGAAGATTTTTCCATATTTATACAGATAGTGGTGTAGATATTTCCATGTTTATACAGATGGCGGTGTAGATACATCCATGTTTCTGAAGATGGCGGTGTAGATATTTTCATGTTTATGGAGATGGAGGTGTTGATATTTCCATGTATATAGAGATAGCAGTGTAGATATTTTCATGTTTATAGAGAACGTGGTGTAGGTATTTCCATGTTTATACAGATGGAAGTGTAGGTATTTCCATGTTTATACAGATATCGGTGTAAATATTTCCATGTTTACAGAGATAGAGTTGTAGGTATTTCTATCTTTGCTCAGATTGCGGTGTAGGTATTGCCAAACTTACAGAGATAGCGGTGTAGATATTTCCAAGTTTACACAGATAGCTGTGTAGATATTTCCATGTTTACAGAGATAGCTTTGTAGATATTTCCATGTTTATACAGATTGCGGTGTAGTGATTTTCATGTTGATACAGATAGCGGTGTAGATATTTCCATGTTTATACAAGTAGCGGTGTAGAAATTCCCATGTTTATACAGATCGCTTTGTAGACATTTCCATCTTTCTACATATGTCAGTGTAGATATTTCCAAGTTTATACAGATGGCAGTGTAGATATTTCCATGTTTATACAGATGTCTGTGTAGATATTTCCATGTTTATGCAGATGGCGGTGTAGATATTTCCATGTATATAGAGATGGAGGTGTAGTTATTCCTATGTTTATAGAGATAGCGGTGTAAATATCTCCATGTTTATAGAGATGCTGGTGTAAGTATTTTCATGTTTATAGAGATAGCGCTGTAGATATTTCCATGTTTATACAGATAACGGTATTGGTATTTCCATGTTTATACAGATAGCGGTGTAGATATTTCCATGATATACAGCTCGCGGTGTAGATATTTCCATCTTTATACCAATGGCAGTGTAGATATTTCCATGTTTATACAGATAGCGGTGTAGATATTTCCCTGTCTATAGAAATAGCGGTGTGGATATTTCCATCTTTATACAGATTGCGGTGTAGGTATTTCCATCTTTATACAGATGGTGGTGTAGATATTTCCATGTTTATACAGATGGCAGTGAAGATAGTTCCATGTTTATACACATAGTGGTGTAGATATTTCCATGTTTATACAGATAGCGCTGTAGATCCATCCATGTTTCTGAAGATGGCGGTGTAGATATTTTCATGTTTATAGAGATGGAGGTGTAGATATTTACATGTATATAGAGATAGCAGTGTAGATATTTTCATGTTTATAGAGAAAGCGGTGTAGGTATTTCCATGTTTATAGAGATAGGGGTGTAGATATTTCCATGTTTATACAGATAGCGGTGTATGTATTTCCATGTTTATACAGACTGCGGTGTAGATATTTCCATGTTTCTACAGCTGGCAGTGTAGATATTTCCTGGTTTATACAGTCAGCGGTGTGGATATTTCCATGTTTATACAGGTAGCGGTGTAGATATTTCCATGCTTACAGAGATAGCGGTGTAGATATTTCCATCTTTGCACAAATTGCCGAGTAGGCATTTCCATGTTTACGCCGATAGCTGTGTAGATATTTCCAAGTTTACACAGACAGCTCTGTAGATATTCCCATGTTTACACACATAGCGTGGTAGATATTTCCATGTTTATACAGATTGCGGTGTAGATATGTCCATGATTATACAGATAGCGGTGTAGATATTTTCATGTTTCTACAGATAGCGGTGTAGATATTTCCATGTTTATACAGATAGCGGTGTAGATATTTCCATGTTTATACAGACCGCGGTGTAGATATTTCCATGTTTATACAGATAGAGGTGCAGATATTTCCATGTTTGTACAGATAGCGGTGTTGATTTTTCCATCTATACAGAGATGACCGTTTAGATATTTCCATGTTTATACAGATGGCGGTGTTGATATTTCTGTGGATATGTAGATGGCGGTGTAGATATTTCCATGTATGTACACTTGGCAGTGTAGATATTTCCATGTTTATACAGATAGCGGTGTAGATATTTCCATGTCTGTACAGATGGCGGTGTTGATGTTTCCATCTATACACAGATTGCCGTGTAGGTATTTCCTTGTGTATACAGATGGCATTGTAGATATTTCCATGTTTATACAGATGGTGGTGTAGATATTTCCATGTTTCTACAGATGGCGTTGTAGGTATTTTCAGGTTTATACAGATATCGGTGTAGATATTTCCATGTTTATAAAGATAGCGGTGTAAATATTTCCATGTTTATACAGATAGCGGTGTAGATATTTCCATGTTTATAGAGATGGTGGTGTAGATATTTCCATGTTTCTACAGATGGCGTTGTAGGAATTTCCATGTTTATACAGATAACGGTGTAGATATTTCCATGTTTATACAGATAGCGGTGTAAATATTTCCATGTTTATACAGATCACGGTGTAGATATTTCCAGGTTTATAGAGATAGCAGTGTAGATATTTTCATGTTTATACAGATAGCGGTTTTGCTATTTCCATGTTTATACAGACCGCGGTGTAGATATTTCCATGTTTATACAGATAGCGGTGCAGATATTTCCATGTTTGTACAGATGGCGGTGTTGATATTTCCATCTATACACAGAGGACCGTGTAGATATTTCCATGTTTATACAGAAGGCGGCGCAGATATTTCCATGGATATGTAGAAGGCGGTGTAGATATTTCCATGTTTATACAGATAGCGGTGTAGATATTTCCATGTACATACAGATCTCTGTGTAGATATTTCCATGTTTATACAGATGGCTGTGTAGATATTTCCATGTTTATACAGATGACTTTGTAGGTATTTCCATGTTTATACAGATGGCGGTGTAGGTATTTCCATGTTTATAGAGATAGCTGTGTAGATATTTCCATGTTTATACAGATAGCGGTGTAGATATTTCCATGTTTATAGAGATCGCGGTGTAGATATTTCCATGTTTATACAGACAGCAGTGGAGATATTTCCATGTTTATACACATAGCGGTGTACATATTTCCATGTTTATAGAGACAGCGGTGTAGGTATTTCCATGTTTATACAGATAGCGGTGCAGATATTTCCAAGTTTATACAGATGCCTATGCAGATATTTCCATATTTATACAGAGGTCTCTGTAGATATTTCCATGTTTATACAGATGGCAGTGTAGATTTTTCCATGTTCCTACACATGTCTGTGTAGGTATTTCCATGTTTATACAGATGGATTTGTAGATATTTCCATGTTTATAGAGATAGCGGTGCAGATATTTCCATGTTTATACAGATAGCGGTGTAAATATTTCCATGTTTATACAGATCGTGGTGTAGATATTTCCATGTTTATACAGATACCGGTGTAGAAATTTCCATGTTTATACAGACCGCAGTGTAGATATCTCCATGTTTATACAGATAGCGGTGTAGATATTTCCATGTATGTACAGATGGCGGTGTTGGTGTTTCCATCTATACACAGATTGCCGTGTAGGTATTTCCATGTGTATACCGATGGCATTGTAGATATTTCCATGTTTATACAGACGGTGGTGTAGATATTTCCATGTTTATACAGATGACTGTATAGGTATTTCCATGTTTTTACAGATGGCATTGTAGATATTTCCATGTTTATAGAGATAGCAGTGTAGATATTTCCATGTTTATACAGATGGAGGTGTAGATATTTCCATGTTTATAGAGATAGCGGTGTAGATATTTCCATATTTATACAGATAACGGTGTAGATATTTCCATGTGCATACAGATGGCTGAGTAGATATTTCCATGTTTATAGAGATAGCGGTGTAGATATTACCATGTTTATACAGATAGCGGTGTATTTATTTCCATGTTTATACAGATCGTGGTGTAGATATTTCCATGTTTATACAGATACCGGTGTAGAAATTTCCATGTTTATACAGACCGCAGTGTAGATATCTCCATGTTTATACAGATAGCGGTGTAGATATTTCCATGATTGTAGAGATGGCGGTGATGGTGTTTCCATCTATACACAGATTGCCGTGTAGGTATTTCCATGTGTATAGAGATGGCATTGTAGATATTTCCATGTTTATACAGATAGTGGTGTAGATATTTCCATGTTTATACAGATGGCGGTGTAGATACATCCATGTTTCTGAAGATGGCGGTGTAGATATTTTCATGTTTATGGAGATGGAGGTGTTGATATTTCCATGTATATAGAGATAGCAGTGTAGATATTTTCATGTTTATAGAGAACGTGGTGTAGGTGTTTCCATGTTTATACAGATGGAAGTGTAGATATTTCCATGTTTATACAGATATCGGTGTAAATATTTCCATGTTTACAGAGATAGAGTTGTAGGTATTTCTATCTTTTCTCAGATTGCGGTGTAGGTATTGCCAAACTTACAGAGATAGCGGTGTAGATATTTCCAAGTTTACACAGATAGCTGTGTAGATATTTCCATGTTTACAGAGATAGCTTTGTAGATATTTCCATGTTTATACAGATTGCGGTGTAGTGATTTTCATGTTGATACAGATAGCGGTGTAGATATTTCCATGTTTATACAAGTAGCGGTGTAGAAATTCCCATGTTTATACAGATCGCTTTGTAGACATTTCCATCTTTCTACATATGTCAGTGTAGATATTTCCAAGTTTATACAGATGGCAGTGTAGATATTTCCATGTTTATGCAGATGGCGGTGTAGATATTTCCATGTATATAGAGATGGAGGTGTAGTTATTCCTATGTTTATAGAGATAGCGGTGTAAATATCTCCATGTTTATAGAGATGCTGGTGTAAGTATTTTCATGTTTATAGAGATAGCGCTGTAGATATTTCCATGTTTATACAGATAACGGTATTGGTATTTCCATGTTTATACAGATAGCGGTGTAGATATTTCCATGATATACAGCTCGCGGTGTAGATATTTCCATCTTTATACCAATGGCAGTGTAGATATTTCCATGTTTATACAGATAGCGGTGTAGATATTTCCCTGTCTATAGAAATAGCGGTGTGGATATTTCCATCTTTATACAGTTTGCGGTGTAGGTATTTCCATCTTTATACAGATGGTGGTGTAGATATTTCCATGTTTATACAGATGGCAGTGAAGATAGTTCCATGTTTATACACATAGTGGTGTAGATATTTCCATGTTTATACAGATAGCGCTGTAGATACATCCATGTTTCTGAAGATGGCGGTGTAGATATTTTCATGTTTATAGAGATGGAGGTGTAGATATTTACATGTATATAGAGATAGCAGTGTAGATATTTTCATGTTTATAGAGAAAGCGGTGTAGGTATTTCCATGTTTATAGAGATAGGGGTGTAGATATTTCCATGTTTATACAGATAGCGGTGTATGTATTTCCATGTTTATACAGACTGCGGTGTAGATATTTCCATGTTTCTACAGCTGGCAGTGTAGATATTTCCTGGTTTATACAGTCAGCGGTGTGGATATTTCCATGTTTATACAGGTAGCGGTGTAGATATTTCCATGCTTACAGAGATAGCGGTGTAGATATTTCCATGTTTGCACAAATTGCCGAGTAGGCATTTCCATGTTTACGCCGATAGCTGTGTAGATATTTCCAAGTTTACACAGATAGCTCTGTAGATATTCCCATGTTTACACACATAGCGTGGTAGATATTTCCATGTTTATACAGATTGCGGTGTAGATATGTCCATGATTATACAGATAGCGGTGTAGATATTTTCATGTTTCTACAGATAGCGGTGTAGATATTTCCATGTTTATACAGATAGCGGTGTAGGTATTTCCATGTTTATGCAGACCGCGGTGTAGATATTTCCATGTTTATACAGATAGAGGTGCAGATATTTCCATGTTTGTACAGATAGCGGTGTTGATTTTTCCATCTATACAGAGATGACCGTTTAGATATTTCCATGTTTATACAGATGGCGGTGTTGATATTTCTGTGGATATGTAGATGGCGGTGTAGATATTTCCATGTATGTACACATGGCAGTGTAGATATTTCCATGTTTATACAGATAGCGGTGTAGATATTTCCATGTCTGTACAGATGGCGGTGTTGATGTTTCCATCTATACACAGATTGCCGTGTAGGTATTTCCATGTGTATACAGATGGCATTGTAGATATTTCCATGTTTATACAGATGGTGGTGTAGATATTTCCATGTTTCTACAGATGGCGTTGTAGGTATTTTCAGGTTTATACAGATATCGGTGTAGATATTTCCATGTTTATAAAGATAGCGGTGTAAATATTTCCATGTTTATACAGATAGCGGTGTAGATATTTCCGTGTTTATACAGATGGTGGTGTAGATATTTCCATGTTTCTACAGATGGCGTTGTAGGAATTTCCATGTTTATACAGATAACGGTGTAGATATTTCCATGTTTATAGAGATAGCGGTGTAAATATTTCCATGTTTATACAGATCACGGTGTAGATATTTCCAGGTTTATAGAGATAGCAGTGTAGATATTTTCATGTTTATACAGATAGCGGTTTTGCTATTTCCATATTTATACAGAGGGGTCTGTAGATATTTCCATGTTTATACAGATGGCAGTGTAGATTTTTCCATGTTCCTACACATGACTGTGTAGGTATTTCCATGTTTATACAGATGGCTTTGTAGATATTTCCATGTTTATAGAGATAGCAGTGTAGATATTTCCATGTTTATACAGATGGCGGTGTAGATATTTCCATGTTTATACAGATGGTGGTGTAGATATTTCCATGTTTATACTGATGACTGTATAGGTATTTCCATGTTTTTACAGATGGCATTGTAGATATTTCCATGTTTATAGAGATAGCAGTGTAGATATTTCCATGTTTATACAGATGGCGGTGTAGATATTTCCATGTTTATAGAGATAGCGGTGTAGATATTTCCATATTTATACAGATAACGGTGTAGATATTTCCATGTTTATACAGATAGCAGTGTAAATATTTCCATGTTTATACAGATCACGGTGTAGATATTTCCAGGTTTATAGAGATAGAAGTGTAGATATTTCCATGTTTATGCAGATAGCCGTTTTGCTATTTCCATGTTTATACAGACCGCGGTGTAGATGTTTCCATGTTTATACAGATAGCGGTGCAGATATTTCCATGTTTGTACAGATGGCGGTGTTGATATTTCCATCTATACACAGAGGACCGTGGAGATATTTCCATGTTTATACAGAAGGCGGCGCAGATATTTCCATGGATATGTAGAAGGCGGTGTAGATATTTCCATGTTTATACAGACAGCGGTGTAGATATTTCCATGTATATACAGATGGCTGTGTAGATATTTCCATGTTTATACAGATGGCTGTGTAGATATTTCCATGTATATACAGATGACTTTGTAGGTATTTCCATGTTTATACAGATGGCGGTGTAGGTATTTCCATGTTTATAGAGATAGCTGTGTAGATATTTCCATGTTTATACAGATAGCGGTGTAGATATTTCCATGTTTATAGAGATCGCGGTGTAGATATTTCCATGTTTATACAGACAGCAGTGGAGATATTTCCATGTTTATACACATAGCGGTGTACATATTTCCATGTTTATAGAGACAGCGGTGTAGGTATTTCCATGTTTATACAGATAGCGGTGCAGATATTTCCATATATATACAGAGGGCTCTGTAGATATTTCCATGTTTATACAGATGGCAGTGTAGATTTTTCCATTTTCCTACACATGACTGTGTAGGTATTTCCATGTTTGTACAGATGGCTTTGTAGATATTTCCATGTTTATAGTGATAGCGGTGTACATATTTCCATGTTTATACAGATAGCGGTGTAAATATTTCCATGTTTATACAGATCACGGTGTAGATATTTCCAGGTTTATAGAGATAGCAGTGTAGATATTTCCATGTTTATGCAGATAGCTGTTTTGCTATTTCCATGTTTATACAGACCGCGGTGTAGATATTTCCATGTTTATACAGATAGCGGTGCAGATATTTCCATGTTTGTACAGATGGCGGTGTTGATATTTCCATCTATACACAGATGACCGTGTAGATATTTCCAGGTTTATACAGAAGGCGGCGCAGATATTTCCATGGATATGTAGAAGGCGGTGTAGATATTTCCATGTTTATACAGATAGCGGTGTAGTTATTTCCATGTATATACAGATGGCGGTGTAGATATTTCCATGTTTATACAGATGGCTGTGTAGATATTTCCATGTATATACAGATGACTTTGTAGGTATTTCCATGTTTATACAGATGGCGGTGTAGATATTTCCATGTTTATAGAGATAACTGTGTAGATATTTCCATGTTTATACAGATAGCGGTGTAGATATTTCCATGTTTATAGAGATCGCGGTGTAGATATTTCCATGTTTATACAGACAGCAGTGGAGATATTTCCATGTTTATACACATAGCGGTGTACATATTTCCATGTTTATAGAGACAGCGGTGTAGGTATTTCCGTGTTTATACAGATAGCGGTGCAGATATTTCCAAGTTTATACAGATGCCTATGCAGATATTTCCATATTTATACAGAGGTCTCTGTAGATATTTCCATGTTTATAAAGATGGCAGTGTAGATTTTTCCATGTTCCTACACATGTCTGTGTAGGTATTTCCATGTTTATACAGATGGATTTGTAGATATTTCCATGTTTACAGAGATAGCGGTGCAGATATTTCCATGTTTATACAGATAGCGGTGTAAATATTTCCATGTTTATCCAGATCGTGGTGTAGACATTTCCATGTTTATACAGATACCGGTGTAGAAATTTCCATGTTTATACAGACTGCAGTGTAGATATCTCCATGTTTATACAGATAGCGGTGTAGATATTTCCATGTATGTACAGATCGCGGTGTTGGTGTTTCCATCTATACACAGATTGCCGTGTAGGTATTTCCATGTGTATACCGATGGCATTGTAGATATTTCCATGTTTATACAGATGGTGGTGTAGATATTTCCATGTTTATACAGATGACTGTATAGGTATTTCCATGTTTTTACAGATGGCATTGTAGATATTTCCATGTTTATAGAGATAGCAGTGTAGATATTTCCATGTTTATACAGATGGCGGTGTAGATATTTCCATGTTTATAGAGATAGCGGTGTAGATATTTCCATATTTATACAGATAACGGTGTAGATATTTCCATGTACATACAGATGGCTGTGTAGATATTTCCATGTTTATAGAGATAGCGGTGTAGATATTACCATGTTTATACAGATAGCGGTGTATTTATTTCCATGTTTATACAGATCGTGGTGTAGATATTTCCATGTTTATACAGATACCGGTGTAGAAATTTCCATGTTTATACAGACCGCAGTGTAGATATCTCCATGTTTATACAGATAGCGGTGTAGATATTTCCATGATTGTAGAGATGGCGGTGATGGTGTTTCCATCTATACACAGATTGCCGTGTAGGTATTTCCATGTGTATAGAGATGGCATTGTAGATATTTCCATGTTTATACAGATGGTGGTGTAGATATTTCCATGTTTATACAGATGACTGTATAGGTATTTCCATGTTTTTACAGATGGCATTGTAGATATTTCCATGTTCATAGAGATAGCAGTGTAGATATTTCCATGTTTATACAGATGGCGGTGTAGATATTTCCATGTTTATACAGATGGTGGTGTAGATATTTCCATGTTTATACTGATGACTGTATAGGTATTTCCATGTTTTTACAGATGGCATTGTAGATATTTCCATGTTTATAGAGATAGCAGTGTAGATATTTCCATGTTTATACAGATGGCGGTGTAGATATTTCCATGTTTATAGAGATAGCGGTGTAGATATTTCCGTATTTATACAGATAACGGTGTAGATATTTCCATGTTTATACAGATTGCAGTGTAAATATTTCCATGTTTATACAGATCACGGTGTAGATATTTCCAGGTTTATAGAGATAGCAGTGTAGATATTTCCATGTTTATGCAGATAGCGGTTTTGCTATTTCCATGTATATATAGACCGCGGTGTAGATATTTCCATGTTTATACAGATAGCGGTGCAGATATTTCCATGTTTGTACAGATGGCGGTGTTGATATTTCCATCTATACACAGATGACTGTGTAGATATTTCCATGTTTATACAGAAGGCGGCGCAGATATTTCCATGGATATGTAGAAGGCGGTGTAGATATTTCCATGTTTATACAGATCGCGGTGTAGATATTTCCATGTATATACAGATGGCTGTGTCGATATTTCCATGTATATACAGATGACTTTGTAGGTATTTCCATGTTTATACAGATGGCGGTGTAGGTATTTCCATGTTTATAGAGATAGCTGTGTAGATATTTCCATGTTTATACAGATAGCGGTGTAGATATTTCCATGTTTATAGAGATCGCGGTGTAGATATTTCCATGTTTATACAGACATCAGTGGATATATTTCCATGTTTATACACATAGCGGTGTACATATTTCCATGTTTATAGAGACAGCGGTGTAGGTATTTCCATGTTTATACAGATAGCGGTGCAGATATTTCCATGTTTATACAGATGGCTATGCAGATATTTCCATATTTATACAGAGGGCTCTGTAGATATTTCCATGTTTATACAGATGGCAGTGTAGATTTTTCCATGTTCCTACACATGACTGTGTAGGTATTTCCATGTTTATACAGATGGCTTTGAAGATATTTCCATGTTTATAGAGATAGCGGTGTAGATATTACCATGTTTATACAGATAGTGGTGTATTTATTTCCATGTTTATACAGATCGTTGTGTAGATATTTCCATGTTTATACAGATACCGGTGTAGAAATTTCCATGTTTATACAGACCGCAGTGTAGATATCTCCATGTTTACACAGATAGCGGTGTAGATATTTCCATGTTTGTATATATGGCGGTGTTGGTGTTTCCATCTATACACAGATTGCCGTGTAGGTATTTCCATGTGTATAGAGATGGCATTGTAGATATTTCCATGTTTATACAGATGGTGGTGTAGATATTTCCATGTTTATACAGATGATTGTATAGGTATTTCCATGTTTTTACAGATGGCATTATAGATATTTCCATGTTTATAGAGATAGCAGTGTAGATATTTCCATGTTTATGCAGATGGCGGTGTAGATATTTCCATGTTTATACAGATGGTGGTGTAGATATTTCCATGTTTATACTGATGACTGTATAGGTATTTCCATGTTTTTACAGATGGCATTGTAGATATTTCCATGTTTATAGAGATAGCAGTGTAGATATTTCCATGTTTATACAGATGGCGGTGTAGATATTTCCATGTTTATAGAGATAGCGGTGTAGATATTTCCATATTTATACAGATAACGGTGTAGATATTTCCATGTTTATACAGATAGCGGTGTAGCTATTTCCATGTTTATACAGATGACTTTGTAGGTATTTCCATGTTTATACAGATGGCGGTGTAGGTATTTTCATGTTTATAGAGATAGCTGTGTAGATATTTCCATGTTTATACAGATAGCGGTGTAGATATTTCCATGTTTATAGAGATTGCGGTGTAGGTATTTCAATGTTTATACAGACAGCAGTGGAGATATTTCCATGTTTATACACATAGCGATGTACATATTTCCTTCTTTATAGAGACAGCAGTGTAGGCATTTCCATGTTTATACAGACAGCGGTGCAGATATTTCCATGTTTATACAGATGCCTAAGCAGTTATTTCCATATTTATACAGAGGGCTCTGTAGATATTTCCAAGTTTATACAGATGGCAGTGTAGATTTTTCCATGTTCCTACACATGACTGTGTAGGTATTTCCATGTTTATACAGATGGCTTTGTACATATTTCCATGTTTATAGAGATAGCGGTGTAGATATTCCCATGTTTATACAGATAGCGGTGTATATATTTCCATGTTTATACACATCGTGGTGTAGATATTTCCATGTTTACACAGATACCGGTGTAGAAATTTCCATGTTTATACAGACCGCAGTGTAGATATCTCCATGTTTATACAGATAGCGGTGTAGATATTTCCATGTTTGTACAGATGGCGGTGTTGGTGTTTCCATCTATACACAGATTGCCGTGTAGGTATTTCCATGTGTATACAGATGGCATTGTAGATATTTCCATGTTTATACAGATGGTGGTGTAGATATTTCCATGTTTATACAGATGACTGTATAGGTATTTCCATGTTATTGCAGATGGCATTGTAGATATTTCCATGTTTATAGAGATAGCTGTGTAGATATTTCCATATTTATACGGATGGCGGTGTAGATATTTCTATGTTTATAGAGATAGCAGTGTAGATATTTCCATATTTATACAGATAACGGTGTAGTTATTTCCATGTTTATACGGATAGCAGTGTAAATATTTCCATGTTTATACAGATCACGGTGTAGATATTTCCAGGTTTACAGAGATAGCAGTGTAGATATTTCCATGTTTATACAGATAGCGGTTTAGCTATTTCCTTGTTTATACAGACCACGGTGTAGATATTTCCATGTTTATACAGGTAGCGGTGCAGATATTTCCATGTTTGTACAGATGGCGGTGTTGGTATTTCCATCTTTACACAGATGACCGTGTAGATATTTCCATGTTTATACAGAAGGCGGCGCAGATATTTCCATGGATATGTAGAAGGCGGTGTAGATATTTCCATGTTTATACAGATAGCGGTGTAGATATTTCCATGTTTATACAGATGACTTTGTAAGTATTTCCATGTTTATACAGTTGGCGGTGTAGGTATTTCCATGTTTATAGAGATAGCTGTGTAGATATTTCCATGTTTATACAGATAGCGGTGTAGATATTTCCATGTTTATAGAGATCGCGGTGTAGATATTTCCATGTTTATACAGACAGCAGTGGAGATATTTCCATGGTTATACACATAGCTTTGTACATATTTCCATGTTTATAGAGACAGAGGTGTAGGCATTTCCATGTTTATACAGACAGCGGTGCAGATATTTCCATGTTTATACAGATGCCTATGAAGATATTTCCATATTTATACAGAGGGCTCTGTAGATATTTCCATGTTTATACAGATGGCAGTGTAGATTTTTCCATGTTCCTACACATGACTGTGTAGGTATTTCCATGTTTATACAGATGGCTTTGTAGATATTTCCATGTTTATAGAGATAGCGGTGCAGATATTCCCACGTTTATACAGATAGCGGTGTAATTATTTCCATGTTTATACAGATCGTGGTGTAGATATTTCCATGTTTATACAGATACCGGTGTAGAAATTTCCATATTTCTACAGACCGCAGTGTAGATATCTCCATGTTTATACAGATAGCGGTGTAGATATTTCCATGTTTGTACAGATGGCGGTGTTGTTGTTTCCATCTATACACAGATTGCCGTGTAGGTATTTCCATGTGTATAGAGATGGCATTGTAGATATTTCCATTTTTATACAGATGGTGGTGTAGATATTTCCATGTTTATACAGATGACTGTATAGGTATTTCGATGTTTTTACAGATGGCATTGTAGATATTTCCATGTTTATAGAGATAGCAGTGTAGATATTTCCATGTTTATACAGATGGCGTTGTAGATATTTCCATGTTTATAGAGATTGCGGTGTAGATATTTCCATATTTATACAGATAACGGTGTAGATATTTCCATGTTTATAGAGATAGCGGTGTAAATATTTCCATGTTTATACAGACCACGGTTTAGATATTTCCAGGTTTATAGAGATAGCAGTGTAGATATTTCCACGTTTATACAGATAGCGGTATAGCTATTTCCATGTTTATACAGACCGCGGTGTAGATATTTCCATGTTTATACAGATAGCGGTGCAGATATTTCCATGTTTGTACAGATGGCGGTGTTGATATTTCCATCTTTACACAGATGACCGTGTAGATATTTCCATGTTTATACAGAAGGCGGCACAGATATTTCCATGGATGTGTAGAAGGCGGTGTAGATATTTCCATGTTTATACAGATAGCGGTGTAGATATTTCCATGTATATACAGATGGCTGTGTAGAAATTTCCATGTTTATACAGATGGCTGTGTAGATATTTCCATGTTTATACAGATGACTTTGTAGGCATTTCCATGTTTATACAGATGGCGGTGTAGTTATTTCCATGTTTATAGAGATAGCTGTGTAGATATTTCCATGTTTATACAGATAGCGGTGTAGATATTTCCATGTTTATAGAGATCGCGGTGTAGATATTTCCATGTTTATACAGACAGCCGTGGAGATATTTCCATGTTTATACATATAGCGGTGTACATATTTCCATGTTTATAGAGACAGCGGTGTAGGTATTTCCATGTTTATACAGATAGCGGTGCAGATATTTCCATGTTTATACAGATGCCTATGCAGATATTTCCATATTTATGCAGAGGGCTCTGTAGATATTTCCATGTTTATACAGATGGCAGTGTAGATTTTTCCATGTTCCTACACATGACTGTGTAGGTATTTCCATGTTTATACAGATGGCTTTGTAAATATTTCCACGTTTATAGAGATAGCGGTGTAGATATCTCCATGTTTATACAGATAGCGGTGTAAATATTTCCATGTTTATACAGATCTTGGTGTAGATATTTCCATGTTTATACAGATACCGGTGTAGGAATTTCCATGTTTATACAGACCGCAGTGTAGATATCTCCATGTTTATACAGATAGCGGTGTAGATATTTCCATGTTTGTACAGATGGCGGTGTTGGTGTTTCCGTCTATACACAGATTGCCGTGTAGCTATTTCCAAGTGTATACAGATGGCATTGTAGATATTTCCATGTTTATACAGATGGTGGTGTAGATATTTCCATGTTTATACACATGACTGTATAGGTATTTCCATGTTTTTACAGATGGCATTGTAGATAGTTTCATGTTTATAGAGATAGCAGTGTAGATATTTCCATGTTTATACAGATGGCAGTGTAGATATTTCCATATTTATAGAGATAGCGGTGTAGATATTTCCATATTTATACAGATAACGGTGTAGATATTTCCATGTTTATACAGAAAGCGGTGTAAATATTTCCATGTTTATACAGATCACGGTGTAGATATTTCCAGGTTTATAGAGATAGCTGTGTAGATATTTCCATGTTTATACAGATAGCGGTGTAGATATATCTATGTTTATACAGATCGCGGTGTAGATATTTCCATGTTTATACAGACAGCAGTGGAGATATTTCCATGTTTATACACATAGCGGTGTACATATTTCCATGTTTATAGAGACAGCGGTGTAGGTATTTCCATGTTTATACAGATAGCAGTGCAGATATTTCCATGTTTATACAGATGCCTATGCAGATATTTCCATATTTATACAGAGGGCTCTGTAGATATTTCCATGTTTATACAGATGGCAGTGTAGATTTTTCCATGTTCCTACACGTGACTGTGTAGGTATTTCCATGTTTATACAGATGGCTTTGTAGATATTTCCATGTTTATAGAGAGAGCGGTGCAGATATATCCATGTTTATACAGATAGCGGTGTAAATATTTCCATGTTTATACAGCTCGTGGTGTAGATATTTCCATGTTCATACAGATACCGGTGTAGAAATTTCCATGTTTATACAAACCGCAGTGTAGATATCTCCATGTTTATACAGATAGCGGTGTAGATATTTCCATGTTTGTACAGATGGCGGAGTTGGTGTTTCCGTCTATACACAGATTGCCGTGTAGGTATGTCCATGTGTATACAGATTGCATTGTAGATATTTCCATGTTTATACAGATGGTGGTGTAGATATTTCCATGTTTATACAGATGACTGTATAGGTATTTCCATGATTTTACAGATGGCATTGTAGATATTTCCATGTTTATAGAGATAGCAGTGTAGATATTTCCATGTTTATGCAGATGGCGGTGTAGATATTTCCATGTTTATAGAGATAGCGGTGTAGATATTTCCATATTTATACAGATAACGGTGTAGATATTTCCATGTTTATACAGATAGCAGTGTAAATATTTCCATGTCTATACAGATCACGGTGTAGATATTTCCAGGTTTATAGAAATAGCTGTGTAGATATTTCCATGTTTATACAGATACCGGTGTAGAAATTTCCAAGTTTATACAGACCGCAGTGTAGATATCTCCCTGTTTATACAGATAGCGGTGTAGATATTTCCATGTTTGTAGAGATGGCGGTGTTGGTGTTTCCATCTCTACACAGATTGCCGTGTAGGTATTTCCATGTGTATACAGATGGCATTGTAGATATTTCCATGTTTATACAGATGGTGATGAAGATATTTCCATGTTTATACAGATGACTGTATAGCTATTTCCATTTTTATACAGATGGCATTGTAGACATTTCCATGTTTATAGAGATAGCAGTGAAGATATTTCCATGTTTATACAGATGGCGGTGTAGATATTTCCATGTTTATAGAGATCGCGGTGTAGATATTTCCATGTTTATACAGACAGCAGTGGAGATATTTCCATGTTTCTACATATAGCGGTGTACATATTTCCATGTTTATAGAGACAGCGGTGTAGGTATTTCCATGTTTATACAGATAGCGGTGCAGATATTTCCATGTTTATACAGATGCCAATGCAGATATTTCCATATTTATACAGAGGGCTCTGTAGATATTTCCATGTTTATACAGATGGCAGTGTAGATTTTTCCATGTTCCTACACATGACTGTGTAGGTATTTCCATGTTTATACAGATGGCTTTGTAGATATTTCCATGTTTATAGAGATAGCGGTGTAGATATTTCCATGTTTATACAGATAGCGGTGAAAATATTTCCATGTTTATACAGATCGTGGTGTAGATATTTCCGTGTTTATACAGATACCGGTGTAGAAATTTCCATGTTTATACAGACCGCAGTGTAGATATCTCCATGTTTATACAGATAGCGGTGTAGATATTTCCATGTGTGTACAGATGGCGGTGTTGGTGTTTCCATCTATACACAGATTGCCGTGTAGGTATGTCCATGTGTATACAGATGGCATTGTAGATATTTCCAAGTTTATACAGATGGTGGTGTAGATATTTCCATGTTTATACAGATGACTGTATAGGTATTTCCATGTTTTTACAGATGGCATTGTAGATATTCCCATGTTTATAGAGATAGCAGTGTAGATATTTCCATGTTTATACAGATAGCGGTGTAGTTATTTCCATGTTTATATAGATAGCGGTGTAGATATTTCCATGTATATACACTTGGCTGTGTAGATATTTCCATGTTTATACAGATGGCGGTGTAGATATTTCCATGTTTATACAGATAACTTTGTAAGTATTTCCATGTTTATACAGATGGCGGTGTAGATATTTCGATGTTTAAAGAGATAGCAGTGGAGATATTTCCATATTTATACAGATAACGGTGAAGATATTTCCATGTTTATACTGATCACGGTGTAGATATTTCCATGTTTATAGAGATGGCGGTGTAGATATTTCCATATTTATAGAGATAGCGGTGTAGATATTTCCATGTTTATACAGATAGCGGTGTAATTATTTCCATGTTATACAGAACACAGTGTAGATATTTCCATGTTTATACAGATAGCGGTGTAGATATTTCCATGTTTGTACAGATGGTGGTGTTGCTGTTTCCATCTATACACAGATTGTCGTGTTGGTATTTCCATGTGTATACAGATGGCATTGTAGATATTTCCATGTTTATACAGATGGTGGTGTAGATATTTCCATGTTTATACAGATGACTGTATTGTATTTCCATGTTTATACAGATGGCTTTGTAGATATTTCCATGTTTATAGAGATAGCGGTGTAGATATTTCCATATTTATACAGATAACGGTGTAGATATTTCCATGTTTATACTGATAGCAGTGTAAATATTTCCATGTTTATACAGATCACGGTGTAGATATTTCCAGATTTATAGAGATAGCAGTGTAGATATTTCCATGTTTACGCAGATAGCGGTTTAGCTCTTTCCATGTTTATACAGACCGCGGTGTAGATATTTCCATGTTTATACAGATAGCGGTGCAGATATTTCCATGTTTGTACAGATGGCGGTGTTGATATTTCCATCTATACACAGATGCCCGTGTAGATATTTCCATGTTTATACAGAAGGCGGCGCAGATATTTCCATGGATATGTAGCAGGCGGTGTAGATATTTCCATGTTTATACAGATAGCGGTGTAGATATTTCCATGTATTTACAGATGGCTGTGTAGATATTTCCATGTTTATACAGATGGCTGTGTAGATATTTCCATGTTTATACAGATGACTTTGTAGGTATTTCCATGTTTATACAGATGGCAGTGTAGCTATTTCCATGTTTATAGAGATAGCTGCGTAGATATTTCCATGTTTATACAGATAGAGGTGTAGATATTTCTATGTTTATGCAGATCGCAGTGTAGATATTTCCATGTTTATACAGACAGCAGTGGAGATATTTCCATGTTTATACACATAGCGGTGTACATATTTCCATGTTTATAGAGACAGCGGTGTAGGTAATTCCATGTTTATACAGATTGCGGTGCAGATATTTCCATGTTTATACAGATGCCTATGCAGATATTTCCATATTTATACAGAGGGCTCCGTAGATATTTCCATGTTTATACAGATGGCAGTGTAGATTTTTCCATGTTCCTACACATGTCTGTGTAGGTATTTCCATGTTTATACAGATGGCTTTGTAGATATTTCCATGTTTATAGAGATTGCGGTGTAGATATTTCCATCTTTATACAGAGAGCGGTGTAAATATTACCATGTTTATACAGAACGCTGTGTAGATATTTCCATGTATATACAGATACCGGTGTAGAAATTTCCATGTTTATACAGACCGCAGAGTAGATATTTCCATATTTATACAGATAGCGGTGTAGATATTTCCATGTCTGTACAGATGGCGGTGTTGATGTTTCCATCTATACACAGATTGCCGTGTAGGTATTTCCATGTGTATACAGATGGCATTGTAGATATTTCCATGTTTATACAGATGGTGGTGTAGATATTTCCATGTTTTACAGATGACTGTGTAGGTATTTCCATGTTTTTACAGATGGCATTGTAGATATTTCCACGTTTATAGAGATAGCAGTGTAGATATTTCCATGTTTATACAGATGGCGGTGTAGATATTTCCATGTTTATAGAGATAGCGGTGTCGATATTTCCATATTTATACAGATAACGGTGTAGATATTTCCATGTTTATACAGATAGCAGTATAAATATTTCCATGTTTATACAGATCACGGTGTAGATATTTCCAGGTTTATAGAGATAGCAGTGTAGATATTTCCATGTTTATACAGATAGCGGTTTAGCTATTTCCATGTTTATAAAGACCGCGGTGTAGATATTTCCATGTTTATACAGATATCTGTGCAGATATTTCCATGTTTGTACAGATGGCGGTGTTGATATTTCCATATATACACAGATGACCGTGTAGATATTTCCATGTTTATACAGGAGGTGGCGCAGATATTTCCATGGATATGTAGAAGGCGGTGTAGATATTTCCATGTTTATACAGATAGCGGTGTAGATATTTCCATGTATATACAGATGGCTGTGTAGATATTTCCATGTTTATACAGATGACTTTGTAGGTATTTCCATGTTTATACAGATGACGATGTAGGTATTTCCATGTTTATAGAGATAGCTGTGTAGATATTTCCCTGTTTATTCAGATAGCGGTGTAGATATTTCCATGTTTATACAGATCATGGTGTGGAAATTTCCATGTTTATACAAACAGCAGTGCAGATATTTCCATGTTTATACACATAGCGTTGTACATATTTCCATGTTTATAGAGACAGCTGTGTAGGTATTTCCATCTTTATACAGATAGCGGTGCAGATATTTCCATGTTTATACAGATGCCTATGCAGATATTTCCATATTTATACAGAGGGCTCTCTAGATATTTCCATGTTTATACAGATGGCAGTGTAGATTTTTCCATGTTCCTACACATGACTGTGTAGGTATTTCCATGTTTATACCGATGGCTTTGTAGATATTTCCATGTTTATAGAGATAGCGGTGTAGATATTTCCATGTTTATACAGATAGCGGTGTAAATATTTCCATGTTTATACAGATCGTGGTGTAGATAGTTCCATGTTTATACAGATAACGGTGTAGAAATTTCCATGTTTATACAGATCGCAGTGTAGATATTTCCATGTTTATACAGATAGCGGTGTAGATATTTCCATGTCTGTACAGATGGCGGTGTTGATGTTTCCATCTATACACAGATTGCCGTGTAGGTATTTCCATGTGTATACAGATGGCATTGTAGATATTTCCATGTTTATACAGATGGTGGTGTAGATATTTCCATGTTTATACAGATGACTGTATAGGTATTTCCATGTTTTTACAGATGGCATTGTAGATATTTCCATGTTTATAGAGATAGCAGTGTAGATATTTCTATGTTTATACAGATGGTGGTGTAGATATTTCCATATTGATAGAGAGAGCGGTGTAGATATTTCCATATTTTTACAGATAACGGTGTAGATATTTCCATGTTTATACAGATAGCGGTGTAAATATTTCCATGTTTATACAGATCACGGTGTAGATATTTCCAGGTTTATAGAGATAGCAGTGTAGATATTTCCATGTTTATACAGATACCGGTTTAGCTATTTCCATGTTTATACAGACCGCGGTGTAGATATTTCCATGTTTATACAGATAGTGGTGCAGATATTTCCATGTTTGTACAGATGGCGGTGTTGATATTTCCATCTTTACACAGATGACCGTGTAGATATTTCCATGTTTATACAGATAGCAGTGTAGATATTTCCATGTTTATACAGATCGCGGTGTAGATATTTCCATGTTTATACAGACAGCAGTGGAGATATTTCCATGTTTATACACATAGCGGTGTACATATTTCCATGTTTATAGAGACAGCGGTGTAGATATTTCCATGTTTATACAGATACCGGTGTAGAAATTTCCATGTTTATACAGACCGCAGTGTAGATATCTCCACGTATATACAGATAGCGGTGTAGATATTTCCATGTTTGTACAGATGGCGGAGTGGGTGTTTCCATCTATACACAGATTGCCGTGTTGGTATTTCCATGTGTATACAGATGGCATTGTAAATATTTCCATGTTTATACAGATGGTGGTGTAGATATTTCCATGTTTATACAGATGACTGTATAGGTATTTCCATGTTTTTACAGATGGCATTGTAGATATTTCCACCTTTATAGAGATAGCAGTGTAGATATTTCCATGTTTATACAGATGGCGGTGTAGGTATTTCCATGTTTATAGAGATAGCGGTGTAGATATTTCCATATTTATACAGATAACGGTGTAGATATTTCCATGTTTATACAGATAGCGGTTTAGCTATTTCCATGTTTATACAGATGACTGCATAGGCATTTCCATGTTTTTACAGATGGCATTGTAGATATTTCCATGTTTATAGAGATAGCAGTGTAGATATTTCCATGTTTATACTGATAGCAGTGTCAATATTTCCATGTTTATACAGATCACGGTGTAGATATTTCCAGGTTTATAGAGATAGCAGTGTAGATATTTCCATGTTTATACAGATAGCGGTTTAGCTATTTCCATGTTTATACAGACCGCGGTGTAGATTTCTCCATGTTTATACAGATAGCGGTGCAGATATTTCCATGTTTGTACAGACGGCGGTGTTGATATTTCCATGTATACACAGATGACCGTGTAGGTATTTCCATGTTTATACAGAAGGTGGCGCAGTTATTTCTATGGATATGTAGAAGGCGGTGTAGATATTTCCATGTTTATACAGATAGCGGTGTAGATATTTCAATGTATATACAGATGGTTGTGTAGGTATTTCCATGTTTATACAGACGGCTTTGTAGATATTTCCATGTTTATACAGATGACTTTGTAGGTATTTCCATGTTTATACAGATGACGGTGTAGTTATTTCCATGTTTATAGAGATAGCTGTGTAGATATTTCCATGTTTATACAGATAGCGTTGTAGATATTTCCATGTTTATACAGATAGCGGTGTACATATTTCCATGTTTGTACAGAGGGCGGTGTTGATGTTTCCATCTATACACAGATTGCCGTGTAGGTATTTCCATGTGTATACAGATGGCATTGTAGATATTTCCATGTTTATACAGATGGTGGTGTAGATATTTCCATGTTTATACAGATGACTTTATAGGTATTTCCATGTTTTACAGATGGCATTGTAGATATTTCCATGTTTATAGAGATAGCAGTGTAGATATTTCCATGTTTATACTGATAGCGGTGTAGATATTTCCATGTATATACAGATGGCTGTGTAGATATTTCCATGTTTATAGAGATGGCTTTGTAGATATTTCCATGTTTATACAGATGACTTTGTAGGTACTTCCATGTTTCTACTGATGGCGGTGTAGGTATTTCCATGTTTATAGAGATAGCGGTGTAGATATTTCCATGTTTATACAGATAGCCGTGTAGATATTTCCATGTTTATACAGATCGCGGTGTATATATTTCCATGTTTATACAGACAGCAGTGGAGATATTTCCATGTTTATACACATAGCGGTGTACATATTTCCATATTTATAGAGACAGCGGTGAAGGTATTTCCATTTTTATACAGATAGCGGTGCAGATATTTCCATGTTTATACAGATGCCTATGCAGATATTTCCATATTAATACAGAGGGCTCTGTAGATATTTCCATGTTTAGACAGATGGCATTGTAGATTGTTCCATGTTCCTACACATGACTGTGTAGGTATTTCCATGTTTATACAGATGGCTTTGTAGATATTTCCATGTTTATAGAGATAGCGGTGTAGATATTTCCATGTATATACAGATAGCGGTGTAAATATTTCCATGTTTATACAGATCGTGGTGTAGGTAGTTCTATGTTTATACAGATACCGGTGTAGAAATTTCCATGTTTATACAGACCGCAGTGTAGATATTTCCATGTTTATACAGATAGCGGTGTAGATATTTCCATGTCTGTACAGATGGCGGTGTTGATGTTTCCATCTATACACAGATTGCCGTGTAGGTATTTCCATGTGTATACAGATGGCATTGTAGCTATTTCCATGTTTATACAGATGGTGGTGTAGATATTTCCATGTTTATACAGATGACTGTATAGGTATTTCCATGTTTTTACAGATGGCATTGTAGATATTCCCATGTTTATAGAGATAGCAGTGTAGATATTTCCATGTTTATACAGATAGCGGTGTAGTTATTTCCATGTTTATATAGATAGCGGTGTAGATATTTCCATGTATATACACTTGGCTGTGTAGATATTTCCATGTTTATACAGATGGCGGTGTAGATATTTCCATGTTTATACAGATAACTTTGTAAGTATTTCCATGTTTATACAGATGGCGGTGTAGATATTTCGATGTTTAAAGAGATAGCAGTGGAGATATTTCCATATTTATACAGATAACGGTGTAGATATTTCCATGTTTATACTGATCACGGTGTAGATATTTCCATGTTTATAGAGATGGCGGTGTAGATATTTCCATATTTATAGAGATAGCGGTGTAGATATTTCCATGTTTATACAGATAGCGGTGTAATTATTTCCATGTTATACAGAACACAGTGTAGATATTTCCATGTTTATACAGATAGCGGTGTAGATATTTCCATGTTTGTACAGATGGTGGTGTTGCTGTTTCCATCTATACACAGATTGTCGTGTTGGTATTTCCATGTGTATACAGATGGCATTGTAGATATTTCCATGTTTATACAGATGGTGGTGTAGATATTTCCATGTTTATACAGATGACTGTATAGGTATTTCCATGTTTATACAGATGGCTTTGTAGATATTTCCATGTTTATAGAGATAGCGGTGTAGATATTTCCATATTTATACAGATAACGGTTTAGATATTTCCATGTTTATACAGATAGCAGTGTAAATATTTCCATGTTTATACAGATAACGGTGTAGATATTTCCATGTTTACACAGATAGCGGTTTAGCTCTTTCCATGTTTATACAGACCGCGGTGTAGATATTTCCATGTTTATACAGATAGCGGTGTAGATATTTCCATGTTTGTACAGATGGCGGTGTTGATATTTCCATCTATACACAGATGCCCTTGTAGATATTTCCATGTTTATACAGAAGGCGGCGCACATATTTCCATGGATATGTAGCAGGCGGTGTAGATATTTCCATGTTTATACAGATAGCGGTGTAGATATTTCCATGTATTTACAGATGGCTGTGTAGATATTTCCATGTTTATACAGATGGCTGTGTAGATATTTCCATGTTTATACAGATGACTTTGTAGGTATTTCCATGTTTATACAGATGGCAGTGTAGCTATTTCCATGTTTATAGAGATAGCTGCGTAGATATTTCCATGTTTATACAGATTGCGGTGTAGATATTTCTATGTTTATGCAGATCGCGGTGTAGATATTTCCATGTTTATACAGACAGCAGTGGAGATATTTCCATGTTTATACAGACAGCAGTGGAGATATTTCCATGTTTATACACATAGCGGTGTACATATTTCCATGTTTATAGAGACAGCGGTGTAGGTATTTCCATGTTTATACAGATAGCGGTGCAGATATTTCCATGTTTATACAGATGCCTATGCAGATATTTCCATATTTATACAGAGGGCTCTGTAGATATTTCCATGTTTATACAGATGGCAGTGTAGTTTTTTCCATGTTCCTACACAAGACTGTGTAGGTATTTCCATGTTCATACAGATGGCTATGTAGATATTTCCATGTTTATAGAGATTGCGGTGTAGATATTTCCATCTTTATACAGAGAGCGGTGTAAATATTACCATGTTTATACAGAACGCTGTGTAGACATTTCCATGTTTATACAGATACCGGTGTAGAAATTTCCATGTTTATACAGACCGCAGAGTAGATATTTCCATATTTATACAGATAGCGGTGTAGATATTTCCATGTCTGTACAGATGGCGGTGTTGATGTTTCCATCTATACACAGATTGCCGTGTAGGTATTTCCATGTGTATACAGATGGCATTGTAGATATTTCCATGTTTATACAGATGGTGGTGTAGATATTTCCATGTTCATACAGATGACGCTATAGTTATTTCCATGTTTTTACAGATGGCATTGTAGATATTTCCATGTTTATAGGGATAGCAGTGTAGATATTTTCATGTTTATACAGATGGCGGTGTAGATATTTCCATGTTTATAGAGATAGCGGTGTAGATATTTCCATATTTATATAGATAACGGAGTAGATATTTCCATGTTTATACAGATAGCAGTGTAAATATTTCCATGTTTATACAGATCACGGTGTAGATATTTCCAGGTTTATAGAGATAGCAGTGTAGATATTTCCATGTTTATACAGATGGTGGTGTAGATATTTCCATGTTTATACAGATGACTGTATAGGTAATTCCATGTTTTTACAGATGGCTGTGTAGATATTTCCATGTTTATACAGATGGCTTTGTAGTTATTTCCATGTTTATACAGATGACTTTGTAGGTATTTCCATGTTTATACAGATGGCAATGTAGGTATTTCCATATTTATAGAGATAGCTGTGTAGATATTTCCATGTTTATACAGATGGCGGTGCAGATATTTCCATGTTTATACAGATCGCGGTTTAGATAATTCCATGTTTATACAGATAGCAGTGGAGATATTTCCATGTTTATACAGATAGCGGTGTACATATTTCCATGTTTATAGAGACAGCGGTGTAGGTATTTCCATGTTTATACAGATAGCGTTGCAGATATTTCCATGTTTATACAGATGCCAATGCAGATATTTCCATAATTATACAGAGGGCTCTGTAGATATTTCCATGTTTATACAGATGGCTGTGTAGATTTTTCCATGTTCCTACACATGACTGTGTAGGTATTTCCATGTTTATACAGATGGCTTTGTAGATATTTCCATGTTTATAGAGATAGCGCTGTAGATATTTCCATGTTAATACAGATAGCGGTGTAAATATTTCCATGTTTATACAGATCGTGGTGTAGATATTTCCATGTTTATACAGATACCGGTGTAGAAATTTCCATGTTTATACAGACCGCAGTGTAGATATTTCCACGTTTATACAGATAGCCGTGTAGATATTTCTATGTTTGTACAGATGGCGGTGTAGATATTTCGATGTTTATAGAGATAGCAGTGGAGACATTTCCATGTTTATACAAACAGCGGTCTAGTTATTTCCATGTTTATATAGATAGCGGTGTAGATATTTCCATGTATATACACATGGCTGTGTAGATATTTCCATGTTTATACAGATGGCGGTGTAGATATTTCCATGTTTATACAGATAACTTTGTAAGTGTTTCCACGTTTATATAGATGGCGGTGTAGATATTTTGATGTTTATAGAGATAGCAGTGGAGATATTTCCATGTTTATACAGATAGCATTGTAGATATTTCCATGTTCATACTGATCACCGTGCAGATATTTCCATGTTTATAGAGATGGCGGTGTAGATATTTCCATGTTTATAGAGATAGCGGTGTAGATATTTCCATGTTTATACAGATAGCGGTGTAAATATTTCCATGTTTATACAGATCGTGGTGTAGATATTTCCATGTTTATACAGATAACGGTGTAGAAATTTCCGTGTTTATACAGACCGCAGTGTAGATATTTCCATGTTTATACAGATAGCGGTGTAGATATTTCCATATTTGTACAGGTGGCGGTGTTGCTGTTTCCAACTATACACAGATTGCTGTGTTGGTATTTCCATGTGTATACAGATGGCATTGTAGATATTTCCATGTTTATACAGATGGTGATGTAGATATTTCCATGTTTATACAAATGATTGTATAGGTATTTCCATGTTTTTACAGATGGCATTGTAGATATTTCCATGTTTATAGAGATAGCAGTGTAGATATTTCCATGTTTATACAGATGGCTGTGTAGATATTTCCGTGTTTATAGAGATAGCAGTGTAGATATTTCCATGTTTACACAGATAGCGGTTTAGCTCTTTCCATGTTTATACAGACCGCGGTGTAGATATTTCCATGTTTATACAGATAGCGGTGCAGATATTTCCATGTTTGTACAGATGGCGGTGTTGATATTTCCATCTATACACAGATGCCCGTGTAGATATTTCCATGTTTATACAGAAGGCGGTGCAGATATTTCCATGGATATGTAGAAGGCGGTGTAGATATTTCCATGTTTATACAGATAGCGGTGTAGATATTTCCATGTATATACAGATGGCTGTGTAGATATTTCCATGTTTATACAGAAGGCGGCACAGATATTTCCATGGATATGTAGAAGGCGGTGTAGATATTTCCATGTTTATACAGATGGCGGTGTATTTATTTCCATGTTTATAGAGATAGCTGCGTAGATATTTCCATGTTTATACAGATAGCGGTGTAGATATTTCCATGTTTATACAGATCGCGTTGTAGATATTTCCATGTTTATACAGACAGCAGTGGAGATATTTCCATGTTTATACACATAGCGGTGTACATATTTCCATGTTTATAGAGACAGCGGTGAAGGTATATCCATGTTTATACAGATAGCGGTGCAGATATTTCCATGTTTATACAGATGCCTATGCAGATATTTCCATATTTATACAGAGGGGTCTGTAGATATTTCCATGTTTATACAGATGGCAGTGTAGATTTTTCCATGTTCCTACACATGACTGTGTAGGTATTTCCATGTTTATACAGATGGCTTTGTAGGTATTTCCATGTTTATAGAGATAGTGGTGTAGATATTTCCACGTTTATACAGATAGCGGTGTAAATATTTCCATGTTTATACAGATCGTGGTGTAGATATTTCCATGTTTATACAGATACCGGTGTAGAAATTTCCATGTTTATACAGACCGCAGTGTAGATATTTCCATGTTTATACAGATAGCGGTGCAGATATTTCCATGTTTATACAGATGCCTATGCAGATATTTCCATAATTATACAGAGGGCTCTGTAGATATTTCCATGTTTATACAGATGGCTGTGTAGATTTTTCCATGGTCCTACACATGACTGTGTAGGTATTTCCATGTTTATACAGATGGCTTTGTAGATATTTCCATGTTTATAGAGATAGCGGTATAGATATTTCCATGTTTATACAGATAGCGGTGTAAATATTTCCATGTTTATACAGATCGTGGTGTAGATATTTCCATGTTTATAAAGATACCGGTGTAGTAATTTCCATGTTTATACAGACCGCAGTGTAGTTATTTCCATGTTTATACAGATAGCGCTGTAGATAATTCCATGTTTGCACAGATGGCGGTGTAGATATTTCGATGTTTATAGAGATAGCAGTGGAGACATTTCCATGTTTATACAAATAGCGGTGTAGTTATTTCCATGTTTATATAGATAGCGGTGTAGATATTTCCATGTATATACACATGGCTGTGTAGATATTTCCATGTTTATACAGATGGCTGTGTAGATATTTCCATGTTTATACAGATAACTTTGTAAGTATTTCCATGTTTATACAGATGGCGGTGTAGTTATTTCCATGTTTATATAGATAGCGGTGTAGATATTTCCATGTATATACACATGGCTGTGTAGATATTTCCATGTTTATACAGATGGCTGTGTAGATATTTCCATGTTTATACAGATAACTTTGTAAGTATTTCCATGTTTATACAGATGGCGGTGTAAATATTTCGATGTTTATAAAGATAGCAGTGGAGATATTTCCATGTTTATACAGATAGCGGTGTAGATATTTCCATGTTTATACTGATCACGGTGTAGATATTACCATGTTCATAGAGATAGCGGTGTAGATACTTCCATGTTTATAGAGATAGCGTTGTAGATATTTCCATGTTTATACAGATAGCGGTGTAAATATTTCCATGTTTATACAGATCGTGGTGTAGATATATCCATGTTTATACAGATACCGGTGTAGAAATTTCCATGTTTATACAGATCGCAGTGTAGATATTTCCATGTTTATACAGATAGCGGTGTAGATATTTCCATGTTTGTACAGATGGCGGTGTTGCTGTTTCCATCTATACACAGATTGCCGTGTTGGTATTTCCATGTGTATACAGATGGCATTGTAGATATTTCCATGTTTATACAGATGGTGGTGTAGATATTTCCATGTTTATACAGATGACTGTATAGGTATTTCCATGTTTTTACAGACGGCATTGTAGATATTTCCATGTTTACAGAGGTAGCAGTGTAGATATTTCCATGTTTATACACATGGCGGTGTAGATATTTCCGTGTTTATAGAGATAGCGGTGTAGATATTTCAATATTTATACAGATAACGGTGTAGATATTTCCATGTTTATACAGATAGCAGTGTAAATATTTCCATGTTTATACAGATCACGGTGTAGATATTTCCAGGTTTATAGAGATAGCAGTGTAGATATTTCCATGTTTATACAGATAGCGGTTTAGCTCTTTCCATGTTTATACAGACCGCGGTGTAGATATTTCCATGTTTATACAGATAGCGGTGCAGATATTTCCATGTTTGTACAGATGGCGGTGTTGATATTTCCATCTATACACAGATGCCCGTGTAGATATTTCCATGTTTATACAAAAGGCGGCGCAGATATTTCCATGGATATGTAGAAGGCGGTGTAGATATTTCCATGTATATACAGATGGCTGTGTAGATATTTCCATGTCTATACAGATGGCTGTGTAGATATTTCCATGTTTATACAGATGACTTTGCAGGTATTTCCATGTTCATACAGATGGCGGTGTAGGTATTTCCATGTTTATAGAGATAGCTGTGTAGATATTTCCATGTTTATACTGATAGCGGTGTAGATATTTCCATGTTTATACAGATCGCGGTGTAGATATTTCCATGTTTATACAGACAGCACTGGAGATATTTCCATGTTTATACACATAGCGGTGTACATATTTCCATGTTTATAGAGACAGCGGTGTAGGTATTTCCATGTTTATACAGATAGCGATGCAGATATTTCCATGTTTATACAGATGCTTATGCAGATATTTCCATATTTATACAGAGGGCTCTGTAGATATTTCCATGTTTATACAGATGGCAGTGTAGTTTTTTCCATATTGCTACACATGACTGTGTAGGTATTTCCATGTTTATACAGATGGCTTTGTAGATATTTCCATGTTTATAGAGATAGCGGTGTAGATATTTCCATGTTTATACAGATAGCGGTGTGAATATTTCCATGTTTATACAGATCACGGTGTAGATATTTCCATGTTTATACAGATACCGGTGTAGAAATTTCCATGTTTATACAGACCGCAGTGTAGATATTTCCATGTTTATACAGATAGCGGTGTAGATATTTCCATGTCTGTACAGATGGCGGTGTTGAAGTTTCCATCTCTACACATATTGCCGTGTAGGTATTTCCATGTGTATACAGATGGCATTGTAGATATTTCCATGTTTATACAGATGGTGTTGTAGATATTTCCATGTTCATACAGATGACTGTATAGGTATTTCCATGTTTCTACAGATGGCATTGTAGATATTTCCATGTTTATAGAGATAGCAGTGTAGATATTTCCATGTTTATACAGATGGCGGTGTAGATATTTCCATGTTTATAGAGATAGCGGTGCAGATATTTCCATATTTATACAGATAACGGCGTAGATATTTCCATGTTTATACAGATAGCAGTGTAAATATTTCCATGTTTATACAGATCACGGTGTAGATATTTCCAGGTTTAGAGAGATAGCATTGTTGATATTGCAATGTTTATACAGATGGTGGTGTAGATATTTCCATGTTTATACAGATGACTGTATAGGTATTTCCATGTTTTTACAGATGGCATTGTAGATATTTCCATGTTTATAGAAATAGCGGTGTAGATATTTCCATATTTACACAGATAACGGTGTAGATATTTCCATGTTTATACAGATAGCGCTTTAGCTATTTCCATGTTTATACAGATGACTGTATAGGCATTTCTATGTTTTTACAGATGGCATTGTAGATATTTCCATGTTTACAGAGATAGCAGTGTAGATATTTCGATGTTTATACAGATAGCAGTGTAAATATTTCCATGTTTATACAGATCACGGTGTAGATATTTCCAGGTTTATAGAGATAGCAGTGTAGATATTTCCATATTTATACAGATAGCGGTTTAGCTATTTCCATGTTTATACAGACCGCGGTGTAGATATTTCCATGTTTATACAGAGAGCGGTGCAGATAATTCCATGTTTGTACAGATGGCGGTGTTGATATTTCCATCTATACACAGATGACCGTGTAGATATTTCCATGTTTATACAGAAGGCGGCGCAGATATTTCAATGGATATGTAGAAGGCGGTGTAGATATTTCCATGTTTGTACAGATAGCGGTGAAGATATTTCCATGTATATACAGATGGCTTTGTAGATATTTCCATGTTTATACAGATGGCTGTGTAGATATTTCCATGTTTCTACAGATGACTTTGTAGGTATTTCCATGTTTATACAGATGGCGGTGTAGGTATTTCCATGTTTATAGAGATAGCTCTGTAGATATTTCCATGTTTATACAGATAGCGGTGTAGATATTTCCATGTTTATTCAGATCACGGTGTAGATATTTCCATGTTTATACAGACAGCAGTGGAGACATTTCCATGTTTATACACATAGCGGTGTACATATTTCCATGTTTATAGAGACAGCGGTGTAGTTATTTCCATGTTTATACAGATAGCGGTGCAGATATTTCCATGTTTATACAGATGCCTATGCATATATTTCCATAATTATACAGAGGACTCTGTAGATATTTCCATGTTTATACAGATGGCAGTGTAGATTTTCCATGTTCCTACACATGACTGTGTAGGTATTTCCATGTTTATACAGATGGCTTTGTAGATATTTCCATGTTTATAGAGATAGCGGTGTAGATATTTCCATGTTTATACAGATAGCGGTGTAAATATTTCCATGTTTATACAGATCATGGTGAAGATATTTCCATGTTTATACAGATACCGGTGTAGAAATTTCCATGTTTATACAGACCGCAGTGTAGATATTTCCATGTTTATACAGATAGCGGTGTAGATATTTCCATGTTTATACAGATCGTGGTGTAGATATTTCCATGTTTATACAGATACCGGTGTAGAAATTTCCATGTTTATACAGACCGCAGTGTAGATATTTCCATGTTTATACAGATAGCGGTGTAGATATTTCCATGTTTGTACAGATGGCGGTGTACATATTTCGATGTTTATAGAGATAGCAGTGGAGACATTTCCATGTTTATACAAATAGCGGTGTAGTTATTTCCATGTTTATATAGATAGCGGTATAGATATTTCCATGTATATACACATGGCTGTGTAGATATTTCCATGTTTATACAGATGGTGGTGTAGATATTTCCATGTTTATACAGATAATTTCGTAAGTATTTCCATGTTTATACAGATGGCGGTGTAGATATTTCGATGTTTATAGAGATAGCAGTGGAGTTATTTCCATGTTTATACAGATAGCGGTGTAGATATTTCCATGTTTATACTGATCACGATGTAGATATTTCCATGTTTATAGAGACGGCGGTGTAGATATTTCCATGTTCATAGAGATAGCGGTGTAGATATTTCCATGTTTATACAGATAGCGGTGTAAATATTTCCATGTTTATACAGATCGTGGTGTAGATATTTCGATGTTTATACAGATACCGGTGTAGAAATTTCCATGTTTATACAGACCGCAGTGTAGATATTTCCATGTTTATACAGATAGCTGTGTAGATATTTCCATGTTTGTACAGATGGCGGAGTTGCTGTATCCATCTATACACAGATTGCCGTGTTGGCATTTCCATGTGTATACAGATGGTATTGTAGATATGTCCATGTTTATACAGATGGTGGTGTAGATATTTCCATGTTTATACAGATGACTGTATAGTTATTTCCATGTTTTTACAGATGGCATTGTAGATATTTCCATGTTTATAGAGATAGCGGTGTAGATATTTCCATGTTTATACAGATCACGGTGTAGATATTTCCATGTTTATACAGACAGCAGTGGAGATATTTCCATGTTTATACACATAGCGGTGTACATATTTCCATGTTTATAGAGATAGCTCTGTAGATATTTCCATGTTTATACAGATAGCGGTGTAGATATTTCCATGTTTATACAGATCGCGGTGTAGATATTTCCATGTTTATACAGACAGCAGTGGAGATATTTCCATGTTTATACACATAGCGGTGTACATATTTCCATGTTTATAGAGACAGCGGTGTAGGTATTTCCATTTTTAAACAGATAGCGGTGCAGATATTTCCATGTTTATACAGATGCCTATGCAGATATTTCCATATTTATACAGAGGGCTCTGTAGATATTTCCATGTTTATACAGATGGCAGTGTAGATTTTTCCATGTTCCTATACATGACTGTGTAGGTATTTCCATGTTTATACAGATGGCTTTGTAGATATTTCCATGTTTGTAGAGATAGTGGTGTAGATATTTCCATGTTTATACAGATAGGGGTGTAAATATTTCCATGTTTATACAGATCGTGCTGTAGATATTTCCATGTTCATACAGATACCGGTGTAGAAATTTCCATGTTTATACAGACCGCAGTGTAGATATCTCCATGTTTATACAGATAGCGGTGTAGATATTTCCATGTTTGTACAGAGGGCGGTGTTGATGCTTCCATCTATACACAGATTGCCGTGTAGGTATTTCCATGTGTATACAGATGGCATTGTAGATATTTCCATGTTTATACAGATGGGGGTGTAGATATTTCCATGTTTATACAGATGACTGTATAGGTATTTCCATGTTTTTACAGATGGCATTGTAGATATTTCCATGTTTATAGAGATAGCAGTGTAGATATTTCCATGTTTATACAGATGGCGGTGTAGATATTTCCATGTTTATAGAGATAGTGGTGTAGATATTTCCATATTTATACAGATAACGGTGTAGATATTTCCATGTTTATACAGATAGCGGTGTAGATATTTCCAGGTTTATAGAGATAGCAGTGTAGATATTTCCCTGTTTATACACATAGCGGTTTAGCTATTTCCATGTTTATACAGACCGCGGTGTAGATATTTCCATGTTTATACAGATAGCGGTGCAGATATTTCCATGTTTGTACAGATGGCGGTGTTGATTTTCCATCTATACACAGATGACCGTGTAGATATTTCCATGTTTATACAGAAGGCGGCGCAGATATTTCCATGGATATGTTGAAGGCGGTGTAGTTATTTCCATGTTTATACAGATAGAGGTGTAGATATTTCCATGTATATACAGATGGCTGTGTAGATATTTCCATGTTTATACACATGACTGTGTAGGTATTTCCGTGTTTATACACATGGCTTTGTAGATATTTCCATGTTTATAGAGATAGCGGTGTAGATATTTCTATGTTTATACAGATAGCGGTGTAAATATTTCCATGTTTATACAGATCGTGGTGTAGATATTTCCATGTTTATACAGATACCGGTGTAGAAATTTCCATGTTTATACAGACCGCAGTGTAGATATCTCCATGTTTATACAGATAGCGGTGTAGATATTTCCATGTTTGTACAGACGGCGGTGTTGGTGATTCCATCTATACACAGATTGCCGTGAAGGTATTTCAATGTGTATACAGATGGCATTGTAGATATTTCCATGTTTATACAGATGGTGGTGTAGATATTTCCATGTTTATACAGACAGCAGTTGAGATATTTCCATGTTTATACACATAGCGGTGTACATATTTCCATGTTTATAGAGACAGCGGTGTAGGTATTTCCATGTTTATACAGATAGCGGTGCAGATATTTCCATGTTTATACAGATGCCTATGCAGATATTTCCATATTTATACAGAGGGCTCTGTAGATATTTCCATGTTTAGACAGATGGCAATGTAGATTTTTCCATGTTCCTACACATGACTTTGTAGGTATTTCCATGTTTATACAGATGGCTTTGTAGATATTTCCTTGTTTATAGAGATAGCGGTGTAGATATTTCCATGTTTATACATATGGCGGTGTAAATATTTCCATGTTTATACAGATCGTGGTGTAGATATTTCCATGTTTATACAGATACCGGTGTAGAAATTTCCATGTTTATACAGACCGCAGTGTAGATATTTCCATGTTTATACAGATAACGGTGTAGATATTTCCATGTTTATACAGATAACGGTGTAGATATTTCCATGTCTGTACAGATGGCGGTGTTGATGTTTCCATCTGTACACAGATTGCCGTGTAGGTATTTCCATGTGTATACAGATGGCATTCTAGATATTTCCATGTTTATACAGATGGTGGTGTAGATATTTCCATGTTTGTACAGATGACTGTATAGGTATTTCAATGTTTTTACAGATGGCATTGTAGATATTTACATGTTTACAGAGATAGCAGTGTAGATATTTCCATGTTTATACAGATGGCGGTGTAGATATTTCCATGTTTATAGAGATAGCGGTGTATATATTTCCATATTTATACAGATAACGGTGTAGATATTTCCATGTTTATACAGATAGCGGTTTAGCTATTTCCATGTTTATACAGATGACTGTATAGGCATTTCCATGTTTTTACAGATGGCATTGTAGATATTTCCATGTTTATAGAGATAGCAGTGTAGATATTTCCATGTTTATACAGATAGCAGTGTGAATATTTCCATGTTTATGCAGATCACGGTGTAGATATTTCCAGGTTTATAGAGATCGCAGTGTAGATATTTCCATGTTTATACAGATAGCGGTTTAGCTATTTCCATGTTTATACAGACCGTGGTGTAGATATCTCCATGTTTATACAGATAGCGGTGCAGATATTTCCATGTTTGTACAGATGGCGGTGTTGTTATTTCCATCTATACACAAATGACCGTGTAGATATTTCCATGTTTATACAGAATGTGGCGCAGATATTTCCATGGATATGTAGAAGACGGTGTAGATATTTCCATGTTTATACAGATAGAGGTGTAGATATTTCCATGTATATAGAGATGGCTGTGTAGATATTTCCATGTTTATGCAGATAGCGGTCTAGATATTTCCATGTTTATACAGATCGCGGTGTAGATATTTCCATGTTAATACAGACAGCAGTGGATATATTTCCGTGTTTATACACATAGCGGTGTACATATTTCCATGTTTATAGAGACAGCGGTGTAGGTATTTCCATGTTTATACAGATAGCGGTGCAGATATTTCCATGTTTATACAGATGCCTATGCAGATATTTCGATATTTATACAGAGGGCTCTGTAGATATTTCCATGTTTACACAGATGGCAGTGTAGATTTTTCCATGTTCCTACATATGACTGTGTAGGTATTTCCTTGTTTATACAGATGGCTTTGTAGATATTTCCATGTTTATAGAGATAGCGGTGTAGATATTTCCATGTTTATACAGATAGCGGTGTAGATATTTCCATGTATATACAGATGGCTGTGTAGATATTTCCATGTTTATACAGATGGCTGTGTAGATATTTCCATGTTTATACAGATGGCAGTGTAGATATTTCCATGTTTATACAGATGACTGTATAGGTATTTCCATGTTTTTACAGACGGCATTGTAGATATTTCCATGTTTATAGAGATAGCGGTGTAGATACTTCCATGTTTATACAGATGGTGGTGAAGATATTTCCATGTTTATAGAGATAGCGGTGTAGATATATCCATATTTATACAGATAACGGTGTAGATATTTCCATGTTTATACAGATAGCAGTGTAAATATTTCCATGTTTATACAGATCACGGTGTAGATATTTCCAGGTTTATAGAGATAGCAGTGTAGATATTTCCATGTTTATACAGATAGCGGTTTAGCTATTTCCATGTTTATCCAGACCACGGTGTAGATACCTCCATGTTTATACAGATAGCGGTGCAGATATTTCCATGTTTGTACAGAGGGCGGTGTTGATATTTCCATCTATACACAGATGACCGTGTAGATATTTCCATGTTTATACAGAAGGTGGCACAGATATTTCCATGGATATGTAGAAGGCGGTGTAGATATTTCCATGTTTATACAGATAGCGGTGTAGATATTTCCATGTATATACTGATGACTGTGTAGATATTTCCATGTTTATACAGATGGCTGTGTAGATATTTCCATGTTTATACAGATGACTTTGTAGGTATTTCCATGTTTATAGAGATGGCGGTGTAGGTATTTCCATGTTTACAGAGATAGCTGTGTAGATATTTCCATGTTTATACAGATAGCGTTGTAGATATTTCCATGTTTATACAGATCGCGGTGTAGATACTTCCATGTTTATACAGACAGCAGTGGAGATATTTCCATGTTTATACACATAGCGGTGTACATATTTCCATGTTTATAGAGACAGCGGTGTAGGTATTTCCATGTTTATACAGATAGCGGTGCAGATATTTCCATGTTTGTACAGATGGCGGTGTTGATTTTCCATCTATACACAGATGACCGTGTAGATATTTCCATGTTTATACAGAAGGCGGCGCAGATATTTCCATGGATATGTTGAAGGCGGTGTAGTTATTTCCATGTTTATACAGGTAGAGGTGTAGATATTTCCATGTATATACAGATGGCTGTGTAGATATTTCCATGTTTATACACATGACTGTGTAGGTATTTCCGTGTTTATACACATGGCTTTGTAGATATTTCCATGTTTATAGAGATAGCGGTGTAGATATTTCCATGTTTATACAGATAGCGGTGTAAATATTTCCATGTTTATACAGATCGTGGTGTAGATATTTCCATGTTTATACAGATACCGGTGTAGAAATTTCCATGTTTATACAGACCGCAGTGTAGATATCTCCATGTTTATACAGATAGCGGTGTAGATATTTCCATGTTTGTACAGATGGCGGTGTTGGTGATTCCATCTATACACAGATTGCCGTGAAGGTATTTCAATGTGTATACAGATGGCATTGTAGATATTTCCATGTTTATACAGATGGTGGTGTAGATATTTCCATGTTTATACAGACAGCAGTTGAGATATTTCCATGTTTATACACATAGCGGTGTACATATTTCCATGTTTATAGAGACAGCGGTGTAGGTATTTCCATGTTTATACAGATAGCGGTGCAGATATTTCCATGTTTATACAGATGCCTATGCAGATATTTCCATATTTATACAGAGGGCTCTGTAGATATTTCCATGTTTAGACAGATGGCAATGTAGATTTTTCCATGTTCCTACACATGACTTTGTAGGTATTTCCATGTTTATACAGATGGCTTTGTAGATATTTCCTTGTTTATAGAGATAGCGGTGTAGATATTTCCATGTTTATACATATAGCGGTGTAAATATTTCCATGTTTATACAGATCGTGGTGTAGATATTTCCATGTTTATACAGATACCGGTGTAGAAATTTCCATGTTTATACAGACCGCAGTGTAGATATTTCCATGTTTATACAGATAACGGTGTAGATATTTCCATGTCTGTACAGATGGCGGTGTTGATGTTTCCATCTGTACACAGATTGCCGTGTAGGTATTTCCATGTGTATACAGATGGCATTCTAGATATTTCCATGTTTATACAGATGGTGGTGTAGATATTTCCATGTTTGTACAGATGACTGTATAGGTATTTCTATGTTTCTACAGATGGCATTGTAGATATTTACATGTTTACAGAGATAGCAGTGTAGATATTTCCATGTTTATACAGATGGCGGTGTAGATATTTCCATGTTTATAGAGATAGCGGTGTATATATTTCCATATTTATACAGATAACGGTGTAGATATTTCCATGTTTATACAGATAGCGGTTTAGCTATTTCCATGTTTATACAGATGACTGTATAGGCATTTCCATGTTTTTACAGATGGCATTGTAGATATTTCCATGTTTATAGAGATAGCAGTGTAGATATTTCCATGTTTATACAGATAGCAGTGTGAATATTTCCATGTTTATGCAGATCACGGTGTAGATATTTCCAGGTTTATAGAGATCGCAGTGTAGATATTTCCATGTTTATACAGATAGCGGTTTAGCTATTTCCATGTTTATACAGACCGTGGTGTAGATATCTCCATGTTTATACAGATAGCGGTGCAGATATTTCCATGTTTGTACAGATGGCGGTGTTGTTATTTCCATCTATACACAAATGACCGTGTAGATATTTCCATGTTTATACAGAATGTGGCGCAGATATTTCCATGGATATGTAGAAGACGGTGTAGATATTTCCATGTTTATACAGATAGCGGTGTAGATATTTCCATGTATATAGAGATGGCTGTGTAGATATTTCCATGTTTATGCAGATAGCGGTCTAGATATTTCCATGTTTATACAGATCGCGGTGTAGATATTTCCATGTTAATACAGACAGCAGTGGATATATTTCCGTGTTTATACACATAGCGGTGTACATATTTCCATGTTTATAGAGACAGCGGTGTAGGTATTTCCATGTTTATACAGATAGCGGTGCAGATATTTCCATGTTTATACAGATGCCTATGCAGATATTTCGATATTTATACAGAGGGCTCTGTAGATATTTCCATGTTTACACAGATGGCAGTGTAGATTTTTCCATGTTCCTACATATGACTGTGTAGGTATTTCCTTGTTTATACAGATGGCTTTGTAGATATTTCCATGTTTATAGAGATAGCGGTGTAGATATTTCTATGTTTATACAGATAGCGGTGTAGATATTTCCATGTATATACAGATGGCTGTGTAGATATTTCCATGTTTATACAGATGGCTGTGTAGATATTTCCATGTTTATACAGATGGCAGTGTAGATATTTCCATGTTTATACAGATGACTGTATAGGTATTTCCATGTTTTTACAGACGGCATTGTAGATATTTCCATGTTTATAGAGATAGCGGTGTAGATACTTCCATGTTTATACAGATGGTGGTGAAGATATTTCCATGTTTATAGAGATAGCGGTGTAGATATATCCATATTTATACAGATAACGGTGTAGATATTTCCATGTTTATACAGATAGCAGTGTAAATATTTCCATGTTTATACAGATCACGGTGTAGATATTTCCAGGTTTATAGAGATAGCAGTGTAGATATTTCCATGTTTATACAGATAGCGGTTTAGCTATTTCCATGTTTATCCAGACCACGGTGTAGATACCTCCATGTTTATACAGATAGCGGTGCAGATATTTCCATGTTTGTACAGAGGGCGGTGTTGATATTTCCATCTATACACAGATGACCGTGTAGATATTTCCATGTTTATACAGAAGGTGGCGCAGATATTTCCATGGATATGTAGAAGGCGGTGTAGATATTTCCATGTTTATACAGATAGCGGTGTAGATATTTCCATGTATATACTGATGACTGTGTAGATATTTCCATGTTTATACAGATGGCTGTGTAGATATTTCCATGTTTATACAGATGACTTTGTAGGTATTTCCATGTTTATAGAGATGGCGGTGTAGGTATTTCCATGTTTACAGAGATAGCTGTGTAGATATTTCCATGTTTATACAGATAGCGTTGTAGATATTTCCATGTTTATACAGATCGCGGTGTAGATACTTCCATGTTTATACAGACAGCAGTGGAGATATTTCCATGTTTATACACATAGCGGTGTACATATTTCCATGTTTATAGAGACAGCGGTGTAGGTATTTCCATGTTTATACAGATAGCGGTGCAGATATTCCCATGTTTATACAGATGCCTATGCAGATATTTCCATAATTATACAGAGGGCTCTGTAGATATTTCCATGTTTATACAGATGGCAGTGTAGATTATTCCATGTTCCTACACATGACTGTGTAGGTATTTCCATGTGTATACAGATGGCTTTGAAGATATTTCCATGTTTATATAGATAGCGGTGTAGATATTTCCATGTTTATACAGATAGCGGTGTAAATATTTCCATGTTTATACAGATCGTGGTGTAGATATTTCCATGTTTATACAGATACCAGTGTAGAAATTTCCATGTTTATACAGACCGCGGTGTAGATATTTCCATGTTTATACACATAGCGGTGTTGATATTTCCATGTTTGTACAGATGGCAGTTTAGATATTTCGATGTTTATAGAGATAGCAGTGGAGACATTTCCATGTTTATACAAATAGCGGTGTAGTTATTTCCATGTGTATATAGATAGCGGTGTAGATATTTCCACGTATATACAAATGGCTGTGTAGATATTTCCATGTTTATACAGATGGCGGTGTAGACATTTCCATGTTTATACATATGACTGTATAGGTATTTCCATGTTTTTACAGATGGCATTGTAGATATTTCCAAGTTTACAGAGATAGCAGTGTAGATATTTCCATGTTTATACAGATGGAGGTGTAGATATTTCCATGTTTATAGAGATAGTGGTGTAAATATTTCCACGTTTATAGAGATAGCGGTGTAGATATTTCCATGTTTATACAGATACCGGTGTAGATATTTCCATGTTTATACAGACCGCAGTGTAGATATTTGCATGTTTATACACATAGCGGTGTTGATATTTCCATGTTTGTACAGATGGCTGTGCAGATATTTCGATGTTTATAGAGATAGCAGTGGAGACACTTCCATGTTTATACAAATAGCGGTGTAGTTATTTCCATGTATATATAGAGAGCGGTGTAGATATTTCCATGTATGTACACATGGCTGTGTAGATATTTCCATGTTTATACAGATGGCGGTGTAGATATTTCCATGTTTATACAGATAACTTTGTAAATATTTCCATGTTTATACAGATGGCGGTGTAGATATTTCGATGTTTATAGACATAGCAGTGGAGATATTTCCATGTTTATACAGATTGCGGTGTAGATATTTCCATGTTTATACTGATCACGGTGTAGGTATTTCCATGTTTATAGAGATGGCGGTGTAGATATTTCCATGTTTATACAGATAGCGGTGTAAATATTTCCATATTTATACAGATCATGGTATAGTTATTTCCATGTTTATACAGATACCGGTGTAGAAATTTCCATGTTTATACAGACCGCAGTGTAGATATTTCCATGTTTATACAGATAGCGGTGTAGATATTTCCATGTTTTTATAGATGGCGGTGTTGCTGTTTCCATCTATACACAGATTGCCGTGTTGGTATTTCCAGGTGTATACAGATGGCATTGTAGATATTTCCATGTTTATACAGATGGTGGTGTAGATATTTCCATGTTTACACAGATGACTCTATAGGTATTTCCATGTTTTTACAGATGGCATTGTAGATATTTCCATGTTTATAGAGATAGCAGTGTAGATATTTCCATGTTTATACAGATGGTGGTGTAGATATTTCCGTGTTTATAGAGATAGAGTTGTAGATATTTCCATATTTATACAGATCACGGTGTAGATATTTCCATGTTTATACAGATAGCAGTGTAAATATTTCCATGTTTATACAGATCACGGTGTAGATATTTCCAGGTTTATAGAGATAGAAGTGTAGATATTTCCATGTTTATACAGATAGCGGTTTAGCTATTTCCATGTGTATACAGACCGCGGTGTAGATATTTCCATGTTTATACAGATAGCAGTGTAAATATTTCCATGTTTATACAGATCACGGTGTAGATATTTCCAGGTTTATAGAGATAGAAGTGTAGATATTTCCATGTTTATACAGATAGCGGTTTAGCTATTTCCATGTGTATACAGACCGCGGTGTAGATATTTCCATGTTTATACAGATAGCGGTGCAGATATTTCCATGTTTGTACAGATGGCGGTGTTGATATTTCCATCTATACGCAGATGACCGTGTAGATATTTCCATGTTTATACAGAAGGCGGCGCAGATATTTCCATGGATATGTAGAAGGCGGTGTAGATATTTCCATGTTTATATAGATAGCGGTGTAGATATTTCCATGTATATACAGATGGCTGTGTAGATATTTCCATGTTTATACAGATGGCTGTGTAGATATTTCCATGTTTATGCAGATGACTTTGTAGGTATTTCCATGTTCATACAGATGGCGGTGTAGGTATTTCCATGTTTATAGAGATAGCTGTGTAGGTATTTCCATGTTTATACAGATAGCGGTGTAGATATTTCCATGTTTATACAGATCGTGGTGCAGATGTTTCCATGTTTATACAGACAGCAGTGTACATATTTCCATGTTTATAGAGACAGCGGTGTAGGTATTTCCATGTTTATACAGATAGCGGTGCAGATATTTCCATGTTTATACAGATGCCTATGCAGATATTTCCATATTTATACAGAGGGCTCTGTAGATATTTCCATGTTTATACAGATGGCAGTGTAGATTTTTCCATGTTCGTACACATGACTCTGTAGGTATTTCCATGTTTATACAGATGGCTTTGTAGTTATTTCCATGTTTATAGAGATAGCGGTGTAGATATTTCCATGTTTATACAGATAGCGGTGTAAATATTTCCATGTTTATACTGATCGTGGTGTAGATATTTCCATGTTCATACAGATACCGGTGTAGAAATTTCCATGTTTATACAGACCGCAGTGTAGATATCTCCAAGTTTATACAGATAGCGGTGTAGGTATTTCCATGTCTGTACAGAGGGTGGTGTTGATGTTTCCATCTATACACAGATTGCCATGTAGGTATTTCCATGTGTATACAGATGGCATTGTAGATATTTCCATGTTTATACAGATGGTGGTGTAGATATTTCCATGTTTCTACAGATGACTTTATAGGTATTTCCATGTTTTTACAGATGGCAATGTATATATTTCCATGTTTATAGAGATAGCAGTGTAGATATTTCCATGTTTATACAGATGGCGGTGTAGTTATTTCCATGTTTATAGAGATAGTGGTGTAAATATTTCCATCTTTATAGAGATAGCGGTGTAAATATTTCCATATTTATACAGATAACGGTGTAGATATTTCCATGTTTATAGAGATAGCGGTGTAGATATTTCCATGTTTATACAGATACCGGTGTAGAAATTTCCATGTTTATACAGACCGCTGTGTAGATATTTCCATGTTTATACAGATAGCGGTGTAGATATTTCCATGTCTCTACAGATGGCGGTGTTGATGTTTCCATCTATACACAGATTGCCGTGTAGGTATTTCCATGTGTATACAGATGCATTGTAGATATTTCCATGTTTATACAGATGGTGGTGTAGATATTTCAATGTTTATACAGATGACTGTATAGGTATTTCCATGTTTTTACAGATGGCATTGTAGATATTTCCATGTTTATAGAGATAGCAGTGTAGATATTTCCATGTTTACAGATGGCGGTGTAGATATTTCCATGTTTATAGAGATAGCGGTGTATATATTTCCATATTTATACAGATAACGGTGTAGATATTTCCATGTTTATACAGATAGCGGTTTAGCTATTTCCATGTTTATACAGACCGCGGTGTAGATATTTCCATGTTTATACAGATGGCTGTGTAGATATTTCCATGTTTATGCAGATGACTTTGTAGGTATTTCCATGTTCATACAGATGGCGGTGTAGGTATTTCCATGTTTATAGAGATAGCTGTGTAGGTATTTCCATGTTTATACAGATAGCGGTGTAGATATTTCCATGTTTATACAGATAGCGGTGCAGATATTTCCATGTTTGTACAGATTGCGGTGTTGATATTTCCATCTATACACAGATGACCGTGTAGATATTTCCATGTTTATACAGATAGCGGTGCAGATGTTTCCATGTTTATACAGATGCCTATGCAGATATTTCCATATTTATACAGAGGGCTCTGTAGATATTTCCATGTTTATACAGATGGCAGTGTAGATTTTTCCATGTTCCTACACATGACTGTGTAGGTATTTCCATGTTTATACAGATGGCTTTGTAGATATTTCCATGTTTATAGAGATAGCGGTGTAGATATTTCCATGTTTATACAGATAGCGGTGTAAATATTTCCATGTTTATACTGATCGTGGTGTAGATATTTCCATGTTCATACAGATACCGGCGTAGAAATCTCCATGTTTATAGAGACCGCAGTGTAGATATCTCCATGTTTATACAGATAGCGGTGTAGATATTTCCATGTCTGTACAGAGGGTGGTGTTGATGTTTCCATCTATACACAGATTGCCGTGTAGGTATTTCCATGTGTATACAGATGGCATTGTAGATATTTCCATGTTTATACAGATGGTGGTGTAGATATTTCCATGTTTATACAGATGACTGTATAGGTATTTCCATGTTTTTACAGATTGCATTGTATATATTTCCATGTTTATAGAGATAGCAGTGTAGATATTTCCATGTTTATACAGATGGCGGTGTAGATATTTCCATGTTTATAGAGATAGTGGTGTAAATATTTCCATGTTTATAGAGATAGCGGTGTAGATATTTCCATATTTATAAAGATAACGGTGTAGATATTTCCATGTTTATACAGATAGCAGTGTAAATATTTCCATGTTTATACAGATCACGGTGTAGATATTGCCAGGTTTATAGAGATATCAGTGTAGATATTTCCATGTTTATACAGATAGCGGTTTAGGTATTTCCATGTTTATACAGACCGCGGTGTAGATATTTCCATGTTTATACAGATAGCGGTGCAGGTATTCCCATGTTTGTACAGATGGCGGTGTTGATATTTCCATCTATACACAGATGACCGTGTAGATATTTCCATGTTTATACCGAAGGAGGCGCAGATATTTCCATGGATATGTAGAAGTCGGTGAAGATATTTCCATGTTTATACAGATAGCGGTGTAGATATTTCCATGTATATACAGATGGCTGTGTAGATATTTCCATTTTTATACAGATGGCTGTGTAGATATTTCCATGTTTATACAGATGACTTTGTAGGTATTTCCATGTTTATACAGATGGCGGTGTAGGTATTTCCATGTTTATAGAGATAGCTGTGTAGATATTTCCGTGTTTATACAGATAGCGTTGTAGATATTTCCATGTTTATACAGATCGCAGTGTAGATATTTCCATGTTTATACAGACAGCAGTGGAGATATTTCCATGTTTTTACACATTGCGGTGTACATATTTCCATGTTTATAGAGACAGCGGTGTAGGTATTTCCATGTTTATACAGATGCCTATGCAGATATTTCCATATTTATACAGAGGGCTCTGTAGATATTTCCATGTTTATACAGATGGCAGTGTAGATTTTTCCATGTTCCTACACATGACTGTGTAGGTATTTCCATGTTTATACAGATGGCTTGTAGATATTTCCATGTTTATAGAGATAGCGGTGTAGATATTTCCATGTTTATACAGATAGCAGTGTAAATATTTCCATGTTTATACAGATCGTGGTTTAGATATTTCCATGTTCATACAGATACCGGTGTAGAAATTTCCATGTTTATACAGACTGCAGTGTAGATATCTCCAAGTTTATACAGATAGCGGTGTAGATATTTCCATGTTTGTACAGAGGGCGGTGTTGATGTTTCCATCTATACACAGATTGCCGTGTATGTATTTCCATGTGTATACAGATGGCATTGTAGATATTTCCATGTTTATACAGATGGTGGTGTTGATATATCCATGTTTATACAGATGACTGTATAGGTATTTCCATGTTTTTACAGATGGCATTGTAGATATTTCCATGTTTATAGAGATAGCAGTGTAGATATTTCCATGTTTATACAGATGGCGGTGTAGATATTTCCATGTTTATAGAGATAGCGGTGTAGATATTTCCATATTTATACACATAATGGTGTAGATATTTCCATGTTTATACAGATAGTGGTGTAAATATTTCCATTTATATACAGATCACGGTGTAGATATTTCCAGGTTTATAGAGATAGCAGTGTAGATATTTCCATGTTTATACTGATAGCGGTTTAGCTATTTCCATGTTTATACAGACCGCGGTGTAGATATTTCCATGTTTATACAGATGGTGCAGATATTTCCATGTTTGTACAGATGGCGGTGTTGATATTTCCATCTATACACAGATGACCGTGTAGATATTTCCATGTTTATACCGATCGCGGTGTAGATATTTCCATGTTTATACAGACAGCAGTGGATATATTTCCATGTTTATACACATAGCGGTGTACATATTTCCATGTTTATAGAGACAGCGGTGTAGGATTTTCCATGTTTATACAGATAGCGGTGCAGATATTTCCATGTTTATACAGATGCCTACGCAGATATTTCCATATTTATACAGAGGGCTCTGTAGATATTTCCATGTTTATACAGATGGCAGTGTAGATTTTTCCATGTTCCTACACATGACTGTGTAGGTATTTCCATGTTTATACAGATGGCTTTGTAGATATTTCCATGTTTATAGAGATAGCGGTGTAGATATTTCCATGTTTATACAGATACCGGTGTAGAAATTTCCATGTTTATACAGACCGCAGTGTAGATATTTCCATGTTTATACAGATAGCGGTGTAGATATTTCCATGTCTCTACAGATGGCGGTGTTGATGTTTCCATCTATACACAGATTGCCGTGTAGGTATTTCCATGTGTATACAGATGGCATTGTAGATATTTCCATGTTTATACAGATGGTGTTGTAGATATTTCCATGTTTATACAGATGACTGTATAGATATTTCCATGTTTTTACAGATGGCATTGTAGATATTTCCATGTTTATAGAGATAGCAGTGTAGATATTTCCATGTTTATACAGATGGCGGTGTAGTTATTTCCATGTTTATAGAGATAGCGGTGTATATATTTCCATATTTATACAGATAACGGTGTAGATATTTCCATGTTTATACAGATAGCAGTTTAGCTATTTCCATGTTTATACAGACCGCGGTGTAGATATTTCCATGTTTATACAGATAGCGGTGCAGATATTTCCATGTTTGTACAGATGGCGGTGTTGATATTTCCATCTATACACAGATGACCGTGTAGATATTTCCATGTTCATACAGAAGGCGGTGCAGATAATTCCATGGATATGTAGAAGGAGGTGTAGATATTTCCATGTTTATACAGATAGCGGTGTAGATATTTCCATGTATATACAGATGGCTGTGTAGATATTTCCATTTTTATACAGATGGCTGTGTAGATATTTCCATGTTTATACAGATGACTTTGTAGGTATTTCCATGTTTATACAGATGGCGGTGTAGGTATTTCCATGTTTATAGAGATAGCTGTGTAGATATTTCCATGTTTATACAGATAGCGGTGTAGATATTTCCATGTTTATACCGATCGCGGTGTAGATATTTCCATGTTTATACAGACAGCAGTGGAGATATTTCCATGTTTATACACATAGCGGTGTACATATTTCCATGTTTATAGAGACAGCGGTGTAGGATTTTCCATGTTTATACAGATAGCGGTGCAGATATTTCCATGTTTATACAGATGCCTATGCAGATATTTCCATATTTATACAGAGGGCTCTGTAGATATTTCCATGTTTATACAGATGGCAGTGTAGATTTTTCCATGTTCCTACACATGACTGTGTAGGTATTTCCATGTTTATACAGATGGCTTTGTAGATATTTCCATGTTTATAGAGATAGCGGTGTAGATATTTCCATGTTTATACAGATACCGGTGTAGAAATTTCCATGTTTATACAGACCGCAGTGTAGATATTTCCATGTTTATACAGATAGCGGTGTAGATATTTCCATGTCTCTACAGATGGCGGTGTTGATGTTTCCATCTATACACAGATTGCCGTGTAGGTATTTCCATGTGTATACAGATGGCATTGTAGATATTTCCATGTTTATACAGATGGTGTTGTAGATATTTCCATGTTTATACAGATGACTGTATAGATATTTCCATGTTTTTACAGATGGCATTGTAGATATTTCCATGTTTATAGAGATAGCAGTGTAGATATTTCCATGTTTATACAGATGGCGGTGTAGATATTTCCATGTTTATAGAGATAGCGGTGTATATATTTCCATATTTATACAGATAACGGTGTAGATATTTCCATGTTTATACAGATAGCGGTTTAGCTATTTCCATGTTTATACAGACCGCGGTGTAGATATTTCCATGTTTATACGGAAAGTGGTGCAGATATTTCCATGTTTGTACAGATGGCGGTGTTGATATTTCCATCTATACTCAGATGACCGTGTAAATATTTCCATGTCTATACAGAAGGCGGCGCAGATATTTCCATGGATATGTAGAAGGCGGTGTAGATATTTCCAGGTTTATACAGATAGCGGTGTAGATATTTCCATATATATACAGATGGCTGTGTAGATATTTCCATGTTTATACAGATGGCTGTGTAGATATTTCCATGTTTATACAGATGACTTTGTAAGTATTTCCATGTTTATACAGATGGCGGTGTAGGTATTTCCATGTTTATAGAGATTGCTGTGTAGATATTTCCATGTTTATACAGATAGCGGTGTAGAAATTTCCATGTTTATACAGACCGCAGTGTAGATATTTCCATGTTTAAACACATAGCGGTGTTGATATTTCCATGTTTGTACCGATGGCTGTGCAGATATTTCGACGTTTATAGAGAAAGCAGTGGAGACACTTCCATGTTTACACAAATAGCGGTGTAGTTATTTCAATGTATATATAGATAGCGGTGTAGATATTTCCATGTATATACACATGGCTGTGTAGATATTTCCATGTTTATACAGATGGCGGTGTAGATATTTCCATGTTTATACAGATAACTTTGTAAATATTTCCATGTTTATACAGATGGCGGTGTAGATATTTCGATGTTTATAGAGATAGCAGTGGAGATATTTCCATGTTTATACAGATAGCGGTGTAGATATTTCCATGTTTATACTGATCACGGTGTAGATATTTCCATGTTTATAGAGATGGCGGTGTAGATATTTCCATGTTTATACAGATAGCGGTGTAAATATTTCCATGTTTATACAGATCGTGGTATAGTTATTTCCATGTTTATACAGATACCGGTGTAGAAATTTCCATGTTTATACAGACCGCAGTGTAGATATTTCCATGTTTATACAGATAGCGGTATAGATATTTCCATGTTTTTACAGATGGCGGTGTTGCTGTTTCCATGTATACACAGTTTGCCGTGTTGGTATTTCCAGGTGTATACAGATGGCATTGTAGATATTTCCATGTTTATACAGATGGTGGTGTAGATATTTCCATGTTTACACAGATGACTCTATAGGTATTTCCATGTTTTTACAGATGGCATTGTAGTTATTTCCATGTTTATAGAGATAGCTGTGTAGATATTTCCATGTTTATACAGATGGTGGTGTAGATATTTCCATGTTTATAGAGATAGCGGTGTAGATATTTCCATATTTATACAGATCACGGTGTAGATATTTCCATGTTTATACAGATAGCAGTGTAAATATTTCCATGTTTATACAGATCACGGTGTAGATATTTCCAGGTTTATAGAGATAGAAGTGTAGATATTTCCATGTTTATACAGATAGCGGTTTAGCTATTTCCATGTGTATACAGACCGCGGTGTAGATATTTCCATGTTTATACAGATAGCGTTGCAGATATTTCCATGTTTGTACAGATGGCGGTGTTGATATTTCCATCTATACACAGATGACCGTGTAGATATTTCCATGTTTATACAGAAGGCGGCGCAGATATTTCCATGGATATGTAGAAGGCGGTGTAGATATTTCCATGTTTATACAGATAGCGGTGTAGATATTTCCATGTATATACAGATTGCTGTGTAGATATTTCCATGTTTATACAGATGGCTGTGTAGATATTTCCATGTTTATGCAGATGACTTTGTAGGTATTTCCATGTTCATACAGATGGCGTTGTAGGTATTTCCATGTTTATAGAGATAGCTGTGTAGATATTTCCATGTTTATACAGATAGCGGTGTAGATATTTCCATGTTTATACAGATCGTGGTGCAGATGTTTCCATGTTTATACAGACAGCAGTGGAGATATTTCCATGTTTATACACATAGCGGTGTACATATTTCCATGTTTATAGAGACAGCGGTTTATGTATTTCCATGTTTATACAGATAGCGGTGCAGATATTTCCATGTTTATACAGATGCCTATGCAGATATTTCCATATTTATACAGAGGGCTCTGTAGATATTTCCATGTTTATACAGATGGCAGTGTAGATTTTTCCATGTTCCTACACATGACTGTGTAGGTATTTCCATGTTTATACAGATGGCTTTGTAGATATTTCCATGTTTATAGAGATAGCGGTGTTGATATTTCCATGTTTATACAGATAGCGGTGTAAATATTTCCATGTTTATACTGATCGTGGTGTAGATATTTCCATGTTCATACAGATACCGGCGTAGAAATTTCCATGTTTATACAGACCGCAGTGTAGATATCTCCATGTTTATACAGATAGCGGTCTAGATATTTCCATGTCTGTACAGAGGGTGGTGTTGATGTTTCCATCTATACACAGATTGCCGTGTAGGTATTTCCATGTGTATACAGATGGCATTGTAGATATTTCCATGTTTATACAGATGGTGGTGTAGATATTTCCATGTTTATACAGATGACTGTATAGGTATTTCCATGTTTTTACAGATGGCATTGTGTATATTTCCATGTTTATAGAGATAGCAGTGTAGATATTTCCATGTTTATACAGATGGCGGTGTAGATATTTCCATGTTTATAGAGATAGTGGTGTAAATATTTCCATGTTTATTGAGATAGCGGTGTAGATATTTCCATATTTATACAGATAACGGTGTAGATATTTCCATGTTTATACAGATAGCAGTGGAAATATTTCCATGTTTATACAGATCACGGTGTAGATATTTCCAGGTTTATAGAGATATCAGTGTAGATATTTCCATGTTTATACAGATAGCGGTTTAGCTATTTCCATGTTTATACAGACCGCGGTGTAGATATTTCCATGTTTATACAGATAGCGGTGCAGATATTTCCATGTTTGTACAGGTGGCGGTGTTGACATTTCCATCTATACACAGATGACCGTGTAGATATTTCCATGTTTATACCGAAGGAGGCGCAGATATTTCCATGGATATGTAGAAGTCGGTGTAGATATTTCCATGTTTATACAGATAGCGGTGTAGATATTTCCATGTATATACAGATGGCTGTGTAGATATTTCCATGTTTATACAGATGGCTGTGTAGATATTTCCATGTTTATACAGATGACTTTGTAGGTATTTCCATGTTTATACAGATGGCGGTGTAGGTATTTCCATGTTTATAGAGATAGCTGTGTAGATATTTCCATGTTTATACAGATAGCGTTGTAGATATTTCCATGTTCATACAGATCGCAGTGTAGATATTTCCATGTTTATACAGACAGCAGTGGAGATATTTCCATGTTTTTACACATTGCGGTGTACATATTTCCATGTTTTAGAGACAGCGGTGTAGGTATTTCCATGTTTATACAGATGCCTATGCAGATATTTCCATATTTATACAGAGGGCTCTGTAGATATTTCCATGTTTATACAGATGGCAGTGTAGATTTTTCCATGTTCCTACACATGACTGTGTAGGTATTTCCATGTTTATACAGATGGCTTGTAGATATTTCCATGTTTATAGAGATAGCAGTGTAGATATTTCCATGTTTATACAGATAGCGGTGTAAATATTTCCATGTTTATACAGATCGTGGTTTAGATATTTCCATTTTCATACAGATACCGGTGTAGAAATTTCCATGTTTATACAGACCGCAGTGTAGATATCTCCAAGTATATACAGATAGCGGTGTAGATATTTCCATGTTTGTACAGAGGGCGGTGTTGATGTTTCCATCTATACACAGATTGCCGTGTAGGTATTTCCATGTGTATACAGATGGCATTGTAGATATTTCCATGTTTATACAGATGGTGGTGTAGATATTTCCATGTTTATACAGATGACTGTATAGGTATTTCCATGTTTTTACAGATGGCATTGTAGATATTTCCATGTTTATAGAGATAGCAGTGTAGACATTTCCATGTTTATACAGATGGCGGTGTAGATATTTCCATGTTTATAGAGATAGCGGTGTAGATATTTACATATTTATACACATAATGGTGTAGATATTTCCATGTTTATACAGATAGCAGTGTAAATATTTCCATTTTTATAGAGATCACGGTGTAGATATTTCCAGGTTTATAGAGATAGCAGTGTAGATATTTCCATGTTTATACTGATAGCGGTTTAGCTATTTCCATGTTTATACAGACCGCGGTGTAGATATTTCCATGTTTATACAGATAGCGGTGCAGATATTTCCATGTTTGTACAGATGGCGGTGTTGATATTTCCATCTATACACAGATGACCGTGTAGATATTTCCATGTTTATACAGAAGGCGGCGCAGATAATTCCATGGATATGTAGAAGGCGGTGTAGATATTTCCATGTTTATACAGATAGCGGTGTAGATATTTCCATGTATATACAGATGGCTGTGTAGATATTTCCATGTTTATACAGATGGCTCTGTAGATATTTCCATGTTTATACAGATGACTTTGTAGGTATTTCCATGTTTATACAGATGGCGGTGTAGGTATTTCCAGGTTTATAGAGATAGCTGTGTAGATATTTGCATGTTTATACAGATAGCGGTGTAGATATTTCCATGTTTATACAGATCGCGGTGTAGGTATTTCCATGTTTATACAGACAGCAGTGGAGATATTTCCATGTTTATACACATAGCGGTGTACATATTTCCATGTTTATAGAGACAGCGGTGTAGGTATTTCCATGTTTATACAGATAGCGGTGCAGATATTTCCATGTTTATACAGATGCCTATGCAGATATTTCCATAATTATACAGAGGGCTCTGTAGATATTTCCATGTTTATACAGATGGCAGTGCAGATTTTTCCATGTTCCTACACATGACTGTGTAGGTATTTCCATGTTTATACAGATGGCTTTGTAGATATTTCCATGTTTATAGAGATAGCGGTGTAGATATTTCCATGTTTATACAGATAGCAGTGTAAATATTTCCATGTTTATACAGATCGTGGTGTAGATATTTCCATGTTTATACAGATACCGGTGTAGAAATTTCCATGTTTATACAGACCGCAGTGTAGATATTTCCATGTTTAAACACATAGCGGTGTTGATATTTCCATGTTTGTACAGATGGCTGTGCAGATATTTCGATGTTTATAGAGATAGCAGTGGAGACACTTCCATATTTACACAAATAGCGGTGTAGTTATTTCCATGTATATATAGATAGCGGTGTAGATATTTCCATGTATATACACATGGCTGTGTAGATATTTCCGTGTTTATACAGATGGCGGTGTAGATATTTCCATGTTTATACAGATAACTTTGTGAATATTTCCATGTTTATACAGATGGCGGTGTAGATATTTCGATGTTTATAGAGATAGCAGTGGAGATATTTCCATGTTTATACAGATAGCCGTGAAGATATTTCCATGTTTATACTGATCACGGTGTAGATATTTCCATGTTTATAGAGATGGCGGTGTAGATATTTCCATGTTTATACAGATAGCGGTGTACATATTTCCATGTTTATACAGATCGTGGTATAGTTATTTCCATGTTTATACAGATACCGGTGTAGAAATTTCCATGTTTATACAGATAGCGGAGTAGATATTTCCACGTTTTTACAGATGGCTGTGTTGCTGTTTCCATCTATACACAGATTGCCGTGTTGGTATTTCCAGGTGGATACAGATGGCATTGTAGATATTTCCATGTTTATAGAGATAGCAGTGTAGATATTTCCATGTTTATACAGATGGTGGTGTAGATATTTCCGTGTTTATAGAGATAGCGGTGTAGATATTTCCATATTTATACAGATCACGGTGTAGATATTTCCATGTTTATACAGATAGCAGTGTAAATATTTCCATGTTTATACAGATCACGGTGTAGATATTTCCAGGTTTATAGAGATAGAAGTGTAGATATTTCCATGTTTATACAGATAGCGGTTTAGCTATTTACATGTGTATACAGACCGCGGTGTAGATATTTCCATGTTTATACAGATAGCGGTGCAGATATTTCCATGTTTGTACAGATGGCGGTGTTGATATTTCCATCTATACACAGATGACCGTGTAGATATTTCCATGTTTATACAGAAGGCGGCGCAGATATTTCCATGGATATGTAGAAGGCGGTGTAGATATTTCCATGTTTATACAGATAGCGGTGTAGATATTTCCATGGATATACAGATGGCTGTGTAGATATTTCCATGTTTATACAGATGGCTGTGTAGATATTTCCATGTTTATGCAGATGACTTTGTAGGTATTTCCATGTTCATACAGATGGCGGTGTAGGTATTTCCATGTTTATAGAGATAGCTGTGTAGATATTTCCATGTTTATACAGATAGCGGTGTAGATATTTCCATGTTTATACAGACAGCAGTGGAGATATTTCCATGTTTATACATTTAGCGGTGTACATATTTCCATGTTTATAGAGACAGCGGTGTAGGTATTTCCATGTTTATACAGATAGCGGTGCAGATATTTCCATGTTTATACTGATGCCTATGCAGATATTTCCATATTTATACAGAGGGCTCTGTAGATATTTCCATGTTTATACAGATGGCAGTGTAGATTTTTCCATGTTCCTACACATGACTGTGTAGGTATTTCCATGTTTATACAGATGGCTTTGTAGATATTTCCATGTTTATAGAGATAGCGGTGTAGATATTTCCATGTTTATACAGATAGCGGTGTAAATATTTCCATGTTTATACTGATCGTGGTGTTGTTATTTCCATGTTCATACAGATACCGGCGTAGAAATTTCCATGTTTATACAGACCGCAGTGTAGATATCTCCATGTTTATACAGATAGCGGTGTAGATATTTCCATGTCTGTACAGAGGGTGGTGTTGATGTTTCCATCTATACACAGATTGCCTTGTAGGTATTTCCATGTGTATACAGATGGCATTGTAGATATTTCCATGTTTATACAGATGGTGGTGTAGATATTTCCATGTTTATACAGATGACTGTATAGGTATTTCCATGTTTTTACAGATGGCATTGTATATATTTCCATGTTTATATAGATAGCAGTGTAGATATTTCCATGTTTATACAGATGGCGGTGTAGATATTTCCATGTTTATAGAGATAGTGGTGTAAATATTTCCATGTTTATAGAGATAGTGGTGTAGATATTTCCATATTTATACAGATAACGGTGTAGATATTTCCATGTTTACACAGATAGCAGTGGAAATATTTCCATGTATATACAGATCACGGTGTAGATATTTCCAGGTTTATAGAGATATCAGTGTAGATATGTCCATGTTTATACAGATAGCGATTTAGCTATTTCCATGTTTATACAGACCGCGGTGTAGATATTTCCATGTTTATACAGATAGCGGTGCAGATATTTCCATGTTTGTACAGATGGCGGTGTTGATATTTCCATCTATACACAGATGACCGTGTAGATATTTCCATGTTTATACCGAAGGAGGCGCAGATATTTCCGTGGATATGTAGAAGTCGGTGTAGATATTTCCATGTTTATACAGATAGCGGTGTAGATATTTCCATGTATATACAGATGGCTGTGTAGATATTTCCATGTTTATACAGATGGCTGTGTAGATATTTCCATGTTTATACAGATGACTTTGTAGGTATTTCCGTGTTTATACAGATGGCGGTGTAGGTATTTCCATGTTTATAGTGATAGCTGTGTAGATATTTCCATGTTTATACAGATAGCGTTGTAGATATTTCCATGTTCATACAGATCGCGGTGTAGATATTTCCATGTTTATACAGACAGCAGTGGAGATATTTCCATGTTTTTACACATTGCGGTGTACATATTTCCATGTTTATAGAGACAGCGGTGTAGGTATTTCCATGTTTATACAGATGCCTATGCAGATATTTCCATATTTATACAGAGGGCTCGGTAGATATTTCCATGTTTATACAGATGGCCGTGTAGATTTTTCCATGTTCCTACACATGACTGTGTAGGTATTTCCATGTTTATACAGATGGCTTGTAGATATTTCCATGTTTATAGAGATAGCGGTGTAGATATTTCCATGTTTATACAGATGGTGGTGTAGATATTTCCGTGTTTATAGAGATAGCGGTGTAGATATTTCCATATTTATAAAGATCACGGTGTAGATATTTCCATGTTTATACAGATAGCAGTGTAAATATTTCCATGTTTATACAGATCACGGTGTAGATATTTCCAGGTTTATAGAGATAGAAGTGTAGATATTTCCATGTTTATACAGATAGCGGTTTAGCTATTTCCATGTATATACAGACCGCGGTGTAGATATTTACATGTTTATACAGATAGCGGTGCAGATATTTCCATGTTTGTACAGATGGCGGTGTTGATATTTCCATCTATACACAGATGACCGTGTAGATATTTCCATGTTTATACAGAAGGCGGCGCAGATATTTCCATGGATATGTAGAAGGCGGTGTAGATATTTCCATGTTTATATAGATAGCGGTGTAGATATTTCCATGTATATACAGATGGCTGTGTAGATATTTCCATGTTTATACAGATGGCTGTGTAGATATTTCCATGTTTATGCAGATGACTTTGTAGGTATTTCCATGTTCATACAGATGGCGGTGTAGGAATTTCCATGTTTATAGAGATAGCTGTGTAGGTATTTCCATGTTTATACAGATAGCGGTGTAGGTATTTCCATGTTTATACAGATCGTGGTGCAGATGTTTCCATGTTTATACAGACAGCAGTGGAGATATTTCCATGTTTATACACATAGCGGTGTACATATTTCCATGTTTATAGAGACAGCGGTGTAGGTATTTCCATGTTTATACAGATAGCGGTGCAGATATTTCCATGTTTATACAGATGCCTATGCAGATATTTCCATATTTATACAGAGGGCTCTGTAGATATTTCCATGTTTATACAGATGGCAGTGTAGATTTTTCCATGTTCGTACACATGACTCTGTAGGTATTTCCATGTTTATACAGATGGCTTTGTAGTTATTTCCATGTTTATAGAGATAGCGGTGTAGATATTTCCATGTTTATACAGATAGCGGTGTAAATATTTCCATGTTTATACTGATCGTGGTGTAGATATTTCCATGTTCATACAGATACCGGTGTAGAAATTTCCATGTTTATACAGACCGCAGTGTAGATATCTCCAAGTTTATACAGATAGCGGTGTAGGTATTTCCATGTCTGTACAGAGGGTGGTGTTGATGTTTCCATCTATACACAGATTGCCATGTAGGTATTTCCATGTGTATACAGATGGCATTGTAGATATTTCCATGTTTATACAGATGGTGGTGTAGATATTTCCATGTTTCTACAGATGACTTTATAGGTATTTCCATGTTTTTACAGATGGCAATGTATATATTTCCATGTTTATAGAGATAGCAGTGTAGATATTTCCATGTTTATACAGATGGCGGTGTAGTTATTTCCATGTTTATAGAGATAGTGGTGTAAATATTTCCATCTTTATAGAGATAGCGGTGTAAATATTTCCATATTTATACAGATAACGGTGTAGATATTTCCATGTTTATAGAGATAGCGGTGTAGATATTTCCATGTTTATACAGATACCGGTGTAGAAATTTCCATGTTTATACAGACCGCTGTGTAGATATTTCCATGTTTATACAGATAGCGGTGTAGATATTTCCATGTCTCTACAGATGGCGGTGTTGATGTTTCCATCTATACACAGATTGCCGTGTAGGTATTTCCATGTGTATACAGATGCATTGTAGATATTTCCATGTTTATACAGATGGTGGTGTAGATATTTCAATGTTTATACAGATGACTGTATAGGTATTTCCATGTTTTTACAGATGGCATTGTAGATATTTCCATGTTTATAGAGATAGCAGTGTAGATATTTCCATGTTTACAGATGGCGGTGTAGATATTTCCATGTTTATAGAGATAGCGGTGTATATATTTCCATATTTATACAGATAACGGTGTAGATATTTCCATGTTTATACAGATAGCGGTTTAGCTATTTCCATGTTTATACAGACCGCGGTGTAGATATTTCCATGTTTATACAGATGGCTGTGTAGATATTTCCATGTTTATGCAGATGACTTTGTAGGTATTTCCATGTTCATACAGATGGCGGTGTAGGTATTTCCATGTTTATAGAGATAGCTGTGTAGGTATTTCCATGTTTATACAGATAGCGGTGTAGATATTTCCATGTTTATACAGATAGCGGTGCAGATATTTCCATGTTTGTACAGATTGCGGTGTTGATATTTCCATCTATACACAGATGACCGTGTAGATATTTCCATGTTTATACAGATAGCGGTGCAGATGTTTCCATGTTTATACAGATGCCTATGCAGATATTTCCATATTTATACAGAGGGCTCTGTAGATATTTCCATGTTTATACAGATGGCAGTGTAGATTTTTCCATGTTCCTACACATGACTGTGTAGGTATTTCCATGTTTATACAGATGGCTTTGTAGATATTTCCATGTTTATAGAGATAGCGGTGTAGATATTTCCATGTTTATACAGATAGCGGTGTAAATATTTCCATGTTTATACTGATCGTGGTGTAGATATTTCCATGTTCATACAGATACCGGCGTAGAAATCTCCATGTTTATAGAGACCGCAGTGTAGATATCTCCATGTTTATACAGATAGCGGTGTAGATATTTCCATGTCTGTACAGAGGGTGGTGTTGATGTTTCCATCTATACACAGATTGCCGTGTAGGTATTTCCATGTGTATACAGATGGCATTGTAGATATTTCCATGTTTATACAGATGGTGGTGTAGATATTTCCATGTTTATACAGATGACTGTATAGGTATTTCCATGTTTTTACAGATTGCATTGTATATATTTCCATGTTTATAGAGATAGCAGTGTAGATATTTCCATGTTTATACAGATGGCGGTGTAGATATTTCCATGTTTATAGAGATAGTGGTGTAAATATTTCCATGTTTATAGAGATAGCGGTGTAGATATTTCCATATTTATACAGATAACGGTGTAGATATTTCCATGTTTATACAGATAGCAGTGTAAATATTTCCATGTTTATACAGATCACGGTGTAGATATTGCCAGGTTTATAGAGATATCAGTGTAGATATTTCCATGTTTATACAGATAGCGGTTTAGCTATTTCCATGTTTATACAGACCGCGGTGTAGATATTTCCATGTTTATACAGATAGCGGTGCAGGTATTCCCATGTTTGTACAGATGGCGGTGTTGATATTTCCATCTATACACAGATGACCGTGTAGATATTTCCATGTTTATACCGAAGGAGGCGCAGATATTTCCATGGATATGTAGAAGTCGGTGAAGATATTTCCATGTTTATACAGATAGCGGTGTAGATATTTCCATGTATATACAGATGGCTGTGTAGATATTTCCATGTTTATACAGATGGCTGTGTAGATATTTCCATGTTTATACAGATGACTTTGTAGGTATTTCCATGTTTATACAGATGGCGGTGTAGGTATTTCCATGTTTATAGAGATAGCTGTGTAGATATTTCCGTGTTTATACAGATAGCGTTGTAGATATTTCCATGTTTATACAGATCGCAGTGTAGATATTTCCATGTTTATACAGACAGCAGTGGAGATATTTCCATGTTTTTACACATTGCGGTGTACATATTTCCATGTTTATAGAGACAGCGGTGTAGGTATTTCCATGTTTATACAGATGCCTATGCAGATATTTCCATATTTATACAGAGGGCTCTGTAGATATTTCCATGTTTATACAGATGGCAGTGTAGATTTTTCCATGTTCCTACACATGACTGTGTAGGTATTTCCATGTTTATACAGATGGCTTGTAGATATTTCCATGTTTATAGAGATAGCGGTGTAGATATTTCCATGTTTATACAGATAGCAGTGTAAATATTTCCATGTTTATACAGATCGTGGTTTAGATATTTCCATGTTCATACAGATACCGGTGTAGAAATTTCCATGTTTATACAGACTGCAGTGTAGATATCTCCAAGTTTATACAGATAGCGGTGTAGATATTTCCATGTTTGTACAGAGGGCGGTGTTGATGTTTCCATCTATACACAGATTGCCGTGTATGTATTTCCATGTGTATACAGATGGCATTGTAGATATTTCCATGTTTATACAGATGGTGGTGTTGATATATCCATGTTTATACAGATGACTGTATAGGTATTTCCATGTTTTTACAGATGGCATTGTAGATATTTCCATGTTTATAGAGATAGCAGTGTAGATATTTCCATGTTTATACAGATGGCGGTGTAGATATTTCCATGTTTATAGAGATAGCGGTGTAGATATTTCCATATTTATACACATAATGGTGTAGATATTTCCATGTTTATACAGATAGTGGTGTAAATATTTCCATTTATATACAGATCACGGTGTAGATATTTCCAGGTTTATAGAGATAGCAGTGTAGATATTTCCATGTTTATACTGATAGCGGTTTAGCTATTTCCATGTTTATACAGACCGCGGTGTAGATATTTCCATGTTTATACAGATGGTGCAGATATTTCCATGTTTGTACAGATGGCGGTGTTGATATTTCCATCTATACACAGATGACCGTGTAGATATTTCCATGTTTATACCGATCGCGGTGTAGATATTTCCATGTTTATACAGACAGCAGTGGATATATTTCCATGTTTATACACATAGCGGTGTACATATTTCCATGTTTATAGAGACAGCGGTGTAGGATTTTCCATGTTTATACAGATAGCGGTGTAGATATTTCCATGTTTATACAGATGCCTACGCAGATATTTCCATATTTATACAGAGGGCTCTGTAGATATTTCCATGTTTATACAGATGGCAGTGTAGATTTTTCCATGTTCCTACACATGACTGTGTAGGTATTTCCATGTTTATACAGATGGCTTTGTAGATATTTCCATGTTTATAGAGATAGCGGTGTAGATATTTCCATGTTTATACAGATACCGGTGTAGAAATTTCCATGTTTATACAGACCGCAGTGTAGATATTTCCATGTTTATACAGATAGCGGTGTAGATATTTCCATGTCTCTACAGATGGCGGTGTTGATGTTTCCATCTATACACAGATTGCCGTGTAGGTATTTCCATGTGTATACAGATGGCATTGTAGATATTTCCATGTTTATACAGATGGTGTTGTAGATATTTCCATGTTTATACAGATGACTGTATAGATATTTCCATGTTTTTACAGATGGCATTGTAGATATTTCCATGTTTATAGAGATAGCAGTGTAGATATTTCCATGTTTATACAGATGGCGGTGTAGTTATTTCCATGTTTATAGAGATAGCGGTGTATATATTTCCATATTTATACAGATAACGGTGTAGATATTTCCATGTTTATACAGATAGCGGTTTAGCTATTTCCATGTTTATACAGACCGCGGTGTAGATATTTCCATGTTTATACAGATAGCGGTGCAGATATTTCCATGTTTGTACAGATGGCGGTGTTGATATTTCCATCTATACACAGATGACCGTGTAGATATTTCCATGTTCATACAGAAGGCGGTGCAGATAATTCCATGGATATGTAGAAGGAGGTGTAGATATTTCCATGTTTATACAGATAGCGGTGTAGATATTTCCATGTATATACAGATGGCTGTGTAGATATTTCCATGTTTATACAGATGGCTGTGTAGATATTTCCATGTTTATACAGATGACTTTGTAGGTATTTCCATGTTTATACAGATGGCGGTGTAGGTATTTCCATGTTTATAGAGATAGCTGTGTAGATATTTCCATGTTTATACAGATAGCGGTGTAGATATTTCCATGTTTATACCGATCGCGGTGTAGATATTTCCATGTTTATACAGACAGCAGTGGAGATATTTCCATGTTTATACACATAGCGGTGTACATATTTCCATGTTTATAGAGACAGCGGTGTAGGATTTTCCATGTTTATACAGATAGCGGTGCAGATATTTCCATGTTTATACAGATGCCTATGCAGATATTTCCATATTTATACAGAGGGCTCTGTAGATATTTCCATGTTTATACAGATGGCAGTGTAGATTTTTCCATGTTCCTACACATGACTGTGTAGGTATTTCCATGTTTATACAGATGGCTTTGTAGATATTTCCATGTTTATAGAGATAGCGGTGTAGATATTTCCATGTTTATACAGATACCGGTGTAGAAATTTCCATGTTTATACAGACCGCAGTGTAGATATTTCCATGTTTATACAGATAGCGGTGTAGATATTTCCATGTCTCTACAGATGGCGGTGTTGATGTTTCCATCTATACACAGATTGCCGTGTAGGTATTTCCATGTGTATACAGATGGCATTGTAGATATTTCCATGTTTATACAGATGGTGGTGTAGATATTTCCATGTTTATACGGATGACTGTATAGGTATTTGCATGTTTTTACAGATGGCATTGTATATATTTCCATGTTTATAGAGATAGCAGTGTAGATATTTCCATGTTTATACAGATGGCGGTGTAGATATTTCCATGTTTATAGAGATAGTGGTGTAAATATTTCCATGTTTATAGAGATAGCGGTGTAGATATTTCCATATTTATACAGATAACGGTGTAGATATTTCCATGTTTATACAGATAGCAGTGTAAATATTTCCATGTTTATACAGATCACGGTGTAGATATTTCCAGGTTTATAGAGATATCAGTGTAGATATTTCCATGTTTATACATATAGCGGTTTAGCTATTTCCATGTTTATACAGACCGCGGTGTAGATATTTCCATGTTTATACAGATAGCGGTGCAGATATTTCCATGTTTGTACAGATGGCGGTGTTGATATTTCCATCTATACACAGATGACCGTGTAGATATTTCCATGTTTATACCGAAGGAGGCGCAGATATTTCCATGGATATGTAGAAGTCGGTGTAGATATTTCCATGTTTATACAGATAGCGGTGTAGATATTTCCATGTATATACAGATGGCTGTGTAGATATTTCCATGTTTATACAGATGGCTGTGTAGATATTTCCATGTTTATACAGATGACTTTGTAGGTATTTCCATGTTTATACAGATGGCGGTGTAGGTATTTCCATGTTTATAGAGATAGCTGTGTAGATATTTCCATGTTTATACAGATAGCGTTGTAGATATTTCCATGTTCATACAGATAGTGGTGTAGATATTTCCATGTTTATACAGACAGCAGTGGAGATATTTCCATGTTTTTACACATTGCGGTGTACATATTTCCATGTTTATAGAGACAGCGGTGTAGGTATTTCCATGTTTATACAGATGCCTATGCAGATATTTCCATATTTATACAGAGGGCTCTGTAGATATTTCCATGTTTATACAGATGGCAGTGTAGATTTTTCCATGTTCCTACACATGACTGTGTAGGTATTTCCATGTTTATACACATGGCTTGTAGATATTACCATGTTTATAGAGATAGCGGTGTAGATATTTCCATGTTTATACAGATAGCGGTGTAAATATTTCCATGTTTATACAGATCGTGGTTTAGATATTTCCATGTTCATACAGATACCGGTGTAGAAATTTCCATGTTTATACAGACCGCAGTGTAGATATCTCCAAGTTTATACAGATAGCGGTGTAGATATTTCCATGTTTGTACAGAGGGCGGTGTTGATGTTTCCATCTATACACAGATTGCCGTGTAGGTATTTCCATGTGTATACAGATGGCATTGTAGTTATTTCCATGTTTATACAGATGGTGGTGTAGATATTTCCATGTTTATACAGATGACTGTATAGGTATTTCCATGTTTTTACAGATGGCATTGTAGATATTTCCATGTTTATAGAGATAGCAGTGTAGATATTTCCATGTTTATACAGATGGCGGTGTAGATATTTCCATGTTTATAGAGATAGCGGTGTAGATATTTACATATTTATACACATAATGGTGTAGATATTTCCATGTTTATACAGATAGCAGTGTAAATATTTCCATTTTTATACAGATCACGGTGTAGATATTTCCAGGTTTATAGAGATAGCAGTGTAGATATTTCCATGTTTATACTGATAGCGGTTTAGGTATTTCCATGTTTATACAGATAGTGGGGTGGATATTTCCATATTTATACAGATGACTCTGTAGGTATTTCCATGTTTATACATATGGTGGTGTAGTTATTTCCATGTTTAGAGAGATAGCCATGAAGATATTTCCATGTTTATACAGACAGCAGTGTAGACATTTCCATATTTATAGAGATAGTGGTGTAGATATTTCCATAGTTATACAGATAGCAGTGTAGATATTTCCATATTGCACAGATTGTGGTGTACATATTTCCACGTTTATACAGATAGTTGTGTAGATATTTCCATGTTTATACAGATAGCAGTGTAGATATTTCCATGTTTATAGAGATAGCGGTGTAGATATTTCCATGTTTATACAGATCACGGTGTAGAGATTTCCATGTTTATACAGATAACGGCTTAGATATATCCATGTTTATACAGATTGCGGTGTAGATATTTCCATGCTTATATAGATAGCGGTGTAGATATTTCTATGTATACACATATTGCGGTGGAACTATTTCCATGTTTATACAGATAGCGATGTAAATATTTCCATGTTTATACAGACAGCGGAATAGATATATCCATGTTTATACAGAGTGCGGTGTAGACATTTCCATGTTTATACAGATAGCGGTGTAGATATTTCCATGTTTATACAGATAGCGGTGGAGATATTTCCATGTTTATATATATAGCGGTGTAGATATTTGCTTGTTTATACAGATTGCGGTGGAGATATGTCCATGTTTATACAGATAGCAATGGAGATATTTCCACGTTAATACACATAGCGGTGTAGATATTTCCATGTTTATACAGATAGCAGTGTAGATATTTCCATGTTTATACAGATGGCTGTGCCGTTATTTCCATGTTTATTCAGAGTACTCTGTAGATATTTCCATCTTTATATAGATGACATTGTAGATATTTCCAGGTTTATACAGTTGACTGTGTAGATATCTCCATGTTAATACAGATGGCGGTGTAGATATTTCCATGTTTATACAGATAGCGGTGTAAATATTTCCATGTTTATACAGATCGTGGTTTAGATATTTCCATTTTCATACAGATACCGGTGTAGAAATTTCCATGTTTATACAGACCGCAGTGTAGATATCTCCAAGTATATACAGATAGCGGTGTAGATATTTCCATGTTTGTACAGAGGGCGGTGTTGATGTTTCCATCTATACACAGATTGCCGTGTAGGTATTTCCATGTGTATACAGATGGCATTGTAGATATTTCCATGTTTATACAGATGGTGGTGTAGATATTTCCATGTTTATACAGATGACTGTATAGGTATTTCCATGTTTTTACAGATGGCATTGTAGATATTTCCATGTTTATAGAGATAGCAGTGTAGACATTTCCATGTTTATACAGATGGCGGTGTAGATATTTCCATGTTTATAGAGATAGCGGTGTAGATATTTACATATTTATACACATAATGGTGTAGATATTTCCATGTTTATACAGATAGCAGTGTAAATATTTCCATTTTTATAGAGATCACGGTGTAGATATTTCCAGGTTTATAGAGATAGCAGTGTAGATATTTCCATGTTTATACTGATAGCGGTTTAGCTATTTCCATGTTTATACAGACCGCGGTGTAGATATTTCCATGTTTATACAGATAGCGGTGCAGATATTTCCATGTTTGTACCGATGGCGGTGTTTATATTTCCATCTATACACAGATGACCGTGTAGATATTTCCATGTTTATACAGAAGGCGGTGCAGATAATTCCATGGATATGTAGAAGGCAGTGTAGATATTTCCATTTTTATACAGATAGCGGTGTAGATATTTCCATGTATATAGAGATGGCTGTGTAGATATTTCCATGTTTATACAGATGGCTGTGTAGATATTTCCATGTTTATACAGATGACTTTGTAGGTATTTCCATGTTTATACAGATGGCGGTGTAGGTATTTCCATGTTTATAGAGATAGCTGTGTAGATATTTCCATGTTTATACAGATAGCGGTGTAGATATTTCCATGTTTATACCGATCGCGGTGTAGATATTTCCATGTTTATACAGACGGCAGTGGAGATATTTCCATGTTTATACACATAGAGGTGTACATATTTCCATGTTTATAGAGACAGCGGTGTAGGATTTTCCATGTTTATACAGATAGCGGTGCAGATATTTCCATGTTTATACAGATGCCTATGCAGATATTTCCATATTTATACAGAGGGCTCTGTAGATATTTCCATGTTTATACAGATGGCAGTGTAGAGTTTTCCATGTTCCTACACATGACTGTGTAGGTATTTCCATGTTTATACAGATGGCTTTGTAGATATTTCCATGTTTATAGAGATAGCGGTGTAGATATTTCCATGTTTATACAGATAGCAGTGTAAATATTTCCATGTTTATACAGATCGTGGTGTAGATATTTCCATGTTTATACAGATACCGGTGTAGAAATTTCCATGTTTATACAGACCGCAGTGTAGATATGTCCATGTTTATACAGGTAGCGGTGTAGATATTTCCATGTCTCTACAGATGGTGGTGTTGATGTTTCCATCTATACACAGATTGCCGTGTAGGTATTTCCATGTGTATACAGATGGCATTGTAGATATTTCCATGTTTATACAGATGGTGGTGTAGATATTTCAATGTTTATACAGATGACTGTATAGGTATTTCCATGTTTTTACAGATGGCATTGTAGATATTTCCATGTTTATAGAGATAGCAGTGTAGATATTTCCATGTTTATACAGATGGCGGTGTAGATATTTCCATGTTTATAGAGATAGCGGTGTATATATTTCCATATTTATACAGATAACGGTGTAGATATTTCCATGTTTATACAGATAGCGGTTTAGCTATTTCCATTTTTATACAGACCGCGGTGTAGATATTTCCATGTTTATACAGATAGCGGTGCAGATATTTCCATGTTTGTACAGATGGCGGTGTTGATATTTCCATCTATACACAGATGACCGTGTAGATATTTCCATGTTTATACAGAAGGCGGCGCAGATAATTCCATGGATATGTAGAAGGCGGTGTAGATATTTCCATGTTTATACAGATAGCGGTGTAGATATTTCCATGTATATACAGATGGCTGTGTAGATATTTCCATGTTTATACAGATGGCTCTGTAGATATTTCCATGTTTATACAGATGACTTTGTAGGTATTTCCATGTTTATACAGATGGCGGTGTAGGTATTTCCAGGTTTATAGAGATAGCTGTGTAGATATTTGCATGTTTATACAGATAGCGGTGTAGATATTTCCATGTTTATACAGATCGCGGTGTAGGTATTTCCATGTTTATACAGACAGCAGTGGAGATATTTCCATGTTTATACACATAGCGGTGTACATATTTCCATGTTTATAGAGACAGCGGTGTAGGTATTTCCATGTTTATACAGATAGCGGTGCAGATATTTCCATGTTTATACAGATGCCTATGCAGATATTTCCATAATTATACAGAGGGCTCTGTAGATATTTCCATGTTTATACAGATGGCAGTGCAGATTTTTCCATGTTCCTACACATGACTGTGTAGGTATTTCCATGTTTATACAGATGGCTTTGTAGATATTTCCATGTTTATAGAGATAGCGGTGTAGATATTTCCATGTTTATACAGATAGCAGTGTAAATATTTCCATGTTTATACAGATCGTGGTGTAGATATTTCCATGTTTATACAGATACCGGTGTAGAAATTTCCATGTTTATACAGACCGCAGTGAAGATATTTCCATGTTTAAACACATAGCGGTGTTGATATTTCCATGTTTGTACAGATGGCTGTGCAGATATTTCGATGTTTATAGAGATAGCAGTGGAGACACTTCCATATTTACACAAATAGCGGTGTAGTTATTTCCATGTATATATAGATAGCGGTGTAGATATTTCCATGTATATACACACGGCTGTGTAGATATTTCCGTGTTTATACAGATGGCGGTGTAGATATTTCCATGTTTATACAGATAACTTTGTGAATATTTCCATGTTTATACAGATGGCGGTGTAGATATTTCGATGTTTATAGAGATAGCAGTGGAGATATTTCCATGTTTATACAGATAGCCGTGAAGATATTTCCATGTTTATACTGATCACGGTGTAGATATTTCCATGTTTATAGAGATGGCGGTGTAGATATTTCCATGTTTATACAGATAGCGGTGTACATATTTCCATGTTTATACAGATCGTGGTATAGTTATTTCCATGTTTATACAGATACCGGTGTAGAAATTTCCATGTTTATACAGATAGCGGAGTAGATATTTCCACGTTTTTACAGATGGCTGTGTTGCTGTTTCCATCTATACACAGATTGCCGTGTTGGTATTTCCAGGTGGATACAGATGGCATTGTAGATATTTCCATGTTTATAGAGATAGCAGTGTAGATATTTCCATGTTTATACAGATGGTGGTGTAGATATTTCCGTGTTTATAGAGATAGCGGTGTAGATATTTCCATATTTATACAGATCACGGTGTAGATATTTCCATGTTTATACAGATAGCAGTGTAAATATTTCCATGTTTATACAGATCACGGTGTAGATATTTCCAGGTTTATAGAGATAGAAGTGTAGATATTTCCATGTTTATACAGATAGCGGTTTAGCTATTTACATGTGTATACAGACCGCGGTGTAGATATTTCCATGTTTATACAGATAGCGGTGCAGATATTTCCATGTTTGTACAGATGGCGGTGTTGATATTTCCATCTATACACAGATGACCGTGTAGATATTTCCATGTTTATACAGAAGGCGGCGCAGATATTTCCATGGATATGTAGAAGGCGGTGTAGATATTTCCATGTTTATACAGATAGCGGTGTAGATATTTCCATGGATATACAGATGGCTGTGTAGATATTTCCATGTTTATACAGATGGCTGTGTAGATATTTCCATGTTTATGCAGATGACTTTGTAGGTATTTCCATGTTCATACAGATGGCGGTGTAGGTATTTCCATGTTTATAGAGATAGCTGTGTAGATATTTCCATGTTTATACAGATAGCGGTGTAGATATTTCCATGTTTATACAGATCGTGGTGCAGAAGTTTCCATGTTTATACAGACAGCAGTGGAGATATTTCCATGTTTATACATTTAGCGGTGTACATATTTCCATGTTTATAGAGACAGCGGTGTAGGTATTTCCATGTTTATACAGATAGCGGTGCAGATATTTCCATGTTTATACTGATGCCTATGCAGATATTTCCATATTTATACAGAGGGCTCTGTAGATATTTCCATGTTTATACAGATGGCAGTGTAGATTTTTCCATGTTCCTACACATGACTGTGTAGGTATTTCCATGTTTATACAGATGGCTTTGTAGATATTTCCATGTTTATAGAGATAGCGGTGTAGATATTTCCATGTTTATACAGATAGCGGTGTAAATATTTCCATGTTTATACTGATCGTGGTGTTGTTATTTCCATGTTCATACAGATACCGGCGTAGAAATTTCCATGTTTATACAGACCGCAGTGTAGATATCTCCATGTTTATACAGATAGCGGTGTAGATATTTCCATGTCTGTACAGAGGGTGGTGTTGATGTTTCCATCTATACACAGATTGCCTTGTAGGTATTTCCATGTGTATACAGATGGCATTGTAGATATTTCCATGTTTATACAGATGGTGGTGTAGATATTTCCATGTTTATACAGATGACTGTATAGGTATTTCCATGTTTTTACAGATGGCATTGTATATATTTCCATGTTTATATAGATAGCAGTGTAGATATTTCCATGTTTATACAGATGGCGGTGTAGATATTTCCATGTTTATAGAGATAGTGGTGTAAATATTTCCATGTTTATAGAGATAGCGGTGTAGATATTTCCATATTTATACAGATAACGGTGTAGATATTTCCATGTTTACACAGATAGCAGTGGAAATATTTCCATGTATATACAGATCACGGTGTAGATATTTCCAGGTTTATAGAGATATCAGTGTAGATATGTCCATGTTTATACAGATAGCGGTTTAGCTATTTCCATGTTTATACAGACCGCGGTGTAGATATTTCCATGTTTATACAGATAGCGGTGCAGATATTTCCATGTTTGTACAGATGGCGGTGTTGATATTTCCATCTATACACAGATGACCGTGTAGATATTTCCATGTTTATACCGAAGGAGGCGCAGATATTTCCGTGGATATGTAGAAGTCGGTGTAGATATTTCCATGTTTATACAGATAGCGGTGTAGATATTTCCATGTATATTCAGATGGCTGTGTAGATATTTCCATGTTTATACAGATGGCTGTGTAGATATTTCCATGTTTATACAGATGACTTTGTAGGTATTTCCGTGTTTATACAGATGGCGGTGTAGGTATTTCCATGTTTATAGTGATAGCTGTGTAGATATTTCCATGTTTATACAGATAGCGTTGTAGATATTTCCATGTTCATACAGATCGCGGTGTAGATATTTCCATGTTTATACAGACAGCAGTGGAGATATTTCCATGTTTTTACACATTGCGGTGTACATATTTCCATGTTTATAGAGACAGCGGTGTAGGTATTTCCATGTTTATACAGATGCCTATGCAGATATTTCCATATTTATACAGAGGGCTCTGTAGATATTTCCATGTTTATACAGATGGCAGTGTAGATTTTTCCATGTTCCTACACATGACTGTGTAGGTATTTCCATGTTTATACAGATGGCTTGTAGATATTTCCATGTTTATAGAGATAGCGGTGTAGATATTTCCATGTTTATACAGATGGTGGTGTAGATATTTCCGTGTTTATAGAGATAGCGGTGTAGATATTTCCATATTTATACAGATCACGGTGTAGATATTTCCATGTTTATACAGATAGCAGTGTAAATATTTCCATGTTTATACAGATCACGGTGTAGATATTTCCAGGTTTATAGAGATAGAAGTGTAGATATTTCCATGTTTATACAGATAGCGGTTTAGCTATTTCCATGTATATACAGACCGCGGTGTAGATATTTACATGTTTATACAGATAGCGGTGCAGATATTTCCATGTTTGTACAGATGGCGGTGTTGATATTTCCATCTATACACAGATGACCGTGTAGATATTTCCATGTTTATACAGAAGGCGGCGCAGATATTTCCTTGGATATGTAGAAGGCGGTGTAGATATTTCCATGTTTATACAGATAGCGGTGTAGATATTTCCATGGATATACAGATGGCTGTGTAGATATTTCCATGTTTATACAGATGGCTGTGTAGATATTTCCATGTTTATGCAGATGACTTTGTAGGTATTTCCATGTTCATACAGATGGCGGTGTAGGTATTTCCATGTTTATAGAGATAGCTGTGTAGATATTTCCATGTTTATACAGATAGCGGTGTAGATATTTCCATGTTTATACAGATCGTGGTGCAGATGTTTCCATGTTTATACAGACAGCAGTGGAGATATTTCCATGTTTATACACTTAGCGGTGTACATATTTCCATGTTTATAGAGACAGCGGTGTAGGTATTTCCATGTTTATACAGATAGCGGTGCAGTTATTTCCATGTTTATACAGATGCCTATGCAGATATTTCCATATTTATACAGAGGGCTCTGTAGATATTTCCATGTTTATACAGATGGCAGTGTAGATTTTTCCATGTTCCTACACATGACTGTGTAGGTATTTCCATGTTTATACAGATGGCTTTGTAGATATTTCCATGTTTATAGAGATAGCGGTGTAGATATACCCATGTTTATACAGACCGCAGTGTAGATATTTCCATGTTTAAACCCATAGCGGTGTTGATATTTCCATGTTTGTACAGATGGCTGTGCAGATATTTCGATGTTTATAGAGATAGCAGTGGAGACACTTCCATGTTTACACAAATAGCGGTGTAGTTATTTCCATGTATATATAGATAGCGGTGTAGATATTTCCATGTATATACACATGGCTGTGTAGATATTTCCATGTTTATACAGATGGCGGTGTAGATATTTCCATGTTTATACAGATAACTTTGTAAATATTTCCATGTTTATACAGATGGCGGTGTAGATATTTCGATGTTTATAGAGATAGCAGTGGAGATATTTCCATGTTTATACAGATAGCGGTGTAGATATTTCCATGTTTATACAGATGGCGGTGTAGATATTTCCATGTTTATAGAGATGGCGGTGTAGATATTTCCATGTTTATACAGATCGTGGTGCAGATGTTTCCATGTTTATACAGACAGCAGTGGAGATATTTCCATGTTTATACACATAGCGGTGTACATATTTCCATGTTTATAGAGACAGCGGTGTAGGTATTTCCATGTTTATACAGATGCCTATGCAGATATTTCCATATTTATACAGAGGGCTCTGTAGATATTTCCATGTTTATACAGATGGCAGTGTAGATTTTTCCATGTTCCTACACATGACTGTGTAGGTATTTCCATGTTTATACAGATGGCTTTGTAGATATTTCCATGTTTATAGAGATAGCGGTGTAGATATTTCCATGTTTATACAGATAGCGGTGTAAATATTTCCATGTTTATGCTGATCGTGGTGTAGATATTTCCATGTTCATACAGATACCGGCGTAGAAATTTACATGTTTATACAGACCGCAGTGTAGATATCTCCATGTTTATACAGATAGCGGTGTAGATATTTCCATGTCTGTACAGAGGGTGGTGTTGATGTTTCCATCTATACACAGATTGCCGTGTAGGTATTTCCATGTGTATACAGATGGCATTGTAGATATTTCCATGTTTATACAGATGGTGGTGTAGATATTTCCATGTTTATACGGATGACTGTATAGGTATTTGCATGTTTTTACAGATGGCATTGTATATATTTCCATGTTTATAGAGATAGCAGTGTAGATATTTCCATGTTTATACAGATGGCGGTGTAGATATTTCCATGTTTATAGAGATAGTGGTGTAAATATTTCCATGTTTATAGAGATAGCGGTGTAGATATTTCCATATTTATACAGATAACGGTGTAGATATTTCCATGTTTATACAGATAGCAGTGTAAATATTTCCATGTTTATACAGATCACGGTGTAGATATTTCCAGGTTTATAGAGATATCAGTGTAGATATTTCCATGTTTATACATATAGCGGTTTAGCTATTTCCATGTTTATACAGACCGCGGTGTAGATATTTCCATGTTTATACAGATAGCGGTGCAGATATTTCCATGTTTGTACAGATGGCGGTGTTGATATTTCCATCTATACACAGATGACCGTGTAGATATTTCCATGTTTATACCGAAGGAGGCGCAGATATTTCCATGGATATGTAGAAGTCGGTGTAGATATTTCCATGTTTATACAGATAGCGGTGTAGATATTTCCATGTATATACAGATGGCTGTGTAGATATTTCCATGTTTATACAGATGGCTGTGTAGATATTTCCATGTTTATACAGATGACTTTGTAGGTATTTCCATGTTTATACAGATGGCGGTGTAGGTATTTCCATGTTTATAGAGATAGCTGTGTAGATATTTCCATGTTTATACAGATAGCGTTGTAGATATTTCCATGTTCATACAGATAGCGGTGTAGATATTTCCATGTTTATACAGACAGCAGTGGAGATATTTCCATGTTTTTACACATTGCGGTGTACATATTTCCATGTTTATAGAGACAGCGGTGTAGGTATTTCCATGTTTATACAGATGCCTATGCAGATATTTCCATATTTATACAGAGGGCTCTGTAGATATTTCCATGTTTATACAGATGGCAGTGTAGATTTTTCCATGTTCCTACACATGACTGTGTAGGTATTTCCATGTTTATACACATGGCTTGTAGATATTTCCATGTTTATAGAGATAGCGGTGTAGATATTTCCATGTTTATACAGATAGCGGTGTAAATATTTCCATGTTTATACAGATCGTGGTTTAGATATTTCCATGTTCATACAGATACCGGTGTAGAAATTTCCATGTTTATACAGACCGCAGTGTAGATATCTCCAAGTTTATACAGATAGCGGTGTAGATATTTCCATGTTTGTACAGAGGGCGGTGTTGATGTTTCCATCTATACACAGATTGCCGTGTAGGTATTTCCATGTGTATACAGATGGCATTGTAGTTATTTCCATGTTTATACAGATGGTGGTGTAGATATTTCCATGTTTATACAGATGACTGTATAGGTATTTCCATGTTTTTACAGATGGCATTGTAGATATTTCCATGTTTATAGAGATAGCAGTGTAGATATTTCCATGTTTATACAGATGGCGGTGTAGATATTTCCATGTTTATAGAGATAGCGGTGTAGATATTTACATATTTATACACATAATGGTGTAGATATTTCCATGTTTATACAGATAGCAGTGTAAATATTTCCATTTTTATACAGATCACGGTGTAGATATTTCCAGGTTTATAGAGATAGCAGTGTAGATATTTCCATGTTCATACTGATAGCGGTTTAGGTATTTCCATGTTTATACAGATAGTGGGGTGGATATTTCCATATTTATACAGATGACTCTGTAGGTATTTCCATGTTTATACATATGGTGGTGTAGTTATTTCCATGTTTAGAGAGATAGCCATGAAGATATTTCCATGTTTATACAGACAGCGGTGTAGACATTTCCATATTTATAGAGATAGTGGTGTAGATATTTCCATAGTTATACAGATAGCAGTGTAGATATTTCCATATTTGCACAGATTGTGGTGTACATATTTCCACGTTTATACAGATAGTTGTGTAGATATTTCCATGTTTATACAGATAGCAGTGTAGATATTTCCATGTTTATAGAGATAGCGGTGTAGATATTTCCATGTTTATACAGATCACGGTGTAGAGATTTCCATGTTTATACAGATAACGGCTTAGATATATCCATGTTTATACAGATTGCGGTGTAGATATTTCCATGCTTATAAAGATAGCGGTGTAGATATTTCTATGTATACACATATTGCGGTGGAACTATTTCCATGTTTATACAGATAGCGATGTAAATATTTCCATGTTTATACAGACAGCGGAATAGATATATCCATGTTTATACAGAGTGCGGTGTAGACATTTCCATGTTTATACAGATAGCGGTGTAGATATTTCCATGTTTATACAGATAGCGGTGGAGATATTTCCATGTTTATATATATAGCGGTGTAGATATTTGCTTGTTTATACAGATTGCGGTGGAGATATGTCCATGTTTATACAGATAGCAATGGAGATATTTCCACGTTAATACACATAGCGGTGTAGATATTTCCATGTTTATACAGATAGCGGTGTAGATATTTCCATGTTTATACAGATGGCTGTGCCGTTATTTCCATGTTTATTCAGAGTACTCTGTAGATATTTCCATCTTTATATAGATGACATTGTAGATATTTCCAGGTTTATACAGTTGACTGTGTAGATATCTCCATGTTAATACAGATGGCGGTGTAGATATTTCCATGTTTATAGAGATAGCGGTGTAGATATTTCCATGTTTATATAGATAGCGGTGTAAATATTTCCATATTTATACAGATAGTGGTGTAGATATTTCCATGTTTTTACAGATAGCGGTGTAGTTATTTCCATCTTTATTCAGAGAGTACTGTACATATTTCCATGTTTATACAGATCACTGTGTAGATATTTCCATGTTTATACAGAAGACGTTGTCGATATTTCCATCTTTATACAAACGGTGGTGTAGATATTCCATGTTCCTACATATGAGTGTGAAGTTATTTCCATGTTTATACAGATGGCGATGTGGATATTTCCATATTTATAGAGATAGCAGTGTAGATATTTCCAGGTTTATACAGATAGCAGTGTAAATATTTCCATGTTTATACAGATCATGGTGGAGATATTTCCATGTTTATACAGATACCGGTGTAGATATTTCCATGTTTTTACAGACTGCAGTGTAGATATTTCTATGTTTATACAGATAGCGGTGTAGATATTTCCATGTTTGTACAGATGGCGGTGTTGACATTTCCATCTGTACACAGATTGCCGTGTAGATATTTCCATCTTTATACAGATGGCATTGTAGATATTTCCATGGATATGCAGATGGCGGTGTGGATATTTCCATGATTATAGAGATAGCGGTGTAGGTATTTTCATGTTTATAGACATAGCGGTGTAGATATTTCCGTGTTTATATAGACGGCGTTGTAGATATTTCCATGTTTATACCGATAGCGGTGTTTGTATTTCCACGTTTATACAGATAGCGATATAGATATTTCCATGTTTATACAGCTCGCGGTGCAGATATTTACATCTTTATACAGATGGCATTGTAGATATTTCCTTATTCACACAGATTGCGGTGTAGATGTTTCCATGTTTATATAGATGGCGGAGTAGATAGTTCCATGATTATGGAGACGTCAGTGTAGATATTTTCATGTTTATAGAGATGGCGGTGTAGATATTTCCATGTTTATTGAGATAGCAGTGTAGATATTTACATGTTTATACAGATGGCTGTGTAGATATTTCCGTGTGTATACAGATGGCATTGTAGATATTTCCATGTTTATACAGATGACTGTATAGGTATTTCCATCTTTTTACAGATGGCAGTGCAGATATTTCCATGTTTATAGAGATAGCGGTGTAGATATTTCCATGTTTGTACAGATGGCGGTGTTGATATTTCCATCTATACACAGATGGCCGGGTAGATATTTCCATATTTATACAGATAGCGGTGTAGTTATTTCCATGTTTATACAGATTGCGGTGGAGATATTTCCAGGTTTCTACAGATGGTGGTGTAGATATTTACTTGTTTATACAGACAGCGGTGTGGATATTTCCATGTTTATACCGGTAGTGGTGTAGATATTTATATGTTTACAGAGATAGCGGTGTAGATATTTCCATCTTTGCACAGATTGCCGTGTAGATATTTCCATGTTTACGCAGATAGCTGTGTAGATATTTCCATGTTTACAAACATAGCGTTGTAGATATTTCCATGTTTATACAGATTGCGGTGTATATATGTCCATGATTATACAGATAGCGGTGTAGATATTTTCATGTTTATACTGATAGCGGTGTATATATTTCCATGTTTATACAGATAGCGGTGTAGATATTTCCATGTTTATACAGACCGCGGTGTAGATATTTCCATGTTTATACAGATATCGGTGCAGATATTTCCATGTTTGTACAGATAGCAGTGTTGATTTTTCCATCTATACACAGATGACCGTGTAGATATTTCCATGTTTATACAGATGGCGGCGCAGATATTTCTATGGATATGTAGATGGCTTTGTAGATATTTCCATGTATTTACAGATAGCGGTGTAGTTATTTCCATGTTTATATATAGAGCGGTGTAGATATTTCCATGTATGTACACATGACTGTGTGGATATTTCCATGTTTATACAGATAACTTTGTAAGTATTTCCATGTATATACAGATGGTGGTGTAGATATTTCCATGTTTATACAGACGGCGGTTTAGATAATTCCATGTTTATAGAGATTGCGATGTAGATATTTCTATGTGTATAGAGAAAGCGGTGTTGTTATTTCCATGTTTATAGAGATAGTTGTGTAGATATTTCCATGTTTATACAACTCACAGTGCAGATATTTCCATCTTTATACAGATGGCAGTGAAGATTTTTCCATGTTTATACAGATAGTGGTGTAGATATTTCCATGTTTATACAGATGGCGATGTATATACAGCTATATTTCTGAAGATGGCGGTGTAGATATTTTCATGTTTATAGAGATGGCGGTGTAGATAATTCCATGTTTATAGAGACTGCGATGTAGATATTTCCATGTTTATAGAGAAAGCGGTGTTGCTATTTCCATGTTTATAGAGATAGCGGTGTAGATATTTCCATATTTCTACAGATATCGGTGTAGTTATTTCCATGTTTATACAGATGGCGGTGTAGATATTTCCATGTTTCTACAGATGGCAGTGTAGATATTTCCTTGTTTATACAGATAGCGGTGTAGATATTTCCATGTTTATACAGATAGCGGTGTAGATATTTCCATGTTTTCAGAGAAAGCGGATTAGATATTTCCCTCTTTGCACAGATTGCCATGTAGATATTTCCATTTTTACACAGATACCTGTGTAGATATTTCCATGTTTACACAGATAGCTGTGTATATATTTCCATGTTTACACAGATGGCGTTGTAGATATTTCCATGTTTATACAGATAGCCGTGTAGATATTTCCATGTTTATACAGATGGCGGCGTAGATATTTCCATGGACATGCAGATGGCGGTGTAGATATTTCCATGTTTATACAGACAGCGTTGTAGTTATTTCCATGTTTACACAGATGGTGGTGTAGTTATTTCCGTGTTTATACATATGGCGGAGTAGATACTTCCATCTTTATGGAGATGGCAGTGTAGATATTTTCATGTTTATAGAGATGGCGTGTAGATATTTCCATACTTAGAGAGATAGCGGTGTAAATATTTCCATCTTTCTACAGATGGCAGTGTAGTTATTTCCATGTTTATACAGATGGCGGTGTAGATATTTCCATATTTATACATATGTCTGTGTAGATATTTCCATGTGTATACAGATGGTATTGTAGGTATTTCCATGTTTATACAGATGGTGGTGTAGATATTTCCATGTTTATTCAGATGACTGTGTAGATATTTCCATGTTTTTACAGATGGCAGTGTAGATATTTCAATGTTTATAGAGATGGCGCTGTAGATATTTCCATGTTTATACAGATCGCGGTGTAGATATTTCCATGTTTATACAGATAGCGGTGTAGATATTTCCATGTTTTTACAGATATCGGTGTAGATATTTCCATGTTTACACAGATTGCGGTGTAGATATTTCCATCTTTCTACAGATGGCATTGTAGATATTTCCATGTTTATACAGATGGCGGTGTAGATATTTCCATGTTTATATAGATGGTGGTGTAGATATTACCATGTTTATACAGATAGCGGTGTAGATATTTCCATGTTTATACAGATCGTGGTGAAGACATTTCCATGTTTATACAGATCGCGGTGTAGATATTTCCATGTTTATACAGATCGCGGTGTAGATATTTCCATGTTTATACAGATAGCGGTGTAGATATTTCCATGTTTATACAGATAGCTGTGTAGATATTTCCATGTTTATAGAGATAGCGGTGTAGGTATTTCCATGTTTATAGACATTGCGGTGTAGATATTCCCATGTTTATATACATGGCGTTGTAGATATTTCCATATTTATACCGATAGCGGTGTTGATATTTCCACGTTTATACAGATAGCGATGTAGATATTTCCATGTTTATACAGCTCCCGGTGCAGATATTTATATGTTTATACAGATGGCATTGTAGATATTTCCTTATTCACACAGATGGCGGTGTAGATGTTTCCATGTTTATACAGATGGCGGAGTAGTTAGTTCCATGTTTATGGAGATGGCAGTGTAGATATTTTCATGTTTATAGAGATGTCGGTGTGGATATTTCCATGTTTATAGAGATAGCAGTGTAGATATTTACATGTTTATACAGATGTCTGTGTAGATATTTCCATGTGTATACAGATGGTATTGTAGGTATTTCCATGTTTATACAGATGGTGGTGTAGATATTTCCATGTTTATTCAGATGACGGTGTAAATATTTCCATGTATTTACAGATGGCAGTGTAGATATTTCAATGTTTATAGAGATGGCGCTGTAGATATTTCCATGTTTATACAGATCGCGGTGTAGATATTTCCATGTTTATACAGATAGCAGTGTAGATATTTCCATGTTATTACAGATATCGGTGTAGATATTTCCATGTTTACACAGATTGCGGTGTAGATATTTCCATCTTTCCACAGATGACATTGTAGTTATTTCCATGTTTATACAGACGGCGGTGTAGATATTTCCATGTTTATGTAGATGGTGGTGTAGATATTACCATGTTTATACAGATAGCGGTGTAGATATTTCCATGTTTATACAGATCGTGTTGCAGACATTTCCATGTTTATACTGATCGCGGTGTAGATATTTCCCTGTTTATACAGATCGCGGTGTAGATATTTCCATGTTTACACAGATTGCGGTGTAGATATTTCCATCTTTCCACAGATGACATTGTAGTTATTTCCATGTTTATACAGACGGCGGTGTAGATATTTCCATGTTTATGTAGATGGTGGTGTAGATATTACCATGTTTATACAGATAGCGGTGTAGATATTTCCATGTTTATACAGATCGTGTTGCAGACATTTCCATGTTTATACTGATCGCGGTGTAGATATTTCCCTGTTTATACAGATCGCGGTGTAGATATTTCCATGTTTATACAGATAGCGGTATAGATATTTCCACGTTTATACAGATAGCGGTGTAGATATTTCAATGTTTATAGAGATAGCGGTGTAGGTATTTCCATGTTTATAGACATAGCGGTGTAGATATTTCCATGTTTATATAGATGGCGTTGTAGATATTTCCATGTTTATACCAATAGCGGTGTTGGTATTTCCACGTTTATACAGATAGCGATGTAGATATTTCCATGTTTATACAGCTCGCGGTGCAGATATATATATCTTTATACAGATGGCATTGTAGATATTTCCTTATTCACACAGATGGCGGTGTACATGTTTCCTTGTTTACACAGATGGCAGAGTAGTTAGTTCCATGTTTATGGAGATGGCAGTGTAGATATTTTCATGTTTATAGAGATGGCGGTGTAGATATTTCCATGTATACAGAGATATCAGTGTAGATAATTACATGTTTATACAGATGGCTGCGTAGATATTTCCATGTGTATACAGATGGCATTGTAGGTATTTCCATGTTTATACACATGACTCTATAGGTATTTCCATGTTTTTACAGATGGCAGTGCAGATATTTCCATGTTTATAGAGATAGCGGTGTAGATATTTCCATGTTTGTACAGATGGCAGTGTTGATATTTCCATCTATATACAGATGGCCGTGTAGATATTTCCATGTTTATACAGATGGCGGCGTAGATATTTCCATGGACATGCAGATGGCGGTGTAGATATTTCCATGTTTACACAGATGGTGGTGTAGATATTTCCGTGTTTATACATATGGCGGAGTAGATACTTCCATCTTTATGGAGATGGCAGTGTAGATATTTTCATGTTTATAGAGATGGCGTGTATATATTTCCATATTTAGAGAGATAGCGGTGTAGATATTTCCATCTTTCTACAGATGGCAGTGTAGTTATTTCAATGTTTATACAGATGGCGGTGTAGATATTTCCATATTTATACATATGTCTGTGTAGATATTTCCATGTGTATAGAGATGGTATTGTAGGTATTTCCATGTTTATACAGATGGTGGTGTAGATATTTCCATGTTTATTCAGATGACTGTGTAGATATTTCCATGTTTTTACAGATGGCAGTGTAGATATTTCCATGTTTATACAGATCGTGGTGAAGAGATTTCCATGTTTATACAGATCGCGGTGAAGATATTTCCATGTTTATACAGATCGCGGTGTAGATATTTCCATGTTTATACAGATAGCGGTGTAGATATTTCCATGTTTATAGTGATAGCGGTGTAGTTATTTCCATGTTTATAGACATAGCGGTGTAGATATTACATGTTTATATGGATTGCGTTGTAGGTATTTCCATGTTTATAACGATAGCGGTGTTGGTATTTCCACGTTTATACAGATAGCGATGTAGATATTTCCATGTTTATAAAGCTGGCGGTGCAAATATTTATAACTTTATACAGATGGCATTACAGATATTTCGTTATTAACACAGATGGCGGTGTAGATGTTTCCATGTTTATACAGATGGCGGAGTAGTTAGTTCCATGTTTATGGAGATGGCAGTGTAGATATTTTCATGTTTACAGAGATGGCGGTGTAGATATTTCCATGTTTATAGAGATAGCAGTTTAGATATTTCCATGTTTATACAGATGGCTGTGTAGATATTTCCACGTGTATACAGATGGCATTGTAGACATTTCCATGTTTATACAGATGACTGTATAGGTATTTCCATGTTTTTACAGATGGCAGTGCAGTTATTTCCATGTTTATAGAGATAGCGGTGTAGATATTTCCAAGTTTGTACAGATGTCGGTGTTGATATTTCCATCTATACACAGATGGCCGTGTAGATATTTCCATGTTTATACAGATGTCGGCGTAGATATTTCCATGGACATGCAGATGGCGGTGTAGATATTTCCATGTTTATACAGACAGCAGTGTAGTTATTTCCATGTTTACAGAGATGGTGGTGTAGATATTTCCGTGTTTATACACATGGCGGAATAGATACTTCCATCTTTATGGAGATGGCAGTGTAGATATTTTCATGTTTATAGACATGGCGGTGTAGATATTTCCATATTTATAGAGATAGCGGTGTAGATATTTCCATCTTTCTACAGATGGCAGTGTAGATATTTCCATGTTTATACAGATGGCGGTGTAGATATTTCCATATTTATACAGATGTCTCTGTAGATATTTCCATGTGTATACAGATGGTATTGTAGGTGTTTCCATGTTTATACAGATGGTGGTGTAGATATTTCCATGTTTTTTCAGATGACTGTGTAGATATTTCCATGTTTTTACAGATGGCAGTGTAGATATTTCAATGTTTATAGAGATGGTGCTGTAGATATTTCCATGTTTATACAGATCACGGTGTAGATATTTCCATGTTTATACAGATAGCGGTTTAGATATTTCCATGTTTTTACAGATATCGGTGTAGATATTTCCATGTTTACACAGATTGCGGTGTAGATATTTCCATCTTTCTACAGACGGCATTGTAGATATTTCCATGTTTATACAGATGGCGGTGTTTATATAGATGGTGGTGTAGATATTACCATGTTTATACACATAGCAGTGTAGATATTTCCATGTTTATACAGATCGTGGTGAAGACATTTCCATGTTTATACAGATCGCGGTGTAGATATTTCCATGTTTATACAGATCGTGGTGTAGATATTTCCATGTTTATACAGATAGCCGTTTAGATATTTCCCTGTTTATACAGATAGCGGTGTAGATATTTCCATGTTTATAGAGATAGCGATGTAGGTATTTCCATGTTTATAGACATAGCGGTGTAGATATTTCCATGTTTATATAGATGGCGTTGTAGATATTTCCATGTTTATACCAATAGCGGTGTTGGTATTTCCACGTATATACAGATAGCGATGTAGATATTTCCATGTTTATACAGCTCGTGGTGCAGATATTTATATCTTTATACAGATGGCATTGTATATATTTCCTTATTCACACAGATGGCGGTGTAGATGTTTCCATGTTTATACAGATGGCGGAGTAGTTATTTCCATGTTTTTGGAGATGGCAGCGTAGATATTTTCATCTTTATAGAGATGGCGGTGTAGATATTTCCATGTTTATACAGATCGCGGTGTAGATATTTCCATTTTTATACAGAGAGCGGAGTAGATATTTCCATGTTTTTACAGATATCGGTGTACATATTTCCATGTTTACACAGATTGCGGTGTAGACATTTCCATCTTTCTACAGATGGCATTGTAGATATTTCCATGTTTATACAGATGGCGGTGTAGATATTTCCATGTTTATATAGATGGTGGTGTAGATATTACCATGTTTATACAGATAGCGGTGTAGATATTTCCATGTTTATACAGATCGTGGTGAAGACATTTCCATGTTTATACAGATCGCGGTGTAGATATTTCCATGTTTATACAGATCGCGGTGTAGATATTTCCATGTTTATACAGATAGCGGTGTAGATATTTCCATGTTTATACAGAAAGCGGTGTAGATATTTCCATGTTTATAGTGATAGCGGTGTAGGTATTTCCATGTTTATAGACATAGCAGTGTAGATATTTCTATGTTTATATGGATCGCGTTGTAGGTATTTCCATGTTTATACCGGTAGCGGTGTTGGTATTTCCACGTTTATACAGATAGCGATGTAGATATTTCCATGTTTATACAGCTCGCGGTGCAAATATTTATATCTTTATACAAATGGCATTATAGATATTTCGTTATTAACACAGATGGCGGTGTAGATGTTTCCATGTTTATACAGATGGCGGAGTAGTTAGTTTCATGATTATGGAGATGGCAGTGTAGATATTTTCATGTTTACAGAGATGGCGGTGTAGATATTTCCATGTTTATAGAGATAGCAGTGTAGATATTTACATGTTTATACACATGGCTTTGTAGATATTTCCATGTGTATACAGAAGGCATTGTAGATATTTCCATGTTTATACAGATGACTGTATAGGTATTTCCATGTTTTTACAGATGGCAGTGCAGATATTTCCATGTTTATACAGATAGCCGTGTAGATATTTCCAAGTTTGTACAGATGTCGGTGTTGATATTTCCATCTATACACAGATGGCCGTGTAGATATTTCCATGTTTATACAGATGGCGGCGTAGATATTTCCATGGACATGCAGATGGCGGTGTAGATATTTCCATGTGTATACAGACAGCAGTGTAGATATTTCCATGTTTACACAGATGGTGGTGTAGATATTTCCGTGTTTATACACATGGCGGAATACATACTTCCATCTTTATGGAGATGGCAGTGTAGATATTTTCATGTTTATAGAGATGGCGGTGTAGATATTTCCATATTTATAGAGATAGCGGTGTAGATATTTCCATCTTTCTACAGATGGCGTTGTAGATATTTCCATGTTTATACAGATGGCAGTGTTTATGTAGATGGTGGTGTAGATATTACCATGTTTATACAGATAGCGGTGTAGATATTTCCATGTTTATACAGATCGTGGTGAAGACATTTCCATGTTTATACAGATCGCGGTGTAGATATTTCCATGTTTATACAGATTGCGGTGTAGATATTTCCATGTTTATACAGATGGCAGTGTTTATGTAGATGGTGGTGTAGATATTACCATGTTTATACAGATAGCGGTGTAGATATTTCCATGTTTATACAGATCGTGGTGAAGACATTTCCATGTTAATACATATCGCGGTGTAGATATTTCCATGTTTATATAGATAACTGTGTAGATATTTCCATGTTTGTAGAGATAGCGGTGTAGATATATCCATGTTTATACAGATAGCAGTGTAGATATTTCCATGTTTGTACAGATGGCGGTGTTGTTATTTCCATCTATACACAGATGGCCGTGTAGATATATCCATGTTTATACAGATGGCGGCGTAGATATTTCCATGGACATGCAGATGGCCGTGTAGATATTTCCATGTTTATACAGACAGCGGTGTAGATATTTCCATGTTTACACAGATGGTGGTGTAGATATTTCCGTGTTTAAACACATGGCGGAGTAGATACTTCCATCTTTATGGAGATGGCAGTGTAGATATTTTCATGTTTATAGAGATGGTGGTGTATATATTTCCATATTTATAGAGATAGCGGTGTAGATATTTCCATCTTTCTATAGATGGCAGTGTAGACATTTCCATGTTTATACAGATGGCGGTGTAGATATTTCCATATTTATACAGATGTCTGTGTAGATATTTCCATGTGTATACAGATGGTATTGAAGTTATTTCCATGTTTATACAGATGGTGGTGTAGATATTTCCATGTTTATTCTGAGGACTGTGTAGATATTTCCATGTTTTTACAGATGGCAGTGTAGATATTTCAAAGTTTATAGAGATGGCGCTGTAGATATTTCCATGTTTATACAGATCGCGGTGTAGATATTTCCATGTTTATACAGATAGCGGTGTAGATATTTGCTTGTTTTTACAGATATCGGTGTAGATATTTCCATGTTTACACAGATTGCGGTGTAGATATTTCCATCTTTCTACAGATGGCATTGCAGATATTTCCTTGTTTATACAGATGGCGGTGTAGATATTTCCATGTTTATATAGATGGTGGTGTAGTTATTACCATGTTTATACAGATAGCGGTGTAGATATTTCCATGTTTATACAGATATTGGTGAAGACATTTCCATATTTATGCAGATCGCGGTGTAGATATTTCCCTGTTTATACAGATCGCGGTGTAGATATTTCCATGTTTATACTGATAGCGGTGTAGATATTTCCATGTTTATACAGATAGCGGTGTAGATATTTCCATGTTTATAGAGATAGCGGTGTAGGAATTTCCATGTTTATAGACATAGCGGTGTAGATATTTCCATGTTTTTACAGATATCGGTGTAGATATTTCCATGTTTACACAGATTGCGGTGTAGATATTTCCATCTTTCTACAGATGGCATTGTAGATATTTCCATGTTTATACAGATGGCGGTGTTTATATAGATGGTGGTGTAGATATTACCATGTTTATACAGATAGCGGTGTAGATATTTCCATGTTTATACAGATCGCGGTGAAGACATTTCCATGTTAATACAGATCACGGTGTAGATATTTCCATGTTTATAAAGATCACGGTGTAGATATTTCCATGTTTATACAGATAGCGGTGTAGATATTTCCATGTTTATACAGATAGCGGTGTAGATATTTCCATGTTTATACAGATAGCGGTGTAGGTATTTCCATGTGTATAGACATAGCAGTGTAGATATTTCTATGTTTATATGGATCGCGTTGTAGGTATTTCCATGTTTATACCGGTAGCGGTGTTGGTATTTCCACGTTTATACAGATAGCGATGTAGATATTTCCATGTTTATACAGCTCGCGGTGCAAATATTTATATCTTTATACAAATGGCATTATAGATATTTCGTTATTAACACAGATGGCGGTGTAGATGTTTCCATGTTTATACAGATGGCGGAGTAGTTAGTTCCATGATTATGGAGATGGCAGTGTAGATATTTTCATGTTTACAGAGATGGCGGTGTAGATATTTCCATGTTTATAGAGATAGCAGTGTAGATATTTACATGTTTATACACATGGCTTTGTAGATATTTCCATGTGTATACAGATGGCATTGTAGATATTTCCATGTTTATACAGATGACTGTATAGGTATTTCCATGTTTTTACAGATGGCAGTGCAGATATTTCCATGTTTATACAGATAGCCGTGTAGATATTTCCAAGTTTGTACAGATGTCGGTGTTGATATTTCCATCTATACACAGATGGCCGTGTAGATATTTCCATGTTTATACAGATGGCGGCGTAGATATTTCCATGGACATGCAGATGGCGGTGTAGATATTTCCATGTGTATACAGACAGCAGTGTAGATATTTCCATGTTTACACAGATGGTGGTGTAGATATTTCCGTGTTTATACACATGGCGGAATACATACTTCCATCTTTATGGAGATGGCAGTGTAGATATTTTCATGTTTATAGAGATGGCGGTGTAGATATTTCCATATTTATAGAGATAGCGGTGTAGATATTTCCATCTTTCTACAGATGGCGTTGTAGATATTTCCATGTTTATACAGATGGCAGTGTTTATGTAGATGGTGGTGTAGATATTACCATGTTTATACAGATAGCGGTGTAGATATTTCCATGTTTATACAGATCGTGGTGAAGACATTTCCATGTTTATACAGATCGCGGTGTAGATATTTCCATGTTTATACAGATTGCGGTGTAGATATTTCCATGTTTATACAGATGGCAGTGTTTATGTAGATGGTGGTGTAGATATTACCATGTTTATACAGATAGCGGTGTAGATATTTCCATGTTTATACAGATCGTGGTGAAGACATTTCCATGTTAATACATATCGCGGTGTAGATATTTCCATGTTTATATAGATAACTGTGTAGATATTTCCATGTTTATAGAGATAGCGGTGTAGATATATCCATGTTTATACAGATAGCAGTGTAGATATTTCCATGTTTGTACAGATGGCGGTGTTGTTATTTCCATCTATACACAGATGGCCGTGTAGATATATCCATGTTTATACAGATGGCGGCGTAGATATTTCCATGGACATGCAGATGGCCGTGTAGATATTTCCATGTTTATACAGACAGCGGTGTAGATATTTCCATGTTTACACAGATGGTGGTGTAGATATTTCCGTGTTTAAACACATGGCGGAGTAGATACTTCCATCTTTATGGAGATGGCAGTGTAGATATTTTCATGTTTATAGAGATGGTGGTGTATATATTTCCATATTTATAGAGATAGCGGTGTAGATATTTCCATCTTTCTATAGATGGCAGTGTAGACATTTCCATGTTTATACAGATGGCGGTGTAGATATTTCCATATTTATACAGATGTCTGTGTAGATATTTCCATGTGTATACAGATGGTATTGAAGTTATTTCCATGTTTATACAGATGGTGGTGTAGATATTTCCATGTTTATTCTGAGGACTGTGTAGATATTTCCATGTTTTTACAGATGGCAGTGTAGATATTTCAAAGTTTATAGAGATGGCGCTGTAGATATTTCCATGTTTATACAGATCGCGGTGTAGATATTTCCATGTTTATACAGATAGCGGTGTAGATATTTGCTTGTTTTTACAGATATCGGTGTAGATATTTCCATGTTTACACAGATTGCGGTGTAGATATTTCCATCTTTCTACAGATGGCATTGCAGATATTTCCTTGTTTATACAGATGGCGGTGTAGATATTTCCATGTTTATATAGATGGTGGTGTAGTTATTACCATGTTTATACAGATAGCGGTGTAGATATTTCCATGTTTATACAGATATTGGTGAAGACATTTCCATATTTATGCAGATCGCGGTGTAGATATTTCCCTGTTTATACAGATCGCGGTGTAGATATTTCCATGTTTATACTGATAGCGGTGTAGATATTTCCATGTTTATACAGATAGCGGTGTAGATATTTCCATGTTTATAGAGATAGCGGTGTAGGAATTTCCATGTTTATAGACATAGCGGTGTAGATATTTCCATGTTTTTACAGATATCGGTGTAGATATTTCCATGTTTACACAGATTGCGGTGTAGATATTTCCATCTTTCTACAGATGGCATTGTAGATATTTCCATGTTTATACAGATGGCGGTGTTTATATAGATGGTGGTGTAGATATTACCATGTTTATACAGATAGCGGTGTAGATATTTCCATGTTTATACAGATCGCGGTAAAGACATTTCCATGTTAATACAGATCACGGTGTAGATATTTCCATGTTTATAAAGATCACGGTGTAGATATTTCCATGTTTATACAGATAGCGGTGTAGATATTTCCATGTTTATACAGATAGCGGTGTAGATATTTCCATGTTTATACAGATAGCGGTGTAGGTATTTCCATGTTTATAGACATAGCGGTGTAGATATTTCCATGTTTATATAGATGGCGTTGTAGATATTTCCATGTTTACACCGATAGCGGTTTTGGTATTTCCACGTTTATACAGATAGCGATGTAGATATTTCCATGTTTATATAGCTCGCGGTGCAGATATTTATATCTTTATACAGATGGCATTGTAGATATTTCCTTGTTCTCACAGATGGCGGTTTAGATGTTTCCATATTTATAGAGATGGCGGAGTAGTTAGTTCCATGTTTATGGAGATTCCAGTGTAGATATTTTCATGTTTATAGAGATGGCGGTGTAGATATTTCTATGTTTAAAGAGATAGCAGTGTAGATATTTACATGTTTATACAGATGGCTGTGTAGATATTTCCATGTGTATACAGATGGCATTGTAGATATTTCCATGTTTATACGGATGACTGTATAGGTATATCAATGTTTTTACAGATGGCAGTGCAGATATTTCCATGTTTATTGAGATAGCGATGTAGAGAATTCGAAGTTTGTACAGATGTAGGTTTTGATATTTCCATCTATACACAGATGGCCATGTAGTTATTTCCATGTTTATACAGATGGCGGCGTAGAGATTTCCATGGACATGCAGATGGCGGTGTAGATATTTCCATGTTTATACAGAAAGCGGTGTAGATATTTCCATGTTTACACAGATGGTGGTGTAGTTATTTCCGTGTTTATACACATGGCGGAGTAGATACTTCCATCTTTATGGAGATGGCAGTGTAGCTATTTTCATGTTTATAGAGATGGCGGTGTAGATATTTCCATATTTATAGAGATAGCGGTGTAGATATTTCCATCTTTCTAAAGATGGCAGTGTAGATATTTCCATGTTTATAGAGATGGCGGTGTAGATATTTCCATAATTATACAGATGTCTGTGTAGATATTTACATGTTTATACACATGGCTTTGTAGATATTTCCATGTGTATACAGATGGCATTGTAGATATTTCCATGTTTATACAGATGACTGTATAGGTATTTCCATGTTTTTACAGATGGCAGTGCAGATATTTCCATGTTTATACAGATAGCCGTGTAGATATTTCCAAGTTTGTACAGATGTCGGTGTTGATATTTCCATCTATACACAGATGGCCGTGTAGATATTTCCATGTTTATACAGATGGCGGCGTAGATATTTCCATGGACATGCAGATGGCGGTGTAGATATTTCCATGTGTATACAGACAGCAGTGTAGATATTTCCATGTTTACACAGATGGTGGTGTAGATATTTCCGTGTTTATACACATGGCGGAATACATACTTCCATCTTTATGGAGATGGCAGTGTAGATATTTTCATGTTTATAGAGATGGCGGTGTAGATATTTCCATATTTATAGAGATAGCGGTGTAGATATTTCCATCTTTCTACAGATGGCGTTGTAGATATTTCCATGTTTATACAGATGGCAGTGTTTATGTAGATGGTGGTGTAGATATTACCATGTTTATACAGATAGCGGTGTAGATATTTCCATGTTTATACAGATCGTGGTGAAGACATTTCCATGTTTATACAGATCGCGGTGTAGATATTTCCATGTTTATACAGATTGCGGTGTAGATATTTCCATGTTTATACAGATGGCAGTGTTTATGTAGATGGTGGTGTAGATATTACCATGTTTATACAGATAGCGGTGTAGATATTTCCATGTTTATACAGATCGTGGTGAAGACATTTCCATGTTAATACATATCGCGGTGTAGATATTTCCATGTTTATATAGATAACTGTGTAGATATTTCCATGTTTATAGAGATAGCGGTGTAGATATATCCATGTTTATACAGATAGCAGTGTAGATATTTCCATGTTTGTACAGATGGCGGTGTTGTTATTTCCATCTATACACAGATGGCCGTGTAGATATATCCATGTTTATACAGATGGCGGCGTAGATATTTCCATGGACATGCAGATGGCCGTGTAGATATTTCCATGTTTATACAGACAGCGGTGTAGATATTTCCATGTTTACACAGATGGTGGTGTAGATATTTCCGTGTTTAAACACATGGCGGAGTAGATACTTCCATCTTTATGGAGATGGCAGTGTAGATATTTTCATGTTTATAGAGATGGTGGTGTATATATTTCCATATTTATAGAGATAGCGGTGTAGATATTTCCATCTTTCTATAGATGGCAGTGTAGACATTTCCATGTTTATACAGATGGCGGTGTAGATATTTCCATATTTATACAGATGTCTGTGTAGATATTTCCATGTGTATACAGATGGTATTGAAGTTATTTCCATGTTTATACAGATGGTGGTGTAGATATTTCCATGTTTATTCTGAGGACTGTGTAGATATTTCCATGTTTTTACAGATGGCAGTGTAGATATTTCAAAGTTTATAGAGATGGCGCTGTAGATATTTCCATGTTTATACAGATCGCGGTGTAGATATTTCCATGTTTATACAGATAGCGGTGTAGATATTTGCTTGTTTTTACAGATATCGGTGTAGATATTTCCATGTTTACACAGATTGCGGTGTAGATATTTCCATCTTTCTACAGATGGCATTGCAGATATTTCCTTGTTTATACAGATGGCGGTGTAGATATTTCCATGTTTATATAGATGGTGGTGTAGTTATTACCATGTTTATACAGATAGCGGTGTAGATATTTCCATGTTTATACAGATATTGGTGAAGACATTTCCATATTTATGCAGATCGCGGTGTAGATATTTCCCTGTTTATACAGATCGCGGTGTAGATATTTCCATGTTTATACTGATAGCGGTGTAGATATTTCCATGTTTATACAGATAGCGGTGTAGATATTTCCATGTTTATAGAGATAGCGGTGTAGGAATTTCCATGTTTATAGACATAGCGGTGTAGATATTTCCATGTTTTTACAGATATCGGTGTAGATATTTCCATGTTTACACAGATTGCGGTGTAGATATTTCCATCTTTCTACAGATGGCATTGTAGATATTTCCATGTTTATACAGATGGCGGTGTTTATATAGATGGTGGTGTAGATATTACCATGTTTATACAGATAGCGGTGTAGATATTTCCATGTTTATACAGATCGCGGTGAAGACATTTCCATGTTAATACAGATCACGGTGTAGATATTTCCATGTTTATAAAGATCACGGTGTAGATATTTCCATGTTTATACAGATAGCGGTGTAGATATTTCCATGTTTATACAGATAGCGGTGTAGATATTTCCATGTTTATACAGATAGCGGTGTAGGTATTTCCATGTTTATAGACATAGCGGTGTAGATATTTCCATGTTTATATAGATGGCGTTGTAGATATTTCCATGTTTACACCGATAGCGGTTTTGGTATTTCCACGTTTATACAGATAGCGATGTAGATATTTCCATGTTTATATAGCTCGCGGTGCAGATATTTATATCTTTATACAGATGGCATTGTAGATATTTCCTTGTTCTCACAGATGGCGGTTTAGATGTTTCCATATTTATAGAGATGGCGGAGTAGTTAGTTCCATGTTTATGGAGATTCCAGTGTAGATATTTTCATGTTTATAGAGATGGCGGTGTAGATATTTCTATGTTTAAAGAGATAGCAGTGTAGATATTTACATGTTTATACAGATGGCTGTGTAGATATTTCCATGTGTATACAGATGGCATTGTAGATATTTCCATGTTTATACGGATGACTGTATAGGTATATCAATGTTTTTACAGATGGCAGTGCAGATATTTCCATGTTTATTGAGATAGCGATGTAGAGAATTCGAAGTTTGTACAGATGTAGGTTTTGATATTTCCATCTATACACAGATGGCCATGTAGTTATTTCCATGTTTATACAGATGGCGGCGTAGAGATTTCCATGGACATGCAGATGGCGGTGTAGATATTTCCATGTTTATACAGAAAGCGGTGTAGATATTTCCATGTTTACACAGATGGTGGTGTAGTTATTTCCGTGTTTATACACATGGCGGAGTAGATACTTCCATCTTTATGGAGATGGCAGTGTAGCTATTTTCATGTTTATAGAGATGGCGGTGTAGATATTTCCATATTTATAGAGATAGCGGTGTAGATATTTCCATCTTTCTAAAGATGGCAGTGTAGATATTTCCATGTTTATAGAGATGGCGGTGTAGATATTTCCATAATTATACAGATGTCTGTGTAGATATTTCCATGTGTATGCAGATGGCATTGTAGATATTTCCATGTTTATACGGATGACTGTATAGGTATTTCCATGTTTTTACAGATGGCAGTGCAGATATTTCCATGTTTATAGAGATAGCGGTGTAGATATTTCCATGTTTGTACAGATGGTGGTGTTGATATTTCCATCTATACACAGATGGCCGTGTAGATATTTCCATGTTTATACAGATCGCGGTGTAGATATTTCGATGTTTATACAGATAGCGGTGTAGATATTTCCATGTTTTTACAGATATCGGTGTAGATATTTCCATTTTTACACAGATTGCGGTGTAGATATTTCCATCTTTCTACAGATGGCATTGTAGATATTTCCCTGTTTATACAGATGGCGGTGTAGACATTTCCATGTTTATATAGATGGTGGTGAAGATATTACCATCTTTATACAGATAGCGGTGTAGATATTTCCATGTTTATACAGATCGTGGTGAAGACATTTCCATGTTAATACAGATCGCGGTGTAGATATTTCCATGTTTATATAGATAACTGTGTAGATATTTCCATGTTTATAGAGATAGCGGTGTAGATATATCCATGTTTATACAGATAGCAGTGTAGATATTTCCATGTTTATAGAGATAGCGGTGTAGGTATTTCCATGTTTATAGACATAGCGGTGTAGATAATTTCATGTTTATATAGATGGCGTTGTAGATATTTCCATGTTTATACCGATAGCGGTGTTGGTATTTCCACGTTTATACAGATAGCGATGTAGATATTTCCATGTTTATACAGCTCGTGGTGCAGATATTTATATCTTTATACAGATGGCATTGTAGATATTTCCTTATTCACACAGATGGCGGTGTAGATGTTTCCATGTTTATACAGATGGCGGAGTAGTTATTTCCATGTTTTTGGAGATGGCAGTGTAGATATTTTCATCTTTATAGAGATGGCGGTGTAGATATTTCCATGTTTATAGAGATAGCAGTGTAGATATTTACATGTTTATACAGATGGCGGTGTAGATATTTCCATGTGTATACATATGGCATTGTAGATATTTCCATGTTTATACAGATGACTGTATAGGTATTTCCATGTTTTTACAGATGGCAGTGCAGATATTTCCATGTTTATAGAGATAGCGGTGTAGATATTTCCATGTTTGTACAGATGGCGGTGTTGATATTTCCATCTATACACAGATGGCCGTGTAGATATTTCCATGTTTATACAGATGGCGGCGTAGATATTTCCATGGACATGCAGATGGCATTGTAGATATTTCCAAGTTTATACAGATGGCCGTGTAGATATTTCCAGATTTATACAGATGTCTGTGTAGATATTTCCATGTGTATACAGATTGCGGTGAAGATATTTCCATGTTTATACAGATCCCTATGCAGATAACTACATATTTATACGGAGGGCTGTGTAGATATTTCCATCTTTGTACAGATGGCGGCGTAGATATTTCCATGGACATGCAGATGGCGGTGTAGATATTTCCATGTTTATACAGACAGCAGTGTAGTTATTTCCATTTTTACACAGATGGTGGTGTAGTTATTTCCGTGTTTCTACACATGGCGGAGTAGATACTTCCATCTTTATGGAGATGGCAGTGTAGATATTTTCATGTTTATAGAGATGGCGGTGTAGATATTTCCATATTTATAGAGATAGCGGTGTAGATATTTCCATCTTTCTACAGATGGCAGTGTAGATATTTCCATGTTTATACAGATGGCGGTGTATGTATTTCCATATTTATACAGATGTCTGTGTAGATATTTCCATGTGTATACAGATGGTATTGAAGGTATTTCCATGTTTATACAGATGGCTGTGTAGATATTTCCATGTGTATACAGATGGCATTGTAGATATTTCCATGTTTATACAGATGACTGTATAGGTATTTCCATGTTTTTACAGATGGCAGTGTAGGTATTTCAATGTTTATAGAGATGGCGCTGTAGATATTTCCATGTTTATACAGATCGCGGTGTAGATATTTCCATATTTATACAGATAGCGGTGTAGATATTTCCATGTTTTTATAGATATCGGTGTAGATATTTCCATGTTTACACAGATTGCGGTGTAGATATTTCCATCTTTCTACAGATGGCATTGTAGATATTTCCTTGTTTATACAGATGGCGGTGTAGATATTTCCATGTTTATATAGATGGTGGTGTAGATATTACCATGTTTATACAGATAGCGGTGTAGATATTTCCATGTTTATACAGATCGTGGTGAAGGCATTTGATGTTTATACAGATCGCGGTGTAGATATTTTCCTGTTTATACAGATGGCGGTGTAGATATATCCATGTTTATACAGATAGCGGTGTAGATATTTCCATGTTTATACAGATAGCGTTGTAGATATTTCCATGTTTATACAGATAGCGGTGTAGGAATTTCCATGTTTATAGACATAGCGATGTATATATTTCCAAGTTTATATAGATGGCGTTGTAGATATTTCCATATTTATACCGATAGCGGTGTTGGTATTTCCACGTTTATACAGATAGCGATGTAGATATTTCCATGTTTACACAGCTCGCGGTGCAGATATTTATATCTTTATACAGAATGCATTGTACATATTTCCTTTTTCACACAGATGGCGTTGTAGATGTTTCCATGTTTACACAGATGGCGGAGAAGATAGTTCCATGTTTATGGAGATGGCAGTGTAGATATTTTCATGTTTATAGAGATGGCGGTGTAGATATTTCCATGTTTATATAGATAGCAGTGTAGATATTTACATGTTTATACAGATGGCAGTGTAGATATATCCATGTGTATACAGATGGCATTGTAGATATTTCCATGTTTATACAGATGACTGTGTAGGTATTTCCATGTTTTTACAGATGACAGTGCAGATATTTCCATGTTTATAGAGATAGCGGTGTAGATATTTCCATGTTCATACAGATGGTGGCGTAGATATTTCCATGGACAGGCAGATGGCGGTGTAGATATTTCCATGTTTATACAGACAGCGGTGTAGATATCTCCATGTTAACACAGATGTTGGTGTAGTTATTTTCGTGTTTATACACATGGCGGAGTAGGTACTTCCAGTTTATGGAGATGGCAGTGTAGGTATTTTCATGTTTATAGAGATGGCGGTGTAGATATTTCCATATTTATAGAGATAGCGGTGTAGATATTTCCATCTTTCTACAGATGGCAGTGTAGATATTTCCATGTTTATAGAGATGGCGGTGTAGATATTTCCATATTTATACAGATGTCTGTGTAGATATTTCCATGTGTATACAGATGGTATTGTAGGTATTTCCATGTTTATACAGATGGCGGTGTAGATATTTCCATGTTTATTCAGATGGCTGTGTAGATATTTCCATGTTTTTACAGATGGCAGTGCAGATATTTCAATGTTTATAGAGATGGCACTGTAGATATTTCCATGTTTATACAGATCGCGGTGTAGATATTTACATGTTTATACAGACATCGGTGCAGATATTTCCATGTTTGTACAGATGGCGGTGTTGATATTTCCATCTATACACAGATTACCGTGTAGATATTTCCATGTTTACACAGATGGTGGCGCAGATATTTCTATGGATATGCAGATGGTGGTGTAGATATTTGCATGTGTATACAGATAGCTCTGTACTTATTTCCATGTATATAGAGAGAGGTGTAGATATTTCCATGTATGTACACATGGCTTTGTAGATATTTCCATGTTTATACAGCTCGCGGTGCAGATATTTATATCTTTATACAGATGGCATTGTAGATATTTCCTACACAGTGATGGCGGTGTAGATGTTTCCATGTTTATACAGATGGCGGAGTACTTAGTTCCATGTTAATGGAGATGGCAGTGTAGATATTTTCATGTTTATAGAGATGGCGGTGTAGATATTTCCATGTTTATAGAGACAGCAGTGTAGATATTTACATGTTTATACCGATGGCTGTGTAGATATTTCCATGTGTATACAGATGGCATTGTAGATATTTCCATGTTTATACAGATGACTGTATGGGTATTTCCATGTTTTTACAGATGGCAGTGCAGATATTTCCATGTTTATAGAGATAGCGGTGTAGATATTTCCATGTTTGTACACATGGCGGTGTTGGTATTTCCATCTATACACAGATGGCCGTGTAGATATTTCCATGTTTATACAGATGGTGGCATAGTTATTTCCATGGACATGCAGATGGTGGTGTAGATATTTCCATGTTTATACAGATAGCAGTGTAGATATTTCCATGTTTTCACAGAAGTGCTGTAGATATTTCCGTGTTTATACTCATGGCTGAGTAGATAATTCCATCTTTATGGAGATGGCAGTGTAGATATTTTCATGTTTATAGAGATGGCGGTGTAGATATTTCCATATTTATACAGATAGCGGTGTAGATATTTCCATCTTTCTACAGATGGCAGTGTAGATAATTCCATGTTTATACAGATGGCGGTGTAGATATTTCCATATTTATACAGATGTCTGTGTAGATATTTCCATGTGAATACAGATGGTATTGTAGGTATTTCCATGTTTATACAGATGGCAGTGTAGATATTTCAATGTTTATGGAGATGGCGCACTAGATATTTCCATGTTTATACAGATAACGGTGTGGATATTTCCACGTTTATTCAGATAGCGGTGTAGATATTTCCATGTTTATACAGATAGCCCTGGAGATATTTCCCTGTTTATACAGATAGCGATGTAGATATTTCCATGTTTATACAGATAGCGGTGTAGATATTTCCATGTTTATAGAGATAGCAGTGTAGATATTTTCATGTTTATACAGATGGCTGTGTAGATATTTCCATGTGTGTACAGATGGCAGTGTAGACATTTCCATGTTTATACAGATGGCGCTGTAGATATTTCCATGTTTATACAGATGGCAGTGTAGATATTTCCATGTTTATACAGATAGCAGTGTGGATATTTCCATGTTTACAGGGATAGCGGTGTAGATATTTCCATCTTTGCACAGATTGTGGTGTAAGTATTGCCAAATTTACACAGATAGCGGTGTAGATATTTCCAAGTTTACACAAATAGCTGTGTAGATATTTCCATGTTTACAGAGATAGCATTGTAGATATTTCCTTGTTTATACAGATTGCGGTGTAATTATTTCCATGTTGATACAGATAGCGGTGTAGATATTTCCATGTTTATACAGGTAGCGGTGTTGAAATTCCCATGTTTATACAGATCGCTTTGTAGACATTTCCATCTTTCTACAGATGTCAGTGTAGATATTTCCAAGTTCATACAGATGGCAGTGTAGATATTTCCATGTTTATACAGATGTCTGTGTAGATATTTCCATGTTTATGCAGATGTCAGTGTAGATATTTCCAAGTTCATACAGATGGCAGTGTAGATATTTCCATGTTTATACAGATGTCTGTGTAGATATTTCCATGTTTATGCAGATGGCAGTGTAGATATTTCCATATTTATAGGGATGGCGGTGTAGTTATTTCTATGTCTATAGAGAGAGCAGTGTAAATATTTCCATGCTTATAGAGATGGTGGTGTAAGTATTTTCATGTTTATTGAAATAGCGGTGTAGATATTTCCATATTTATACAGATAACGTTGTTGGTATTTCCATGTTTATACAGATAGCGGTGTAGATATTTCCATCTTTATACAGATGGCATTGTAGATATTTCCATGTTTATACAGATGACTGTATAGGTATTTCCATGTTTTTACAGATGGCAGTGCAGATATTTTCATGTTTATAGAGATGGCGGTGTAGATATTTCCATGTTTATAGAGATAGCGGTGTACATATTTCCATGTTTGTACATATGGCGGTGTTGTTATTTCCATCTATACACAGAGGGCCGTGTAGATTTTTCCACGTTTATACAGATGGCGGCATAGATATTTCCATGGATATGCAGATGGCGGTGCAGATATTTCCATGTTTATACAGATAGCGGTGTAGATATTTCCGTGTTTATACACATGGCGGAGTAGATACTTCCATCTTTATGGAGATGGCAGTGTAGATATTTTCATGTTTATAGAGATGGCGGTGTAGATATTTCCATATTTATAGAGATACCGGGGTAGATATTTCCATGTGTATACAGTTGGTATTGTAGGTATTTCCATGTTTATACAGATGTTGGTGTAGACATTTCCATGTTTATTCAGATGACTGTGTAGATATTTCCATGTTTATACAGATAACGGTGGAGATAGTTCCATGTTTATACAGACAGCAGTGGAGATATTTCCATGTTTATACACATAGCGGTGTACATATTTCCTTGTTTATAGAGACAGCGGTGTAGGTATTTCCATATTTATACAGAGGGCTCTGTAGATATTTCCATGTTTATACAGATGGCAGTGCAGGTTTTTCCATGTTCCTACACATGACTGTGTAGGTATTTCCATGTTTATACAGATGGCTTTGTAGATATTTCCATGTTTATAGAGATAGCGGTGAAGATATTTCCATGTTTATACAGATAGCGGTGTAAATATTTCCATGTTTATATAGATTGTGATGTAGATATTTACATGTTTATACAGATACCGGTGTAGAAATTTCCATGTTTATACAGACCGCAGTGTAGATAATTCCATGTTTATACTGATAGCGGTGTAGATATTTCCATGTTTGTACAGATGGCGGTGTTGATGTTTCCATCTATACACAGATTGCCGTGTAGTTATTTCCATGTGTATACAGATGGCATTGTAGATATTTCCATGTTTATACAGATGGTGGTGCAGATATTTCCATGTTTATACATATGACTGTACAGATATTTCCATGTTTTTACAGATGGCATTGTAGATATTTCCATGTTTATAGAGATAGCAGTGTAGATATTTCCTTGTTTATACACATGTCGGTGTAAATATTTCCATGTTTATAGAGATAGCGTTGTAGATATTTCGAGATTTATACAGAAAACGGTGTAGATATTTCCATGTTTATACAGATAGCGGTGTAAATATTTCCATGTTTATACAGATCACGGTGTAGTTAATTCCATGTTTATAGAGATAGCGGTAAAGATATTTCCATGTTTGTACCGATAGCGGTTTAGATATTTCCATGTTTATACAGACCACGGTGTAGATATTTCCATGTTTATACAGATAGCGGTGCAGATATTTCCATGTTTGTACAGATGGCGGTGTTGATATTTCCATGTTTATACAGATAGTGGTGTATATATTTCCAAGTTTATACAGATGGCGGTGTAGATATATCCATGTTTCTGAAGATGGCGGTGTAGATATTTTCGTGTTTATGGAGATGGCGGTGTAGATATTTCCATTGACATGCAGATGGCGGTGTAGTTATTTCCATGTTTATACAGATAGCGGTGTAGATATTTCCATGTTTACACAGATGGAGGTGTAGATACTTCCGTGTTTATACACATGGTGGAGTAGATACTTCCATCTTTATGGAGATGGCAATGTAGATATTTTCATGTTAATAGAGATGGCGGTGTAGGTATTTCCATATTTATAGAGATAGCGGTGTAGATATTTCCATCTTTCTACAGATGGCAGTGTAGATATTTCCATGTTTATACAGATGGCGGTGTAGATATTTCCATATTTATATAGATGTCTGTGTAGATATTTCCATGTGTATACAGATGGTATTGTAGCTATTTCCATGTTTATACAGATGGTGGTGTAGATATTTCCATGTTTATTCAGATGACTGTGCAGATATTTCCATGTTTTTACAGATGGCAATGTAGATATTTCAATGTTTATAGAGATGGCGCTGTAGATATTTCCATGTTTATACAGATAACAGTGGAGATATTTCCATGTTTATACAGACGGCAGTGGAGATATTTCCATGTTTATACACATAGCGGTGTACATATTTCCATGTTTATAGAGACAGCGGTGTAGGTATTTCCATGTTTATACACATAGCGGTGCAGATATTTCCATGTTTATACAGATGCCTATGCAGATATTTCCATAGTTATACAGAGGGCTGTGTAGATATTTCTATGTTTATACAGATGGCAGTGTGGATATTTCCATGTTCCTACACATGACTGTGTAGGTATTTCCATGTTTATACAGATGGCTTTGTAGATGTTTCCATGTTTATAGAGATAGCGGTGGAGATATTTCCATGTTTATACAGATAGCGGTGTATATATTTCCATGTTTATACAGATCGTGGTGTAGATATTTCCATGTTTATACAGATACCGGTGTAGATATTTCCATGTTTATACAGACCGCTGTGTAGATATTTCCATGTTTATAGATATAGCAGTGTAGATATTTCCATGTTTGTACAGATGGCGGTGTTGATGTTTCCATCTATACACAGATTGCCGTGTAGGTGTTTCCATGTGTATACAGATGGCATTGTAGATATTTCCATGTTTCTACAGATGGTGGAGTAGATATTTCCATGTTTAAACAGATGACTGTATAGGTATTTCCATGTTTATACAGCTGGCGGTTTAGATATTTCCAAGTTTATAGAGATAGGGGTGTAGATATTTCCATATATATACAGATAACGGTGTAGAAAATTCCATGTTTATTCAGATAGCTGTGTAGATATTTCCATGTTTATACCGACCGCGGTGTAGATATTTCCATGTTTATAGAGATAGCGGTGCAGATATTTCCATGTTTGTACAGATGGCAGTGTTGATATTTCCATCTATACACAGATGACCGTGTAGATATTTCCATGTTTATACAGACCTCAGCGCAGATATTTCTATGGATATGTAGATGGCGGTGTACATATTTCCATGTATATACAGATAGCGTTGTAGTTATTTCCATGTTTATATAGCGATCGGTGTAGATATTTCCATGTATGTACACATGGCTGTGTAGATATTTCCATGTTTATACAGATGGCGGTCCAGATATTTCCATGTTTATGCAGATAACTTTGTAAGTATTTCCATGTTTATACAGATGGCGGTGTAGATATTTCGATGTTTATACTGATCACAGTGTAGATATTTCCAAGTTTATAAAGATGGCGGTGTAGACATTTCCATGTTCATAGAGATAGCGGTGTTGATATTTCCATGTATATAGAGATACCTGTGTGGATATTTCCATGTTTGTACAGATAGGGGTGTAGATATTTCCATGTTTATAGAGATGGCGGTGTAGATATTTCCATGTTTATACAGATCACGGTTTAGATATTTCCAGGTTTATACAGATCGCGGTGTAGATATTTCCATGTTTATAGAAATCATGGTGTAGATATTTCCATGTTTGTACAGATGGTGGTGTTGATGTTTCCATCTATACACAGATTGCTGTGTAGGTATTTCCAAGTGTATACAGATGGCATTGTAGATATTTCCATGTTTATACAGATGGTGGTGTAGATATTTCCATGTTTATACAGATGACTGTATAGGTATTTCCATGTTTTTACAGATGGCATTGTAGATATTTCCATGTTTATAGAAATAGCAGTGTAGATATTTCCATGTTTATACAGATGGCGGTGCAGATATTTCCATGTTTCTACAGTTGACTGTGTAGATATTTCCATATTTTTACAGATGGCGGTGTAGATATTTCCATGTTTATACAGATAGCGGTTTAGCTATTTCCATGTTTATACAGATAGCGATGTAGATATTTCCATGTTTATACTGATGGCTTTGTAGATATTTCCATGTTTATACAGATGGCAGTGTAGATATTTCCGTGTTTATACAGATAGTGGTGTGGATATTTCCATGTTTATACAGATGGCCGTGTACGTATTTCCATGTTTATACAGAAGGCGGTTTAGATATTTCCATATTTATAGAAATAACCATGTAGATATTTCCATGTTTATACAGATAGCGGTGTAGACATTTCCATGTTTATAGAGATAGCGGTGTAGATATTTCCATATTTATACAGATAGCGGTCTAGATATTTCCATGTTTATACAGATAGCGGTGTAGATGTTTCCATGTTTATACAGATAGCGGTGTAGATATAACAATGTTTATACAGATCGTGGTGTAGATATTTCCACGTTTATACAGACAGCGGTGCAGATATTTACATGTTTATGTAGATATTGGAGTTGATATTTCCAAATTTACAGAGATAGATGAGTAGATATTTCCATGTTTGCACAGATTGCGGTGTAGATATTTCCACCTTTATACAGATATCGTTGTAGATATTTCCATGTTTATACAGATAACGGTATAGATATTTCCATCTTTATACAGATGAATGTGTAGATATTTCCATGTGTATACAGATGGCAGTGTAGATATTTCCATGTTTATGCAGATAGCGGTGTGGCTATTTCCATGTTTATAGAGATAGCGTTGAAGATATTTCCATGTTTATAGAGATGGCTGTGTAGATATTTCCATGTTTATACAGATGGCAGTGTAGATATTTCCACGTTTATACAGATAGTGGTGTAGATATTTCCATGTATATACAGATGACTGTGTAGGTATTTCCATGTATATACAGATGGCAGTGTAGATATTTCCATGTTTATAGAGGTAGCAGTGTAGTTATTTCCATGTTTATACAGATGGCAGTGTAGGTATTTCCATGTTTATGCAGAAGGCGGTGTTGATATTTCCATATTTATACAGATAGTGGCACAGGTATTTCCATGTTTATACAGATAGTGGTGTAGATATTTCCATGTTTATACAGATTGTGTTGTGGATATTTACATGTTTATACAGATAGCGGTGTAGATATTTCCATGTTTATACAGATAGTGGTGTAGATATTTCCATGTTTACAAAGATAGAGGTGTAGATATTTCCATATTTGCACAGATTGCTGTGTAGATATTTCCATCCTCACACAGATTGAGGTGTACATATTTCCATGTTTACACAGACAGCTGTGTAGATATTTCCATGTTTACACAGATAGTGTTGAAGATATTTCCATGTTTATACAGATAGCGCTGTAGATATTTGCATGTTTATACAGATAGCGGTGTAGATATTTCCATGTTTATACAGATAGCGGTGCAGATGTTTCCATGTTTATACAGATAGCGGTGTAGCTATTTCCATGTTTACAGAGATAGAGTTGTAGATATTTCCATATTTCAACAGATTGCCGTGTAGATATTTCCACCTTCACACAGATAACTGTGTATATATTTGCATGTTTACACAGACAGCTGAGTAGATATTTCCATGTTTACACAGATAGTGTTGTAAATATTTCCATGTTTATACAGATAACGGTGTAGATATTTCCACGTTTATAGAGATGGCGGTGTAGATACTTCCTTTTTTATGTAGATGGTGGTGTAGATTTTTCCATGTTAATAGACATGGCGGTGTATAAATTTCCATGTTTATAGAGATAGCGGTGTAGATATTTCCTTGTTTACAGAGATAGCGCAGTAGGTATTTCCATGTTTATACACATAGCGGACTAGATATTTCCATGTTTATACAGATAGCGTTGTAGACATTTCCAAGTTTATACAGATAGCGGTGTTGCTATTTCCAAGTTTATATATATAGCGGTGAAGATATTTCCATGTTTACACAGCTCGCGGTGTAGATATTTACATTTTATACAGATGGCAGTGTAGATATTTCCATGTTTATACAGATGGCGGTGTACATAGTTCCATGTTTATGGAAATGGCAGTATAGATATCTCCATTTTAATAGAGATAGTGGGGCAGGTATCTCCATGTTTATAGAGATAACGGTGTAGATATTTCCATGATTATACAGACGGTTGTGTAGATATTTGCATGTGTATACAGATGGCAGTGTAGGTATTTCCATGTTTATACAGATGGCAGTGTAGGTATTTCCATATTTATACAGATAGCGGTGTAGATATATCCATGTTTATACAGATTGTGGTGTAGATATTTCCATGTTTATACAGATAGCGGTGTCGATATTTCCATGCTTATGCAGAGAGTGGTGTAGATATTTCCATGTTTACAGAGATAGAGGTGTAGATATTTCCATATTTGCACAGATGGCAGTGTAGATATTTCCATCTTCACACAAATTGCGGTGTACATATTTCCATGTTTACACAGATAGCGGTGGAGATATTTCCATGTTTGTACAGATGGCGGTGTAGATATTTCCATGTTTATACAGATGGCAGTGTAGATATTTCCGTGTTTATACAGATAGTGGTGTGGATATTTCCATGTTTATACAGATGGCTGTGTACGTATTTCCATGTTTATACAGAAGGCGGTTTAGATATTTCCATATTTATAGAAATAACCATGTAGATATTTCCATGTTTATACAGATAGCGGTGTAGACATTTCCATGTTTATAGAGATAGCGGTGTAGATATTTCCATATTTATACAGATAGCGGTGTAGATATTTCCATGTTTATACAGATAGCGGTGCAGATGTTTCCATGTTTATACAGATAGCGGTGTAGATATATCAATGTTTATACAGATCGTGGTGTAGATATTTCCATGTTTATACAGACAGCGGTGTAGATATTTCCATGTTTATGTAGATAGCGGAGTTGGTATTTCCAAATTAACAGAGATAGATGTGTAGATATTTCCATGTTTGCAGAGATTGCGGTGTAGGTATTTCCACCTTTATACAGATATCGTTGTATATATTTCCATGTTTATACAGATAACGGTAAAGATATTTCCATCTTTATACAGATGACTGTGTAGATATTTCCATGTGTATACAGATGGCAGTGTAGATATTTCCATGTTTATGCAGATAGCGGTGTGGCTATTTCCATGTTTACAGAGATAGCGGTGTAGATATTTCCATGTTTATACAGATGTCTGTGTAGATAATTCCATGTTTATGCAGATAACGGTGTAGATATTTCCATGTTTATAGAGATGGCGGTCTACTTATTTCTAAGTTTGTAGAGATAGCGGTGTAAATATTTCCATGTTTATAGAGATGGTGGTGTAAGTATTTTCACGTTTATAGAGATGGTGGTGTAATTATTTTCATGTTTATAGAGATAGCGTTGTAGATATTTCCATGTTTATACAGATAGCGGTGTTGGTATTTCCATGTTTATACAGATAGCAGTGTAGATATTTCCATGTTTATACAGATAGCAGTGTAGATATTTCCTTGTCTATAGAGATAGCGGTGTAGTTATTTCCATATTTATACAGATTGCGGTGTAGATATTTCCATCTTTATACAGATGGGGGTGTAGATATTTCCATGTTTATACAGATGGCAGTGAAGACATTTCCACGTTTATACAGATAGTGTTGTAGATATTTCCATGTTTATACAGATAGTGGTGTAGATACATCCATGTTTCTGAAGATGGCGGTGTAGATATTTCATGTTTATAGACATGGAGGTGTAGATATTTCCATGTATATAAAGATAGCAGTGTAGATATTTTCATGTTTATAGAGAAAGCGGTGTAGGTATTTCCATTTTTTTAGGGATAGCGGTGTAGATATTTCCATATTTATACAGATAGCGGTGTAGGTATTTCAATGTTTATACAGATTGCGGTGTAGATATTTCCATGTTTCTACAGATGGCGGTGTAGATATTTCCTTGGTTATACAGACAGCGGTGTAGATATTTCCAAGTGTATACAGGTAGCGGTGTAAATATTTCCATGTTTGCAGAGATAGCGGTGTAGATATTTCCATCTTTGCACAGAGTGTTGTGTAGATATTGCCATGTTTACGCAGAAAGCTGTGTAGATATTTCCAAGTTTACACAGATAGCTGTGTAGATATTTCCATGTTTATACAGATAGCGGTGTAGATATTTCCATGTTTAAAGTGATAGCTTTGTAGATATTTCCATGTTTATACAGATAGCTGTGTAGATATTTCCATGTTTATACAGATCGCGGTGTGGATATTTCCATGTTTATACACATCGCGGTGTAGATATTTCCATGTTTATACAGATTGCGGTGTGGATATTTCCATGTTTATACAGATCGCGGTGTAGATATTTCAATGTTTATACAGATAGCGGTGTAGATATTTCCATGTTTTTACAGATATCTGTGTAAATATTTCCATGTTTACACAGATTGCGGTGTAGATATTTCCATCTTTCTACAGATGGCATTGTAGAAATTTCCATGTTTATAGAGATGGCGGTGTAGATATTTCCATGTTTATATAGACGGTGGTGTAGATATTTCCACGTTTATACAGATGGCGGTGTAGATATTTCCATCTTTCTACAAAAGGCAGTGTAGATATTTCCATGTTTATAGAGATGGCCGTGTAGATATTTCCATGTTTATATAGATGGCAGTGTAGATATTTTCTTGTTTATGTAGATGGCGTTGTAGATATCTCCATGTTTAAAGAGACGGCGGTGTATATATTTCCATGTTGATGGAGATAGCGGTGTAGATATTTCCATGTTTCTACAGATAACTGTGTAGATATTTCCATGTTTGTACAGATGGCATTGTAGATATTTCCATGTTTTAACAGATATCGGTGTAGATATTTCCATGTTTACACAGATTGCGTTGTAGATATTTCCATCTTTCTACAGATGGCATTGTAGATATTTCCATGTTTATACAGATGGCGGTGTAGATATTTCCATGTTTATATAGATGGTTGTGTAGATATTACCGTGTTTATACAGATAGCGGTGTAGATATTTCCATGTTTATACAGATCGTGGTGGAGATATTTCCATGTTTATACAGATTGCGGTGTAGATATTTCCATGTTTATACAGAACGCGGTGTAGATACTTCCATGTTTATACAGATAGCGGTGTAGATATTTCCATGTTCATAAAGATTGCGTTGTAGATATTTCCATGTTTATACAGATGGCGATGTAGATAATTCCATGTTTATAGAGATGGCAGTGTAGATATTTCCATGTTTATTTAGATAGCGGTGTAGATATATCCATGTTCATAGAGATAGCATTGAGGAGATTTCCATGTTTATACAGATAGCAGTGGATATATATCCATTTTTATAGAGATAGCGGTTTAGATATTTCGTATTTATACATATAGCGGTATAGATATTTCCATGTTTATACAGACTACGGTGTAGGTATTTCCATGTTTATACAGATAGCGGTGTAGATATTTCCACGTTTATACAGATGGCGGTGTAGATATTTCCATCTTTCTACACATGGCAGTGTAGATATTTCCATGTTTATACAGCTCGCGGTTCAGATATTTATATCTTTATACAGATGGCATTGTAGATATTTCCTCATTCACACAGATGGCGGTGTAGATGTTTCCATGTTTATACAGATGGCGGAGTAGATAGTTCCATGTTTATGGAGATGGCAGTGTAGATATTTTCATGTTTATAGAGATTGCGGTGTAGATGTTTCCATGTTTATAGAGATAGCAGTGTAGATATTTACATGTATATACAGATGGCTGTGTAGATATTTCCATGTGTATACAGACGGCATTGTAGATATTTCCATGTTTATACAGATGACTTTATAGGTATTTCCATGTTTTTACAGATGGCAGTGCAGATATTTTCATGTTTATAGAGATGGCGGTGTAGATATTTCCATGTTTATAGAGATAGTGGTATAGATATTTCCATGTTTGCACAGATGGCGGTGTTAATATTTCCATCTATACACAGATGGCCATGTAGATATTTCCATGTTTACACAGATGGCGGCGTAAATATTTCCATGGATATGCAGATGGCGGTGTAGATATTTCCATGTTTATACAGATAGCGGTGTAGATATTTCCATGTTTACACAGATGGTGGTGAAGATATTTCCATGTTTATGGAGATGGCAGTGTAGATATTTTCATGTTTATAGAGATGGCGGTGAAGATATTTCCATATTTATAGAGATAGCGGTGTAGATATTTCCATCTTTCTACAGATGGAAGTGTAGATATTTCCATGTTTATACAGATGGCGGTGTAGATATTTCCATATTTATACAGATGTCTGTGTAGATATTTTCATGTATATACAGTTGGTATTGTAGGTATTTCCATGTTTATACAGATGGTAGTGTAGATTTTTCCATGTTTATTCAGATGACTGTGTAGATATTTCCATGTTTTTACAGATGGCAGTGTAGATATTTCAATGTTTATACAGATAGCGCTGTTGATATTTCCATGTTTATACAGAGAGCGGTGTAGATATTTCCATGTATAAACAGATGTCTGTGTATATATTTCCATGTTTATACTGATAGCGTTATAGATATTTCCATGTTTATACAGATAGCACTGTAGATATTTCCATGTTTACACAGATGGCGGTGTAGATATTTCCATGTTTATAGAGATGGCGGTGTAGATATTTCCATGTCTATAGAGATAGCGGTGTAGATATATCATGTTCATGGATATAGCAGTGAGGATATTTCCAAGTTTATACAGATAGCATTGTAGATATTTGCATTTTTATAGAGATAGCGGTTTAGATATTTCATATTTATACAGTTAGCGGTGTAGATATTTTCATGTTTATACAGATTGCGGTGTAGATATTTCCATGTTTATACACATGACTGTGAAGGTATTTCCATGTTTATACAGATGGCTTTGTAGATATTTCCATGTTTATAGAGATAGCGGGGCAGATATTTCCATGTTTATACAGATAGCGGTGTAAATATTTCCATGTTTATACAGATCGTGGTGTAGATATTTCCATGTTTATACAGATACCGGTGTAGATATTTACATGTTTATACAGACCGCAGTGTAGGTATTTCCATGTTTATAGAGATAGCAGTGTAGATATTTCCATGTTTGTACAGATGGCGGAGTTGATGTTTCCATCTATACACAGATGGCCGTGTAGGTATTTCCATGTGTATACAGATGGCATTGAAGATATTTCCATGTTTACACAGATGGTGGTGTAAATATTTCCATGTGTATACAGATGGCATGGTAGATATTTCCATGTTTATACAGATGACTGTATAGTTATTTCCACGTTTTTACAGATGGCATTGTAGATATTTCCATGTTTATAGAGATAGCAGTGTAGATATTTCCATGTTTATAGAGATGGCGGTGTAGGTCTTTCCATGTTTATAGAGACAGCGGTGTAGATATTTCCATATTCATACAGATAGCAGTGTAGGTATTTCCATGTTTATACACATTGCAGTGTATGTATTTCCATGTTTCTACAGATGGCGGTGTAGATATTCCCTTGTTTATACAGAGAGTGGTGAAGATATTTCCATGTTTATACTGGTAGCGGTGTAGATATTTCCATGTTTATAGAGATAGCGGTGTAGATATTTCCGTCTTTGCACAGATTGCTTTGTAGATATTTCCATGTTTACGCAGATAGCTGTGTAGATATTTCCATGTTTACACAGATAGCTGTGTAGATATTTCCATGTTTACACACATAGCGTGGTAGATATTTCCATGTGTATACAGATTGCGGTGTAGATATGTCCATGATTATACAGATAGCGGTGTAGATATTTTCATTTTTATACAGATAGCGGTGGAGATATTTCCACGTTTATAGAGACTGCGGTATAGATATTTCCATGTTTATACAGAAAGCGGTGTAGATATTTCCATGTTTACAGAGATAGCGGTGTAGATATTGCCATCTTTGCACAGATTGCCGTGTAGATATTTCCATTTTTACACTGATAGCTCGGTAGATATTTCCAAGTTTACACAGATAGCTGTGTAGATATTTCCATGTTTACACAGATAGCATTGTATATATTTCCATGTTTATAGAGATAGCGGTGTAGATATTTCCATGTTTATACAGATAGCGGTGTAGATATTTCCATGTTTATACAGATAGCGGTTGGGATATTTCCCTGTTTATACAGATAGCGATGTAGATATTTACATGTTTATACAGATAGCAGTGTAGATATTTCCATGTTTATAGAGATAGCGGTGTAGTTATTTCCATGTTTATACAGATGGCTGTGTAGATATTTCCATGTGTGTACAGATGGCAGTGTAGATATTTCCATTTTTATACAGATGGCGCTGTAGATATTTCCAAGTTTATACAGATGGCAGTGTAGATATTTCCATGTTTATACAGATAGCGCTGAAGTTATTTCCATGTTTACAGAGATAGCGGTGTAGATATTTCCATCTATGCACAGATTGCGGTGTAAGTATTGTCAAATTTACACAGATAGCGATGTAGATATTTCCAAGTTTACACAGATAGCTGTGTAGATATTTCCATGTTTACAGAGATAGCATTTTAGATATTTCCATGTTTATACAGATTGCGGTGTAGTTATTTCCATGTTGATACAGATAGCGGTGTAGATAATTCCATGTTTATACAAGTAGCGGGGTAGAAATTCCCATGTTTATACAAATCGCTATGTAGATATTTCCATCTTTCTACAGATGTCAGAGTACATATTTCCAAGTTTATACAGATGACATTGTATATATTTCCATGTTTATACAGATGTCTGTGTAGATATTTCCATGTTTAGGCAGATGGCGGTGCAGATATTTCCATGTTTATAGAAATGGTGGTGTAAGTATTTTCATGTTTATAGAGATAGCTCTGTAGATATTTCCATGTTTATACAGATAACGGTGTTGGTATTCCCATGTTTATACAGATAGCGGTGTAGATATTTCCATGTTTATACAGATAGCGGTGTAGATATTTCCAGGTCTATAGAGATAGCGGTATAGGTATTTCCACATTTATACAGATTGCGGTGTAGGTATTTACATCTTTATACAGATGGCAGTGTAGATATTTCCATGTTTATACAGATGGCAGTGAAGGTATTTCCATGTTTACACAGATAGTGGTGTAGATATTTTCATGTTTATAGAGATGGCGGTGTAGATATTTCCATGTTTATAGAGATGGCGGTCTAGTTATATCTAAGTTTATAGAGATAGCGGTGTAAATATTTCCATGTTTATAGAGATGATCGTGTAAGTATTTGCATGTCTATAGAGATAGCGGTGTAGATATTTCCATGTTTATACAGATAGCGGTGTTGGTTTTTCCAAGTTTGTACAGCTCGCGGTGTAGATATTTCCATCTTTATACAAATGGCAGTGTAGATACTTCCATGTTTATACAGATAGCGGTGTAGATATTTCCTTGTCTACAGAGATAGCGGTGTAGTTATTTCCATATTTATACAGATTGCGGTGTACATATTTCCATCTTTATACAGATGGCGGTGTAGATATTTCCATGTTTATACAGATGGCAGTGAAGATATTTCCATGTTTATACAGATTGTGGTGTAGATATTTCCATGTTTATACAGATAGTGGTGTAGATACATCCATGTTTCTGAAGATGGCGGTGTAGGTATTTTCATGTTTATAGAGATGGAGGTGTAGATATTTCCATGTATATAGAGATAGCATTGTAGACATTTTCATGTTTATAGAGAAAGCGGTGTAGGTATTTCCATTTATATAGAGATAGCGGTGTAGTTATTTCCATATTTATAAAGATAGCGTTGTAGGTATTTCCATGTTTATACAGATTGCGGTGTAGATATTTCCATGTTTCTACAGATGGCGGTGTAGATATTTCCTTGTTTATACAGACAGCGGTGTAGATATTTCCATGTTTATACAGGTAGCGTTGTAGATATTTCCATGTTTACAGAGATAGCGGTGTAGATATTCCCAAGTTTACACAGATAGCTGTGTAGATTTTCCATTTTTACACACATTGCGTGGTAGACATTTCCATTTTTAAACAGATTGCGGTGTAGATATTTCCTTGTTTATACAGACAGCGGTGTAGATATTTCCATGTTTATAGAGGTAGCTGTGTAGATATTTCCATGTTTACAGAGATAGCGGTGTAGATATTTCCATCTTTGCACAGATTGCTGTGTAGATATTTCCATGTTTACGCAGATAGCTGTGTAGATATTTCCAAGTTTACACAGATATCTGTGTAGATTTTCCATGTTTACACACGTAGCGTGGTAGATATTTCCATTTTTATACAGATTGCGGTGTAGATATGTCCATGATAATACAGATAGTGGTGTAGATATTTCCATGTTTATACAGCTCGCGGTGTAGATATTTCCATCTTTATGCAGATGGCAGTGTAGATATTTCCATGTTTATACAGATAGCGGTGTAGATATTTCCATGTCTATAGAGATAGCGGTGTATGTATTTGCATATTTATACAGATTGCGGTGTAGGTATTTCCATCTTTATACGGATGGCGGTGTAGATATTTCCCTGTTTATACAGATGGCGGTGAAGAAATTTCCATGTTTATACAGATCGTGGTGTAGATATTTCCATGTTTATACAGATGGCGGTGTAGATACATCCATGTTTCTGAAGATGGCGGTGTAGATATTTTCATGTTTATACAGAGGGCGGTGTAGATATTTCCATGTATATAGAGATTGCAGTGTAGATATTTCCATGTTAATAGAGAAATCGGTGTAGGTATTTCCCTGTTTATAGAGATAGCGGTGTGGATATTTCCATATTTATACAGATAGCGGTGTAGGTATTTCCATGTTTATACAGATGGCGGTGTAGATATTTCCTTGTTTATACAGACATCAGTGTAGATATTTTCAGGTTTATAGAGAGAGTTGTGTAGATATTTCCACGTTTTACAGATAGTGGTGTAGATATTTCCATCTTTATACAGATAGCGGTGCAGTTATTTCCATCTTTACACAAATAGCAGTGTAGATATTTCTATGCTTACACAGATAGTGTTGCAGATATTTCCATGTGTATAAAGATAGCGGTGCAGACATTTCCATATTTATAAAGATTGCGGTGTGGCTATTTCCATGTTTATACAGATAGCGGTGTGGGTATTCCATGTTTATACAGATAGCGGTATAGATATTTCCATGTTTATAGAGATGACTATGTAGATATTTCCATGTTTATACAGCTTTCCGTGTAGATATTTCCATGTTTATACAGATGGTGGCGTAGATATTTACATGCTTATACAGACGAATGTGAAGTTATTTCCATGTTTATACATATGTCAGTGTAGATATTTTCATGTTTATAGAGATAACGATATAGATATTTTGATGTTTATACAGATAGCGGTGTAGACATTTCCATGTTTAGAGAGACAGCATTGTAGATATTTCCATATTTATACAGATAGCTGTGTAGATCTTTCCAGGTTTATACAGATAGCGGTGTAGATATTTCCATTTTTATACAGATAGCGGTGTAGATATTTCCATGTTTATACAGATAGCGGTGTAGATATTTCCATGTTTATAGAGATAGCAGTGTAGGTATTTCCATGTTTATAGACATAGCGGTGTAGATATTTCCATGTTTATATAGATGGCGTTGTAGATATTTCCATGTTTATACCGATAGCGGTGTTGGTATTTCCACCTTTATACAGATAGCGATGTAGATATTTCCACGTTTATACAGCTCGCGGTGCCGATATTTATATCTTTATGCAGATGGCATTGTAGATATTTCCTTATTCACACAGATGGCGGTGTAGATATTTCCATGTTTATACAGATGGCGGCGTAGTTAGTTCCATGTTTATGGAGATGGCAGTGTAGATATTTTCATGTATATAGAGATGGCGGTGTAGATATTTCCATGTTTATAGAGATAGCAGTGTAGGTATTTCCATGTTTATAGGCATAGCAGTGTAGATATTTCCATGTTTATATAGATGGCGTTGTAGATATTTCCATGTTTATACCGATAGCGGTGTTGGCATTTCCACGTTTATACAGATAGCGATGTAGATAATTCCACGTTTATAGAGCTCGCGGTGCCAATATTTATATCTTTATGCAGATGGCATTGTAGATATTTCCTTATTCACACAGATGGCGGTGTAGATGTTTATACAGGTAACGGTGGAGATATTTCCATGTTTATACAGAGAGCAGTGGAGATATTTCCATGTTTATACACATAGCGGTGTACATATTTCCATGTTTATAGAGACAGCGGTGTAGGTATTTCCATGTTTATACAGATAGCGGTGCAGATATTTCCATGTTTACACAGATGCCTATGCAGATATTTCCATATTTATACACAGGGCTGTGTAGATATTTCTAGGTTTATACAGATGGCAGTGTAGATATTTAAATGTTCCTACACATGACTGTGTAGGTATTTCCATGTTGATACAGATGTCTTTGTAGTTATTTCCATGTTTATAGAGATAGCGGTGCAGATATTTCCATGTTTATACAGATAACGGTGTATATATTTCCATGTTTATACAGATCATGGTGTAGATATTTCCATGTTTATACAGATACCGGTGTAGATATTTCCATGTTTATACGGTCCGCAGTGTAGATATTTCCATGTTTATAGACATAGCAGTGTAGATATTTCCATGTTTGTACAGATGGCGGTGTTGATATTTCCATCTCTACAGAGATTGCCGTGTAGGTATTTCCATGTGTATACAGATGGCATTGTAGATATTTCCATGTTTATACAGATGGTGGTGTAGATATTTCCATGTTTACACAGATGACTGTATAGGTATTTCCATGTTTATACAGATGGCGGTGTAGATATTTCCAAGTTTATAGAGATAGCGGTGTAGATATTTCCATATTTATACAGATAACGGTGTAGAAATTTCCATGTTTATGCCGATAGCGGTGTAAATATTTCCATGTTTATACAGATCATGGTGTAGATATTTCCATGTTTATAGAGATAGTGGTGTAGATATTTCCATGTTTATACAGATAGCGGTGTAGATATTTCCATGTTTATACAGACCACGGTGTAGATATTTCCATGTTTATACATATAGCGGTGCAGATATTTCCATGTTTGTACAGATGGCGTTGTTGATATTTCCATCTCTACACAGATGACCGTGTAGATATTTCCATGTTTATACAGATGGCGGCGCAGATATTTCAATGGATATGTAGATGGAGGTGTAGATATTTCCATGTTTATACAGATAGCGGTGTAGTTATTTCCATGTTTATAAAGATAGCGGTGTAGATATTTCCATGTATATACACATGGCTGTGTAGATATTTCCATGTTTATACAGATGGCGGTGTAGATATTTCCATGTTTATACAGATAAATTTGTATGTATTTCCATGTTTATACAGATGGCGGTGAAGGTATTTCGATGTTTATATAGATGGCGGTGTAGATATTTCCATGTTTATACAGATAGCGGTGTAGATATTTCCATATTTTTACAGATAACGGTGGAGAAATTTCCATGTTTATGCCGATAGCGGTGTAAATATTTCCATGTTTATAGAGATAGCGGTGTAGGTATTTCCATGTTTATAGACATAGCGGTATAGATATTTCCATGTTTATAAAGATGGCGTTGTAGATATTTCCATGTTTATACCGATAGCGGTGTTGGTATTTCCACCTTTATACAGATAGCGATGTAGATATTTCCACGTTTATACAGCTCGCGGTGCCGATATTTATATCTTTATGCAGATGGCATTGTAGATATTTCCTTATTCACACAGATGGCGGTGTAGATATTTCCATGTTTATACAGATGGCGGAGTAGTTAGTTCCATGTTTCTGGAGATGGCAGTGTAGATATTTTCATGTATATAGAGATGGCGGTGTAGATATTTCCATGTTTATAGAGATAGCAGTGTAGGTATTTCCATCTCTATAGACATAGCAGTGTAGATATTTCCATGTTTATATACATGGCGTTGTAGATATTTCCATGTTTATATCGATAGCGGTGTTGGCATTTCCACGTTTATACAGATAGCGATGTAGATATTTCCACGTTTATACAGCTCGCGGTGCCGATATTTATATCTTTATGCAGATGGCATTGTAGATATTTCCTTATTCACACAGATGGCGGTGTAGATGTTTCCATGTTTACAGAGATGGCAGTGTAGTTATTTCTATGTTTATAGAGATAGCATTTTAAATATCTCCATGTTTATAGAGATGGTGTTGTATATATGTTCATGTTTATAGAGATAGCGGTGTAGATATTTCCATGTTTATACAGATAACGGTGTTGTTATTTCCATGTTTATACAGATAGCGGTGTAGATATTTCCATGTTTATACAGCTCGCGGTGTAGGTATTTCCATCTTTATACAGATGGCAGTGTAGATATGTCCATGTTTATACAGATATCGGTGTAGATATTTCCATGTTTACAGAGATAGCGGTGTAGGTATTTCCATCTTTGCACAGATTGCGGTGTAGGTATTGCCAAATTTACACAGATAGGGTTGTAGATATTTCCAAGTTTACACAGATAGCTGTGTAGATATTTCCATGTTTACAGAGATAGCATTCTACATATTTACATGTTTTTACAGATAGTGGTGTAGTTATTTCCATGTTTAAATAGATAGTGGAGTAGATATTTCCATGTATATACACATGGCTGTGTAGATATTTCCATGTTAATACAGATGGCGTTGTAGATATTTCCATGTTTATACAGGAAACTTTGTAAGTATTTCCATGTTTATACAGATGGCGTTGTAGAGATTTCGATGTTTATAGAGATAGCGGTGTAGGTATTTCCATATTTATACAGATTTCGTTGTAGATATTTCCAACTTTATACAGACGGCGGTGTAGATATTTCCATGTTTATACAGAAGGCAGTGAATATATTTCCATGTTTATACAGATAGTGGTGTAGATATTTCCATGTTTATACAGATGGCGGTGTAGTTACATCCATGTTTCTGAAGATGGCAGTGTAGATATTTTCATGTTTATAGAGATGGCGGTGTAGATATTTCCATGTTTATACAGATGTCTGTGTAGATACTTCCATGTTTATACAGATAGCGGTGTAGATATTTCCATGTTCATAGAGATTGCGGTATAGTTATTTCTAAGTTTATAGAGATAGCGGTGTAAATATTTCCATGTTTATAGAGATGGTGGTGTAAGTATTTTCATGTTTATAGAGATAGCGGTGTAGATATTTCCATGTTTAAACAGATAGCGGTGTTGCTATTTCCATGTTTATACAGACAGCGGTGTAGATATTTAAATGTTTATACAGCTCGCGGTGTAGATATTTCCATCTTTATACAGATGACAGTGTAGATATTTCCATGTTTATACAGATAGCGGTGTAGATATTTCCATGTTTATAGAGATAGCGGTGTAGTTATTACCATATTTATACAGATTGCGGTGTAGATATTTCCATCTTTATACAGATGGTAGTGTAGATATTTCCATGTTTATACAGATGGCAGTGAAGATATTTCCATGTTTATACAGATAGTGGTGTAGATATTTCCATCTTTATACAGATGTCGGTGTAGATACATCCATGTTTCTGAAGATGGCGGTGTAGATATTTGCATGCTTATAGAGATGGAGATGTAGATATTTCCATGTATATAGAGATAGCGGTGTAGATATTTTCATGTTTATAGAGAAAGCGGTGTAGGTATTTCCATGTTTATAGAGATAGCGGTGTAGATATTTCCATATTTATACAGATATCGGTGTAGGTATTTCCATGTTTATACAGATTGCGGTGTAGATATTTCCATGTTTCTACAGATGGCAGTGTAGATATTTCCTTGTTTATACAGACAGCGGTGTAGGTATTTCCATGTTTATACAGGTAGCGGTATAGATATTTCCAAGTTTACAGAGATAGCAGTGTAGTTATTTCCATCTTTGCACAGATTTCCGTGTAGATATTTCCATGTTTATGCAGATAGCTGTGTAGATATTTCCAAGTTTACACAGATAGCAGTGTAGGTATTTCCATGTTTACACACATACCGTGGTAGATATTTCCATGTTTATACAGATTGCGGTTTAGATATGTCCATGATTATACCGATAGCGGTGTAGATATTTTCATGTTTATACAGATATCGGTGGAGATATTTCCATGTTTATAGAGACAGCGGTATAGATATTTCCATGTTTATACAGATAGCGGTGTAGATATTTCCATGTTTACAGAGATAGCAGTGTAGATATTTCCGTCTTTGCACAGATTGCTGTGTAGATATTACCATTTTTACACAGATAGCTGTGTAGATATTTCCAGGTTTACACAGATAGCTGTGTAGGTGTTTCCATGTTTACACAGATAGCATTGTATATATTTCCATGTTTATATAGATAGCGGTGTAGATATTTCCGTGTTTATACAGATAGCGGTGTAGATATTTCCATGTTTATACAGATAGCGGTGGAGATATTTCCCTGTTTATACAGATAGCGATGTAGATATTTCCATGTTTATACAGATAGCGGTGTAGATATTTCCATGTTTATAGAGATAGCGGTGTAGATATTTCCATGTTTATAGAGATGGCTGTGTAGATATTTCCATGTTTGTACTGATGGCAGTGTAGATATTTCCATGTTTATTCAGATGGCGGTGTAGATATTTCCATGTTTATACAGATGGCAGTGTAGATATTTCCATGTTTATACAGATAGCGGTGTTGATATTTCCATGTTTACAGAGATAGCGTTGTAGACATTTCCATCTTTGCACAGATTGCGGTGTACGTATTGCCAAATTTACACAGATTGCGGTGTAGATATTTCCAAGTATACACAGATAGCTGTGTAGATATTTTCATGTTTACAGAGATAGCATTGTAGATATTTCCATGTTTATACAGGTAGCGGTGTAGAAATTCCCATGTTTATACAGATCACTTTGTAGACATTTCCATCTTTCTGCAGATTTCAGTGTAGATATTTCCAAGTTTATACAGATGGCAGTTTAGATATTTCCATGTTTATACAGATGTCTGTGTAGATATTTCCATGTTTATGCAGACGGTGGTGTAGATATTTCCATGTTTATAGGGATGGCGGTGTAGTTATTTCTATGTTTATACAGATAGCGGTGTAAATATTTCCATGCTTATAGAGATGGTGGTGTAAGTATTTTCATGTTTATAGAGATAGCGATGTAGATATTTCCATGTTTATACAGATAACGGTGTTGGTATTTCCATGTTTATACAGATAGCGGTGTAGATATTTCCATGTTTATACAGCTCGCGGTGTAGATATTTCCATGTTTATACAGATGGCAGTGTAGATATTTCCATGTTTATACAGATAGCGGTGTAGATATTTACATGTCTATAGAGGTAGCGGTGTAGGTATTTCCATATTTACACAGATTGCGGTGTAGATATTTCCATCTTTATACAGATGGCGGTGTAGATATTTCCATGTTTATACACATGGTATTGAAGATATTTCCATGTTTATACAGATAGTGGTGAAGATATTTCCATGTTTATACAGATGGCGGTGTAGATAAATCCATGTTTCTGAAATGGGGGTTTAGATATTTTCATGTTTATAGAGATGGCGGTGTAGATATTTCCATGTATATAGAGATTGCAGTGTAGATATTTCCATGTTTATAGAGAAAGCGGTGTAGGTATTTCCATGTTTATAGAGATAGCGGTGTGGATATTTCCATATTTATACAGATAGCGGTGTAGGTATTTCCATGTTCATACAGATGGCGGTGTAGATATTTCCTTGTTTATACAGATAGCGGTGTAGATATTTCCATGTTTATACAGATATCGTTGTAGATATTTCCAGGTTTATACAGAGAGCGGTGTAGATATTTCCATGTTTTAGAGATAGTGGTGTAGATATTTTCATCTTTATACAGATAGCGGTGCCGATATTTCCATGTTTGCACAAATAGCCGTGTAGATATTTCTATGTTTACACAGATAGAGTTGCAGATATTTCCATGTTTATAAAGTCAGCCGTGCAGATATTTCCATCTTTATACAGATAGCGGTGTGGTTATATCCATGTTTATACAGATAGCTGTGTGGGTATTTCCATGTTTATACAGATAGCGGTATAGATATTTCCATGTTTATACAGATAAAGGTGTTGGTATTTCCATGTTTATACAGATAGCGGTGTAGATATTTCCATGTTTATACAGCTCGCGGTGTAGATATTTCCATCTTTATACAGATGGCAGTGTAGATATTTCCATGTTTATACAGATAGCGGTGAAGATATTTACATGTCTATAGAGGTAGCGGTGTAGGTGTTTCCATATTTATACAGATTGCGGTGTAGATATTTCCATCTTTATACAGATGGCGGTGTAGATATTTCCATGTTTATACACATGGTATTGAAGATATTTCCATGTTTATACAGATAGTGGTGAAGATATTTCCATGTTTATACAGATGGCGGTGTAGATACATCCATGTTTCTGAAATGGCGGTTTAGATATTTTCATGTTTATAGAGATGGCGGTGTAGATATTTCCATGTATATAGAGATTGCAGTGTAGATATTTCCATGTTTATAGAGAAAGTGGTGTAGGTATTTCCATGTTTATAGAGATAGCGGTGTGGATATTTCCATATTTATACAGATAGCGGTGTAGGTATTTCCATGTTCATACAGATGGCGGTGTAGATATTTCCTTGTTTATACAGATAGCGGTGTAGATATTTCCATGTTTATACAGATATCGTTGTAGATATTTCCCGGTTTATACAGAGAGCGGTGTAGATATTTCCATGTTTTAGAGATAGTGGTGTAGATATTTTCATCTTTACACAGATAGCGGTGCCGATATTTCCATGTTTGCACAAATAGCCGTGTAGATATTTCTATGTTTACACAGATAGAGTTGCAGATATTTCCATGTTTATAAAGTCATCGGTGCAGATATTTCCATCTTTATACAGATAGCGGTGTGGTTATATCCATGTTTATACAGATAGCTGTGTGGGTATTTCCATGTTTATTCAGATAGCGGTATAGATATTTCCATGTTTATAGAGATGACTGTCTAGATATTTCCATGTTTATACAGCTTTCCGTGTAGATATTTCCATGTTTATACAAACAGCGGTGTAGATACTTCCATGTTTATACAGATAGCTGTGTAGATATTTCCATGTTTATGCAGACAGCATTGTAAATATTTCTAGGTTTATAGAGATAGCGGTGTAGATATTTTCATGTTCATACAAACAACAGTGTAGATATTTTCATGTTTATGGAGATAGCGGTGTAGATATTTCCATTTTTATAGACATAGCGGTGTAAATATTTCCAAGTATTTACAGATAGCGGTGTAAATATTTCCATGATTATACAGATAGCCGCGTAAATATTTTCATGTTTATAGACATAGCGGTGTAGATATTTCCATGTTTTCAGAGATAGCGGTGTAAATATTTCCATGTTTATGCAGATAGCCGTGTAAATGTTTCCACGTTTATAGGGATAGCGGTGTAGATATTCCCACGTTTATACAGATAGCGGTGTAGATATTTCCCCATTTATAGAGATAGCAGTGTAGGTATTTCCACATTTATACAGATAGCGGTGAAGATATTTCCACTTTTATTCAGGTTGCGGTGTAGAAATTTGCAAGTTTATACACATAGCGGTGCAGATATTTCCACGTTTATACACATACCGGTGTAGATATTTCCATGTTTATACAGATAGCAGTGTAGATATTTCCACGTTTGTAGACGTAGCGATGTAGATATTTCCACGTCTATACAGATAGCGGTGTAGGTATTTCCACATTAATACAGATAACGGTGTAGATATTTCCAGTTTTATAGAGACAGCGGTGTATATATTTCCATGTTTCTACAGATAGCTGTGTAGATATTTCCATGTTTATAGAGACAGCAGTGTAGATATTTCCATGTTTAGACAGATAGCGGTGTAGATATTTACATGTTTATACAGTCAGTGGTGTAGATATTTCCATGTTTAAACAGATAGCCGTGTATATATTTCCATGTTTATACAGACAGCGGTGTAGATATTTCCATGTTTTACAGATAGTGGTGTAGATATTTCCATGTTTATAGAGATAGCGGTGTAGATATTTCCATGTTTATAGAGATAGCTTTGTAAATATTTCCATGTTTATACAGATAGCGGTGTAAGTATTTCCATGTTTATAGAGATAGCGTTGTAGATATTTCCATGTTTATACAGATAGCGGTGTAGATATTTCCACATTTATACTTATAGCGGTGTAGATATTTCCAGGTTTATAGAGTTAGCGGTGTAGATGTTCCCACGGTTATAGAGATAGCGGTGTAGATATTTCCATGTTTTTAGAGATAGCGGTGTGTATATTTCCACCTTTATAGAGATAGCGGTGTAGATATTTCCATGTTTCTAGAGACAGCGGTGTAGATATTTCCATGTTCATAGAGATAGCGGTGTAGATATTTCCATGTTTATAGAGACAGTGATGTAGATATTTGCGTGTTTATAGAGATAGCATTGTAGATATTTCCATGTTTATAGAGACAGTGGTGTAAATATTTCCATGTTTATACAGATAGAGGTGTAGATATTTCCATGTTTATAGAGACAGCAGTGTAGATATTTCCATGTTTATACAGATAGCGGTGTAGGTATTTCCATGTTTATAGAGATTGCGGTGTAGATATTTCCATGTTTATAGAGATAGCGGTGTAGATATTTCCATGTTTATAGAGACGGCGTTGTAAATAGTTCCATGTTTATACAGATAGCGTTGTAAATGTTTACACATTTACAGAGATAGCGGTGTAGATATTTCCACGTTTACAGAGATTTTATGAAAATTTATTTTATGAATACCAAACAAGTCATTGGGGTACCTACCTTATGTCATTTTTTACATTGAGAGTGTTAAAAATACCCCTACCTTAACCAAAACCCTGACATATAGAGCCAGGAAAGGCCATGCAATAAAGGATTCTTGGGCTTGTATGCCTGATAACAAAAACTTATCACAGAAGACTGCAAAAAACACAATCTTGCACAAAGCCCATTGCAACTTTGCACACAACCATGCTTCTGAAGGATATTTGCCCAACAACTGCCTGTCCAACCTGGGCCTGGCATCACCTTTGTTATTGATCTTTGTAGCCAAGGATAGTCATTTCCAAATGATCATATAATCTTCCTCATTTTTTCTTTTGTCTTCCTTTACCTCCGTGAATATGCATATAGTTTACTCTTTCTTGCCTGTTTCTATTGCAAGGCTCTGTTTCCAAACGAATATCTTTTTCTTGTGGAGAGCCTCTCTCTGTTTGTTATTTAGGTTGATAAGAGAAATGTGAACATTTGAGAGCTCAGGTAAAAGGCCTTAGTCTACAGTGAAACTTTTGTGCACCCTTAGATGCTTACTTCCACTACAACTTGCAGGTGGGCCTTGAAAAGTTCTTGGAATAAGTTTGAGCTTTGGTCTTCTCCGATTCATTTAGCATAGATTCTCAAAATGTGGTCCCTGGACCCACAGCATCAGCATCACCTGGAGATTGTTAGAAATGCAAATCATCGGGCCTCATTCCAGACCCTCAGCTGGAAACTCTAGGGGCATGGCCAGACCCTCTGTAGCTGAACAAGCCATCCAGGTGGTTTTGATGCAGCTAAAGTTATGGAACAACTAATGTAGCCCCATTTGGAAAACTTGCCTCTACAGGCCTCCCTAGCTGGTAAGCTGCTAGCATTTTTTGTTTGCTTGTTTGTTTGTTTTGATACAGGGTCTTGCTCTGTTGACCAGACCGTGACCTCCTGGGTTCAAGCGAGGACTCAGCCTCCTGAGTAGCCGGGACTACAGGTATGTGCCACCACCATGCCCAACTACTTTTTGTGTTTTTTTTTTTGTAGGGATGGGGTTTTAGCCCAGGCTAATCTCAAACTCCTGGACTCAAGCAATCTGCCCACTTTGGCCTCACGAAATGCTGGGATTATAGGCATGAGCCACTGTGCCCGGCCCTGCCAGCTTTGTATGAGCTGAGGAGTTTTTAAAAATACCTAGACTCAGGGCAAACCCCGGACACTTAAGTCAGATTCTCTGGGAGGTGAAGCCCAGGCACTGGTATTTTTAAAGTCTCTACAGATGGTTCTAATGTGCTGCTAAGTTAGAGAACCGCTGATCTAGACCAGGCCTTTTCAAACTTAATGTGCACGTGAATTACCTGGACCTTGTTAAAATGCAGATTCAGTCTGCATAGGCCTGGGGAGGAGCCTGAGCTTCTGCATTTTTAACAAGTCTCTAGAGGATGCTGCTGCATCTGGGCTGCTAACTACACTTGGAGATAGGAGGTTCTGGAGAGCAGAGGAAAGAGCATGAACCATAACCTAGGGGCTGGTAGTCCTGACTTCCGAGCCAAGGTTGGCCTTTATGTGGCTGGCAACTTGCTTGGACTCCTACCTCAATTCTTTGGGCCCAAGGTTTGTCCTGCCTCAGAAGGATGTCAAGAAAATTGAGTGAGTAATGCAGAATTGTTTCTTAAAGTGTGTGCAGATGCTCCATGAATTTAGAGAGTATGTGGATGCACATTAGTAAATTTTAATAGTTGTGACCATCTTGTTATGAGTACTTAGAACAAGTAATAATGGCTTTTGATGTATAGTAGTAAGAAAGCTTCCTTTTAAAAGGCGTGTATTTAAGTTTCAAAAGTGGGTCTATTTAAAAATATATGAAATAAATAATAGTAGAGGTAATTGACAGATCAAAATTAGGAAGGCAGGATGAGAATGACTCAAGTTTGGGAAATGCTGAGAAAGCAGATGCCCAAGGGCTATGAAAACTTAAAAAAATAGGTAGCACTTGATTTTGATTGGCTGAATGAGATGATGTGTTTGATTATTTATGGGGTTGGCATTTGGCAACATGCACTGGGTGGCTGGGATCACTGTTTATTAAAAAATATTTGAGTCTCCACTTTGCACTAGATACTCTTTTAGTCTCTTGGAAAAGGGATTGGGGGGCAGGCAGGATAAAAACAAATCATTTATGCCCACAAGAAAATTGCAGGAAGATAAAAGTCATGAAATAAACTCTATGCTTCTAATTTAATATTTTTTATAGATTATGAGAAAAAAGTTTTGCTCACTATCAGCTAGGAAAGCTGTCTTAGCACAACCATTCATTCTTGCACAAATCAAAATCAAGACGAGCCAGATTTAATTTAATATTTTTTCACAGATTATGAGAAAAAAGTTCTAATTTAATTTTTTTATAGATTATGAGAAAAACGTTTCGCTCTCTATCAGCTAGGAAAGCTGTCTTAGCACAACCATTCATTCTTGCACAAATCAAAATCAAGATGAGCCAGAAGGCTCCATTCTGACAGCTTCTAATGGAGAAGCTACATTTACTGGACATGGGGAAAGTTGCTGGGCTCTAAGGACTGTGCATTTCTTGAACTAGATAAATGGTCTTGGTGTAGCATAATACCAAAACTTCTTGTCGCAGCCTGTAAGGACAGAACTCAATCAGCCTGAAAAGGAAGTCAGTGACTCCGACTCAACACAAGAATGTTCTGTGATTCCTAAAGAAGGATGTAGGAGTGTGGCACAATTCAACCACAGTCTGTGGCCCTGTGCCTCTGCCTTGACATGAGTGGGATTTCCCAGCTGGTCATTTTCTTCTTATCTAAGACATTGGGAACAAATTACTTGACCTCCTCTGGGCTTCAGTACTCCCACTCATCAAATTAGAGGACTGGGCAGTCGCTAGGCTCTCTTTAGGCATCATATTTTAGTTTCTGTGATTTTAAATTTGAGAAGGGGTGTCTAAGGGAGAATACATAGGGGAGGGGGAAAGGCTTATTAAAAGTGTAGTTAGACACTGAATTTTTAAGAATTGCATTTTGTAATAATACCTTTACCTAATCAGGACTGACAATCTTACCTGATGACAGCACATGGAGGAATGGCTGCATTCAAAAATAAAAATGAAATAAAACAAGACCTTATTTGAACTTAGCAATAATGCTGATTCCTCTTTTTGATTTGAGGAGGTTATAGCTGTTGTAAATGCTTGAATTGGGTCTGCCCAGGCAAAACGGAGTCAAGAGTCCATGTCGGATGAATTTTAACAATGTAGACAATAGAAAGGGTTGCTTAAACTGCCCCTCTTTTACCAAAACACATTTACAAATGAAAGAACACACTTCCATTTTTTAAAAACATTTTTTGAGATGAAGTCTTCCTTTGTCACCCAGAGTGGAGTGCAGTGGTGCGATCTTGGCTCACTGCAAACTTTGCCTCCCGGGTTCAAGTGATTCTCCTGCCTCATCCTCCCGAGTAGCTGGGACTACAGGCGCCCACCACCATTCCTAGCTAATTTTTGTATTTTTAGTAGAGACAGGGTTTCACCATGTTGGCCAGGCTGGTCTCGAACTCCTGACCCCAGGTGATCTGCCGACCTCGGCCTCTGAAAGTACTGGGATTACAGGCGTGAGCCAACAGACGTGGCCAAAAAATTTCCATTTTTAATTGCAGGGTCTGGGGAATTAAAATGCATCCGTAATTTCTTGCATCTCTCCGCTCGGGCTTGCCTGAATGCAGAGGGATGGGGAGGACTTCTTGAGGCAAGCATCCCCCTCTTGTCGCCTGCCATCTAGAGAGAGAGGGCTGTGATTTATCTCACTTTAATCAGGAAGGACCCGATGTGTGGATGCAGAGGTCTGACGGCTTTGTTGCTCCATGTGGGAAAGAAACGGACAGAGTGAATTTGTGTATGATCCCTAAGGAGAAAGCGTCTTTGTGCTCTATTTCTTTTTGAACTGGAGCCCCTGAAAGCAAGCTAGTTACAAGTTGAAATAGGCCGTTTCTAAAGTGTGATTTTGTTTGTGTATGAGCCTTGATTACAAAGGGGAAAAAAACCCGCTTAATTTACATACACCACATGTAGTGCAGGATCCCCTGGGCTGTCTTTTCAGGTATCAGGGAACTTTGATGAAAGTCGCTTGTCTCATCTAGGAGTCATTTCATATTGTTTAGCAGAGCCTGGTATTAACATTTCCTTCCAACTGTTTACTGGAATCTGTGTGTTTCCTTCAAGTGATGCATACTAGGTGCACAGGCTTCCTGCCACTGTCTTCCTAATCTTTCCGTGCAGACAGGAGCAGAGGGGAGAGCGCTGAGCCAGGCCCCAGCTTGCTTTTCTTTCCTGACACAGCCCGGCTCCACTGCACTTCTCAGCTCTTGCTCTAGGTGGTGCTGTTTGACCATTTTCTTCATGTGACCCTCCACTCGGTAATATAAATTCATTCGGAGGATGACCTGATATCAAAAAAAATTCCTTTTGATTAGTAGAATCAACTTGTTTCTTCACACGGTACTCTTCCCGCTGAGACACATGGAGACAATTCTGACTCCAGGTTTGCAACCTTGAGATTTCTCTCAGATGCAATAAAAAAAACAAAAAAGCATTTTGAGTGGCACAGTGATGCCTAGTGCATGATCATGTTTGTCTGCTCAAACATTAAAGGGAAACTGGTGGGTTTGAGGATGCCCAGCAGCACGACAGCTGCCAATGTAAATGAGCCGTATAGAGAGAGAGGGGGCGGGAGGGGACTACAAACTTCAGAATATGAGCTGATCGTTTATAAGTTAAAAAAAAAAAAAGTCAAAAGGGAGCCCAGGATGGTGCAAGAAAGAGGAGAAAGGAAGATTTTCCTTGCAGCTAATCAGGAGAGTTCATAAGGGCTGATTACATGAGTGGAAGCCTTAAGTTCTTTTTTTAAAAAAATGTGAAAATTTGCATGTATGTATGTATGTATGTATGTATGTATAGCTTCGTGTATTACCATTATTATTGCAATCAGCAAATGGATTTACTTCCTTTATCTCATGGGCTCCTTCCCACTCACTTCTGGCAGCACATTTTCCTTTCTCCTTCATCCCAGAACACCAAAGAACAGATGCGCTTCCTAACCCTGGCTCCAGGGGACTTTATACAATGTAAACAGTGCACCTCTAACATGGTTCACTGCTTAGAGAACGTGTGTCCCATTTTAAAACTGTGACTCCTTTATATTTTGCAGTGCTTATTTTAATAAGAGACATTGGACTTGTGACTTATTTTTCATGGAGGAGTGAGCTTAATGGTTGAAAGTAATCGATAAACTTGTTTTTCCTCTGATGCCATCAGCCAAGATCCTATGGCAATAGTAAGAGGATGTCACTGGGCTGGCACCCCCTCCATAACATATTTGGACCATGTTTTCCCCCCAGAATGCACATGCAATAGCTTTGGTTTGGTAAGAGAGAGATGGTGTACTTGGTTTCCTTCTGTCACACTTCTGGTGAAATGAATTAGACTTTTAAATCAGGAAATTCAGCGAGATGAGTTAGATTTTTACACAAGAGCAGTGGAGGACTTCCAGCTGGTTGGGGGACTGATACGGAAATATCTTGCTAAATCAGGGTCTGGTGGAATGCTGCTCCCCTGGCAGGCTCCTCTTCACAGGGAGCAATCTGTGGGTTGCTTATAGAACAGAGCGAGCAGGAGGCATAGCATGGTCTTGCTCAGGGGAAGACCCGGTGTTCAGATGTTTGTCATTAGGAACTGGGTGTGGGCTTTTTCAAGTTAAACTGAAGCAGCAGTTCTATTAGGAAGAGCCTCCCAGATCAGCATCTTCTGTTTCTGGATACTCTCCCTTTGAAAAGCCAGATTTCAGCAAAAAGCTTTGCTAATGGTGAAATTGCACAACTGAAACCCTATGGGAGCAATGGGAAAGATGGAGAAAGAGGTGGTTATATCATGTACTTCAACAGTTTATTTAGAGGCTGTTGACGTTAGAATAACAAGCCAAGACAAACAAAAATACTCATTTTGGATGAAAATATTGTCTTTTCATGTTATTATAGATAGCTGAGTCCTAAGACTTCTACAGAAACACATTTTCCTAATGAGTGGCTGATTTTTCTGGTTGTGCAAGTAATATCCAAATTATTGTACAAATTTTTGGCTCAGGAGCAAACATTGTATTGTATATTGAGCTAATCACTTGCCCTTTCTAAGGTAAGCCCTTACCTCTGCTTTCCCTTCATCTTGTCATTTCTGTTTGTTGGGTACAGGTTTCCTGTTGGTTCTTTCTGTTGGCTCTGATGTAACATGAATGAAGTTCTTAACATCCTTTCAGACATAAACACAACTTAGCTCATTGTTTCTGAGTTCATATAGAGGTTTTATTGCCCCTGAGACTTTCGTGTCAGACAGCTGGATGTTGCTGTGTTCAAGGCTCTATATGTTGATTTTGTATCCTACAACTTTACTGATATCACCTATCAGTTCAGTTCTAACAGTTTTCAAATTGTATTTATTTGTTTTTGTTTTTTAAATATTGCATGTTTCATTTTAGAGTCAGGAGCGTAGATGTACAGGTTTCTTAAACAGGTATATTGCATGGTGCTGAGGTTTGGGCTTCTAATGATCCCACCACCCAAGCAGTGAGCATAGTAATCGATAGGTAGTTTTTCAACCCTTGCTGCCACCATCCTTCCCTCCCACCTTTGGAGTCCCCCAGTGTCTATTGTTCCCTTCTTTGTGTTGAGTTCTAACCTTTTTTTAGTGAAGTTTGTAGGGTTTTCTATATATAACAAGATCATGCCGTCAGTAGAGACAGTTTCACTTCTTCCTTTCCTATTAAGATGCCTTTTATTTCTTTCTTTTGCCTAATTACCCTGAGAAGTGGTGTCTGTGGGCATCCTTGTCTTGTTCCTGATGGTAGAGGAAAAGTTTCAACTTTTCACCATTGATCATGGTGTTAGCTATGGGTTTGTCATATATGGCCTTTATTTTGTTGGGATACAGTCCCTCAATACGTGATCTGTTGGGTGTTTTTTTTTTTTCACCATGAAAGGGTTTCGAATTTTGTCAAAAGCTTTTTCTATATCTATTGTGATGGCCATATAGTTTCTATCCTTTATTTTTCTAATATGGTATATTATATGTATTGATTTGCTTATGTTGAACCATGACATGATCATGGTGAATGATTCTTTCAATGTGCTATTGAATTTGGTTTGCTAGGATTTTGTTGAGGATTTTTGCATCTATGTAGATCAAGGATATTGGCCTGTCATTTTCCTTTCTTGTAGTGTTCTTGTCTGGCTTTGGAATCAGGGTAATGCTGGCCCTGTAAGATGAGTTTGGAAGTATTCCCTCCACTTCAGCTTTTTGGAAGAGTTTGAGAAGGACTGGTATTAGTTCTTCTTAAAATATTTGGTAGAATTAATCTGGGAAGCCATCTGGTTTTGGGTTTTTCATTGATAGGAGACATTTTCTTACGGATTCAACCTCCTTGCTTGCTATTAGTCTGTTCAGATTTTTAAATTTCTTCATGAGTCAATCTTGGTAGGTTTTATGTGTCTGGGAATTTATCCATTTCTTCTAGATGATCCAATTAGTTAGTGTGTAATTATACCTAGCAGTTTCTTAGGATCCTTTGTATTTCTGTGATATTGGCTATGATGTTTCATCTTTCATTTCTGATTTTATGCTCGATTGAAAACATGAGGCATAGCAGGACTTGGGGTATAAACTGGCAGATGTTAAGGTGGGTGATTCTGGTTAACTCAGAAACTCCGAAGTCCCGTGTGGAAGAATTAACTGCCTGTACTCACCTAGTAATGTATATCCTTGGTCAAAAAAGATCCAGCTGAGAATGTTGGATGAAGGGACCAAATCAATCTTCATCATTATATTGAAAACAAGTCAGATTGGCTGTGGTCTTTTGACAGCAGGTCAGTGGCTAAGTCTATTTGAACAAAGTTAGGGCAGGTTCAAGGGAGAATCCTGAGATCGGTATTCTTTGTTCCATACAAACTTGCCTTTCAGTTTCTTCTCCCCATGCCTCCAGGATGTCCCTGCACAGCCCGTAGGGCCCCCTCCTTCAGTACCTTGCCTTACGAAGGGGAGAAAATGAGTTTTCCAATGTTAGCATATATTTAGCCTTCCAAAATTTTCTATTTCTATTTTAGGGGAGCTCTAGGAAAACAGCAGATTACTCTAAATCCCCAGGTAAAAATCTGAAATGGTGGAATTTCATATGACCAGGAGACATATTTTGGGGCAAGTGGGCTTTTCACAATCACTTGGACATGAAGGCATCTGCTTCTTCTATGCCTAAAATAGTCCTTCAATTTAGTAGTTTAATTCCTCTTCCACTTTTTCAAATTTCAAGACAATACATGTAGTGACTGAACAATTTGGATCCAAGTTTCACTATTTAACTGCCAGTGTGACCTTGGGCGAGTCGCTTAATCTTTTCAAGGCTCAATTTCATCATGCAAAGTAGAAGTACAAACAATCCCTGACTTAGAATATTTTGACTTACGATTTTTCAACTTTAAGATAGTTTGAAAGCAATACACATTCAGCAGAAGCTGTACTTTGAGTACTCATACAACCATTCTGTTTTCCACTTTCAGTACAGTATTCATTATATTCCATGAGATATTCAAAGCCCACTTTATTATAAAATGGGCTTTCTGTTAGATGATTTTGCCTAACTGTAGGTTAATGTGAGTGTTTAAGGTAGGCCGAGCTAAGCTATGATGTTTAGTAGGTTAAGTGTATTAAATGCATTTTCAGCTTACAATATTTTCATAAGTTTATTGGAATATAACCCTATTGTAAATTGAGGGGTATTTGTAATAATGATATCTCTTCAAGGAGACTTTGTGAGCCTCTCATAGGAAAATGCATACACAGATGCATATAAATATATAATCTTTCTTTTCCATACATATGATATTCTTTAAGGATATTCAAAAATCTGGAAACAGTTGCCTCCAGGGAGATAAATGGTAGTGGGTTGGGAAACTTTTAACTGTATACGCTTTTGTACCTTTTGCATTTTGAATCAGATGAATGTATAATCTACATAAAATATTAAGATTAAAACATCACCGAATAACTTATCAGGAGTTTGGTGAACATAAGGGAAGGCCACCTATGGTGGCTGTATTTTATTCAGTGTTGGTCACTGTTGGGCACTTCATAGAGCTTATTTCATTTCATCCTCACAAGCGCCGTAGGAGGAAGGGGCCCCAGAGGGATTCATGGTTAGAATAGCAGAGTAGGAGCATTTGGCAGCTATATTCTGTGTAGGTGATAACTTTAAAGATATTTTTGTTATAAAATGTTTCAAACATACAAAAAATATAGAGAAGCAGTTTTCTATAGTTATTAAATATTGTTAATGGGTAGTCACAGAAATTATCATCCGAAGTGGGATATTCTTGAGAGAAAAAGGAGGTTCTATTTATAATTATGGTGGGATAACAAACTTAAGATGAACAGCTCTGGACAAACTGGGTTGTATGGTCCCTGGAAAACAAGGATTACTGTAAATGTGAGTCCCGCCTTGTGCTTCTCTCTGTCCCACCAAGAAAATATGATCTTGATACAGATGTTCATTGTGTCAAGGCAACCATGGCAACCATGATCTAGATACACTGTTCAAGTTTTATGCTGATCCTACCTAGGTATGTCTCAGGAACTTTCCAGAGTTTCCTTTGAGTGCTTCTAAATTTTGTATAAATGGTATGTTGTCCCTTGTCTCTTTTTAAAACCAATAAGCCATTTTCCCTTCTTTTCCTGGAAAATTAAAGGAACAAAGACCAGGAAATAACAACGTATTAGCTAAGGTTCTGTTGATTGAAAGCAACAGAACCTAATTCTGGCTAGCTTAAACCATGCTAGGATTTAATGAAGAATACTGCAGAATCAGATATCTTATGACTGGGAAAGAGGAGGTTCAGGCAGTTCCTGGGATGTCAGCAACAGGTAGCTGTCAATTAACTGCCCCCACACCACCCACTGCTGCCGTCATCAATATAGCACACCACGATGGCTCCCAGCCTCTGTACGTCTGGGTTCCAGTGTTCAAATTCTAGAGACAGCAAGAGAAATCCCATTGAGTCAGGGATCCTTCCCTGGGTCACACTCCCTGCATATGGTCAGAAATGCAGGATTATGTACTAAAGACACAGCTAAAGAGGACCCACTTCACTGTTTTGGGACCATTTGCAGGGGAGGCAAAATTATGAGCTACTCACTTAAAGAGGTGATAACCATAAGTTTGCAGGAAAAAAAAAATTGGAGAAGAGAAGGATAACACTATCCTACGGTTTCTTCTGAAAATGGACTAAGGGAACAGCATTTCCATTTGGAAATTCTCTCCTGGCATTTCAATATTTATGGATTCTGAATTCTGAGAAAAATCAGTTGAGAAATTAGGAAAATGGGAAGGAACATTCTAATTTTCCTGTGAAAATTACAGCTTAATAGTCAGTATAGAGAACTTACTGGCTTGAAGAAATGCACTGACTTCAAGTCAAGCAAGATGAGGAAGCACTGACATGTGGAGATGAAAGTTAAGGTGAACGGGACAGGAGCAGTAAAGGAGCCTCAGTCAGACTTTCTTGTATCTGTTGCTGTGTTACAAGTGTGTGTTCATGGCCTTGTCCACTGCTAACAGTGAACCATTTCTGCAAATAAATATTAATGTGTTCCTAGGCATAGTATATGTTTTACAAATCCTATGAGAGGTTTTCTAAGAAATGCCAAGTTTTAGAAACAAAATATGCCCTTAAATCGGCAATTTTGACAGTTGCTTCTTTCTAGTGCTATTCATCTTGCCAGGAGATCAGAATGTTATGTTATTTAAATGGTATTGGAGGGGATGATTGATGCCTTGTTTAACAATGTCATGTAAACAACGATTAAAGCATTAAGTATTTGTGGTGTTACCTTTCAATCTTTAAAGGACTTTTCTTTAGCATTTATTTTGTGATAATATTCATTTCTTTTTAATGTTTTCTCTATTAATGCTATTGGATTTTATAATCTTGTTACAATATGTTGGCTCCTAATAATAAGAAATCATCATTGGTTATCATATCTTTTAAAAACAGAAGACTACTAAAACTTTTCATATAATCCTGTTACAGAAAAAAACGACTATTTGCTTGTTATTATAGTCACTTATTATTTTTCAAAAACTTGTAAGTGAAGTGTTATGAAAATCATATGAATTTGGGAATTCCCAAGCATTCTCAGAAATTCTATTTCCTTGTTCCCAAATCCCAATGATTAATATCTGCCAGGAGTCGGAAAACAGTGAAAGGAAGTAACATCCTATGTTGGATACCTGGTAGGGTTAGTGAAGAAACGTTATTGCTGAGCTCTGTGTTACGCTCACGAATGATGCCATTGAGGAAGTCACGCTTGTTGAAAGGAATGCAGATACACAAAGAGTTTTGCTGCTGTCTGTTGGATAAGAACCCCCTGGTCGATTTCAGCTCCTACTGCAAGTTACAAAAATCAATCCAATGATAAATGAAAAGTGCCCAGTGTGCTGGGAAATAACTTATTTTTTGGCTTCAGAGGAAATTTTAGAAACAGTGCCAAGTGAAACGTAAAAACAAACTACGAAGACGTTCATGAATTTCCCTCTGAAGCTGACAGCCGTATTTTAGCAGATGGAACTCCTACTATTAGCCCAACTCTTGGGTTGAAACAGTGTGTCCAGGAAACCCTATGTTAAAATGCAATGTGTTGGGGATATTGTTCCTCTATTTGCTTGAGTTAATTTTCAAATTAGTGTACTCTTGCTTAGCTGTGCTCTGAGGGAATGAACAAAAGATTGGTAAACTCTGATGGAGAACACTGGTCAGGCAGGGCACATAGAATCCCTGGGGATGGTGGTTCCTGGCAAATGGGGGAGGAGGCCCTGAGCCAGGCTTGGGCTGGGCTGGAGGAACATGAAGATGGGATCTACTCACAACCCCCAAAACTGAGGGGTCCTGGTAACACATTATTTCACCCTCAGCCATGCAAATTCATTATTTTTATGGATAAAATAGCTTTAAAAAACTAATTTACATTGAAATGTTAAAATATTTATATAGAGATTAGAAATATTTATATAGAGATTATTGGGAATCCCCTCCTAAAGCCCAAACATAAAAACTACCAAAAAAAGAAATTCCGTGTAGGCTAAGATTGCAAATGACTGATGGAATGTCATTTAAATTAAACATGGAAAATATATTTCCTCTTTAATAAAGATCTAAATTCTATTCTTTTTAGGAGCCTTCAGAAATGAAATTCAACTATTAAAAAAAGTATAGAGAAGCCTTTAGAAAAGAAACTTTTCTTTTGCTGTATTATATATTAAAGAACTTTGATGAGAATAGTTCTAAAGTGTTTAATACTCGATTCCACTGATGTTTCTAGGTATTGTGGGGAACACCTAGAAATTAAATCTTCATCTTTGGCAGATCAGAGGCCTATTATTTTTAGGTAAAACAATTAAAATCTGCTTTTAATAAATCACAAATTTTGCAAGTTAGCCATTAATAGTAAGTGCTTTTCAAAGTTTGGCCCAATACATGAAAAAGCCAGAAAAACATACCTGCATTAGTTTTGCCCATCACCTTCTTATGCTGGCCTCAGGAGATTTATTAACAGCATTCAATATTTTAGGTAGTCTGGATGTGGTGGCTCATGCATGTAATCCCAGCACTTTGGGAGGCTGAGGTGGGAGGATGGCTTGAGACCAGGAGTTCAAGACCAGCCTGGTCAACCTAGTGAGCCCCTCGGTCTCTCTGAAAAGAAAAAAAAATTAGGTATCCTGTGGCTACCTCCAAAAACAAACTCCAGAGGAATTGAATTTTTTTTTTTTTATTTCATGTGTTGGGATAATGGCTTCTTTTGCAGTTACTTACGAAGAATTTAAGGGTCAGTAAAAATATTTTTTCATCCTTAATAACATGAATTCTCTAATTTGTGTGTGATATAATGCTAGATATTGTGCCAAAAGTGTTACATAGACATAATCCATGCCCATTTTCAAAGATAATACTAATATAGAGAATAAGAATCATTATTATTGTAGTAATTATTATTTTAGTAATAGTAGTAATAATCAAAACAATTACATCAAACACTTATTAAACCCTTATTATGTGATAGGTACTGTGTAAGCAATTTCCACATATTAGCTCCTTAAATGTGATCACTAACCCCATGAGGTAGGTAGCATTATGTCCATTTTATAGATGCAGAAACTGAGCTTTGAAGAGGGAAAGCAACTTGCCCAAGGCCATGCAGGCAGTCATTGATAAGTGTGGGGAGCGAGAAGTTGAAGTCTGAGATGTAAGTTCACAGACACGAGTACACAAACACGTACAAGATACTCGTATGACATGTGGGGTTGCTTGAAATATGTAATTGACTTTCCCCAGCACAAGAAAGTGTTTGGACAGATTTCAAAGGGATCTAACACTTCCTCAGAGGACTGCCCTACGACATTTTTCCGTGTGCTTTTCTGCCTCTTGTCCTATACTTTTGGCATTTCTTCTGCTCTTAGAGGCAATGAGTCAACAGCATATTTTTAGCACCTCCTGTGTGCATAGAAGTGGCCCCTGACTCAATGGGAGTGTATAACTACCATGGGCCAAATCAGTGTGCTTTCCTGTTAGCCAGGGGATTATAGAAGAACACGCTCCCCTGATTCCAACAGAACTTGCTGCCACTCTGATGTCTTCATTGTAAGGCCTCTAAAGGAATGTTCAAGAAATTCATGTTAAAGGCACGTGTCATATGTGTAACTTGTAAACATTTGTGTACTTGTCTCTGTGTCCTTACACCTCAGGCTTCAACTCTTGTTTTTACCTTTATCAATGACTACCTGTGTGCTGTGTGGCTTTGGACCAATTGCTCACCCCCTCTAAAGCTCAGTTTCTGCATCGGTAAAATGGACATAATGCCATATATACATAGATATAGATATACATACACCAATATATATACACACATATATATGTGTGTATACATATATATACACACATATATATGTGTGTATATACATACATATATATGTGTGTATATACATACATATATATGTGTGTATATACATATATATATAATATACAAACTGAAATATATAGTTATATAAATATTTCAGTTTAAGTTTCAAAAATCACTGGAGGATATTTTTATAATACCCTTCAGCAATTTTACCTGCTGCCTTTGCACATTCTGGTGAATTTCTAAATGGAAGTCTGATAGAGATTAATCTTTTAATGCATCATAAATAAAAAAGAAAATCACAGAATGATGTAGCTGGAGAGGACCCTGGGGATCTAGTGTTTCATGAAAGATTAATGTCCTTGATCTGTTTGTAAGTGTTTTGGAAAAATCTTCCATGGTCAAATAAAACTTGGCAATGTTGGATTAAAGTTAAATAGGTTTTTTTTTTTTCCTGCAGAACTTCATAGTCTTTAATATGCTAATATGTTTTGTGAATCTACAAGGAATGAAGTGTTTCAATGCTTATTTTACCCAGATTCTCATTTTGGGACAGGCTGGTCAAGCTGAGTCAGATAGTATATTCTCTAGATGGAGATGATGGCTGATTCCTTTTTGAGAGCAAGAGAGTCCCCAGGGGAAGCAAGGGTATATCAGTTGCTCCATTTCATGCCAAGGATCCTCAGTCTTTAGAGGCTCAGAGAAGGCTGAAAGGCTACTCTAGGCTATCAGGGCTACCATTCATTGTGACCCATGCTACAGAGAAGCTTTGAGCTCAGTGCAAAGGAGTGACCAGCCCTTGAGAATCAGGAAAATTTATTTATTCCTGACCTAGTCCACTGAGGACATACAAGGAATGGGGCAGGGGAGCGTCACCAGCTATGGTTACAAGCTAGTCTGATTCTCTTTCATTAAGAAAACTGGTCCCTGTGAGTTTAGATTGGGAAGCACCAGGTTAAAAAAATCTTTAGGCCAGGAGTGGTGGCCACTGTACTCCAGCCTGGGTGACAGAGTGAGAATCTGTCTTAAAAAAAAAAAAAAAGTTAAGTGATGTCTTCTGTTGAGGACCTCTCAGAACTTTTAATATGAAAGTGTGCATTGTGAAGAATGGGAGTAGAGTGTACAGGAGTTTTAAAAGCTACTTGGTCATGAAACTCTTGCTTTGTGCAGGATTCGAGGGGCACTAACATTCTGAGGAAAATATTTTGGGAAACATTGATCTAATCCAAACTTCTCATTTTACCAGCAAACAACTGTGGGGCCCTCTAAGTTTCCTTTCTCCATCATTGTGACAAATTCATTGGAATTAATTCAATCAAACCTGGGGTCAGCTTTGAAGAGATTTATTTAGCAGGTAAATCTGTTTTGTACATTTTGAGGGAGTTCTGAGTTTCCATAGTCAAAAACCACAGATCAATTTAACCAACGTTTATGGAATATCACCTATGGCCCAAAGACCCTTTAGCTACAGTGATGGTCTACAAAAATATAAACTGTAATTCTTGCAATACAGGAGATTAGTAATAATGGTAAATATAATGATGATGACACCATGAATAGCTAACATTTATTGAATGCCTTTCTATTAGTCAGGCACTTTACTAAGTATTTTAATCCTCCCAACAATTTATGAGGTAGGGATTATAATAATTCCCATCTTATAGTGAGGACACTGAGGTTAGGAAATTATCCTAGCCTAAATGTTAAGTATAAGCATGAATAGAAAGGCGTTATTAGCCTATAAGACATTCCTTTATGAGTGATACAAAGTCCTATGTAAATTCAGAGAAAAGAAAAGTGGTTTTAGAAATCCTTGATCAGTGAGTGTGAAGCATGTGGTGGCCCGGTTACTGTTTGTTGCCCATCTGTCCTCCCTCTGGGATCAGCACCCCCTTACTTTGGAAGAATTGTTTTCCTTTTCACTGTAAGGTTCTTTCTGGCTATGCGATGGGGCACATTGCCTCAAACTAGCCCTGTTCCAGTCTTTGAGAACCTTGAAATTGGAACCAAGGGAAGAGGATTGCCTCTTGAATGGTAATTCTCTATAATCTAGTCTGAGGTGCTGGTGCCTAATCCCTGGGTCTGTGGAAGGAGCTGGGCTGTGAGAGGGGAGAATGATGTTGATGTCAAGAGAGAGGCAGGTGCTAGGAGCAGAGAAATGGAGGCCTGGAGGGTTTCTGGGCTTCTCTGAGGCTTAGGGTTTGGATCACTGTCTTCGTTACTGGAACAAAGGATTTACCATACCTGCTCTTCTGGGAATGAAACTGTACTGCTTTGCAAAATAAAGTGTCATTAGAAAGAGATCTTAAAAACCCCACACCATAGACAGGTGCACAGATCCGTAGAAGTGTTAAAGTTCTGTCTGTTGGATGTTAAGCCAAGACTCTTAAGTATGTTCTAAAGAGAAACTGGTGTGTGTAGGCTGTGCACTCCCAGGGAGATAAAAAGTTAGGAACTTTATGGGTTGGGCTTGGTGGCTCCCACCTGTAATCCCAGCACTGTGGGAGGCTAAAGTGGGCAGATTGATTGAGCTGAGGAGTTCGAGACCAGCCTAGGCAACATGGTGAAACCCCATGTCTACAAAAACTACAAAAATTAGCTGGGCGTGGTGGCATGTACCTGTAGGCGGGAGGATCGCTTGAGCCCAAGAGGGAGAGGGTGCAGTGAGCCATGATTGTGCCACTGCACTCCACCTGGGTGACAGGAACTTTATGGGGAATGGGATCTTGGAGACTGAGTAGAGACTAGAGGAAAAAAAAAAAAAAACTACCTCCCCAACTGGCCACACTATTCTTTTAAAAAATGTTAATTGACAAATTAAAATTGTATGTATTTACGGAGGTATAATGTGATGTTATGATATATGTATACATTGTGGAATAATTAAATCCAGAGAATTAATAGATTCATCACCTCAAAACCTATCTTTTTTTGTGGTGAGAACATTTGAAATTTATTGTCTTAGCAATTTTGAAATACACAATACTTCATTGTTAACTACAGTCACCATGCTGTGCTGTAGATCTCAACAAAATGTATTCTTCCTGTCTCAACTAAAACATTGTACTCTTTGACAACATTTCCCCATTCCTCTCACCCCCTCCAAAAACACCCATTCTTTATGTTGAAGAGAATGGCTAAAAAGTCCCAGCAGGTTTCAACTGACGGCTTCAGTGGTTGTCCCATCACACTTCAATGTTATTAATAGAAAGGGGAGGGGCAATACATAATTTGGACAGGCGGAAAGTACCACTGTAACCACTTTCCTGACTTCACAGAAAAAGTCCTCTTGTTTTCATCTGTAAAATGGGAACTGTGTGAATACCATTCTTCTTTTCTTCAGCCTCCAAAGAAAAAACAGATGCAAAGCCTTTTATCAATTGCAAAACAGTATACAATGTGTGTTATTACTCACAGTTGTCTTACTGTGACCAAACACTTTATAAGCCTGCGGCAAGTCAGCCTTACTCTCAGGAAGTGGACAATATTTGGGGAAGGAGAAGCAGCAGGATCTTTCAGGACAGTAGCCTTGGTGGGTCCAAAAATTCCTTGAGCGAAATGGGAGACAAAATTTTCTTCCTGCTTTGGGGTTTATCCTGTTAGTCTTTTCTCTCTTCACTCCTATTTTCTATGGAGAATTTCCTGGTTTTGGAGTTTGGGTGCGTTTTATGGAGAGGAGGCAGAACATCTTTAGCTCCAGCAGAATGAAAGGATACATGCAAAGGAACCTAGCACAGTATGTGGTACCCAGTTCCCCTTTAACTTGGCTTTATTCATTCACTCCTGGTAGGGCATTAATAAGGGATTTAGCCCCCTCCTATTGAAAACGATTAATTCAGGGAAGAGTTCAGGCAGTGTGGACAGATACAGTGTAGGCCAAGCCTGTTTCTAAGGCAGGAGCTGGGTAGGGAGGGTGAGAAGGGCGAGAAGAATAGGGAAATATGTGTCGTCTGTGTTACTGCTGTTGCAACCACCAAAACAAACAAACAAGTGAAAAAAAAAAAAAAAGAATTGTCCATACCAGAAAGTGTGCTGTTTTGGAGGAGGCTGGGGAAAGTGTGGATGGCTCGAGTGGGTCCTGTTGGATTGAAGTCTGACAGTGGTGATTCCCTTCAACAAATGGTGGGGGTGGGAGGGTACACACACACATACACACACACACACACCCCACACGCAGCACCAAGCCTCCGATTTCAGCGCTGGCAGGAGATAACCATTCTTAGCTCGCCTTTCCAGGGTTATTTTTGGCTGAGGCTGTTCGCTGATGGCAAAAGGTTTCAGCCCCCTCCCAGATCCCTCCCCATGCTTGTTCTAAAGAGAAACTGGTGCGTGTAGGCTGCGCACTCCCAGGGAGACAGGGAGACGGGCCTGGCGCCGGAGAGGAACCCGGACTCTGCCCAAAGTCTCGCCGCCCGCCGGCTGTTTTCTGGCGGAGGGTGTGCCCCGGAGGGCGGCGATCGCGCGTGAAGGCTGGGGCCAGGCGCGGGTGCAGGCGTCACCGGGGTCGGGCTAGCAGGCCCTGGAATCAGGCTTTTGGGACACCCCGAAAGTGAGTCCAACTTGGGGAGAAACTGAGGACACCTCGGGTGGTCTGGCAGTGGAGAAGGTGGGCGGGAGAAAACTTTACAGGAAGGCAGAAGCAATCTCCGCCGAGGGAGTCAGCGAGCGGCCGCGTGGAGAGGAGGGGCGGGCGGTCCCCAGGCGGGCGGGCGCAGGGCGCAGGGTGCCGACCTGCCGGAGAGGGGGCCCGGGCGCGAGGCGGAGTCCCGGCACGCGGCCAGGCTGGTGGAGGCCCCCGGCAGGCTGCAGATTCCCTCCGGCCCCAGGAGCCACAGCAGGACCGGCCAGGAGGCACCACGGAGGGGAGCCCCATCCCGGTGCTGACAGTGCCCACCGTGCCCTACGAGGACGCTCGTCGGGCCGGCGGCAGGGTTCTGCGGCGACCTACCGGCCTCTTCGAGGGCCAGCGCAACTACCTGCCCAAATTCATCCAGAGCGTGCTATCGTCCATTGACCTGCGCGACCGTCGGGGCTGCACCACGGTGGTGGTCAGCGACGGCAGGTACTTTAGCAGGACGGCCATCGAGATCGTGGGGCAGATGGCCGCGGCCAACGGGGTGAGTGTCCAGTTGCCCCTCACTTCCCGCCGCGCTGCCGCCATGCCCTCTCCTAGCCCTTGTACCCCTGCTGCCTCCAGGCCCAGCTGGGAGGCCCCTGCCCGGCCCAGGCTTTGCTTCCTCACTCCCGCGTCCTCACCCTCCAGCGCCCCACTCCCACCGTGCTTGCAGCCTCCCCGGCGCACCCCGGACACTGGGTTCTATTAGTACCCACCGCCCCCAAAAGCCTTGAGGGGTGTCCGTCGTTCCTGGAGCCACTCCGGGTGCCCTGGACTCTTCTCCGACTCTGCACACATCCCGCACCTGCTCATTTTTCTTTCGGACATTCTCTTACCTGGCCCTGTAGATTCCAAGGCAGCTCCCAATTTTCCATATTGTTCCCAACGCGTTCACTGCCCACAGTCCCCACACAAACTTCTTTCCCAGGCTCACAACATAGTCCCTCTGCCCCGTGCCCTTTTTGCAATAATCTGCCAGTCCCCTAAGTCTTAGCTCTGCCTATTTAACAGTAGTGGTGTCTCAGAACACACACACACACACACACACACACACACACACACACATGATCCCTGACATATTTGGCAAGAGTAGGCCCTGAAGGTTTTTAATATTTTGGTTCTTTAACCCAGTGGAATTACTGAATGATTTATTTAATTAGGGTAGGGATGGAGTGGATCCATTTGTTTGATGCTAAACAGCCTGAGCTCGCAGTTCCCAGGGGGCATATCTCTAAATGGTCTGAAACGAGATTTGCAGTGGTTTTCTTAATGCAATTCCCAACTTCTCTCCAAATGCCTTTTGACATTTGACAACATTTCATGCCTCTTCCCCTTTTGCTTTTCATCCTTGTTTTCTCTCCCTTCTCCCACGACCTCAGTAGTCTTCTGCAATCCAGATTCTCAGACTTCGGGTTTTTCTCCCTCTGCCCCTTTCCTCTCTGTCCTATAACTAGAAGCACCTTTTGGCATAGACCCGTATCCCAGTTTCCTCTTTCCCAGGTCCAGCAGCATCTCAAGGACATCTACAAGAGGGATACCTAACTTCAGGGGTCTCTGAATGATATGTGGGAAACATCGTCTAAAAAAGTAATTTTATCCTTATTCATGCAACCAGACCCACACTCATAGAACTTTTCTTTAAGGGGAGTGTCTTGCAGATGTATAAATGAGTGTTAACATCTTTAAAAGCGAAACTGCACAATTCCCTGCATTTGAATTCCCTCCTTCCTTCCCAACCCTCTCCTTTTCATTTTCTCATTTATTATTAAAAACATTTTTAAAGGATCTCCATGCTTCATATTTATCTACTATAATTCCTCCTTCTCGGTGTTGCAGGGATGGGGAAAGAGGATTTTTTAAAAAACACAATAAAAAGCAATTGGGAGAAACAGGGCCAATGGTGTTGGGGTGGGTAGTGGAATTGTGATTTTTGACTCCAGTAGACAATGATGCTGGATATATGGGGTTTGATTTCTCTCTGGCTCCTCACTTGAGATTGATGAAGTTTGGCTAGAATCAGGGAGTTGAAGAGAGGTTGACAAATGGTCTTTCACTCTTCTCTGACAGGCTGTTCCTGTGGAGTGATGGAGAATAATGAGCCTTGGGAGAGCTATGGGAGCTCTCATACTCCTTCCCGAGCCAATTTTTTAGGGAGTGAGAGAAACATGGCCTGTCCAATACTTGTTGTGGGTCAAGATATTTTTGAAGCTACGGTTGTTGATTTGCATGGGAAAATTATTATGTCTTATTATTTCTTGTCCCACTTTACCATAAGGGCTCCTCAGCTTCTTACTTCAATGGGTCTTCCATGACACACACACTTTATTAACTCTAAGAGTGGAATATATTTTAACAGATAATTAGCATAGGTCAATATATGCTGAAAATAGAGTCAAATTAAACCTACTAGCTGTTATAAAGGACAGATGACAAAATCCACATAGAAGCATCGACTCTTAAATAGTCTGAAAGTACTACTTCTAAGAGGGGCGGGCATGGGTGAAGGGAATGGTGGACATGTTTCAGAATTTCAAATGCCAACTTTAACCAATCGTTTCCTCATTTTGTTCACCTTCTTGGGGGCTTATGCTAAAGTGAAGTGAATAGCCATAAGGCTGGCTTCAGGAGTAAGGTGGTCTAAAAGAACTGGATAATTATAAGCAAAATTGGTCTCGAATGATTGAAAATTGATGAGAATGTGCTTGTCTCCTGATTTGGCATCCTGAGTTAGACTCAGGAATACTGAACATGGATCCCAAAGGCTTTGGTCTTTTTTGATATCCTATTGGATAATCATAAGCAGGCTAGAAAAATAGGAAACTAGAATTTATTCTCTTTGAACTGACAAATCTGACCAGTGGGCTGCATTCTCTATATCTGAAAAATCTTGGTTTTGATTGAAAAATTAATTTTACAAAGCAATTTTCTTTTTTTCAATTAAATTTCATTTTTTTTTTTGACACAGGGTCTCACTTTGTTGCCCAGGCTGGAGTGCAATGGTACAGTCTTGGCTCACTGTAGCCTTGACCTCCCCAGATTCAGGTGATCTTCCCACCTCAGCCTCCTGAGTAGCTGGGGCTATAGGTGCACGCCACTACGCACAGCTGATTTTTGTGTTTTTACTACTCATAGGGTTTCTCTGTTGCCCAGTCTAGTCTCAAACTCCTGATCTCAAGAGATCTGCCTGCCTTGGCCTCCTAAAGTGTCATGAACCACCATGCCCAGCCTACAAAGCAATGTTCTAGGAAAAACTACAGTTACTCTTTGATTATGCAATTGCTGGAGAAGAAAAGCATGGCATTTCTAAAATGATGAACTATATTACTTATATTTTCATATCTCATAAAGTTTGAAATAGACATTTCAAACATAAACATGTATAAAATTTTTTATATATTATAAAATCAAAAACATTTTACAATTATTTTATTATAAAATTATTATAGAATCAAAAACATTATAAATTTAAACAACTTTTTAAAAAATTTATTTTGGGATTTCCCATGGAGGGATGGAGAATAATGAGCCTTGGGAGAGCTATGGCAGCTCTCATACTCCTTCCTGGGCCAACTTTTTTAGGAAATGGGAGAAATATACCCTGTTCAATGTTTATTGTGGGTCAGGATATTTTTGAAGCTATAGTTGTTGATTTGCTTCAAACTTTAAAAAAATTATTATAAAATTATGGGATGTAAAAAAATTTATTATAAAACTTTGAAATTTTCAAACTTTCAGAAAAGCAGAGAGATGAGATGAATGGCACTCACAGGCAAGCATAGAACATAGATTGTAAACATTTTGCTATATTTGTGTCATGACTATTTTTTGCTTGTGTTTGAAAGTATATTAAAGAAAATGATATTTTACCCCTAAATTCTTTAGTACAGATTTCTAAAAAAATAAGAACATTTTCCTGTATAGTTACAAAATCATCTTTTCAAACAAAATAAAAAATGGCTTTTTTATATCATTTATTACCCAGTCCACATTCAGATTTCCTCAATTATTATGAAATGTCCTTTTATTTTTTGAGACAAAGTCTTGCTCTTTCACACAGCCTGAAGTGCAGTGAAACAATCATAGCTCATTGCAGCCTCAAACTCCTGGGCTCAAGTGATCTTCCTGCCTCAGCTTCCTGAGTAGCTAGGACTAGAGGTGCACACCACCATGCCCAGCTAATTTATTGTTTTTGTAGAGATGGAGGTCTTACTACGTTGCCCAGGCTGGTCTCAAACTCCTGGCCTCAAGTGATCCTTCCAGCTTGGTCTCCCTGAAATATCTTTTGTGGCTGGTTTGTTCAAATTAGTTTCTTCTAATCAAGGGACACACATTGCATTTGATTATTTAGCTCAAGACTGTTTTAACCTGGAAAATACCCATACTCTTTGTTTATGTATTTATTTAGTGAAATTGACTTGTTGAAAAACTAGTCAGTTGTCCTGTAGAATATTTCCCCTTCTGGAATTTTCTGGTTGCTTTTTATGGTGTCATTTAACTTTTCACTCTGTTTTTTCCTGGTTAACTGGAAGTTAGTTCTAAAGGCTTTTAGGCCTGCTATAACAAAATACCAAAAACTGGATGACTTATAAAGAACAGAAATTTATTTCTCACAGTCCTAGAGGCTAGCAAGTTTAAAATCAAGGAGCATGTGGTTTTGATATCTGGTTAGGACCAACTTTCTGGTTCATAGATTGGCCTTCTTGCTGGGCCCTCACATAGTGGGAGAGACTAGCTAGCTCTCTGGGGCCTCTTTTATAAGGGCACTAATTCCAATCATGAAGCCTCTGTCCTTATGATCTAATGACCCCCTAAAGGCCCCACCTTTTAATACCAGCACCTTTGGGGTTAGGATGTCAACATATTAATTTGGGGAAGACATACACGTTCAGCCCATTGCAAGGTTTAGTTAGATTCAGGTTCAACTTCTTTTTTTAAAGACTATTTCATAGGCAATAATGTGTATTCACATCCCATCATTAGTGATGGTGAGATGATCGCAAGGTTAGGGTGATCACTGCCTATCTCCTCTGCTATATTCCCCCTTGGGTCAAGCCAGTAGTCTGTGACGTGAACTTTGTACCATGTGTATATTCAGTTATATTCTGTATCAATAGTTACTTGATTGTTTTAGCATTTATTAATGATCCTTGCTTGAGTTGATTATTTCATTAGGGGTTTCAAAATGGTGAATTTCTAATTCTCTAATTCTATCTACATGTTTTAGCTGCCATTTTTCTATAAGCAGACCATTTTCTTCACAACTGGGTTATTTGGCTACCCTGAAACATAGTTCCTTCTGGGAAGGCAGAACATATGTTTATTTCTGTCTTTTAAAAATTACTGGTGTTTGGAGTGAAGATTAGGTGAGCTAACTACCTCCACAGGTGACAAATGAATTTTGTTTTGTCTCACTTTTGCTTTTATGAATATCACTGTGGCTGCTTGGATTTTTATATTTAATTTGAATGGATTAGGGAATAAATGAGAAGATAGGTTTTATCTGTTTCTGTAGTTTTTATGTGGCTGTGTGAACTTACTTTTAAAAATTCCCAGAAATATTTTAATTCCCCTTTAAAGATATAAACTATGTCATACTATAAAGCAAAAGAAAAACCAATCCTGTGAAGAGTAAATAGTATCGTTTAAACGAATTGTGGTTAAGCTTAGTTTGTAACTAATTAGTTTTTTATTTTCTTTCTACTTTTACCTGCTTCAGAGCCTCTTCAGTGGTTTAGATCTTCTATGTGTCAAATTATTCTAATCTCTTAAAAAGTTTAAGAGCTAAAATACAACACAATGACTACAGGAATGCCCTTGTCCTTTTCTGGGTAGGTACACCTAAGGCAACTTCTTTTTCTCTTCTTTGTTCTCTTCTTCTTTCTTATTCTTAAATCATCTTCAATATTGGACAGATGACAGCACTATGCCTGCCTCAAGATGTTTCTGACTTTTTCTTTTTCTTTTTTTTTTTTTTTTTGAGATGGAGTCTTGCTCTGTCACCCAGGCTAGAGTGCAGTGGCACAATCTTGGCTCACTACAACTTCTGCCTCCTGGGTTCCAGTGATTCTCCCAACTCAGCCTCCTGAGTAGCTGGGGTTACAGGCATGCACCACCACGCCTAGCTAATTTTTTGTATTTTTACTAGAGACGGGATTTCACCATGTCGGCCAGGCTGGTCTTGAACTCCTGACCTCAAGGGATCTGCCTGCCTTAGCCTCCCAAAGTGCTGGGATTACACGTGTGAGCCACTGCACCCGGCCGTTTCTGACTTTTTCTAAAGTCTTCTTTCTCTGGAGATGACATTATATAATAGCACTGTTCAATAGAAGTTTCTTTGATGATGGAACTGTTCTATAATCTGCATTGTCCCAGCCACTAGCCATATGTGACTACTGTAACACTTGAAATGTGGCTAGAGCAACTGAAGAACTGAATTTTGCATTTTACTGAATTTTAATTAATTAAAATAGAAATGCAAATAACCATAAGTGGTTAGTAGCTACCATACTGGACAGCAAAGATCTATAATTCAGCATTTAAAATCGATTTTGTTTTGTTTTCCAAAATGGAGTCAGACTGTTACAACCCAAAAGAACTGTAGGTTAAATTAAGGTAAATCCCCAAATACTACATACACATTTGGGAAATCCAATCCAGATTTTTTCATGTGATAACCACACCCTCTTTTGACTTTAGCCTTGGAGGTAATGGAGTATGGCAGAAAAAACCCTATATCAGCAGCTGGAAGACTCACCTTCTTTTCCTAGCTCTGCCATATATTGACCAAAAGAGTCAAAGTCCATTCAGATGGTTGAAGGGCCTTGGAATTTTGTTTTTGGTTTTCACATACAAGTTGGAGGGCAGATGCGTTAGCCTCTTGAAATACCCAGAAACCACTTGTTTCCTCATCTAAAAATCAGGTATGACAGGATCATTTAATTATCCTGGAAATCAGATGAAGCACTGCATATGAAAGCACTTTGTAACATCGATAGCACTGGGAAATGTAAAGACCTTTTACTGAAATATAAAGGTGTATGGTCAACTGAATATATCTCAGATAGTTAGGATTTGACTGTATATTTTGAATATAACCTGTAGTGGGCCCCTTGGTAAACAGCTTACAGTTTTGTTGCAAGTTTTAGCCAAGAGAAAATTTATTTGTTGACTAGTCATGCCCTTTATTGGCCACATGATGAGCAGCCAAGATATTAAGACACAGTGCACCTTGCAGAATTCAAGAATGTCTCAGTGTCTTGGGAACTAGGAAGCTGAAATGCAGTGGTATGCAGAAGGCTGGCTCAGTAGGAACCTTGGGAGTGTCCTCCAGATAGATGTTTGTGCAGGTTGTGTTTGATTCCAGTTGGCCATGAAAAGCTGGTTGCTCTAAAGAATGAGAATATACTTGGTTTTGCATTTACTAGAACTATCTGGGGAACAAATCTTGGGGTGGAAGAAAGAAGGGAGGGAGGGAAAGCTGTGCTTCAATACCTAGGGCTTCTTTCCTGGAATGGATCTGAGAATCTGGGATTGGGTGGCTAATATCTCATCTCTAGAAGGGAGAAAGAACTGGGTGGTGATGGCTTTGTATTTTCTATTGGAGTTCACTAGAGAATAGGTGAATGGAATGGGCTGCTATGATCCAGACATTAGGGAGGACAGGTTTGTGATACATTAGAAAACTTGAATGAGCCCTTCTATGATTCTCTCTTCCCTCTTTCTGCTTCCCGTTCTTAATCACCATCCGCAGGTTGTGGAATTAGCAAATCTATTATGTGAGCAATAGCAAACTTACAGGAGCCCTTGGCTCCATCTATCTCCCTGTTTGTGTCAGTTCCTTCTGGATGCTTTTAGTCTGTGGTCTTCATTCACTCTTTTTATGGGGAAGTAAAAGGAGTGGGACAGATTATGAGAACAGCTGGGTCCTCCCAGTTGCTGGGGTGGTTATTTTAAGCTTTGTTTAATGTGTCCAGAGACCCAGATGGCATTTTTAACTAAGCTGCTTTATTAAATCTTGTGATAAAGCATAGTGATGTTTATTGAAAAGGCAGACACGCATCAGCAACATTATGCGTGAAACTTGCTCTAAGAATTTTCTATAAAACATCTGTTCTCTTTGAGCCTTTTGTGAACTCTGGAAGTTTGCTAGTTTCTATACAGACTTGCGGACAAGAAGTTGGAACCCACTTTTGGAGATGTCCAAGCATAGGTATTGGAATCATTAATCCTAACCCTCTCAGTTTTAAGGCCCCGGATACCCTTCTGTTAGACAACAGTAACATGAGCAAGCACTGTAATAACCTTTAAACAAGATGATTTGGAAATAATGGACAAGAAAAATTAGTATAAATTGTTTGGGGATTTTAAAATTAAAGATAAAAAGCTAGGGCTTCAATGAGCTGTGCCAGCCTATAGCCTTAAGAGTCAATTTGCAAACACTCAAGATTTGGCCAATATGCCTCTACTATTTCTACTTAACACAGTCAAAGGGAAATTTTTAGATTCTTTCATCTGATTTGACTCTCTTAGTTACGAATAAGAGGATATCTAGAATATATATGTGACTTGTTAAAATGAAAATCCACCTTCTCGGAGTCTTCAAATATCTTTCATATCTTACATTTTTTAGTCACATCAACTTTTGAAGTCATGTCCGTAGTTGTATGAAAAGAAAAATTTCAGGAACATTCAACCTCAAAAGTTCTTTTTCTTAGTCTGAAGTCGTAGAAGCATTTGACTTTTACTTTCTCTTTTTAAGTTTGTACTAGTAGGTATTTTGTATAAATATAATATTTAATTATTGCCTTTGTATTCTTTTTCTCTAGTAAACATCCTGGTTTTTAGCTATCAATATGTAGTTTTACATTTAGGGATTTCTAATGGAAAGAGAAAGGAATCTGAAATCAGAGGACGAGAGTTTATTCTACTTGACCAAACACATACACAATACTGGAAGGAGAGTTTTACAACAAATATTTAATATCTATGACATGTAAAACGTTTTCTGAAATCAAGAAAATTCAAACAATTCAATACAAATATCATCAATAATAAGACATGAACAGGTGGCCAACTTTATTAATAACCAGAGAAATATAAATTAAAACAATCCATCAACTTGTAAAAAAGATGAAATTACCCAGAGTTGGTGTAGGTGATGGAAAATTGTCATGTTTGTATACTGTTCATAGAAGTTAAATTGACATAACTTTTTGGTCAGGCAATTTGGAAGTATATATCTAAATTAATAGAGTAGTTTTCTAATAACCTGGGAATCTCTTAATCTAAGAATCTTTGCTGTAGATTTTTCTAGAACAAATGTACAAACATCTGTGTACAAGGGTACTCACTGCAGCATTTTGCTAAGGAAAAACTCAGAAAAAATCTATATGTTCAACAGAGAACAGGTACATAATTTATGACACAACTGCACAATATACACCACTAAAATAAAGGATATAAATTTATATGTAGTATGAAAAAGATGTGAATGATAGCTTGTTGGTGAAAAACAGCAATGACTGGAATATTGTGTGTAACGTAATTCTGCTTTTCTGTATATAATGTAGGCATAGAAAATAGGATTGAAAGGACATACTCTAGTCAACAGTGTATATAGCTTGGGTGGAGGGGGTGTAGATATTCCCACGTTTTTAAAGATAGCGGTGTAGATATTTCCAATTTTATACAGGTAGCGGTGTAGATATTTCCATGTTTACACAGATGGCGGTGTAGATATTTCCATGTTTATTGAGGTAGCGGTGTAGACATTTCCATGTTTATACAGATAGTAGTGTAGATATTTCCATGTTTATAGAGATAGCGGTGTGGATATTTCCATATTTATACATATAGCGGTGTAGATATTCCATGTTTATAGTGATAGCAGTGTAGATATTTCCATGTTTATACGGATAGCGGTGTAGATATTTCCATGTTTATACGGATAGCGGTGTTGATATTTTCATGTTTATACAGATAGCGGTGTAGGTATTTCCATGCTAATACAGATAGCGGTGTAGATATTTCCATTTTTATACAGAGGGCTGTGTAGATATTTCCATGTTTATACAGATGGCAGTGTGGATATTTCCATGTTTATGCAGATGGTGGTGTTGATATTTCCGTGTTTACACAGATAGCGGTGTAGATATTTCCATCTTTGTACAGATTGCGGTGTAGGTATTTCCATCTTTACACAGATAGTGGTGTAGATATTTCCGAGCTTACAAAGATAGCTGTGTAGATATTTCCATGTTTACACAGATAGCGTTGTAGATATTTCCATGTTTACACAGATAGCGTTGTAGATATTTCCATGTTTATACAGATAGCGGTGTAGGTATTTCCATGTTTATACAGATAGCGGTGTAGATATTTCCATGTTTATAGAGATAGCAATGTAGATATTTCCATGTTTGTACAGATGGCGGTGATGATGTTTCCATCTATACACAGATTGCCGTGTAGGTATTTCCATGTGTATACAGATGGCATTGTAGATATTTCCATGTTTATACAGATGGTGGTGTAGATATTTCCATGTTTACACAGATGACTGTATAGGTATTTCCATGTTTATACAGATGGCGTTGTACATATTTCCATGTTTATAGAGATAGCGGTGTAGATATTTCCATGTTTCTACAGAAAGCGGTGTAAATATTTCCATGTTTATACAGATAGCGTTGCAGATATTTCCATGTATATAGAGATGGCGGTGTATATATTTCCATGTTTATACAGATAGAGGTGTAGATATTTCCATGTTTATACAGACCACGGTGTAGATATTTCCATGTTTATATATATAGCGGTGCAGATATTTCCATGTTTGTACAGATGGCGGTGTCGATATTTCCATCTATACACAGATGACCGTGTAGATATTTCCATGTTTATACAGATGGCAGCGCAGATATTTCTATGGATATGTAGATGGCGGTGTAGATATTTCCATGTATATACAGATAGCGGTGTAGTTATTTCCATGTTTATATAGAGAGCAGTGTATATATTTCCATGTATGTACACATGGCTGTGTAGATATTTCCCTGTTTATAGAGATGGCGCTGTAGATATTTCCATGTTTATACAGATAACTTTGTAAGTATTTCCATGTTTATACAGATGGCGGTGTAGATATTTCGATGTTTATAGAGATAGCAGTGGAGATATTTCCATGTTTATACAGATAGCGGTGTAGATATTTCCATGTTTATACTGATCACAGTGTAGATATTTCCATGTTTAAACAGATGGCGGTGTAGATATTTCCTTGTTTATACTAATAGCGGTGTAGTTATTTTCATGTTTATACAGATAGCGGTGTAGATATTTCCAGGTATATACAGATGGCTGCGTAGATATTTCCATGTTTATACAGATGGCTGTGTAGATATTTCCATGTTTATACAGATGACTTTGCAGGTATTTCCATGTTTATAGAGATAGCGGTGTAGATGTTTCCATGTTCATAGAGATAGCGGTGTTGATTATCCCATGTTCATAGAGATAGCGGTGTGGATATTTCCATGTTTATACAGATAGGGTTGTAGATATTTCCATGTTTATAGAGATGGCAGTGTAGATATTTCCATGTTTATACAGATCACGGTGTAGATATTTCGTTGTTTATCCACACAGCGGTGTACATATTTCCATGTTTATACAAATGGCGGTATAGATATTTCCATGTTTATAGAGTTGGCGGTGTAGATATTTCCATGTTTATAGAGATAGCAGTGCAGATATTTCCATGTTTATACAGATGGCGGTGTAGATATTTCCATGTTTATACAGATAACGGTGTAGATATTTCCATGTTTATACAGATAGCCATGTAAATATTATCATGTTTATACAGATCACGGTGTAGATATTTCCATGTTTATAGAGATAGCGGTGTAGATATTTCCATGTTTCTACAGAAAGCGGTGTAGATATTTCCATGTTTATACAGACCGCGGTGTAAATATTTCCATGTTTATACAGATAGCATTGCAGATATTTCCATGTTTGTACAGATGGCGGTGTTGATATTTCCATCTATACACAGATGGCCGTGTAGATATTTCCATGTTTATACAGATGGTGGCGTAGATATTTCTATGGATATGTAGATTGCGGTGTAAATATTTCCATGTTTATACAGAAAGTGGTGTAGTTATTTCCATGTTTATATAGATAGCGGTGTAGATATTTCCATGTATATACACATGGCTTTGTAGATATTTCCATGTTTATACAGATGGCGGTGTAGATATTTCCATGTTTATACAGATAACTTTGTAAGTATTTCCATGTTTATACAGATGGCGGTGTAGACATTTCAATGTTTAGAGAGATAGCAGTGGAGATATTTCCATTTTTATACAGATAGCGGTGTAGATATTTCCATGTTTATACTGATCGCGGTGTAGATATTTCCATGTTTATAGAGATGGCGGTGTAGATATTTCCATGTTCATAGAGATAGCGGTGATGATTTTTCCATGTTTATAGAGATAGCGGTGTGGATATTTCCATGTTTATACAGATAGGTGTGTAGATATTTCCATGTTTATAGGGATGGCGGTGTAGATATTTACATGTTTATACAGATGACGGTGCAGATGTTTCCATGTTTATACATATCATGGTGTAGATATTTCCATGTTTATACAGATCGCGGTGTTGATATTACCATGTTTATAGGGATAGCGGTGCAAATATTTCCACATTTATACAGACAGCGGTGTAGTTATTAGCATGTTTATACAGATAGCAGTGTAGATATTTCCATGTATAAACAGATGTCTGTGTATATATTTCCATGTTTAAACAGATGGCTGTGTAGATATTTCCTTGTTTATATAAATAGCGGTGTAGTTATTTCCATGTTTGTACAGATAGCGGTGTAGATATTTCCATGTATATACAGATGGCTGTGTAGATATTTCCATGTTTATACAGATGGCTGTGTAGGTATTTCCATGTTTATACAGATGACTTTGTAGGTATTTCTATGATTATACAGATGGCGGTGTAGATATTTCCATGTTTATAGAGATAGCTGTGTAGATATTTCCATGTTTATACAGATAGCGTTGTAGATATTTCCATGTTTATACAGATCGCGGTGTAGATATTTCCATGTTTATACAGATTGCAGTGTAGCTATTTCCATGTTTATACAGATCGCAGTGTAGGTATTTCCATGTTTATACAGATAGCGGTGTAGTTATTTCCATGTTTATACAGATACCACTGAAGATATTTCCATGTTTATACAGATGGCGGTGTAGATATTTCCATGTTTATAGAGATGGCCGTGTAGATATTTCCATGTTTATAGAGATAGCAGTGTAGATATATCCATGTTCATAGAGATAGCAGTGAGGATATTTCCATGTTTATACAGATAGCAGTGTAGACATTTCCATTTTATAGAGATAGCGGTTTAGATATTTCATATTTATACAGATAGCGGTATAGATATTTCCATGTTTATACAGATTGCGGTGTAGATATTTCCATGTTTATACACATGACTGTATAGGTATTTCCATGTTTATACAGATGGCTTTGTAGATATTTCCATGTTTATAGAGATAGCGGTGCAGATATTTCCATGTTTATACAGATAGCGGTGTAAATATTTCCATGCTTATACAGATCGTGGTGTAGATATTTGCATGTTTATACAGATACAGGTGTAGGTATTTACATGTTTATACAGACCGCTGTGTAGGTATTTCCATGTATATAGAGATAGCGGTGTAGATATTTCAATGTTTGTACAGATGGCGGTGTTGATGTTTCCATCTATACACAGATTGCCGTGTAGGTATTTCCATGTGTATACAGATGGCATTGTAGATATTTCCATGTTTATACAGATGGTGGTGAAGATATTTCCATGTTTATACAGATGACTGTATAGCTATTTCCATGTTTTTACAGATGGCATTGTAGATATTTCCATGTTTATAGAGATAGAAGTGTAGATATTTCCATGTTTATACAGATGACGGTGTAGATATTTCCATGTTTATATAGGTGGCGGTGTAGATATTTCCATGTATATACGCATGGCTGTGTAGATATTTCCATGTTTATACAGATGGTGGTGTAGATATTTCGATGTTTATACAGATAGCAGTGGAGATATTTCCATGTTTATACAGATAGTGGAGTAGATATTTCCATGTTTATACTGATCGCGGTGTAGATATTTCCATGTTTATAGAGATGGCGGTGTAGATATTTCCATGTTCATACCGATGGCAGTGAAGATATTTCCATATTTATACAGATAGCGGTGTAGATATTTCCATGTTTATACAGATGGCGGTATAGGTACATCCAAATTTCTGAAGATGGCGGTGTAGATATTTTCATGTTTATAGAGATGGACGTGTAGATATTTCCATGTATATAGAGATAGCAGTGTAGATATTTTCATGTTTATAGAGAAAGTGGTGTAGGTATTTCCATGTTTATACAGATGGCAGTGTAGATATTTCCATGTTTATACAGATATCGGTGTAGATATTTCCATGTTTACAGAGATAGCGGTGTAGCTATTTCTATCTTTGCACAGATTGCGGTGTAGGTTTGCCAAACTTACAGAGATAGCGGTGTAGATATTTCCAAGTTTACACAGATAGCTGTGTAGATATTTCCATGTTTACAGAGATAGCATTGTAGATATTTCCATGTTTATATAGATTGCGGTGTAGTTATTTCCATGTTGATACAGACAGCGGTGTAGATATTTCCATGTTTATACAAGTAGCGGTGTACAAATTCCCATTTTTATACAGATCGCTTTTTAGACATTTCCATCTTTCTACAGATGTCAGTGTAGATATTTCCAAGTTTAAACAGATGGCAGTGTAGATATTTCCATGTTTATAGAGATAGCGGTGTAGATATTTCCATATTTATACAGATAACTGTGTAGATATTTCAATGTTTATACAGATAGCGGTGTAAATATTTCCATGTTTCTACAGATCATGGTGTAGATATTTCCATGTTTATAGAGATAGCGGTGTAGATATTTCCATGTTTATACAGATAGCGGCGTAGATATTTCCATGTTTATGCAGACCGCGGTGTAGATATTTCCATGTTTATACAGATAGCGGTGCAGATATTTCCATGTTTGTACAGATGGCGGTGTTGATATTTCCATCTCTACACAGATGACCGTGTAGATATTTACATGTTTATACAGATGGCAGCAAAGATATTTCTATGGATATGTAGATGGCAGTGTAGATATTTCCATGTTTATACAGATAGCAGTGTAGTTATTTCCATGTTTATATAGATAGCTGTTTAGATATTAACATGTATATACGCATGGCTGTGTAGATATTTCCATGTTTATACAGATGGCGTAGTAGATATTTCGATGTTTAGAGAGATAGCAGTGGAGATATTTCCATGTTTATACTGATCGCGGTGTAGATATTTCCATGTTTATAGAGATGGCGGTGTAGATATTTCCATGTTCATAGAGATAGTGGTGTTGATTTTTCCCTGTTTATAGAGATAGCTGTGTGGATATTTCCATGTTTATACAGATAGGGGTGTAGATATGTCCATGTTTATAGAGATGGCGGTGTAGATATTTCCATGTTTATATAGATCACGGTGTAGATATTTTCATGTTTATACAGATCGCGGTGTAGATATTTCCATGTTTATACAGATCATGGTGTAGATATTTCCATGTTTATACAGATCGCGGTGTTGATATTACCATGTTTATAGGGATAGCGGTGCAAATATTCCCACATTTATACAGATAGCGGTGTAGTTATTAGCATGTTTATACAGATAGCGGTGTAGATATTTCCGTGTATAAACAGAAGTCTGTGTATATATTTCCATGTTTAAACAGATGGCAGTGTAGATATGTCCTTGTTTATACAAATAGCGGTTTAGATATTTCCGTGTTTATACAGCTCGCGGTGTAGATATTTCCATCTTTATACAGATGGCAGTGTAGATATTTCCAAGGTTATACAGATAGCGGTGTAGATATTTCCATGTCTATAGAGATAGCGGTGTATTATTTCCATATTTATACAGATTGCGGTGTACATATTTCCATATTTATACAGATGGCGGTGTAGATATTTCCATGTTTATACAGATGGTATTGAAGATATTTCCATATTTATACAGATAGTGGTGTAGATATTTCCATGTTTATACAGATGGCGGTGTAGATACATCCATGTTTCTGAAGATGGCGGTGTAGATATTTTCATGTTTATAGAGATGGAGGTGTAGATATTTCCATGTATATAGAGATAGCAGTGTAGATATTTTCATGTTTATAGAGAAAGTGGTGTAGGTATTTCCATGTTTATACAGATGGCAGTGTAGATATTTCCATGTTTATACAGATATCATTGTAGATATTTCCATGTTTACAGAGATAGCGGTGTAGCTATTTCTATCTTTGCACAGATTGCGGTGTAGGTATTGCCAAACTTACAGAGATAGCAGTGTAGATATTTCCAAGGTTACACAGATAGATGTGTAGATATTTCCATGTTTACAGAGATAGCATTGTAGATATTTCCATGTTTTTACAGATTGCGGTGTAGTTATTTCCATGTTGATACAGATAGCAGTGTAGATATTTCCATGTTTATACAGATGTCTGTGTAGATATTTCTATGTTTATGCAGATGGCCGTGTAGATATTTCAATGTTTATAGAGATGGCGGTGTAGTTATTTCTATGTTTATAGAGATAGCGGTGTAAATATCACCATGTTTATAGAGATGGTGTTGTAAGTATTTTCATGTTTATAGAGATAGCGCTGTAGATATTTCCATGTTTATACAGATAACGGTGTTGGTATTTCCATGTTTATACAGATAGCGGTGTACATATTTCCATGTTTATACAGCTCGCGGTGTAGATATTTCCATTTCTATACAGATGGCAGTGTAGATATTTCCACGTTTATACATATAGCGGTGTAGATATTTCCTTGTCTATAGAGATAGCGGTGTAGTTATTTCCATCTTTTTACAGATTGCGGTGTAGATATTTCCATCCTTATACAGATGGCGTTGTAGATATTTCCATGTTTATACAGATGGCAGTGAAGATATTTCCATGTTTATAGAGATAGTGGTGTAGATATTTCCATGTTTATACAGATAGCGGTGTAGATACATCCATGTTTCTGAAGATGGCGGTGTAGATATTTTCATGTTTATAGAGATGGAGGTGTAGATATTTCCATGTATATAGAGATAGCAGTGTAGGTATTTTCATGTTTATAGAGAAAGCGGTGTAGGTATTTCCATGTTTATAGAGATAGCGGTGTAGATATTTCCATATTTATAGAGATAGCGGTATAGGTATTTCCATGTTTATACAGATTGCGGTGCAGTTATTTCCATGTTTCTACAGATGGCGGTGTAGATATTTCCTTGTTTATACAGACAGCGGTGTAGATATTTCCATGTTTATACAGGTAGCGGTGTAGATATTTCCATGTTTACACAGATAGCGGTGTAGATATTTCCATCTTTGCACAGATTGCCGTGTAGATATTTCCATGTTTACGCAGATAGCTGTGTAGATATTTCCAAGTTTACACAGATAGCTGTGTAGAGAATTCCATGTTTATACAGATAGCGGTGTTGGTATTTCCATGTTTATACAACTAGCGTTGTAGATATTTCCATGCTTATGCAGCTCGCGGTGTAGATATTTCCATCTTTATAGAGATGGAAGTGTACATATTTCCATGTTTATACAGATATCGGTTTAGATATTTCCAAGTTTATACAGATGGCGGGGTAGATATTTCAATGTTTATACAGATATCGGTTTAGATATTTCCATGTTTATACAGATAGCTGTGTTGTTATTTCCATGTTTATACAGATAGCAGAGTAGATTGTTCCATGTTTATGGAGATGGAGATGTAAATATTTTCATGTTTACAGGGATGGTGGTGTAGACATTTTCATGTTTATACAGATGACTGTGTAGATATTTCCATGTATATACAGATGGCGGAGTAGATATTTCCATGTTTATTCAGATTAAGGTGGAGATATTTCCTTGCTTATACAGATCGTGGTGTAGATATTTCTATGTTTATAAAGAGAGCCGTGTAGATATTTCCATGTTTATACAGGTAGAAGTGTACATATATCCATGTTTATACAGATCGTTGTGTAGATATTTCCATTTTCCTCAGATGGCAGTTTAGATATTTCCATTTTTATACAGATGACAGTGTAGATATTTCCATGTTTATACAGATAGTGGTGTAGATATTTCCATGTTCATGCAGATGGCGGTGTAGATATTTCCATGTTTATAGAGATGGCGCTGTAGATAATTCTATGTTTATAGAGATAGCGGTGTAGATATTTCCATGTTTACAGAGATGGCGGTGTAGATATTTCTTTGTTTATAGAGATAGCGGTGTAGGTATTTCCATGTGTATAGAGACTGTGGTGTAGGTATTTCCATGTTTATAGAGATAGTGGTGTAGATATTTCCATGTTTATTCAGATGGCGTAGAAGTTATTTCCATGTTTATACAAATGGCGGTGTAGATAGTTTCATGTTTATGGAGATGGCCGTGTAGATATTTTCACGTTTATAGAGATGGCGGTGTAGATATTTCCATGTTTATAGAGATAGCGGTGTAGATATTTCCATGTTTATACAGATGGCGGTGTAGATATTTCCATGCTTATACAGATGACAGTGTAGATATATCCATGTTTATACAGATAGCGGTGGAGATATTTCCATATTTATAAAGATAGCGTTGTAGATATTTCCATGTTTATACAGATAACGGTGTAGAAATATCCATGTTTATACAGATAACGGTGTAGGTATTTCCATGTTTATACAGATAGCGTTGTAGGTATTTCCATGTTTATACAGATAACGGTGTAGGTACTTCCATGTTTATACAGATAGCGGTGTAAATATTTCCATGTTTATACAGATCACGGTGTAGATATTTCCATGTTTACAGAGATATCGGTGTAGATATTTCCATATTTATACAGATAGCGGTTTAGATATTTGTATGTTTATTCAGATGGTGTTGTAGATATTTTCATGTTTATATAGATAGCTGAGTGGCTATGACCATGTTTATACAGATGGTAGTGTTGATATATCCATGTTTATACAGATAGTGGAGTAGATATTTCCATGTTTATAAAGATAGCGGTGAAGATATTTCCAAGTTTATAGAGATAGCGTTGGAGATATTTCCATGTTCATAGAGATAGCGATGGAGATATTTCCATGTTTGTACAGATAACGATGTAGATATTTCCATGTCTATGCAGATAGCGGTGTATATATTTCCGTGTTTATGCGGATAGCGGTGTAGATATTTCCATGTTTATAGAGATAGCCATGTAGATATTTCCATGTTTATACAGATAGCGGTGTAGACATTTCCATGTTTATAGGGATAGCGGTGTGGATATTTCCATATTTATACAGATAGCGGTGTAGATATTTCCATGTTTATACGGATAGCGGTGTATATATTTCCATGTTTATGCAGATAGCGGTGAAGTTATTTCTATGTTCATACAGGTGACTTTGTACATATTTCCATGTTTATACAGATGGCGGTGTAGATATTTCCATGTTCATAGAGATAGCGGTGTAGATATATCCATATTTATACAGATAGCTGTGTAGATATTTCCATGTTTATAGAAGTAGCGGTGTAGATATTTCCATATTTATACAGATAGCCGTGTAGATAATTCCATGTTAATTCAGATGGCGGTGTAGATATTTCCATATTTATACAGATAGCGGTGTGGCTATTTCCATGTTTATACAGATGGCAGTGTAGATGTTTCCATGTTTATACAGATAGCGGTGTAGGTATTTCCATGTATATACAGATGGCAGTGTAGATATTTCCATGTTTATAAAGATAGCAGTTTAGTTTTTTCCATGTTTCTACAGATGGCAGTGTAGGTATTTCCATGTTTATGCAGAAGGCGGTGTAGATATTTCCATGTTTTCAGAGATAGCCATGTAGATATTTCCATGTTTATACAGATAGCAGTGAAGTCATTTCCATGTTTATAGAGATAGTGTTAAAGTTATTTCCATATTCATACAGATAGCGGCGCAGATATTTCCATGTTTATACAGATAGTGGTGTAGATATTTCCATGTTTATACAGATTGCGGTGTAGATACTTCCATGTTTATACAGATCGTGGTGTGGATATTTCCATGTTTATACAGATAGCGGTGTAGATATTTCCATGTTTATACAGATAGTGGTGTAGATATTTCCATGTTTACAGACATAGAGGTGTAGATATTTCCATGTTTGCACAGATTGCGGTGTAGATAGTTCCATCCTCACACAGATTGCGGTGTTCATATTTCCATGTTTACACAGACAGCTGTGTAGATATTTCCATGTTTATACAGAGTGTGTTGAAGATATTTCCATTTTTATAGTGATTGCGGTGTAGATATTTCCATGTTTATAAAGATATCGGTGTAGATATTTCCATGTTCATACAGATAGCGGTGGAGATATTTCCATGTTTATACAGATAGCACTGTAGATATTTGCATGTTTATACAGATAGCGGTGTAGATATTTCCATGTTTATACAGATAGCGGTCTAGCTATTTCCATGTTTATTCAGATAGCGATGTAGATATTTCCATGTTTATAGAGATGGCTGTGTAGATATTTCCATGTTTATACAGATGGCAGTGTAGATATTTCCGTGTTTATACAGATAGTGGTGTGGATATTTCTAAGTTTATACAGATGACTCTGAAGCTGTTTCCATGTTTTTACAGATGACGGTGTAGATATTTCCATATTTATAGAAATAGCCATGTAGATATTTCCATGTTTATACAGATAGAAGTGTAGTCCTTTCCATGTTTATAGAAATAGCGGTGTAGATATTTCCATATTTATACAGATAGCGCTGTAGATATTTCCATGTTTATACAGATAGCGGTGTAGATGTTTCCATGTTTATACAGTTAGCGGTGTAGATATATCCATGTTTATACAGATCATGGTGTAGATATTTCCATGTTTATACAGACAGCGGTGTAGATATTTCCATGTTTATATAGATAGCGGAGTAGATATTTCCATATTTACAGAGATAAATGTGTAGATATATCCATATTTGCACAGATTGCGGTGTAGATATTTCCATCTTCACACAGATTGCGGTGTACATATTTCCATGTTTACACAGACAGCAGTGAAGATATTTCCATGTTTACACAGATAGTGTTGTAGATATTTCCATGTTTATAGAGATTGCGGTGTAGATATTTCCATGTTTATACAGATAGCGGTGTAGATATTTCCATGTTTATACAGATAGCGGTATAGACATTTCCATGTGTATACAGAGAGTGGAGGAGATATTTCCATGTTTATACAGATAGCGGTGGAGATATTTCCATGTTTCTAGAGATGGTGGTGTAGATATTTCCAAGTTTATGCAGGTAGCGGTGTAGATATTTCCATGTTTATAGAGATAGCGGTGTAGGTATGTCCATGTTTATACAGGTAGCGGTGTAGATATTTCCATGTTTACAGAGATATCGGTGTAAATATTTCCATATTTATAAAGATAGCGGTTTAGATATTTGTATGTTTATTCAGATGTTTGTGTAGGTATTTTCACGTTTATACAGATAGCGGTGTGGCCATTACCATGTTTATACAGATGGCAGTTTAGATATATCCATGTTTATACAGATAGTGGAGTAGATATTTCCATGTTTATAAAGATAGCGGTGAAGATATTTCCAAGTTTATAGAGATAGCGGTGGAGATATTTCCATGTTCATAGAGATATTGATGGAGATATTTCCATGTTTGTACAGATAACGATGTAGATATTTCCATGACTATGCAGATAGCGGTTTAGTTATTTCCGTGTTTATGCAGATAGCGGTGTAGATATTTCCATGTTTATAGAGATAGCCATGTAGATGTTTCCATGTTTATACAGATAGCGGTGTAGGCATTTCCATGTTTATAGGGATAGTGGTGTGGATATTTCCATATTTATACAGATAGCGGTGTAGATATTTCCATGTTTATACGCATAGCGGTGTAGATATTTCCATGTTTATACAGACAGCGGTGTAGTTATTTCCATGTTTATACAGATGACTGTGTACATATTTCCATGTTTATACAGATAGCGGTGTAGATATTTCCATGTTTATACAGAGAGCGGTGGGGATATTTCCATGTTTATACAGAGAGCGGTGGAGATATTTCCATGTTTATAGAGATGGTGGTTTAGATATTTCCAAGTTTATGCAGATAGCGGTGTAGATATTTCCATGTTTATATAGATTGCGGTGTAGATATTTCCATGTTTATGCAGATAGCTGTGGAGATACTTCAATGTTTATACAGATAGCGCTGTAGATATGTGCATGTTTATGCAGTTAGCGGTGTAGCTAATTCCATGTTTATACAGGTAGCGGTTTAGCTATTTCCATGTTTATACACATAGCGATGTAGATATTTCCATGTTTATAGAGATGGCTGTGTAGATATTTCCATGTTTATACAGATGGCAGTGTAGATATTTCCATATTTATAGAAATAGCCATGTAGATATTTCCATGTTTAAACAGATAGCGGTGTAGACATTTCCATGTTTATAGAGATAGTGGTGTAGATATTTCCACATTTATGCAGATAGCGGTATAAATATTTCCATATTTATACAGATAGCGGTGTAGATGATTCCATGTTTATACAAATAGCGGTGTAGCAATTTCCATGTTTACAGAGATAGAGTTGTAGTTATTTCCATATATGCACAGATTGCCGTGTAGATATTTCCACCTTCACACAGATAACGGTGTACATATTTGCATGTTTACACAGACAGCTGAGTAGATATTTCCAAGTTTACACTGATAGTTTTGTAGATATTTAAATGTTTATACAGATTACGGTGTAGATATTTCCACGTTTATAGAGATGGCGGTGTAGATACTTCCTTTTTTATGTAGACGGCAGTGTAGATTTTTCCATGTTTATAGAGATGGCGGTGTATACATTTCCATGTTTATAGAGATAGCGGTGTAGATATTTCCTTGTTTACCGAGATAGCGGTGTAGGTATTTCCATGTTTATAGAGATAGCGGAGTAGATATTTTCATGTTTATACAGATAGCGTTGTAGACATTTCCAAGTTTATACAGATAGCAGTGTTGGTATTTCCAAGTTTATATATATAGCGGTGTAGATATTTCCATGTTTACACAGCTCGCGGTGTAGATATTCACATCTTTATACAGATGGCAGTGTAGATAATTCCATGTTTATACAGATGGTGGTGTACATAGTTCCATGTTTATGGAAATGGCAGTGTAGATATTTCCATGTTTATAGAGATGGTGGTGCAGGTATCTCCATGTTTATAGAGATAACGGTGTAGATATTTCCACGATTATACGGATGGTTGTGTAGATATTTCCATGTGTATACAGATGGCAGTGTAGGTATTTCCATGTTTATACAGGTGGCAGTGTAGATATTTCCATGTTTATAAAGATAGCGGTGTAGACATATCCATGTTTATAGAGATCGCGGTGTAGCTATTTCCATGTTCATAAAGATAGCGTTGTAAATCTGTATACGGCGAAGATATTTCCATGTTTTTAGTGATAGCCATGTAGATATTTCCATGTATATACAGGTAGCGGTGTTGACATTTCCGTGTTTATAGAGATAGCGTTGTAGATATTTCCATATTTACACAGATAGCGGAGTAGACATTTCCATGTTTATACAGATAGCAGTGTAGATTTTTCCATGTTTATACAGATGGCGGTATAGATATATCCATGTTTATACAGACTGTGGTGTAGATATTTCTATGTTTATACAGATAGCGGTGTAGATATTTCCATGTTTATACAGATATTGGTGTAGATATTTCCATGTTTACAGAGACAGAGGTGTAGATATTTCCATCTTCACACATATTGCGGTGTACATATTTCCGTGTTTACACAGAGAGCTGTGTAGGTATTTCCATGTTTACAAAGATAGTGTTGTAGATATTTACATGTTTATAGAGATTTCAGTGTAGATATTTCCAGGTTTATATATATAGCGGTGTAGATATTTCCATGTTTATAGAGATAGCGGTGGAGATATTTCCATGTTTATATAGATAGCGCTGTAGATATTTGCATGTTTATGCAGATAGCGGTGTAGATATTTCCATGTTATACAGATAGCGGTGTAGATATTTCCATGTTTATAGAGATAGCGGTGGAGATATTTCCATATTTATACAGATAGCAATGTAGATATTTGAATGTTTATACAGATAGTGGTGCAGGTATTTCCATGTTTATAGAGATAGCGGTGTAGATATTTCCATGTTTATACAGATGGCTGTGTAGATATTTCCATATGTATACAGGTGGCAGTGTAGGTATTTCCATGTTTATACAGATGGTTGTGTAGATATTCCCATGTTTATACAGATGAGTGTGTGGATATTTCCATGTTTTTTACAGATGGCGGTGAGAATATTTCCATGTTATGCAGATAGTGGTGTGGATATTTCCATGTTTATACAGATAGCGATGTAGATATTTCCATGTTTATAGAGATGGCTGTGTAGTTATTTCCATGTTTATACAGATTGCAGTGTAGATATTTCCATGTTTATACAGATAGTGGGGTAGATATTTCCATGTTTATACAGATGACTGTGTAGGTATTTCCATGTTTATACATATGGCGGTGTAGATATTTCCATGTTTAGAGAGATAGCCATGAAGATACTTCCATGTTTATACAGACAGCGGTGTAGACATTTCCATGTTTATAGAGATAGCGGTGTAGATATTGCCATAGTTATACAGATAGCGGTGTATATATTTCCATGTTTATACAGATAGCGGTGTAGATATTTCCATGTTTATACAGATAGCGGTGTAGATATTTCCATATTTACAGAGATAGAGGTGTAGATATTTCCATATTTGCACAGATTGCAGTGTACATATTTCCACGTTTATGCAGATAGCGGTGTAGATATTTCCATGTTTATACAGATAGCGGTGTAGATATTTCCATGTTTATACAGATAGCGGTGTAGATATTTCCATGTTTATACAGATAGCGGTGTAGATAATTCCATGTTTATACAGATAGCGGTGGAGATATTTTCAAGTATATACAGATAGCGGAAGACATATTTTCATGTTTATAGAGATGGCAGTGTAGATATTTCCAAGTTTATACAGATAGCGGTGTCGATATTTCCGTGTTTATACAGATAGCGGTGCAGGTATTTCCATGTTTGTAGAGACAGCGGTGTAGATATTTCCATGTTTTTATAGATGGGGGTGTAGATATTTCCATGTTTATACAGATGACTGTGTAGATATTTCCATGTTTTTTGCAGATAGCGGTGTAGATATTTCCATGTTTATACAGATAGCGGTGTAGATATATCCATGTTTATACAGATTGCGGTGTAGATATTTCCATGTTTATAAAGATAGCGCTGTAGATATTTTCTTGTTTATACAGATAGCGTTGTAGAAATTTCCATGTTTATACAGATAGCGGTGTAGATATTTCCATGTTTATAGAGATAGCGAAAGAGATATTTCCATGTTTTCACAGATATCAATGTAGATATTTGAATGTTTATACAGATAGCAGTCTAGATATTTCCATGTTTATACAGATAGCGGTGGACATATTTTCAAGTTTATACAGATAGCGGTGGACATATTTTCATGTTTATAGAGATGGCACTGTAGTTATTTCCAAGTTTATACAGATAGCGGTGTCGATATTTCCGTGTTTATACAGATAGCGGTGCAGGTATTTCCATGTTTGTAGAGACAGCGGTGTAGATATTTCCATGTTTTTACATATGGGTTGTAGATATTTCCATGTTTATACAGATGACTGTGTAGATATTTCCATGTTTTTTACAGATGGCGGTGTAAATATTTCCATGTTACGCAGATAGCGGTGTGGATATTTCCATGTTTATACAGATAGCGATGTAGATATTTCCATGTATATAAAGATAGAGGTGTAGATATTTCCATATTTGCACAGATTGCGGTGTACATATTTCCACGTTTATACAGATAGTCGTGTAGTTATTTCCATGTTTATACAGATAGCGGTGTAGATATATCCATGTTAATACAGATTGCGGTGTAGATATTTCCATGTTTATAAAGATAGCGGTGTAGATATTTCTATGTTTACACCGATTGCGGTGGAAATATTTCCATGTTTATACAGATAGCAATGTAAATATTTCCATGTTTATACAGATAGCGGAGTAGATATATCCATGTTTATACAGATGGCAGTGTAGACATTTCCTTGTTTATACAGATAGCGGTGTAGATATTTCCATGTCTGTACAGATAGCGGTGGAGATATTTCCAGGATTAGACAGATAGCGGTGGAGATATTTCAATGTTTATACAGATGACTGTGTAGATATTTCCATGTGTATACAGATGGCAGTGTAGATATTTCCATGTTTATACAGATGGCAGTGTAGATATTTCCATGTTTATACAGATTGCGGTGTGGCTATTTTCATGTTTATAGAAATAGCGGTGTAGGTATTTCCATGTTTCTAGAGATGGCTGTGTAGATATTTCCATGTTTACACAGATGCCTGTGTAGGTATTTCCAAGTATATCCAGAAGGCAGTGTTGATATTTCAATGTTTATAGAGATAGCGGTTTAGTTATTTCCATGTTTATACAGATGGCAGTGTAGATATTTCCATGTTTATACAGAGGGCGGTGAAGGTATTTCCATGTTTTTAGGGATTCCAATGTAGATATTTCCATGTTTATACAGATAGCGGTGTTGACATTTCCATGTTTATAGAGATAGCGGTGTAGATATTTCCATATTTATACAGATAGCGGAGTAGATATTTCCATGTTTATAAAGATAGCAGTGGAGATATTAACATGTTTATACAGATAGCGGTGTAGATATATCCATGTTTATACGGATTGTGGTGTAGATATTTCCATATTCACACAGATTGCGGTGTACATATTTCCATGTTTACACAGACAGCTGTGAAGATATTTCCATGTTTTCAGAGACAGAGGTGTAGATATTTCCATATTCACACAGATTGCGGTGTACATACTTCCATATTTACACCGACAACTGTGAAGATAATCCCATGTTTACACAGATACTGTTGTAGATGTTTCCGTGTTTATAGAGATTGCAGTGTAGATATTTCCATGTTTATAAAGATAGCGGTGTAGATATTTCCATGTTTATGCAGATAGCGGTGGAGATATTTCCATGTTTATATAGATAGCGCTGTAGATATATGCTTCCTTATACAGATAGCGGTGTAGATATTTCCATGGTTATACAGATAGCGGTGTAGATATTTCCATGTTTATAGAGATAGCGGAGGAGATATTTCCATGTTTTTACAGATAGCAATGTAGATATTTTAATGTTTATACAGATAGCGCTCTAGATATTTCCATGTTTATACAGATAACGGTGTAGATATTTCCATTTTTACACACATAGCGGTCTTGTTATTTCCAAGTTTATACAGATGACTGTGTACATATTTCCATGTTTATACAGATGGCGGTGTAGATATTTCCATGTTTATAGAGATAGAGGTCTAGATATTTCCATCTTTATACAGATAGCGGTGTAGATATTTCCATGTTTATACAGATAGCGGTGTAGATATTTCCATGTTTATACAGATAGCGGTGGACATATTTTCAAGTTTATACAGATAGTGGTGGACATATTTACATGTTTATAGAGATGGCGGTGTAGATATTTCCAAGTTTATAGAGATAGCGGTGTAGATATTTCTGTGTTTATTCAGATAGCGGTGTAGATATTTCCATGTTTATGCCGATAGCGGTAAAGCTTTTACATGTTTACAGAGATATCGGTGTAGATATTTCCATATTTATACAGATGACTGTGTAGACTTTTCCATGTGTATTCAGATGGCAGTGTAGATATTTCCATGTTTATACAGATGGAGTTGTAGATATTTCCATGTTTATACAGATGACTGTGTAGATATTTCCATATTTTTACAGATGGCGGTATAGATATTTTCATGTTTATACAGACATCGGTGTCACTATTTCCATGTTTATAGGGATAGCGGTGTAGATATTTCCATGTTTATAGAGATGGCTGTGATGATATTTCCATGTTTATACAGATGGCAGTGTAGATATTTCCATGTTTATACAGATAGTGGTGTAGATACTTCCATGTTTATACAGATGAATGTGAAGGTATTTCCATGTATATACAGAAGGCAGTGTAGATATTTCCAAGTTCATACAGATAGCCATGTAGATATTTCCATGTTGATACAGATAGCCGTGTAGACATTTCCATGTTTATAGAGATAGCGGTGTGGATATTTCCATATTTATTCAGATAGCCGTGTAGATATCTCCATGTTCATATAGGAAGAGTTGTAGATATCTCCATGTTTATACAGATCAAGGTGTAGATATTTCCATCTTTCTACAGATGGCAGTGTAGATATTTCTACGTTTATACAGATGGCGGTGTAGATATTTCCATTTTTACACAGATTGCGGTGTAGATATTTCCAAGTTTATGCAGATGGCGGTGTAGATATTTCCATGATTACTGAGATTGCGTTGTAGATATTTCTATGTTTATAGAGATAGTGTTGTAGATAATTCCATGTTTATAGAGATGGCCGAGTAGGTATTTCCATGTTTATAGAGATAGTGGGGTAGATATTTCCATGTTTACAGTCAGCGCTGTGGATATTTCCATGTTTATACAGATAGTGGTGTTGGTATTTCCATGTTTATACACATGGCTGTGTAGATATTTCCATGTTTATACAGCTCGCGGTGTAGATATTTCCATCTTTATACAGATGGCAGAGTAGTTATTTCCATGTTTCTACAGATGGCGGTGTAGATATTTCCATGATTATAGAGATGGTGTTGTAGATATTTCCATGTCTATAGAGATTGTGTTGTAGATATTTCCATGTATATACAGATGACTGTGTAGATATTTCCATGTTTCTACAGACGGCGGTGTAGATATTTCCATGATTATAGAGATAGCAGTGTAGATATTTCCATGTTTATACAGATAGCGGTGCAGATATTTCCATGTTTATAGAGATAGCGTTGTATATATTTCCATCTTTGCACAGATTGTGGTGCCGATGTTTCCATGTTTACACAGATAACGGTGTAGATATTTCCATGTTTACACAGATAGCATTGTAGACATTTCCATGTTTAAACAGATAGCGGTGTAGATAATTCCTTGTTTATAGATATAGCTGTGTAGATGTTTCAATGTTTATACAGATAGCGGTGGAGTTATTTCCTTGTTTATACTGATAGCGGTGTAGATATTTCCATGCTTATAGAGATATCGGTGTAGATATTTCCATGTTTATAGTGTTAGCGGTGTAGATATTTCCATGTTTATTCAGATGGTGGTGTAGATATTTCCACGTTTTTACGGATGGTGGTGTACATATTTCCATGTTCATACAGATAGCAGTGTAGATATTTCTATGTTTATACAGATAGCGGTGTACATATTTCCATGTTTCTACAGATGGCGGTGTTCATATTTCCATCTCTACGCAGATTGCCGTGTAGATATTTCAATCTTTATACAGATGGCGTTGTAGATATTTCCATGGATAGGCAGATGGCGGTGTGGATATTTCCATGTTGATAGAGATAGCGGTGTAGGTATTTCCATGTTTATAGACATAGCAGTGTAGATATTTCCGTGTTTATATAGATGGCGTTGTAGATATTTCCATGTTTATACCGATAGAGGTGTTGGTATTTCCACGTTTATACAGATAGCGATGTAGATATTTCCATGTTTATACAGTTCGAGTTGCAGATATTTATATCTTTATACACATGGCATTGTAGATATTTCCTTATTCACACAGATGGCGGTGCAGATGTTTCCATGTTTATAGAGATGGCAGAGTAGATAGTTCCATGTTTATGGAGATGGCAGTGCAGACATTTTCATGTTTATAGAGATGGTGGTGTAGATATTTCCATGTTTGTTGAGATTACAGTGAAGATATTTACATGTTTATACAGATGGCGGTGTAGATATTTCCATGTGTATACAGATGGCATTGTAGATATTTCCATGTTTATACAGATGACTGTATAGGTATTTCCATGTTTATAAAGATTACTATATACTTATTTCCATGTTTTTACAGATGGCCATGCAGATATTTCCATGTATATAGAGATAGCGGTGTAGATATTTCCATGTTTGTATAGATGGCGGTGTTGATATTTCCATGTATACACAGATGGCCGTGTAGATATTTCCATGTTTATACAGATGGCGGCGTAGATATTTCCATGGATATGCAGATGGCGGTGTAGATATTTCCATGTTTATACAGATAGCGGTGTAGATATTTCCATGTTTACACAGATGGTGGTGTAGATATTTCCGTGTTTATACACATGGCGGAGTAGATACTTCCATCTTTATTGAGATGGCAGTGTAGATATTTTCATGTTTATAGAGATAGCGGTGTAGATATTTCCATCTATCTACAGATGGCAGTGTTGATATTTCCATGTTTATACTGATGGCGGTGTAGATATTTCCATATTTATACAGATGACTGTGTAGATAATTCCATGTGTGCACAGATGGTATTGTAGATATTTCCATGTTTATACAGATGGTGGTGTAGATATTTCCATGTTTATACACATACCGGTGTAGATATTTCCATGTTTATACAGACCGCAGTGTAGATATTTCCATGTTTATAGAGATAGCAGTGTAGATAATTCCATGTTTGTACAGATGGCGGTGTTGATGTTTCCATCTATACACAGATTGCCGTGTAGGTAATTCCATGTGTATACAAATGGCATTGTAGATATTTCCATGTTTATACAGATAGTGGTGTAGATATTTCCATGTTTACACAGATTACTTTATAGGTATTTCCATGTTTATACAGATGGCGGTGTAGGTATTTCCATGTTTATAGAGATAGCGGTGTAGATATTTCCATGTTTATACGGATAACGGTGTAGAAATTTCCATGTTTATACAGATATCGGTGTAAATATTTCCATGTTTATACAGATCACGGTGTAGTTATTTCCATGTTTATAGAGATAGCGGTGTAGGTATTTCCATGTTTATACATACAGCGGTGCAGATATTTCCATGTTTACACAGATGCCTATGCAGATATTTCCATATTTATACAGAGGGCTGTGTAGATATTTCTATGTTTATTCAGATGACAGTGTAGATATTTCCATGTTACTACACATGACTCTGTAGGTATTTCCATCTTTATACAGATGGCTTTGTAGATATTTCCATGTTTATAGAGATAGCGGTGCAGATATTACCATGTTTATACACACCGCAGTGTAGATAATTCCATGTTTATAGAGATAGCAGTGTAGATATTTCCATGTTTATACAGATCGCGGTGTAGATATTTCCATGTTTATACAGATAGCGGTGTAGATATTTCCATATTTTTACAGATATCGGTGTAGGTATTTCCATGTTTACACAGATTGCGGTGTAGATATTTCCATGTTTATAGAGATAGCGGTGTAGGTATTTCCATGTTTATAGACATTGCGGTGTAGATATATCCATGTTTATATAGATGGCGTTGTAGATATTTCCATGTTTATACCGATAACTCTGTTGGTATTTCCGCGTTTATACAGATAGCGATGTAGATATTTCCATGTTTATACAGCTCGCGTTGCTGATATTTATATCTTTATACAGATGGCATTGTAGATATTTCCTTAATCACACAGTTGGCGGTGTAGATGTTTCCATGTTTATACAGATGGCGGAGTAGTTAGTTCCATGTTTATGGAGATGGCAGTGTAGATATTTTCATGTTTATAGAGATGGCGGTGTAGATATTTCCATGTTTATAGAGATAGCAGTGTAGATATTTACACGTTTATACAGATGGCTGTGTAGATAATTCCATGTGTATACAGATGGCATTGTAGATATTTCCATGTTTATACAGATGACTGTGTAGATATTTCCATGTTTTTACAGATGGCAGTGTAGATATTTCAATGTTTATAGAGATGGTGCTGTAGATATTTCCATGTTTATACAGATAACGGTGGAGATATTTCCATGTTTATACAGACAGCAGTGGAGATATTTCCATGTTTATACACATAGCGGTGTACATATTTCCATGTTCATACAGACAGAGATATAGGTATTTCCATGTTTATACTGATAGCCGTGCAGATATTTCCATGTTTATACAGATGCCTATGCAGATATCTCCATATTTATACAGAGGGCTGTGTAGATTTTTCTATGCTTATACAGATGGCAGTGTAGATATTTCCATGTTCCTACACATGACTGTGTAGGTACTTCCATGTTTATACAGATGGCTTTGTAGATATTTCCATGTTTATAGAGATAGCGGTGCAGATAATTCCATGTTTATACAGATAGCGTTGTAGATATTTCCATGTTTATACAGATGCCTATGCAGATATCTCCATATTTATACAGAGGGCTGTGTAGATTTTTCTATGTTTATACAGATGGCTTTGTAGATATTTCCATGTCTAGAGAGATAGCGGTGCAGATATTTCCATGTTTATACAGATAGCGTTGAATATATTTCCATGTTTATACAGATCGTGGTGTAGATATTTCCGTGTTTATACAGATACCGGTGTAGATATTTCCATGTTTGTACTGACCGCAGTGTAGATATTTCCATGTTTATAGAGATAGCATTGTAGATATTTCCAAGTTTGTAGAGATGGCGGAGTTGATATTTCCATCTATACACAGATTGTCGTGTAGGTATTTCCATGTGTATACAGACGGCATTGTAGATATTTCCATCTTTATACAGATGGTGGTGTAGTTATTTCCATGTTTACACAGATGACTGTATAGGTATTTCCATGTTTATACAGATGGCGGTGAAGATATTTCCATGTTTATAGAGATAGCGGTGTAGATATTTCCATATTTATACAGATAACGGTGTAGAAATTTCCAGGTTTATACAGATAGCGGTGTAAATATTTCCATGTATATACAGATTACGGTGTAGATATTTCCATGTTTATAGAGATAGTGCTGTAGATATTTCCATGTTTATACAGATAACGGTTTAGATATTTCCATTTTTATACAGACCGCGGTGTAGATATTTCCAAATTTATACAGATAGCGTTGCAGGTATTTCCATGTTTGTACAGATGGCGGTGTTGATATTTCCATCTATACACAGATGACCGTGTAGATATTTCCATGTTTATACAGATGGCGGCGCAGATATTTCCATGTTTATACAGATGGCGTTGTAGATATTTCCATGTTTATTCAGATGACTGTGTAGATATTTCCATGTTTTTACAGATGGCAGTGTAGATATTTCTATGTTTATAGAGATGGCGCTGCAGATATTTCCATGTTTATACAGATGTCGGTGTATATATTTCCATATTTATACAGATGTCTGTGTAGATATTTCCATGTTTTTACAGATGGCAGTGGAGATATTTCCATGTTTATTCACATAGCGGTGTACATATTAGAATGTTTATACAGACAGCGGTGTAGGTATTTCCATTTTTATACAGATAGCGGTGCAGATATTTCCATGTTTATACAGATGCCTACGCAGGTAACTCCATATTTATACAGAGGGCTGTGTAGATATTTCTATGTTTATACAGATGGCAGTGTAGATATTTCCATGTTGCTGCACATGACTGTGTAGCTATTTCCATGTTTATACAGATGGCTTTGTAGATATTTCCATGTCTATAGAGATAGCGGTGCAGATACTTCCATGTTTATACAGATAGCGGTGTATATATTTCCCTGTTTATACAGATCGTGGTGTAGTTATTTCCATGTTTATACAGATACCGGTGTAGTTATTTCCATGATTACACAGACCGCAGTGTAGATATTTCCATGTTTATACAGATAGCGGTGCAGATATTTCCATGTTTGTACAGATGGCGTTGTTGATATTTCCATCTATACACAGATGACCTTGTAGATATTTCCATGTTTATACAGATGGCGGCGCAGATATTTCCATGGATATGTAGATGGCGGTGTAGATATTTCCATGTTTACACAGATAGCTGTGTACTTATTTCCATGTTTATATAGATAGCGGTGAAGATATTTCCATGTATATACACATGGCTGTGTAGATATTTCCATGTTTATACCGATAACTTTGTAAGTATTTCCATGTTTATACAGATGGTGGTGTAGATATTTCGATGTTTATAGAGATAGCAGTGGAGATATTTCCATGTTTATACAGATAGCGTTGTAGATATTTCCACGTTTATACTGATCGCGGTGTAGATATTTCCATGTTTATAGAGATGGCGGTGTAGATATTTCCATGTTCATATAGATAGCGGTGTTGATTTTTCCATGTTTATAGAGATAGCGATGAGGATTTCTCCATGTTTATACAGATAGGGGTGTAGATATTTCCATGTTTATAGATATGGCGGTGAAGATATTTCCATGTTTATACAGATCACGGTGTAGATATTTCCATGTTTATACAGATCGCGGTGTAGATATTTCCATGTTTATACAGATCATGGTGTAGATATTTCCATGTTTATACAGATCGCGGTGTTGATATTACCATGTTTATAGGGATAGCGGTACAAATATTTCCACATTTATACAGATAGCGGTGTAGTTATTAGCATGTTTATACAGATAGCAGTGTAGTTATTTCCATGTATAAACAGATGTTTTTGTATAGATTTCCAAGTTTAAACAGATGGCGGTGTAGATATTTCCTTGTTTATACAAATAGCGTTGTAGTTATTTCCCTGTTTATACAGATGACGGTGTAGATATTTCCTTTTTTATACAAATAGCGGTGTAGTTATTTCCATGCTTATACAGATAGCAGTGTAGATATTTCCTTGTTTATACAAATAGCGGTGTAGATATTTCCATGTTTATACAGATCATGGTGTAGATATTTCCTTGTTTTGTACAAATAGCGGTGTAGTTATTTCCATGTTTATGCAGATAGCGGTGTAGATATTTCCATGTATATACAGATGGCTGTGTAGATATTTCCATGTTTATACAGATGGCTGTTTAGATGTTTCCATGTTTATACAGATGACTTTGTAGGTATTTCCATGTTTATACAGATGACGGTGTAGATATTTCCATGTTAATAGAGATAGCTGTGTAGATATTTCCATGTTTATACAGATGGTGGTGTAGATATTTCCATGTTTATTCGGATGACTGTAGATATTTCCATGTTTTTACAGATGGCAGAGTAGATATTTCAATGTTTACAGAGATGGCACTGTAGATATTTCCATGTTTATACAGATAAAGGTGGAGATATTTCCATGTTTATACAAACAGCAGTGGAGATATTACCATGTTTATACACATAGCCGTGTTCATATTTCCATGTTTATAGAGTCAGCGGTGTAGGTATTTCCATGTTTATACAGATAGCGGTGCGGATATTTCCATGTTTATACAGATGCCTATGCAGATATTTCCATATTTTTACAGAGGACTGTGGAGATATTTCCATGTTTATACAGATGTCAGTGTAGATATTTCCATGTTCCTACACATGACTGTGTAGTTATTTCCATGTTTATACAGATGGCTTTGCAGGTATTTCCTTGTTTATAGAGATAGCGGTGTAGATATTTCCATGTTTATACAGATAGCGGTGTAAATATTTCCATGTTTTATACAGATCGTGGTGTAGATATTTTCATGTTTATACAGACACCGTTGTAGATATTTCCATGATTATACAGACCGCAGGGTAGATATTTCCATGTTTATAGAGATAGCGGTGTAGATATTTCCATGTTTGTACAGATGGCGGTGTTGATGTTTCCATCTATACACAGATTGCCGTGTAGGTATTTCCATGTGTATACAGATGGCATTGTAGATATTTCCATGTTTATTCAGATGGTGGTGTAGATATTTCCATGTTTATACAGATGACTGTATAGGTATTTCCATGTTTTTACAGATGGCATTGTAGATATTTCCGTGTTTATAGAGATAGCACTGTAGATATTTCCAGGTTTATACAGATGGCGGTGTAGATATTTCCATGTTTATAGAGATAGCGGTGTACATATTTCCATATTTATACAGATAACGGTGTAGAAATTTCCATGTTTATACAGATATCGGTGTAAATATTTCCATGTTTATACAGATCACGTTGTAGATATTTCCATGTTTATAGAGATAGCGGTGTATATATTTCCATGTTCATACAGATAGCGGTGTAGATATTTCCATGTTTATACAGAACGCGGTGTAGATATTTCCATGTTTATACAGATAGCGGTGCAGATATTTCCATGTTTGTACTGATGGCGGTGTTATTTCCATCTATACACAGATGACCGTGTACATATTTCCATGTTTATACAGATGGCGGTGCAGATATTTCTATGGATGTATAGATGGCGGTGTAGGTAATTCCATGTATATACAGTTAGCGGTGTAGTTATTTCCATGTTTATATAGAGAGCGGTGTAGATACTTCCATGTGTGTACACATGGCTGTGCAGATATTTCCATGTTTATACAGATGGCGGTGTAGATATTTCCATGTTTATACAGATAACTTTGTAAGTATTTCCATGTTTATACAGATGGCGGTGTAGATATTTCGATGTTTATAGAGATAGCAGTGGAGATATTTCCATGTTTATACACATAGCGGTGTAGTTATTTCCATGTTTATATAGATAGCGGTGTAGATATTTCTATGTATATACACATGGCTGTGTAGATATTTCCATGTTTGTACAGATAACTTTGTAAGTATTTCCATGTTTATACAGATAACTTTGTAAGTATTTCCATGTTTATACAGATGGCGGTGTAGACATTTCGATGTTTATAGAGATAGCAGTGGAGTTATTTCCATGTTTATACAGATAGCGGTGTAGATATTTCCATGTTTATACTGATCACGGTGTAGATATTTCCAAGTTTATAGAGATGGCGGTGTAGATATTTCCATGTTCATAGAGATAGCGGTGTTGATTTTTCCATGTTTATAGAGATAGCTGTGTGGATATTTCCATGTTTATACAGATAGGGGTGTAGATATTTCCATGTTTATAGAGATGGCGGTGTAGATATTTCCATGTTTATACAGATCACGGTGTAGATATTTCCATGTTTATACAGATCGCGGTGTAGATATTTCCATGTTTATACAGATCATGTTGTAGATATTTCCATGTTTATACAGATCACGGTGTTGATATTACCAGGTTTATTGGGGTAGCGGTGCAAATATTTCCACATTTATACAGGTAGCGGTGTAGTTATTAGCATGTTTATACAGATAGCGGTGTAGATATTTCCATGTATAAACAGATGTCTGTGTATACATTTCCATGCTTAAACAGATGGCGGTGTAGATATTTCCTTGTTTATACAAATAGCGGTGTAGTTATTTCCATGTTTATACAGATAGCGGTGTAGATATTTCCATGTATATACAGATGGCTGTGTAGATATTTCCATGTTTATACAGATGGCTGAGTAGATATTTCAATGTTTATACACATAGCTGTGTACATATTTCCATGTTTATAGAGACAGCGGTGTAGGTATTTCCATGTTTATACAGATAGCGGTGCAGATATTTCCATGTTTATACAGATGCCTATGCAGATATTTCCATATTTATACAGAGGGCTGGGTAGATATTTCCATGTTTATACAGATGGCAGTGTAGATATTTCCATGTTCCTACACATGACTGTGTAGATATTTCCAAGTTTATACAGATGGCTTTGTAGCTATTTCCATGTTTATAGAGATAGCGGTGCAGATATTTCCATGTTTATACAGATAGCGGTGTAAATATTTCCATATTTATACAGATCGTGGTGTAGATATTTCCTTGTTTATACAGATACCGTTGTAGATATTTCCATGTTTATACAGACCGCAGTGTGGATATTTCCATGTTTATAGAGATAGCGGTGTAGATATTTCCATGTTTGTACAGATGGCGGTGTTGATGTTTCCATCTATACACAGATTGCCGTGTAGGTATTTCCATGTGCATACAGATGGCATTGTAGATATTTCCATGTTTATTCAGATGGTGGTGTAGATATTTCCATGTTTATACAGATGACTGTATAGGTATTTCCATGTTTTTACAGATGGCATTGTAGATATTTCCATGTTTATAGAGATAGCACTGTAGATATTTCCATGTTTATACAGATGGCGGTGTAGATATTTCCATGTTTATAGAGACAGCGGTGTATATATTTCCATATTTATACAGATAACGGTGTAGAAATTTCCATGTTTATACAGATATCACTGTAAATATTTCCATGTTTATACAGATCACGGTGTAGATATTTCCATGTTTATAGAGATAGCGGTGCATATATTTCCATGTTTATACAGATAGCGGTGTAGATATTTCCATGTTTATACAGAACGCGGTGTAGATATTTCCATGTTTATACAGATAGCGGTGCAGATATTTCCATGTTTGTACTGATGGCGGTGTTGATATTTCCATCTATACACAGATGACCGTGTAGATATTTCCACGTTTATACAGATGGCGGTGTAGATATTTCCATGTTTATACAGATAAATTTGTAAGTATTTCCATGTTTATACAGATGGCGGTGTAGATATTTCGATGTTTATAGAGATAGCAGTGGAGATATTTCCATGTTTATACACATAGCGGTGTTGTTATTTCCATGTTTATATAGATAGTGGTGTACATATTTGTATGTATATACACATGGCTGTGTAGATATTTCAATGTTTATACAGATGGCGGTGTAGATATTTCCATGTTTATACAGATAACTTTGTAAGTATTTCCATGTTTATACAGATGGCGGTGTAGATATTTCAATGTTTATAGAGATAGCAGTGGAGATATTTCCATGTTTATACATATAGCGGTGTAGATATTTCCATGTTTATACTGATCACGGTGTAGATATTTCCATGTTTATAGAGATGGCGGTGTAGATATTTCCATGTTCATAGAGATAGCGGTGTTGATTTTTCCATGTTTATAGAGATAGCTGTGTGGATATTTCCATGATTATACAGATAGGGGTGTAGATATTTCCATGTTTATAGAGATGGCGGTGTAGATATTTCCATGTTTATACAGATCACGGTGTAGATATTTCCATGTTTATACAGATCGCGGTGTAGATATTTCCATGTTTATACAGATCATGGTGTAGATATTTCCATGTTTATACAGATAGCGGTGTTGATATTACCAGGTTTATTGGGGTAGCGGTGCAAATATTTCCACATTTATACATGTAGCGATGTAGTTATTAGCATGTTTATACAGATAGCGGTGTAGATATTTCGATGTTTATAGAGATAGCAGTGGAGATATTTCCATGTTTATACACATAGCGGTGTTGTTATTTCCATGTTTATATAGATAGTGGTGTAGATATTTGTATGTATATACACATGGCTGTGTAGATATTTCAATGTTTATACAGATGGCGGTGTAGATATTTCCATGTTTATACAGATAACTTTGTAAGTATTTCCATGTTTATACAGATGGCGGTGTAGATATTTCAATGTTTATAGAGATAGCAGTGGAGATATTTCCATGTTTATACATATAGTGGTGTAGATATTTCCATGTTTATACTGATCACGGTGTAGATATTTCCATGTTTATAGAGATGGCGGTGTAGATATTTCCATGTTCATAGAGATAGCGGTGTTGATTTTTCCATGTTTATAGAGATAGCTGTGTGGATATTTCCATGATTATAGAGATAGGGTTGTAGATATTTCCATGTTTATAGAGATGGCGGTGTAGATATTTCCATGTTTATACAGATCAAGGTGTAGATATTTCCATTTTTATACAGATCGCGGTGTAGATATTTCCATGTTTATACAGATCATGGTGTAGATATTTCCATGTTTATACAGATCGCGGCTGTTGATATTACCAGGTTTATTGGGGTAGCGGTGCAAATATTTCCACATTTATACAGGTAGCGATGTAATTATTAGCATGTTTATACAGATAGCGGTGTAGATATTTCAATGTATAAACAGATGTCTGTGTATATATTTCCATGCTTAAACAGATGGCGGTGTAGATATTTCCTTGTTTATACAAATAGCGGTGTAGTTATTTCCATGTTTATACAGATAGCGGTATAGCTATTTCCATGTATATACAGATGGCTGTGTAGATATTTCCATGTTTATACAGATGGCTGTGTAGATATTTCCACGTTTATACAGATAGCTGTGTACATATTTCCATGTTTATATACATAGCTGTGTACATATTTCCATGTTTATAGAGACAGCGGTGTCGGTATTTCCATATTTATACAGATAGCGGTGCAGGTTTTTCCATGTTTATACAGATGCCTATGCAGATATTTCCATATTTATACAGAGGGCTGGGTAGATATTTCCATGTTTATACAGATGGCAGTGTAGATATTTCCATGTTCCTACACATGACTGTGTAGATATTTCCATGTTTATACAGATGGCTTTGTAGCTATTTCCATGTTTATAGAGATAGCGGTGCAGATATTTCCATGTTTACACAGATAGCGGTGTAAATATTTCAATGTTTATACAGATCGTGGTGTAGATATTTCCTTGTTTATACAGATACCGTTGTAGATATTTCCTTGTTTATACAGACCGCAGTGTAGATATTTCCATGTTTATAGAGATAGCGGTGTAGATATTTCCATGTTGGTACAGATGGCGGTGTTGATGTTTCCATCTATACACAGATTGCCGTGTAGGTATTTCCATGTGTATACAGATGGCATTGTAGATGTTTCCATGTTTATTCAGATTTTGTTGTAGATATTTCCATGTTTATACAGATGACTGTATAGGTATTTCCATGTTTTTACAGATGGCATTGTAGATATTTCCATGTTTATAGAGATAGCACTGTAGATATTTCCACGTTTATACAGATGGCGGTGTAGATATTTCCATGTTTATAGAGATAGCGGTGTACATATTTCCATATTTATACAGATAACGGTGTAGAAATTTCCATGTTTATACAGATATCGGTGTAAATATTTCCATGTTTATACAGATCACGTTGTAGATATTTCCATGTTTATAGAGATAGCGGTGTATATATTTCCATGTTTATACAGATAGCGGTGTAGATATTTCCATGTTTATAGAGAACGCGGTGTAGATATTTCCATGTTTATACAGATAGCGGTGCAGATATTTCCATGTTTGTACTGATGGCGGTGATGTTATTTCCATCTATACACAGATGACCGTGTAGATATTTCCATGTTTATACAGATGGCGGTGCAGATGTTTCTATGGATATATAGATGGCGGTGTAGGTAATTCCATGTATATACAGATAGCGGTGTAGTTATTTCCATGTTTATATAGAGAGCGGTGTAGATACATCCATGTGTGTACACATGGCTGTGTAGATATTTCCATGTTTATACAGATGGCGGTGTAGATATTTCCATGTTTATACAGATAACTTTGTAAGTATTTCCATGTTTATACAGATGGCGGTGTAGATATTTCGATGTTTATAGAGATGGCAGTGGAGATATTTCCATGTTTATACACATAGCGGTGTAGTTATTTCCATGTTTATATAGATAGCGGTGTAGATATTTCTATGTATATACACATGGCTGTGTAGATATTTCCATGTTTATACTGATCACGGTGTAGATATTTCCATGTTTTTAGAGATGGCGGTGTAGATATTTCCATGTTCATAGAGATAGCGGTGTTGATATTTCCATGTTTATAGAGATAGCTGTGTGGATATTTCCATGTTTATACAGATAGGGGTGTAGATATTTCCATGTTTATAGAGATGGCGGTGTAGATATTTCCATGTTTATACAGATCACGGTGTAGATATTTCCATGTTTATACAGATCACGGTGTTGATATTACCATGTTTATAAGGGTAGCGGTGCAAATATTTCCACATTTATACAGATAGCGGTGTAGTTATTAGCATGTTTATACAGATAGCGGTGTAGATATTTCCATGTATAAACAGATGTCTGTGTATATATTTCCATGCTTAAACAGATGGCGGTGTAGATATTTCCTTGTTTATACAAATAGCGGTGTAGTTATTTCCATGTTTATACAGATAGCTGTGTAGATATTTCCATGTATATACAGATGGCTGTGTAGATATTTCCATGTTTATACAGATGGCTGTGTAGATATTTCCATGTTTATACACATAGCGGTGTACATATTTCCATGTTTATAGAGACAGCGGTGTAGGTATTTCCATGTTTATACAGATAGCGGTACAGATATTTCCATGTTTATACAGATGCCTATGCAGATATTTTCATATTTATACAGAGGGCTGGGTAGATATTTCCATGTTTATACAGATGGCAGTGTAGATATTTCCATGTTCCTACACATGACTGTGTAGATATTTCCATGTTTATACAGATGGCTTTGTAGCTATTTCCATGTTTATAGAGATAGCGGTGCAGATATTTCCATGTTTATACAGATAGCGGTGTAAATATTTCCATGTTTATGCAGATCGTGGTGTAGATATTTCCTTGTTTATACAGATACCGTTGTAGATATTTCCATGTTTATACAGACCGCAGTGTGGATATTTCCATGTTTATAGAGATAGCGGTGTAGATATTTCCATGTTTGTACAGATGGCGGTGTTGATGTTTCCATCTATACACAGATTGCCGTGTAGGTATTTCCATGTGCATACAGATGTCATTGTAGATATTTCCATGTTTATTCAGATGGTGGTGTAGATATTTCCATGTTTATACAGATGACTGTATAGGTATTTCCATGTTTTTACAGATGGCATTGTAGATATTTCCATGTTTATAGAGATAGCACTGTAGATATTTCCATGTTTATACACATGGCGGTGGAGATATTTCCATGTTTATAGAGATAGCGGTGTATATACTTCCATATTTATACAGATAACGGTGTAGAAATTTCCATGTTTATACAGATATCAGTGTAAATATTTCCATGTTTATACAGATCACGGTGTAGATATTTCCATGTTTATAGAGATAGCGGTGTATATATTTCCATGTTTATACAGATAGCAGTGTAGATATTTCCATGTTTATACAGAACGCGGTGTAGATATTTCCATGTTTATACAGATAGCGGTGCAGATATTTCCATGTTTGTACTGATGGCGGTGTTGATATTTCCATGTATACACAGATGACCGTGTAGATATTTCCATGTTTATACAGATGGCGGCGCAGATATTTCTATGGATATGTAGATGGCGGTGTAGATATTTCCATGTATATACAGATAGCGGTGTAGTTATTTCCATGTTTATATAGAGAGCGGTGTAGATACTTCCATGTGTGTACACATGGCTGTGTAGATATTTCCACGTTTATACAGATGGCGGTGTACATATTTCCATGTTTATACAGATAAATTTGTAAGTATTTCCATGTTTATACAGATGGCCGTGTAGATATTTCGATGTTTATAGAGATAGCAGTGGAGATATTTCCATGTTTATACACATAGCGGTGTTGTTATTTCCATGTTTATATAGATAGTGGTGTAGATATTTGTATGTATATACACATGGCTGTGTAGATATTTCAATGTTTATACAGATGGCGGTGTAGATATTTCCATGTTTATACAGATAACTTTGTAAGTATTTCCATGTTTATACAGATGGCGGTGTAGATATTTCAATGTTTATAGAGATAGCAGTGGAGATATTTCCATGTTTCTACATATAGCGGTGTAGATATTTCCATGTTTATACTGATCACGTTGTAGATATTTCCATGTTTATAGAGATGGCGGTGTAGATATTTCCATGTTCATAGAGATAGCGGTGTTGATTTTTCCATGTTTATAGAGATAGCTGTGTGGATATTTCCATGATTATACAGATAGAGGTGTAGATATTTCCATGTTTATAGAGATGACGGTGTAGATATTTCCATGTTTATACAGATCACGGTGTAGATATTTACATGTTTATACAGATCGCGGTGTAGATATTTCCATGTTTATACAGATCATGGTGTAAATATTTCCATGTTTATACAGATCGCGGTGTTGATATTACCAGGTTTATAGGGGTAGCGGTGCAAATATTTCCACATTTATACAGATAGCGGTGTAGTTATAAGCATGTTTATACAGATAGCGGTGTAGATATTTCCATGTATATACAGATGTCTGTGTATATATTTCCATGCTTAAACAGATGGCGGTGTAGGTATTTCCTTGTTTATACAAATAGCGGTGTAGTTATTTCCATGTTTATACAGATTGCGGTGTAGATATTTCCATGTATATACAGATGGCTGTGTAGATATTTCCATGTTTATACAGATGGCTGTGTAGATAGTTCCATGTTTATACACATAGCTGTGTACATATTTCCATGTTTATAGAGACAGCGGTGTAGGTATTTCCATGTTTATACAGATAGCGGTGCAGATCTTTCCATGTTTAAACAGATGCCTATGCAGATATTTCCATATTTATACAGAGGGCTGGGTAGATATTTCCATGTTTATACAGATGGCAGTGTAGATATTTCCATGTTCCTACACATGACTGTGTAGATATTTCCACGTTTATACAGATGGCTTAGTAGCTATTTCCATGTTTATAGAGATAGCGGTGTAGATATTTCCATATTTATACAGAACACGGTGTAGATAATTCCATGTTTATACAGATAGCGGTGCAGATATTTCCATGTTTATACAGATGGCGGTGCAGATATTTCTATGGATATATAGATGGCGGTGTAGATATTTCCATGTATATACAGATAGCGGTGTAGTTATTTCCATGTTTATATAGAGAGCGGTGTAGATACTTCCATGTGTGTACACATGGCTGTGAAGATATTTCCATGTTTATACAGATGGCGGTGTAGATATTTCCATGTTTATACAGATAACTTTGTAAGTATTTCCATGTTTATACAGATGGCGGTTTAGATATTTCGATGTTTATAGAGATAGCAGTGGAGATATTTCCATGTTTATACACATAGCGGTGTAGTTATTTCCATGTTTATATAGATAGCGGTGTAGATATTTCTATGTATATACGCATGGCTGTGTAGATATTTCCATGTTTATACAGATGGCGGTGTAGATATTTCCATGTTTATACAGATGGCGGTGTAGGCATTTCCATGTTTATACAGATAGCGGTGCAGATATTTCCATGTTTATACAGATGCCTATGCAGATATTTCCATATTTATACAGAGGGCTGGGTAGATATTTCCATGTTTATACAGATCATGGTGTAGATATTTCCATGTTTATACAGATCGCGGTGTTGATATTACCAGGTTTATTGGGGTAGCGGTGCAAATATTTCCACATTTATACAGGTAGCGGTGTAGTTATTAGCATGTTTATACAGATAGCGGTGTAGATATTTCCATGTATAAACAGATGTCTGTGTATATATTTCCATGCTTAAACAGATGGCGGTGTAGATATTTCCTTGTTTATACAAATAGCAGTGTAGTTATTTCCATGTTTATACAGATAGCGGTGTAGATATTTCCATGTATATACAGATGGCTGCGTAGATATGTCCATGTTTATACAGATGGCTGTGTAGATATTTCCATGTTTATACACATAGCTGTGTACATATTTCCATGTTTATAGAGACAGCGGTGTAGGTATGTCCATGTTTATACAGATAGCGGTGCAGATATTTCCATGTTTATACAGATGCCTATGCAGATATTTCCATATTTATACAGAGGGCTGGGTAGATATTTCCATGTTTATACAGATGGCAGTGTAGATATTTCCATGTTCCTACACATGACTGTGTAGATATTTCCATGTTTATACAGATGGCTTTGTAGGTATTGCCATGTTTATAGAGATAGCGTTGCAGATATTTCCATGTTTACACAGATAGCGGTGTAAATATTTCCATGTTTATGCACATCGTGGTGTAGATATTTCCTTGTTTATACAGATACCGTTGTAGATATTTCCATGTTTATACAGACCGCATTGTAGATATTTCCATGTTTATAGAGATAGCGGTGTAGATATTTCCATGTTGGTACAGATGGCGGTGTTGATGTTTCCATCTATACACAGATTGTCGTGTAGGTATTTCCATGTGTATACAGATGGCATTGTAGATATTTCCATGTTTATTCAGATGGTGTTGTAGATATTTCCATCTTTATACAGATGACTGTATAGGTATTTCCATGTTTTTACAGATGGCATTGTAGATATTTCCATGTTTATAGAGATAGCACTGTAGATATTTCCATGTTTATACAGATGGCGGTGTAGATATTTCCATGTTTATAGAGATAGCGGTGTACATATTTCCATATTTATACAGATAACGGTGTAGAAATTTCCATGTTTATACAGATATCGGTGTAAATATTTCCATGTTTATACAGATCACGTTGTAGATATTTCCATGTTTATAGAGATAGCGGTGTATATATTTCCATGTTTATACAGTTATCGGTGTAGATATTTCCATGTTTATACAGAACGCGGTGTAGATATTTCCATGTTTATACAGATAGCGGTGCAGATATTTCCATGTTTGTACTGATGGCGGTGTTGTTATTTCCATCTATTCACAGATGACCGTGTAGATATTTCCATGTTTATACAGATGGCGGCGCAGATATTTCTATGGATATATAGATGGCGGTGTAGGTAATTCCATGTATATACAGATAGCGGTGTAGTTATTTCCATGTTTATATAGAGAGTGGTGTAGATACTTCCATGTGTGTACACATGGCTGTGTAGATATTTCCATGTTTATACAGATGGCGGTGTAGATATTTCCATGTTTCTACAGATAACTTTGTATTTCCATGTTTATACAGATGGCGGTGTAGATATTTCGATGTTTATAGAGATAGCAGTGGAGATATTTCCATGTTTATACACATAGCGGTGTAGTTATTTCCATGTTTATATAGATAGCGGTGTAGATATTTTTATGTATATACACATGGCTGTGTAGATATTTCCATGTTTATACAGATGGCGGTGTAGATATTTCCATGTTTATACAGATAAGTTTGTAAGTATTTCCATGTTTATACAGATGGCAGTGTAGACATTTCGATGTTTATAGAGATAGCAGTGGAGATATTTCCATGTTTATACAGATAGCGGTGTAGATATTTCCATGTTTATACTGATCACGGTGTAGATATTTCCATGTTTATAGAGATGGCGGTGTAGATATTTCCATGTTCATAGAGATAGCGGTGTTGATTTTTCCATGTTTATAGAGATAGCTGTGTGGATATTTCCATGTTTATACAGATAGGGGTGTAGATATTTCCATGTTTATAGAGATGGCGGTGTAGATATTTCCATGTTTATACAGATCACGGTGTAGATATTTCCATGTTTATACAGATCGCGGTGTAGATATTTCCATGTTTATACAGATCATGGTGTAGATATTTCCATGTTTATACAGATCGCGGTGTTGATATTACCAGGTTTATTGGGGTAGCGGTGCAAATATTTCCACATTTATACAGGTAGCGGTGTAGTTATTAGCATGTTTATACAGATAGCGGTGTAGATATTTCCATGTATAAACAGATGTCTGTGTATATATTTCCATGCTTAAACAGATGGCGGTGTAGATATTTCCTTGTTTATACAAATAGCAGTGTAGTTATTTCCATGTTTATACAGATAGCGGTGTAGATATTTCCATGTATATATAGATGGCTGCGTAGATATGTCCATGTTTATACAGATGGCTGTGTAGATATTTCCATGTTTATACACATAGCTGTGTACATATTTCCATGTTTATAGAGACAGCGGTGTAGGTATGTCCATGTTTATACAGATAGCGGTGCAGATATTTCCATGTTTATACAGATGCCTATGCAGATATTTCCATATTTATACAGAGGGCTGGGTAGATATTTCCACGTTTATACAGATGGCAGTGTAGATATTTCCATGTCCCTACACATGACTGTGTAGATATTTCCATGTTTATACAGATGGCGGTGTAGATATTTCCATGTTTATAGAGATAGCGGTGTACATATTTCCATATTTATACAGATAACGGTGTAGAAATTTCCATGTTTATACAGATATCGGTGTAAACATTTCCATGTTTATACAGATCACGTTGTAGATATTTCCATGTTTATAGAGATAGCGGTGTATATATTTCCATGTTTATACAGATAGCGGTGTAGATATTTCCATGTTTATACAGAACGCGGTGTAGATATTTCCATGTTTATACAGATAGCGGTGCAGATATTTCCATGTTTGTACTGATGGCGGTGTTATTTCCATCTATACACAGATGACCGTGTAGATATTTCCATGTTTTTACAGATGGCGGCGCAGATATTTCTATAGATATATAGATGGCGGTGTAGGTAATTCCATGTATATACAGATAGCGGTGTAGTTATTTCCATGTTTATATAGAGAGCGGTGTAGATACTTCCATGTGTGTACACATGGCTGTGTAAGTATTTCCATGTTTATACAGATGGCGGTGTAGGTATTTCCATGTTTATACAGATAACTTTGTAAGTATTTCCATGTTTATACAGATGGCTGTGTAGATATTTCGATGTTTATAGAGATAGCAGTTGAGATATTTCCATGTTTATACACATAGCGGTGTAGTTATTTCCATGTTTATATAGATAGCGGTGTAGATATTTCTATGTATATACACATGGCTGTGTAGATATTTCCAGGTTTATACAGATGGCGGTGTAGATATTTCCAGGTTTATACAGATAACTTTGTAAGTATTTCCATGTTCATACAAATGGCGGTGTAGACATTTCGATGTTTATAGAGATAGCAGTGGAGATATTTCCATGTTTATACAGATAGCGGTGTAGATATTTCCATGTTTATACTGATCACTTTGTAGATATTTCCATGTTTATAGAGATGGCGGTGTAGATATTTCCTTGTTCATAGAGATAGCGGTGTTGATTTTTCCATGTTTATAGAGATAGCTGAGTGGATATTTCCATGTTTATACAGATAGGGCTGTAGATATTTCCATGTTTATAGAAATGGCGGTGTAGATATTTCCATGTTTATACAGATAGCGGTGTAGATATTTCCATGTTTATACAGATCGCGGTGTAGATATTTCCATGTTTATACAGATCATGGTGTAGATATTTAAATGTTTATACAGATCGCGGTGTTGATATTACCAGGTTTATTGGGGTAGCGGTGCAAATATTTCCACATTTATACAGGTAGCGGTGTAGTTATTAGCATGTTTATACAGATAGCGGTGTAGATATTTCCATGTATAAACAGATGTCTGTGTATATATTTCCATGCTTAAACAGATGGTGGTGTAGATATTTCCTTGTTTATACAAATAGCGGTGTAGTTATTTCCATGTTTATACAGATAGCGGTGTGGATATTTCCATGTATATACAGATGGCTGTGTAGATATTTCCATGTTTATACAGATGGCTGTGTAGATATTTCCATGTTTATACACATAGCTGTGTACATATTTCCATGTTTATAGAGACAGTGGTGAAGGTATTTCCATGTTTATACAGATAGCGGTGCAGTTATTTCCATGTTTATACAGATGCCTATGCAGATATTTCCATATTTATACAGAGGGCTGGGTAGATATTTCCATGTTTATACAGATGGCAGTGTAGATATTTCCATGTTCCTACACATGACTGTGTAGATATTTCCATGTTTATACAGATGGCTTTGTAGGTATTTCCATGTTTATAGAGATAGCGGTGCAGATATTTCCATGTTTACACAGATAGCGGTGTAAATATTTCCATGTTTATACAGATCGTAGTGTAGATATTTCCTTGTTTATACAGATACCGTTGTAGATATTTCCATGTTTATACAGACCGCAGTGTAGATTTTTCCATGTTTATAGAGATAGCGGTGTAGATATTTCCATGTTGGTACAGATGGCGGTGTTGATGTTTCCATCTATACACAGATTGCCGTGTAGCTATTTCCATGTGTATACAGATGGCATTGTAGATATTTCCATGTTTATTCAGATGGTGTTGTAGATATTTCCATGTTTATACAGATGACTGTATAGGTATTTCCATGTTTTTACAGATGGCATTGTAGATATTTCCATGTTTATAGAGATAGCACTGTAGATATTTCCATGTTTATACAGATGGCGGTGTAGATATTTCCATGTTTATAGAGATAGCGGTGTACATATTTCCATATTTATACAGATAACGGTGTAGAAATTTCCATGTTTATACAGATATCGGTGTAAATATTTCCATGTTTATACAGATCACGTTGTAGATATTTCCATATTTATAGAGATAGTGGTGTATATATTTCCATGTTTATACAGATAGCGGTGTAGATATTTCCATGTTTATACAGAACGCGGTGTAGATATTTCCATGTTTATACAGATAGCGGTGCAGATATTTCCATGTTTGTACTGATGGCGGTGATGTTATTTCCATCTATACACAGATGACCGTGTAGATATTTCCATGTTTATACAGATGGCGGTGCAGATGTTTCTATGGATATATAGATGGCGGTGTAGGTAATTCCATGTATATACAGATAGCGGTGTAGTTATTTCCATGTTTATATAGAGAGCGGTGAAGATACATCCATGTGTGTACACATGGCTGTGTAGATATTTCCATGTTTATACAGATGGCGGTGTAGATATTTCCATGTTTATACAGATAACTTTGTAAGTATTTCCATGTTTATACAGATGGCGGTGTAGATATTTCGATGTTTATAGAGATGGCAGTGGAGATATTTCCATGTTTATACACATAGCGGTGTAGTTATTTCCATGTTTATATAGATAGCGGTGTAGATATTTCTATGTATATACACATGGCTGTGTAGATATTTCCATGTTTATACTGATCACGGTGTAGATATTTCCATGTTTTTAGAGATGGCGGTGTAGATATTTCCATGTTCATAGAGATAGCGGTGTTGATATTTCCATGTTTATAGAGATAGCTGTGTGGATATTTCCATGTTTATACAGATAGGGGTGTAGATATTTCCATGTTTATAGAGATGGCGGTGTAGATATTTCCATGTTTATACAGATCACGGTGTAGATATTTCCATGTTTATACAGATCACGGTGTTGATATTACCATGTTTATAAGGGTAGCGGTGCAAATATTTCCACATTTATACAGATAGCGGTGTAGTTATTAGCATGTTTATACAGATAGCGGTGTAGATATTTCCATGTATAAACAGATGTCTGTGTATATATTTCCATGCTTAAATAGATGGCGGTGTAGATATTTCCTTGTTTATACAAATAGCGGTGTAGTTATTTCCATGTTTATACAGATAGCTGTGTAGATATTTCCATGTATATACAGATGGCTGTGTAGATATTTCCATGTTTATACAGATGGCTGTGTAGATATTTCCATGTTTATACACATAGCGGTGTACATATTTCCATGTTTATAGAGACAGCGGTGTAGGTATTTCCATGTTTATACAGATAGCGGTACAGATATTTCCATGTTTATACAGATGCCTATGCAGATATTTTCATATTTATACAGAGGGCTGGGTAGATATTTCCATGTTTATACAGATGGCAGTGTAGATATTTCCATGTTCCTACACATGACTGTGTAGATATTTCCGTGTTTATACAGATGGCTTTGTAGCTATTTCCATGTTTATAGAGATAGCGGTGCAGATATTTCCATGTTTATACAGATAGCGGTGTAAATATTTCCATGTTTATGCAGATCGTGGTGTAGATATTTCCTTGTTTATATAGATACCGTTGTAGATATTTCCATGTTTATACAGACCGCAGTGTGGATATTTCCATGTTTATAGAGATAGCGGTGTAGATATTTCCATGTTTGTACAGATGGCGGTGTTGATGTTTCCATCTATACACAGATTGCTGTGTAGGTATTTCCATGTGCATACAGATGTCATTGTAGATATTTCCATGTTTATTCAGATGGTGGTGTAGATATTTCCATGTTTATACAGATGACTGTATAGGTATTTCCATGTTTTTACAGATGGCATTGTAGATATTTCCATGTTTATAGAGATAGCACTGTAGATATTTCCATGTTTATACACATGGCGGTGGAGATATTTCCATGTTTATAGAGATAGCGGTGTATATATTTCCATATTTATACAGATAACGGTGTAGAAATTTCCATGTTTATACAGATATCAGTGTAAATATTTCCATGTTTATACAGATCACGGTGTAGATATTTCCATGTTTATAGAGATAGTGGTGTATATATTTCCATGTTTATACAGATAGCAGTGTAGATATTTCCATGTTTATACAGAACGCGGTGTAGATATTTCCATGTTTATACAGATAGCGGTGCAGATATTTCCATGTTTGTACTGATGGCGGTGTTGATATTTCCATGTATACACAGATGACCGTGTAGATATTTCCATGTTTATACAGATGGCGGCGCAGATATTTCTATGGATATGTAGATGGCGGTGTAGATATTTCCATGTATATACAGATAGCGGTGTAGTTATTTCCATGTTTATATAGAGAGCGGTGTAGATACTTCCATGTGTGTACACATGGCTGTGTAGATATTTCCACGTTTATACAGATGGCGGTGTAGATATTTCCATGTTTATACAGATAAATTTGTAAGTATTTCCATGTTTATACAGATGGCGGTGTAGATATTTCGATGTTTATAGAGATAGCAGTGGAGATATTTCCATGTTTATACACATAGCGGTGTTGTTATTTCCATGTTTATATAGATAGTGGTGTAGATACTTGTATGTATATACACATGGCTGTGTAGATATTTCAATGTTTATACAGATGGCGGTGTAGATATTTCCATGTTTATACAGATAACTTTGTAAGTATTTCCATGTTTATACAGATGGCGGTGTAGATATTTCAATGTTTATAGAGATAGCAGTGGAGATATTTCCATGTTTCTACATATAGCGGTGTAGATATTTCCATGTTTATACTGATCACGTTGTAGATATTTCCATGTTTATAGAGATGGCGGTGTAGATATTTCCATGTTCATAGAGATAGCGGTGTTGATTTTTCCATGTTTATAGAGATAGCTGTGTGGATATTTCCATGATTATACAGATAGGAGTGTAGATATTTCCATGTTTATAGAGATGACGGTGTAGATATTTCCATGTTTATACAGATCACGGTGTAGATATTTACATGTTTATACAGATCGCGGTGTAGATATTTCCATGTTTATACAGATCATGGTGTAAATATTTCCATGTTTATACAGATCGCGGTGTTGATATTACCAGGTTTATAGGGGTAGCGGTGCAAATATTTCCACATTTATACAGATAGCGGTGTAGTTATAAGCATGTTTATACAGATAGCGGTGTAGATATTTCCATGTATAAACAGATGTCTGTGTATATATTTCCATGCTTAAACAGATGGCGGTGTAGGTATTTCCTTGTTTATACAAATAGCGGTGTAGTTATTTCCATGTTTATACAGATTGCGGTGTAGATATTTCCATGTATATACAGATGGCTGTGTAGATATTTCCATGTTTATACAGATGGCTGTGTAGATAGTTCCATGTTTATACACATAGCTGTGTACATATTTCCATGTTTATAGAGACAGCGGTGTAGGTATTTCCATGTTTATACAGATAGCGGTGCAGATCTTTCCATGTTTAAACAGATGCCTATGCAGATATTTCCATATTTATACAGAGGGCTGGGTAGATATTTCCATGTTTATACAGATGGCAGTGTAGATATTTCCATGTTCCTACACATGACTGTGTAGATATTTCCACGTTTATACAGATGGCTTAGTAGCTATTTCCATGTTTATAGAGATAGCGGTGTAGATATTTCCATATTTATACAGAACACGGTGTAGATAATTCCATGTTTATACAGATAGCGGTGCAGATATTTCCATGTTTATACAGATGGCGGTGCAGATATTTCTATGGATATATAGATGGCGGTGTAGATATTTCCATGTATATACAGATAGTGGTGTAGTTATTTCCATGTTTATATAGAGAGCGGTGTAGATACTTCCATGTGTGTACACATGGCTGTGAAGATATTTCCATGTTTATACAGATGGCGGTGTAGATATTTCCATGTTTATACAGATAACTTTGTAAGTATTTCCATGTTTATACAGATGGCGGTTTAGATATTTCGATGTTTATAGAGATAGCAGTGGAGATATTTCCATGTTTATACACATAGCGGTGTAGTTATTTCCATGTTTATATAGATAGCGGTGTAGATATTTCTATGTATATACGCATGGCTGTGTAGATATTTCCATGTTTATACAGATGGCGGTGTAGATATTTCCATGTTTATACAGATGGCGGTGTAGGCATTTCCATGTTTATACAGATAGCGGTGCAGATATTTCCATGTTTATACAGATGCCTATGCAGATATTTCCATATTTATACAGAGGGCTGGGTAGATATTTCCATGTTTATACAGATCATGGTGTAGATATTTCCATGTTTATACAGATCGCGGTGTTGATATTACCAGGTTTATTGGGGTAGCGGTGCAAATATTTCCACATTTATACAGGTAGCGGTGTAGTTATTAGCATGTTTATACAGATAGCGGTGTAGATATTTCCATGTATAAACAGATGTCTGTGTATATATTTCCATGCTTAAACAGATGGCGGTGTAGATATTTCCTTGTTTATACAAATAGCAGTGTAGTTATTTCCATGTTTATACAGATAGCGGTGTAGATATTTCCATGTATATACAGATGGCTGCGTAGATATGTCCATGTTTATACAGATGGCTGTGTAGATATTTCCATGTTTATACACATAGCTGTGTACATATTTCCATGTTTATAGAGACAGCGGTGTAGGTATGTCCATGTTTATACAGATAGCGGTGCAGATATTTCCATGTTTATACAGATGCCTATGCAGATATTTCCATATTTATACAGAGGGCTGGGTAGATATTTCCATGTTTATACAGATGGCAGTGTAGATATTTCCATGTTCCTACACATGACTGTGTAGATATTTCCATGTTTATACAGATGGCTTTGTAGGTATTTCCATGTTTATAGAGATAGCGTTGCAGATATTTCCATGTTTACACAGATAGCGGTGTAAATATTTCCATGTTTATGCACATCGTGGTGTAGATATTTCCTTGTTTATACAGATACCGTTGTAGATATTTCCATGTTTATACAGACCGCATTGTAGATATTTCCATGTTTATAGAGATAGCGGTGTAGATATTTCCATGTTGGTACAGATGGCGGTGTTGATGTTTCCATCTATACACAGATTGCCGTGTAGGTATTTCCATGTGTATACAGATGGCATTGTAGATATTTCCATGTTTATTCAGATGGTGTTGTAGATATTTCCATCTTTATACAGATGACTGTATAGGTATTTCCATGTTTTTACAGATGGCATTGTAGATATTTCGATGTTTATAGAGATAGCACTGTAGATATTTCCATGTTTATACAGATGGCGGTGTAGATATTTCCATGTTTATAGAGATAGCGGTGTACATATTTCCATATTTATACAGATAACTGTGTAGAAATTTCCATGTTTATACAGATATCGGTGTAAATATTTCCATGTTTATACAGATCACGTTGTAGATATTTCCATGTTTATAGAGATAGCGGTGTATATATTTCCATGTTTATACAGTTAGCGGTGTAGATATTTCCATGTTTATACAGAACGCGGTGTAGATATTTCCATGTTTATACAGATAGCGGTGCAGATATTTCCATGTTTGTACTGATGGCGGTGTTGTTATTTCCATCTATTCACAGATGACCGTGTAGATATTTCCATGTTTATACAGATGGCGGCGCAGATATTTCTATGGATATATAGATGGCGGTGTAGGTAATTCCATGTATATACAGATAGCGGTGTAGTTATTTCCATGTTTATATAGAGAGTGGTGTAGATACTTCCATGTGTGTACACATGGCTGTGTAGATATTTCCATGTTTATACAGATGGCGGTGTAGATATTTCCATGTTTCTACAGATAACTTTGTATTTCCATGTTTATACAGATGGCGGTGTAGATATTTCGATGTTTATAGAGATAGCAGTGGAGATATTTCCATGTTTATACACATAGCGGTGTAGTTATTTCCATGTTTATATAGATAGCGGTGTAGATATTTTTATGTATATACACATGGCTGTGTAGATATTTCCATGTTTATACAGATGGCGGTGTAGATATTTCCATGTTTATACAGATAAGTTTGTAAGTATTTCCATGTTTATACAGATGGCGGTGTAGACATTTCGATGTTTATAGAGATAGCAGTGGAGATATTTCCATGTTTATACAGATAGCGGTGTAGATATTTCCATGTTTATACTGATCACGGTGTAGATATTTCCATGTTTATAGAGATGGCGGTGTAGATATTTCCATGTTCATAGAGATAGCGGTGTTGATTTTTCCATGTTTATAGAGATAGCTGTGTGGATATTTCCATGTTTATACAGATAGGGGTGTAGATATTTCCATGTTTATAGAGATGGCGGTGTAGATATTTCCATGTTTATACAGATCACGGTGTAGATATTTCCATGTTTATACAGATCGCGGTGTAGATATTTCCATGTTTATACAGATCATGGTGTAGATATTTCCATGTTTATACAGATCGCGGTGTTGATATTACCAGGTTTATTGGGGTAGCGGTGCAAATATTTCCACATTTATACAGGTAGCGGTGTAGTTATTAGCATGTTTATACAGATAGCGGTGTAGATATTTCCATGTATAAACAGATGTCTGTGTATATATTTCCATGCTTAAACAGATGGCGGTGTAGATATTTCCTTGTTTATACAAATAGCAGTGTAGTTATTTCCATGTTTATACAGATAGCGGTGTAGATATTTCCATGTATATACAGATGGCTGCGTAGATATGTCCATGTTTATACAGATGGCTGTGTAGATATTTCCATGTTTATACACATAGCTGTGTACATATTTCCATGTTTATAGAGACAGCGGTGTAGGTATGTCCATGTTTATACAGATAGCGGTGCAGATATTTCCATGTTTATACAGATGCCTATGCAGACATTTCCATATTTATACAGAGGGCTGGGTAGATATTTCCATGTTTATACAGATGGCAGTGTAGATATTTCCATGTTCCTACACATGACTGTGTAGATATTTCCATGTTTATACAGATGGCTTTGTAGGTATTTCCATGTTTATAGAGATAGCGTTGCAGATATTTCCATGTTTACACAGATAGCGGTGTAAATATTTCCATGTTTATGCAGATCGTGGTGTAGATATTTCCTTGTTTATACAGATACCGTTGTAGATATTTCCATGTTTATACAGACCGCATTGTAGATATTTCCATGTTTATAGAGATAGCGGTGTAGATATTTCCATGTTGGTACAGATGGCGGTGTTGATGTTTCCATCTATACACAGATTGCCGTGTAGGTATTTCCATGTGTATACAGATGGCATTGTAGATATTTCCATGTTTATTCAGATGGTGTTGTAGATATTTCCATGTTTATACAGATGACTGTATAGGTATTTCCATGTTTTTACAGATGGCATTGTAGATATTTCCATGTTTATAGAGATAGCACTGTAGATATCTCCATGTTTATACAGATGGCGGTGTAGATATTTCCATGTTTATAGAGATAGCGGTGTACATATTTCCATATTTATACAGATAACGGTGTAGAAATTTCCATGTTTATACAGATATCGGTGTAAATATTTCCATGTTTATACAGATCACGTTGTAGATATTTCCATGTTTATAGAGATAGCGGTGTATATATTTCCATGTTTATACAGTTATCGGTGTAGATATTTCCATGTTTATACAGAACGCGGTGTAGATATTTCCATGTTTATACAGATAGCGGTGCAGATATTTCCATGTTTGTACTGATGGCGGTGTTGTTATTTCCATCTATTCACAGATGACCGTGTAGATATTTCCATGTTTATACAGATGGCGGCGCAGATATTTCTATGGATATATAGATGGCGGTGTAGGTAATTCCATGTATATACAGATAGCGGTGTAGTTCTTTCCATGTTTATATAGAGAGTGGTGTAGATACTTCCATGTGTGTACACATGGCTGTGTAGATATTTCCATGTTTATACAGATGGCGGTGTAGATATTTCCATGTTTCTACAGATAACTTTGTATTTCCATGTTTATACAGATGGCGGTGTAGATATTTCGATGTTTATAGAGATAGCAGTGGAGATATTTCCATGTTTATACACATAGCGGTGTAGTTATTTCCATGTTTATATAGATAGCGGTGTAGATATTTTTATGTATATACACATGGCTGTGTAGATATTTCCATGTTTATACAGATGGCGGTGTAGATATTTCCATGTTTATACAGATAAGTTTGTAAGTATTTCCATGTTTATACAGATGGCGGTGTAGACATTTCGATGTTTATAGAGATAGCAGTGGAGATATTTCCATGTTTATACAGATAGCGGTGTAGATATTTCCATGTTTATACTGATCACGGTGTAGATGTTTCCATGTTTATAGAGATGGCGGTGTAGATATTTCCATGTTCATAGAGATAGCGGTGTTGATTTTTCCATGTTTATAGAGATAGCTGTGTGGATATTTCCATGTTTATACAGATAGGGGTGTAGATATTTCCATGTTTATAGAGATGGCGGTGTAGATATTTCCATGTTTATACAGATCACGGTGTAGATATTTCCATGTTTATACAGATCGCGGTGTAGATATTTCCATGTTTATACAGATCATGGTGTAGATATTTCCATGTTTATACAGATCGCGGTGTTGATATTACCAGGTTTATTGGGGTAGCGGTGCAAATATTTCCACATTTATACAGGTAGCGGTGTAGTTATTAGCATGTTTATACAGATAGCGGTGTAGATATTTCCATGTATAAACAGATGTCTGTGTATATATTTCCATGCTTAAACAGATGGCGGTGTAGATATTTCCTTGTTTATACAAATAGCAGTGTAGTTATTTCCATGTTTATACAGATAGCGGTGTAGATATTTCCATGTATATACAGATGGCTGCGTAGATATGTCCATGTTTATACAGATGGCTGTGTAGATATTTCCATGTTTATACACATAGCTGTGTACATATTTCCATGTTTATAGAGACAGCGGTGTAGGTATGTCCATGTTTATACAGATAGCGGTGCAGATATTTCCATGTTTATACAGATGCCTATGCAGACATTTCCATATTTATACAGAGGGCTGGGTAGATATTTCCATGTTTATACAGATGGCAGTGTAGATATTTCCATGTTCCTACACATGACTGTGTAGATATTTCCATGTTTATACAGATGGCTTTGTAGGTATTTCCATGTTTATAGAGATAGCGTTGCAGATATTTCCATGTTTACACAGATAGCGGTGTAAATATTTCCATGTTTATGCAGATCGTGGTGTAGATATTTCCTTGTTTATACAGATACCGTTGTAGATATTTCCATGTTTATACAGACCGCATTGTAGATATTTCCATGTTTATAGAGATAGCGGTGTAGATATTTCCATGTTGGTACAGATGGCGGTGTTGATGTTTCCATCTATACACAGATTGCCGTGTAGGTATTTCCATGTGTATACAGATGGCATTGTAGATATTTCCATGTTTATTCAGATGGTGTTGTAGATATTTCCATCTTTATACAGATGACTGTATAGGTATTTCCATGTTTTTACAGATGGCATTGTAGATATTTCGATGTTTATAGAGATAGCACAGTAGATATTTCCATGTTTATACAGATGGCGGTATAGATATTTCCATGTTTATAGAGATAGCGGTGTACATATTTCCATATTTATACAGATAACGGTGTAGAAATTTCCATGTTTATACAGATATCGGTGTAAACATTTCCATGTTTATACAGATCACGTTGTAGATATTTCCATGTTTATAGAGATAGCGGTGTATATATTTCCATGTTTATACAGATAGCGGTGTCGATATTTCCATGTTTATACAGAACGCGGTGTAGATATTTCCATGTTTATACAGATTGCGGTGCAGATATTTCCATGTTTGTACTGATGGCGGTGTTATTTCCATCTATACACAGATGACCGTGTAGATATTTCCATGTTTTTACAGATGGCGGCGCAGATATTTCTATAGATATATAGATGGCGGTGTAGGTAATTCCATGTATATACAGATAGCGGTGTAGTTATTTCCATGTTTATATAGAGAGCGGTGTAGATACTTCCATGTGTGTACACATGGCTGTGTAAGTATTTCCATGTTTATACAGATGGCGGTGTAGGTATTTCCATGTTTATACAGATAACTTTGTAAGTATTTCCATGTTTATACAGATGGCTGTGTAGATATTTCGATGTTTATAGAGATAGCAGTTGAGATATTTCCATGTTTATACACATAGCGGTGTAGTTATTTCCATGTTTATATAGATAGCGGTGTAGATATTTCTATGTATATACACATGGCTGTGTAGATATTTCCAGGTTTATACAGATGGCGGTGTAGATATTTCCAGGTTTATACAGATAACTTTGTAAGTATTTCCATGTTTATACAGATGGAGGTGTAGACATTTCGATGTTTATAGAGATAGCAGTGGAGATATTTCCATGTTTATACAGATAGCGGTGTAGATATTTCCATGTTTATACTGATCACGGTGTAGATATTTCCATGTTTATAGAGATGGCGGTGTAGATATTTCCATGTTCATAGAGATAGCGGTGTTGATTTTTCCATGTTTATAGAGATAGCTGAGTGGATATTTCCATGTTTATACAGATAGGGCTGTAGATATTTCCATGTTTATAGAAATGGCGGTGTAGATATTTCCATGTTTATACAGATAGCGGTGTAGATATTTCCATGTTTATACAGATCGCGGTGTAGATATTTCCATGTTTATACAGATCATGGTGTAGATATTTAAATGTTTATACAGATCGCGGTGTTGATATTACCAGGTTTATTGGGGTAGCGGTGCAAATATTTCCACATTTATACAGGTAGCGGTGTAGTTATTAGCATGTTTATACAGATAGCGGTGTAGATATTTCCATGTATAAACAGATGTCTGTGTATATATTTCCATGCTTAAACAGATGGTGGTGTAGATATTTCCTTGTTTATACAAATAGCGGTGTAGTTATTTCCATGTTTATACAGATAGCGGTGTGGATATTTCCATGTATATACAGATGGCTGTGTAGATATTTCCATGTTTATACAGATGGCTGTGTAGATATTTCCATGTTTATACACATAGCTGTGTACATATTTCCATGTTTATAGAGACAGTGGTGAAGGTATTTCCATGTTTATACAGATAGCGGTGTAGATATTTCCATGTTTATACTGATCACGGTGTAGATATTTCCATGTTTATAGAGATGGCGGTGTAGATATTTCCATGTTCATAGAGATAGCGGTGTTGATTTTTACATGTTTATAGAGATAGCTGTGTGGATATTTTCATGTTTATACAGATAGGGGAGTACATATTTCCATGTTTATAGAGATCGCGGTGTAGATATTTCCATGTTTATACAGATTATGGTGTAGATATTTCCATGTTTATACAGATCGCGGTGTTGATATTACCAGGTTTATTGGGGTAGCGGTGCAAATATTTCCACATTTATACAGGTAGCGGTGTAGTTATTTGCATGTTTATACAGATAGCGGTGTAGATATTTCCATGTATAAACAGATGTCTGTGTATATATTTCCATGCTTAAACAGATGGCGGTGTAGGTATTTCCTTGTTTATACAAATAGCGGTGTAGTTATTTCCATGTTTATACAGATAGCGGTGTAGATATTTCCATGTATATACAGATGGCTGTGTAGATATTTCCATGTTTATACAGATGGCTGTGTAGATATTTCCATGTTTATACACATAGCTGTGTACATTTTTCCATGTTTATAGAGACAGCGGTGTAGGTATTTCCATGTTTATACAGATAGCGGTGCAGATATTTCCATGTTTATACAGATGCCTATGCAGATATTTCCATATTTATACAGAGGGCTGGGTAGATATTTCCATGTTTATACAGATGGCAGTGTAGATATTTCCATGTTCCTACACATGACTGTGTAGATATTTCCATGTTTATACAGATGGCTTTGTAGGTATTTCCACGTTTATAGAGATAGCGGTGCAGATATTTCCATGTTTACACAGATAGCGGTGTAAATATTTCCATGTTTATACAGATCGTGGTGTAGATATTTCCTTGTTTATACAGATACCGTTGTAGATATTTCCATGTTTATACAGACGGCAGTGTAGATATTTCCATGTTTATAGAGATAGCGGTGTAGATATTTCCATGTTGGTACAGATGGCGGTGTTGATGTTTCCATCTATACACAGATTGCCGTGTAGGTATTTCCATGTGTATACAGATGGCATTGTAGATATTTCCATGTTTATTCAGATGGTGTTGTAGGTATTTCCATGTTTATACAGATGACTGTATAGGTATTTCCATGTTTTTACAGATGGCATTGTAGATATTTCCATGTTTATAGAGATAGCACTGTAGATATTTCCATGTTTATACAGATGGCGGTGTAGATATTTCCATGATTATAGAGATAGCGGTGTACATATTTCCATATTTATACAGATAACGGTGTAGAAATTTCCATGTTTATACAGATAGCGGTGTAAATATTTCCATGTTTATACAAATCACGTTGTAGATATTTCCATGTTTATAGAGATAGCGGTGTATATATTTCCATGTTTATACAGATAGCGGTGTAGATATTTCCATGTTTATACAGAACGCGGTGTAGATATTTCCATGTTTATACAGATAGCGGTGCAGATATTTCCATGTTTGTACTGATGGCGGTGTTGTTATTTCCATCTGTACACAGATGACCGTGTAGATATTTCCATGTTTATACAGATGGCGGCGCAGATATTTCTATGGATATATAGAAGGCGGTGTAGGTAATTCCATGTATATAGAGATAACGGTGTAGCTATTTCCATGTTTATATAGAGAGCGGTGTAGAAATTTCCATGTGTGTACACATGGCTGTGTAGATATTTCCATGTTTATACAGATGGCGGTGTAGATATTTCCATGTTTATAGAGATAACTTTTTAAGTATTTCCATGTTTATACAGATGGCGGTGTAGATATTTCGATGTTTATAGAGATAGCAGTGGAGATATTTCCATGTTTATACACATAGCGGTGTAGTTATTTCCATGTTTATATAGATAGCGGTGTAGATATTTCTATGTATATACACATGGCTGTGTAGATATTTCCATGTTTATACAGATGGCGGTGTAGATATTTCCATGTTTATACAGATAACTTTGTAAGTATTTCCATGTTTATACAGATGGCGGTGTAGACATTTCGATGTTTATAGAGATAGCAGTGGAGATATTTCCATGTTTATACAAATAGCGGTGTAGATATTTCCATGTTTATACTGATCACGGTGTAGATATTTCCATGTTTATAGAGATGGCGGTGTAGATATTTCCATGTTCATAGAGATAGCGGTGTTGATTTTTACATGTTTATAGAGATAGCTGTGTGGATATTTTCATGTTTATACAGATAGGGGTGTACATATTTCCATGTTTATAGAGATGGCGGTGTAGATATTTCCATGTTTATACAGATCACTTTGTAGATATTTCCATGTTTATACAGATCGCGGTGTAGATATTTCCATGTTTATACAGATCATGGTGTAGATATTTCCATGTTTATACAGATCGCGGTGTTGATATTACCAGGTTTATTGGAGTAGCGGTGCAAATATTTCCACATTTATACAGGTAGCGGTGTAGTTATTAGCATGTTTATACAGATAGCGGTGTAGATATTTCCATGTATAAACAGATGTCTGTGTATATATTTCCATGCTTAAACAGATGGCGGTGTAGATATTTCCTTGTTTATACAAATAGCGGTGTAGTTATTTCCATGTTTATACAGATAGCGGTGTAGATATTTCCATGTATATACAGATGGCTGTGTAGATATTTCCATGTTTATACAGATGGCTGTGTAGATATTTCCATGTTTATACACATAGCTGTGTACATTTTTCCATGTTTATAGAGACAGCGGTGTAGGTATTTCCATGTTTATACAGAGAGCGGTGCAGATATTTCTATGTTTATACAGATGCCTATGCAGATATTTCCATATTTATACAGAGGGCTGGGTAGATATTTCCATGTTTATACAGATGGCAGTGTAGATATTTCCATGTTCCTACACATGACTGTGTAGATATTTCCATGTTTATACAGATGGCTTTGTAGGTATTTCCATGTTTATAGAGATAGCGGTGCAGATATTTCCATGTTTACACAGATAGCGGTGTAAATATTTCCATGTTTATACAGATCGTGGTGTAGATATTTCCTTGTTTATACAGATACCGTTGTAGATATTTCCATGTTTATACAGACCGCAGTGTAGATATTTCCATGTTTATAGAGATAGCGGTGTAGATATTTCCATGTTGGTACAGATGGCGGTGTTGATGTTTCCATCTATACACAGATTGCCGTGTAGGTATTTCCATGTGTATACAGATGGCATTGTAGATATTTCCATGTTTATTCAGATGGTGTTGTAGGTATTTCCATGTTTATACAGATGACTGTATAGGTATTTCCATGTTTTTACAGATGGCATTGTAGATATTTCCATGTTTATAGAGATAGCACTGTAGATATTTCCATGTTTATACAGATGGCGTTGTAGATATTTCCATGTTTATAGAGATAGCGGTGTACATATTTCCATATTTATACAGATAACGGTGTAGAAATTTCCATGTGTATACAGATATCGGTGTAAATATTTCCACGTTTATACAGATCACGTTGTAGATATTTCCATGTTTATACAGATAACTTTGTAAGTATTTCCATGTTTATACAGATGGCCATGTAGATATTTCGATGTTTATAGAGATAGCAGTGGAGATATTTCCATGTTTATACACATAGCGGTGTAGTTATTTCCATGTTTATATAGATAGCGGTGTAGATATTTCTATGTATATACACATGGCTGTGTAGATATTTCCATGTTTATACAGATGGCGGTGTAGGTATTTCCATGCTTATACAGATAACTTTGTAAGTATTTCCATGTTTATACAGATGGCGGTGTAAACATTTCGATGTTCATAGAGATAGCAGTGGAGATATTTCCATATTTATACAGATAGCGGTGTAGATATTTCCATGTTTATGCTGATCACGGTGCAGATAGTTCCATGTTTATAGAGATGGCGGTGTAGATATTTCCATGTTCATAGAGATAGCGGTGTTGATTTTTCCATGTTTATAGAGATAGCTGTGTGGATATTTCCATGTTTATACAGATAGGGGTGTAGATATTTCCATGTTTATAGCGATGGCGGTGTAGATGTTTCCATGTTTATACAGATCACGGTGTAGATATTTCCATGATTATACAGATCGCGGTGTAGATATTTCCATGTTTATACAGATCATGGTGTAGATTTTTCCAAGTTTATACAGATCGCGGTGTTGATATTACCATGTTTATAGGGGTAGCGGTGCAAATATTTCCACATTTATACAGATAGCGGTGTAGTTATTAGCATGTTTATACAGATATCGGTGTAGATATTTCCATGTATAAACAGATGTCTGTGTATATATTTTCATGCTTAAACAGACGGCGGTGTAGATATTTCCTTGTTTATACAAATAGCAGTGTTGTTATTTCCATGTTTATACAGATAGCGGTGTAGATATTTCCATGTATATACAGATGGCTGTGTAGATATTTCCATGTTTATACAGATGGCTGTGTAGATATTTACATCTTTATACACATAGCGGTGTACATATTTCCATGTTTATAGAGACAGCGGTGAAGGTATTTCCATGTTTATACAGATAGCGGTGCATATATTTCCGTGTTTATACAGATGCCTATGCAGATATTTCCATATTTATACAGAGGGCTGGGTAGATATTTCCATGTTTATACAGATGGCAGTGTAGATATTTCCATGTTCCTACACATGACTGTGTAGATATTTCCATGTTTATACAGATAGCGGTGTAGGTATTTCCATGTTTATAGAGATCGCAGTGTAGATATTTCCATGTTTATGCAGTTCGCGGTGCAGATATTTCCATGTTTATACAGATAGCGGTGTAGATATTTCCATATTTTTAGAGTTATTGGTGTAGATATTTCCATGTTTACACAGATTGCGGTGTAGATATTTCCAACTTTCTGCAGATGGCATTGTAGATATTTCCACGTTTATACAGATGGCGGTTTAGTGATTTCCATCTTTCTTCAAATAGCAGTGTAGATATTTCCATGTTTATAGAGATGGCGGTGTAGATATTTCCATGTTTATATAGATGGCAATGTAGATATTTTCTTGTTTATGTAGATGGCGTTGTAGTTATCTTCATGTTTAAAGAGATGGCGGTGTATATATTTCCATGTTGATGGAGATAGCGGAGTAGATATTTCCATGTTTATAGAGATAGCGGTGTAGTTATTTCCATGTTTATAGAGATAGCGGTGTAAATATTTCCATATTTCTACAGATGACTGTGTAGATATTTCCATGTTTGTACAGATGGCAGTGTAGATATTTCCATGTTTATAGAGATAGCGGTGTAGATATTTTCATGTTTATACAGATTGCGGTGGAGGTATGTCCATGTTTATACATATAGCAATGGAGATATTTCCACATTAATACACATAGCAGTGTAGTTATTTCCATGTTTATACAGATACCGGTGTAGATATTTCCATGTTTATACAGTTGGCTGTGCCGATATTTCCATGTTTATACAGAGTTCTCTGTAGATATTTCAATGTTTATATAGATGACAGTGTAGATATTTCCAGGTTTATACAGATGACTGTGTAGATATTTCATTGTTAATACAGATGGCGGTGTAGATATTTCCATGTTTATAGAGATAGCGGTGTAGATATTTCCATGTTTATTGTGATAGCGGTGTAAATATTTCCATATTTATACAGATAGTGGTGTAGATATTTTCATGTTTTTACAGATAGCGGTGTAGATATTTCAATCTTTATTCAGAGAGTGCTGTACATATTTCCATGTTTATACAGATCACTGTGTAGATATTTCCATATTTATAGAGATAACGTTGTAGATATTTCCAACTTTATACAAACGGTGGTGTAGATATTTCCATGTTCCTACACATGAATGTGTAGTTATTTCCATGTTTATACAGATGGCGGTGTAGATATTTCCATATTTATAGAGATACCAGTGTAGGTATTTCCAGGTTTATACAGATAGCGGTGTAAATATTTCCATGTTTATACAGATCATGGTGTAGATATTTCCATGTTTATACAGATACCGGTGTAGATATTTCCATGATTATACAGACTGCAGTGTAGGTATTTCTATGTTTATACAGATAGCGGTGTAGATATTTCTATGTTTGTACAGATGGCGGTGTTGATATTTCCATCTGTACACAGATTGCCTTGTAGATATTTGATCTTTATACAGATGGCGTTGTAGATATTTCCATGGATATGCAGATGGCGGTGTGGATATTACCATGTTTATAGAGATAGCGGTGTATGTATTTCCATGTTTATAGACATAGCGGTGTAGATATTTCCATGTTTATATAGATGGCGTTGTAGATATTTCCATGTTTATACCGATAGCGGTGTTGGTATTTCCACGTTTATACAGGTAGCGATGTAGATATTTCCATGTTTATACAGCTCGCGGTGGCGATATTATTATCTTTATACCGATGGCATTGTAGATATTTCCTTATTCACACAGATGGCGATGTAGATGTTTCCATGTTTATACAGATGGCGGAGCAGTTAGTTCCATGTTTATGGAGATGGCAGTGTAGATATTTTCATGTTTATAGAGATGGCGGTGTAGATATTTCCATGTTTATAGTGATAGCAGTGTAGATATTTACATGTTTATTCAGATGGATGAGTAGATATTTCCATGTGTATACAGATGGCATTGTAGATATTTCCATGTTTATACAGATGACTGTATAGGTATTTCCATGTTTTTACAGATGGCAGTGCAGATATTTCCATGTTTATAGAGATAGCGGTGTAGATATTTCCATATTTGTACAGATGGCGGTGTTGATATTTCCATCTATACACAGATGGCCATGTAGATATTTCCATGTTTATACAGACGGCGGCGTAGATATTTCCATGGACATGCAGATGGCGTTGTAGTTATTTCCATGTTTATACAGATAGCCTTGTAGATATTTCCATGTTTACACAGAGGGTGGTGTAGATATTTCCGTGTTTATACACATGGCGGAGTAGATACTTCCATCTTTATGGAGATGGCTGTGTAGATATTTTCATGTTTATAGAGACGGCGGTGTAGATATTTCCATATTTATAGAGATAGCGGTGTAGATATTTCCATCTTTCTACAGATGCCAGTGTAGATATTTCCATGTTTATACAGATGGCGTTGTAGATATTTCCATATTTATAGAGATGTCTGTGTAGATATTTCCAGGTGTATACAGATGGTATTGTAGCTATTTCCATGTTTAAACAGATGGTGGTGTAGATATTTCCATGTTTATTCAGATGACTGTGTAGATATTTCCATGTTTTTACAGATGGCAGTGTAGATATTTCAATGATTATAGAGATGGCGCTGTAGATATTTCCATGTTTATACAGATAACGGTGGAGATATTTCCATGTTTATACAGACAGCAGTGGTGATATTTCCATGTTTATACACATAGCGGTGTACATATTTCCATGTTTATAGAGACAGTGGTGCAGATATTTCCATGTTTATACAGATGCCTATGCAGATATTTCCACATTTATACAGAGGGCTGTGTAGATATTTCTATGTTTATACAGATGGCAGTGTAGATATTTCCATGTTCCTACACATGACTGTGTAGGCATTTCCATGTTTATACAGATGGCTTTGTAGGTATTTCCATGTTTATAGAGATAGCGGTGCAGATATTTCCATATTTATACAGATAGCGGTATATATATTTCCATGTTTATACAGATCGTGGTGTAGATATTTCCATGTTTACACAGATACAGGTGTAGATATTTCCATGTTTATAAAGATCGTGGTGAAGATATTTCCATGTTTATACAGATCGCGGTTTAGATATTTCCATGTTTATACAGATCACAGTGTAGATATTTCCATGTTTACAGAGATAGCGGTGTAGATATTTCCATGTTTATACAGATAGTGGTGTAGATATTTCCATGTTTATACAGATGGCGGTGTAGATATTTCCATGTTTATAGAGATGGCGGTGTAGATATTTCCATGTTCATTGAGATAGCGATGTAGATATATCCATGCTCATAGAGATAGCAGTGAGGATATTTCCAGGTTTATACAGATAGCAGTGTAGATATTTCCATTTTTATAGAAATAGCGGTTTTGATATTTCATATTTATACAGATAGCGGTGTAGATATTTCCATGTTTATACAGATAGCGGTGTAGATAATTCCATGTTTATACAGATAGCGGTGTAGATATTTCCACGTTTATACAGATGGCGGCGTAGATATTTCCATCTTTCTTCAAATGGCAGTGTAGATATTTCCAGGTTTATAGAGATGGCGGTGTAGATATTTCCACGTTTATATAGATGGCAATGTAGATATTTTCTTGTTTATGTAGATGGTGTTGTAGATATCTCCATGTTTAAAGAGACGGCGGTGTATATATTTCCATGTTGATGGAGATAGCGGTGTAGATATTTTCATGTTTGTAGAGATAGTGGTGTAGTTATTTCAATGTTTATAAAGATAGCAGTGTAGATATTTCCATATTCATAGAGTTAGCAGTGTAGGTATTTCCATGTTTATACAGATGGCGGTGTAGATATTTCCATGTTTATACAGATGTCTGTGTAGATATTTCCATATTTATACAGATAACGGTGTAGATATTTCCATGATTATACACATAGCAGTGTAAATATTTCCATGTTTATACAGATCACGGTGTAGATATCTCCATGTTTATAGAGATAGCGGTGTAGATATTTCCATGTTTATACAGATAGCGGTTTAGCTATCTCCGTGTTTATACAGACCGCGGTGTAGATATGTCCATGTTTATACAGATAGCGGTGCAGATATTTCCATGTTTGTACAGATGGCGGTGTTGATATTTCCATCTATACACAGATGACCGTGTAGGTATTTCCATGTTTATACAGATGGCAGAGCAGATATTTCCATGGATATGTAGAAGGCGGTGAAGATATTTCCATGTTTACAGAGATAGCGGTGTAGATATTTCCATCTTTGCACAGATTGCGGTGTAGATATTTCCATCTTTACACAGATAGCGTTGTAGATATTTACATATTTATAAAGATCGTGGTGTAGATATTTCCATCTTTCCACAGATGGCAGTGTAGATATTTCCATATTTATACATATGACAGTGTAGATATTTCCATGTTTATACAGATAGTGGTGTAGATATTTCCATGTTCATGCAGATGGCGGTGAAGATATTTCCATGTTTATACAGATTTCGGTGTAGATATTTCTATGTTTATAGAGATAGCGGTGTAGGTATTTCCATGTGTATAGAGATAGTGGTGTAGGTATTTCCATGTTTATACAGATAGCGGTATTGGTATTTCCATGTTTATACAACTAGCATTGTAGATATTTCCATTTTTATACAACTCGCGTTGTAGATATTTCCATCTTTATAGAGATGGCAGTGTAGGTATTTCCATGTTTATACAGATGGCGGTGTAGATATTTCCATGTTTATACAGATATCGGTTTAGATATTTCCATGTTTATATAGATAGCTGTGTTGTTATTTCCATGTTTATACAGATAGCGGTGTAGATTGTTCCATGTTTATGGAGATGGCGATGTAAATATTTTCATGTTTACAGAGATGGTTGTGTAGATGTTTCCATGTTTATACAGATGACTGTGTCGATATTTCCATGTATATACAGATGGCGGAGTAGATATTTCCATGTTTATACAGATAAAGTTGGAGATATTAGCTTGTTTATACAGATCGTGGTGTAGATGTTTCTATGTTTATAAAGAGAGCCGTGTAGAAATTTCCATGTTTATACAGGTAGTAGTGTACATATATCCATGTTTATACAGATCATTGTGTAGATATTTCCATTTTCCTCAGATGGCAGTTTAGATATTTCCATGTTTATATAGATGGCGGTGTAGAAATTTCCATGTCTATACTGACAGCAGTGTAGATATTTCCATGTTCATTCAGAAGGCTGTGTAGATATTTCCATGTTTACAGAGATGGCCGTGTAGATATTTCTATGTTTATAGAGATAGCGGTGTACGTATTTCCATGTCTATAGATATAGTGGTGTAGGTATTTCCATGTTTATAGAGATAGTGGTGTGGATATTTCCATGTTTATTCAGATAGCGTGGAAGTTATTTCCATGTTTATACAGAAGGCGTTGTAGATAGTTTCATGTTTTTGGAGATGGCCGTGTAGATATTTTCACATTTATGGAAATGGCGGTGTAGATATTTCCATGTTTATAGAGATAGCGGTGTAGATATTTCCATGTTTATATAGATGGTGGTGCAGATATTTCCATGCTTATACAGATGGCAGTGTAGATATATCCATGTTTATACAGATAGCGGTGGAGATATTTCCATATTTATAAAGACAGCGTTGTAGATATTTCCATGTTTATACAGATAACGGTGTAGATATATCCATGTTTATACAGACAGCGGTGTAGATATTTCCATGTTTATACAGATAGTAGTGTTGGTATTTCCATGTTTATACAATTAGCATTGTAGATATTTCCAGGTTTATACAGCTCGCGGTGTAGTTATTTCCATCTTTATAGAGATGGCAGTGTAGATAATTCCATGTTTTTACACATAGCGGTGTAGATACTTCCGTGTTTATACAGATGGTGGTGTAGATATTTCCATGTTTATGGAGATCACGGTGCAGATATTTTCAGGTTTATAGAGATGGCGGTGTAGATATTTCCACGTATATAGAGATGGCGGTGTAGATATTTCCATGTTTATAGAGATAGCGGTGTAGGTATTTCCGTGTTTATAGAGATGGCGGTGAGGATATTTCCATGTCAATGCAGATGGCTGTGTAGATATTTCCATGTGCATACAGATGGCAGTGTAGATATTTCCATGTTTAAGCAGATGGTGCTGTGGATATTTCCATGTTTATAGAGATGAATGTGTAGGTATTTCCATGTTTATACAGATGGTGGTGTAGGTATTTCCATGTTTATACAGATGGTGGTGTAGGTATTTCCATGTTTATAGAGATAGTGGTGTAGATATTTCCATGTTTATGTAGATAGCGGTGTAGATATTTCCATGTCTATAGAGATAGCTGTGCAGATATTCCCATATTTATGCAGATAGCTTTGTAGATATTTCTATGTTTATACAGATCGCGGTGTAGATATTTCCATGTTTATAGAGATGGCGGTGTAGATATTTCCATGTTTATACAGATAGCGGTGTAGATATTAACATGTTTACACAGATAACGGGGTAGATATTTCCATCTTTGAACAGATTGCGGTGTGGATATTTCCATGTTTATTCAGATAGGGTTGTAGGTATTTCCATGTCTACACAGATAGCTCTGTAGACATTTCCATGTTTAGTCAGATAGTGGTGTAGATATTTCCATGTTTATAAAGATAGCGGTGTAGATATTTCCATGTTGATAGAGATAGCGGTGGCGATATTGCCATGTTTATAGAGATAGCCCTGGAGATATTTCCATGTTTATACAGATAACAATGTAGATATTTCCATGTTTATACTGATAGCGGTGTAGATATTTCCAAGTTTATACAGATAGCGGTGTAGATATTTCCATGTTCATAATGATAGCAGTGTACATATTTCCATGTTTATACACATAGCGGTGTAGATATTTCCATGTGTATACAGGTGGCAGTGTAGATATTTCCATGTTTATACAGATGTCTGTGTAGATATTTCCATGTTTTTACAGATGGCGGTGTAGATATTTCTAGGTTTATACAGATAGCAGTGTGGCTATTTCCATGTTTATACAGATAGCGATGTAGATATTTCCATTTTTATAGGGATGGCTGTGTGCATATTTCCATGTTTATGCCGATGGCATTGTAGATATTTCCATGTTTATACAGATAGTGGTGTAGATATTTCCATGTTTATACAGATGACTGTGTAGGTATTTCCATGTTTATACAGATGGCTGTGTAGCTATTTCCATGTTTATACAGATAGCGTTGTGGCTATTTCCATGCTTATACAGATAGCGGTGTAGACATTTCCAGGTTTATAGAGATAGCGCTGTAGATATTTCCATATTTATACAGATAGCGGTGTAGATATTTCAATATTTATACAGGTAACGGTGTAGATATTTCCATGTTTATACAGATAGTAGTGTAGATATTTCCATGTTAACAGATGACGGTGTGTATATTTCCATGTGTATACAGATGGCGGTGTAGATATTTCCATGTTTATAGAGATAGCGGTTAGATATTTCCATGTTTATACAGATTGCTTTGTAGATATTTCCATGTTTATAGAGATAGCGGTGTAGATAATTCCATATTTATACAGATAGCGGTGTAGATATTTCCATGTTTATTCAGATGGCGGTGTAGATATTTCCATGTTTATGCAGATAGCGGTGTGGCTATATCCATGTTTGTACAAATGGCAGCGTAGATATTTCCATGTTTAGTCAGATAGTGGTGTAGATATTTCCATGTTTATAAAGATAGCGGTGTAGATATTTCCATGTTTATAGAGATAGCGGTGGTGCTATTGCAATGTTTATAGAGATAGCCCTGGAGATATTTCCATGTTTATACAGATAACGATGTAGATATTTCCATGTTTATACAGAGAGCGTTGTAGATATTTCCAAGTTTATACAGATAGCGGTGTAGATATTTCCATGTTTATAAAGATCATGATGTAGATATTTCCACGTTTATACATATAGCGGTGCAGATATTTCCATGTTTATACACCTAGCGATGTAGATATTTCCATGTGTATACAGGTGGAAGTGTAGATATTTCCATGTTTATACAGATGGAGGTGTAAATATTTCCATGTTTATAGAGATGACTGTGTAGATATTTCCATGTTTTTACAGATGGCTGTGTAGCTATTTCCATGTTTATACACATAGCGGTGTGGCTATTTCCATGTTTATACAGATAGCGTTGTAGATATTTCCATGTTAATAGAGAAGGCAGTGTAGGTAATTCCATATTCATACAGATGGCAGTGAAGTTATTTCCACGTTTATTCAGACGGTGCTGTAGATATTTCCATGTTTATACAGATGACTGTGTAGTTATTTACACTTTTATACAGATGGCGGTTTAGATGTTTCCATCTTTATAGAGATAGCCACGTAGATATTTCCATGTTCATACTGATAGAGGTGTAGATATTTCCATGTTTATAGAGATAGCGGTGCAGTTATTTCCATGTTTATACAGATAGCTGTGTAGGTATTTCCACGTTTATACAGATAGCGGTGTAGATATTTCCATGTTTATACAGATTGCACTGTATATATTTCCATGTTTATACAGGTAGTGGTGTAGGTATTTCCATGTTTATAGAGATAGCGGTGTAGCCATTTCCATGTTTAAAGAGATAGCGGTGTAGCTATTTCCATGTTTATACAGATAGCGATGTATATATTTTCATGTTTATACAGATTGCAGTGTTGGTAATTCCATGTTTATACTTATAGCGGTGTAGATATTTAAATGTTTATACCCCTCCCGGTGTAGATATTTCCATCTTTATACAGATGGCAGTGTAGATATTTCCATGGTTATACAGATAGCAGTGTAGATATTTCCATTTTTACACAGATGGCGGTGTAGATATTTCCATGTTTATAGAGATAGCGGTGTAGGTATTTCCATGTGTATAGAGATTGCGTTGTAGATATTGCCATGTTTATGCAGATGGCTGTGTAGATATTTCCATGTTTGTAGAGATGGCAGTGTAGTTATTTCCATGTTTATAGACATGGTGGTGTAGATGTTTTCATGTTTATACAGATGACTGTGTATATATTTCCATGTTTATACAGATGGCTGTGTAGATATTTCCATGTTTATAGTGATACCGGTGTATATATTTCCATGTTTATAGAGATAGCAGTGTAGATATTTCCATGTTTATTCAGATGGCAGTGTAGATATTTCCATGTTTATACAGATAGCGGTGTGGCTATTTCCAAGTTTATACAGATGGCAGTGTCGCTATTTCCATTTTTATACAGAAAGTATAGTGGTGTACATATTTTCAAGTTTATAAAGATTGCGGTGTAGATATTTCCATGTTTATAGAGATAGCGGAGGAGATATTTCCATGTTTATAGAGATAGCGGAGGAGATATTTCCATGTTTATAGAGGTAGCGGTGGAGATATCTGCATGTTTATAGAGATAGCAGTGTAGATATTTCCATGTTTATAGAGATAGTGGTGTAGATATTTTCATGATTATACATATAGCGGTGTAGATATTTCCATGTTAATAAAGATAGCAGTATAGATATTTCCATTTTTATAAAAATAGCGGTGTAGGTAATTCCATGTTTATAAAGGTAGCGTTGTAGGTATTTCCATGTTTATACAGATAGCAGTGGAGATATTTCCATGTTTATAAAGATAGCGATCTGGATATTTCCATGTTTATACTGATTGCGGTGTAGTTATTTCCATGTTTATACAGATAGCGGTGTAGATATTTCCATGTTCATATAGATAGCGGTGTAGATATTTCCATGTTTATACAGGTAGCTTTGTAGGTATTTCCATGTTCATAGAGATAGCAGTGTAGATATTTCCATGTTTATAGAGATAGCGGTGTAGATATTTCCATATTTATACAGATAGCGGTGGAGGTATTTCCATGTTTATACAGAGAGCATGGAGATATTTCCATGTTTATACAGATGGCGGTGTAGATATTACGATCTTTATACAGATGGCGGTGTTGATATTTCGATGTTTCTACGGATGTTCGTTTGGATATTTCTATGTTTATACAGATGGCGCTGTAGATACTTCCATGTTTATACAGATGGCGGTGTACATATTTCCATGGTTATAGAGATGGCGCTGTAGATATTTCCATGTTTATAGAGATAGCGTTGTAGTTAATTCCCTGTTTACTAAGATGACTGTATATATAAATCCATGTTTAGACAAATGGCGGTGTAGATATTTCCATGTTTATACTGATAGCCATGTAGTTATTTCCATGTTTATACAGATAGCGGTGTAGGTATTTCAATGCTTATACAGATAGCGGTGTAGATATTTCCATGTTTATACAGATGGCTGTCTGGATATTTCAAGGTTTACACAGATGGTGGTGTAGATATTTCCAAGTTTATACATATGACTGTGTATATATTCCCATGTTTATACAGATGGCTTTGTAGGTATTTCCATGTTTATACAGATGGCAGTGTAGGTATTTCCATGTTTATAGAGAAGGCGGTGTAGATATTTCCTTGTTTATAGAGATAGCGGTGTAGATATTTCCATGTTTATACAGATAGCGGTGTAGATATTTCCATGTTGATACAGACGAGTGTGTAGATATTTCCATGTTTATGGAGATAGCGGTGTAGATATTTCCATGTTTACACAGATAGCGGTGTAGATATTTCCAGTTTATACAGATGGCGATGTAGATATTTCTATGTTTATACATAAGACTGTCTATATATTTCCATGTTTATACAGATGTCAGTGTAGGTGTTTCCATGTTTATAGATATGGCAGTGTAGGTATTTCCATTTTTATAGAGATGGCGGTGTAGATATTTCCTTGTTTACAGAGTTAGCGGTGTAGATATTTCCATGTTTATACAGATGGCGGTGTGGATATTTCCATGTTTATTGCAATAGCAGTGTAGACATTTCCATGTTGATACAGATAGCCGTGTAGGTATTTCCAAGTTAATACAGATAGCGGTGTAGATATTTCCATGTTTACAGATGGCAGTGTAGATATTTCCATGTTTATACAGATGGTGCTGTAGATATTTTCATGTTTATACAGATGACTGTATAGGTATTTCCATGTGTATACAGATGGCAATGTAGATATTTCCATGTTTATAGAGATAGCGGTGTAGATATTTCCATCTTTATACAGATGACAGTGTAGATGTTTCCATCTTTATACAGATGGCGGTTTAGCTATTTCCATGTTTATACAGATGGCGGTTTAGTTATTTCCATATTTATACAGATAGAGGTGTTGTTATTTCCATCTTTATAAGGATAGCAGTATTGATATTTCCATGTTTATACAGATGGCAGTGTACATATTTCCATGTTTATACAGACGGTGGTGTAGATATTTCCATGTTTATAGAGATGGCGGTGTAGATATTTCCATGTTTATACAGATGGAGGTGTAGATATTTCCATGTTTCTACAGGTGGCGGTGTACGTATATCCATGTTCATAGAGATGGCAGTGTATGTACTTCCATGTTTATACAGATGGCGGTGTAGATATTTACATGCTTATACAGAAGGTGGTGTAGATATTTCCATGTTTATACAGATATCGTTGTAGATATTTCCATGTTTATACAGATAGCGGTAATGATATTTCCATGTTTATTGCAATAGCAGTGTAGACATTTCCATGTTGATACAGATAGCCGTGTAGGTATTTCCAAGTTAATACAGATAGCGGTGTAGATATTTCCATGTTTACAGATGGCAGTGTAGATATTTCCATGTTTATACAGATGGTGCTGTAGATATTTTCATGTTTATACATATCACTGTGTAGATATTTCCATGTTTATATATATCACTGAGTAGATATTTCCATGTTTATACACATCAATGTGTAGATATTTCCATGTTTATACAGATAGCCTTGTAGATATTTGCATGTTTATACAGATGGCTGTGTAGATAATTCCTTCTTTATACAAATGGCAGTATAGATATTTCCATGTTTGTACAGATGGCAGTGTGGATATATCCATGTTTATACAGATGGCTGTGTAGATGTTTCCATGTTTATAGAGATGGCGGTGCAGATATTTCCATGTTTATACAGATGGCTTTGTAGTTATTTCCATGTTTATACTGATGGCGGTGCAGATATTTCGATGTTCATACAGATGACGGTGTGCATATTTCCAGGTTTATACAGATAGCGGTGTAGATATTTCCATGTTTATACAGAGGGCCTTATAGATATTTCCATGTTTGTACAAATGGCGGTGTATTTATTTCCATATTTGTACAGATAGCAGTGTTGATATTTCCATGTTTATAGGGATTTTGGTGTAGATATTTCCATGTTCATATAGATAGCGGTGTAGATATTTCCATGTTTAGACATAGCACTGCAGATATTTCCATGTTTATACAGATAGTGTTGTAGATATTTCCATGTTCATACAGATAGCAGTGTAGATATTTCCATGTTTATACAGTTAGCGGTGGAATTATTTCCATGTTTATACAGATAGCGGTGTAGTTATTTACATGTTTATACAGATCAAGGTGTAGATATTTCCAAGTTTATCCAGATAGCGGTGGAGATATTTCCATGTTTATACAGATAGCGGTGTAGTTATTTCCATGTCTGTACAGATGGCGGTGTTGATGTTTCCATCTATATACAGATTGCCGTGTAGGTATTTCCATGTGTACACAGATGGCATTGTAGGTATTTCCATGTTTATACAGATGGTGGTGTAGATATTTCCATGTTTATACCGATAGCGGTGTAGATATTTCCATGTTTATACCGATAGCGGTGGAAATATTTCCATATTTATACAGATAGCGGTGTAAATATTTCCATGTTTATACAGATCACGGTGAAGATATTTCCATGTTTATAGAGATAGCGGTGTAGATATTTCCATGTTTATACAGATAGCGGTTTAGATATTTCCATGTTTATACAGACCACGGTGTAGATATTTCCGTGTTTATACAGATTGCGCTGCAGATATTTCCATGTTTGTACAGATGGCGGTGTTGATATTTCCATCTATACACAGATAACCGTGTAGATATTTCCATGTTTATACAGATGGCGGTGCAGATATTTCCATGGATATGTAGATCGCGGTGTATATATTTCCATGTTTATACAGATAGTGGTGTAGTTATTTCCATGTTTCTATAGATAGCGGTGTAGATATTTCCATGTACATACACATGGCTGTGTAGATATTTCCATGTTTATACAGATGGCGGTGTAGATATTTCCATGTTTATACAGATTGCGGTGCATATATTTCCACGTTTGTACAGATGGCGGTGTTGATATTTCGATCTATACACAGATGACCGTGTAGATATTTCCATGATTACGCAGATGGCAGCACAGATATTTCCATGGATATGTAGATGGCGGTGTATCTATTTCCATGTTTATGCAGATAGCCGTGTAAATATTTCCATGTTTATACAGATCACGGTGTAGTTATTTCCATGTTTATAGGGATAGCGGTGTAGATATTTCCATGTTTATACGGATAGCGATGTAGATATTTCCATGTTTATACAGACCGCGGTGTAAATATTTCCATGTTTATACAGATAGCGTTGCAGATATTTCCTTGTTTGTACCGATGGCGTTGTTGAAATTTCCATCTATACACAGATGACCGTGTAGATATTTCCATGTTTATACAGATGGTGGTGCAGATATTTCCATGTTTATACAGATAACGTTGTGAGTATTTCCATGTTTATACAGATGGCGGTGTAGATATTTCGATGTTTATAGAGATAGCAGTGGGGATATTTCCATGTTTTTACAGGTAGCGGTATAGATATTTCCATGTTTATACTGATCGCGGTGTAGATAGTTCCATGTTTATAGAGATGGCGGTGTAGATATTTCCAGGTTCATAGAGATAGCGGTGTTGATTTTTCCATGTTTATAGAGATAGCGGTGTAGATATTTCCATATTTGTACAGATGGCGGTGTTGATGTTTCCATCTATACACAGATTGCCGGGTAGGTATTTCCATGGGTATACAGATGGCATTGTAGATATTTCCATGTTTATACAGATGGTGTTGTAGATATTTTCATGTTTATACAGATGACTGTATAGGTATTACCATGTGTATACAGATGGCAATGTAGATATTTCCATGTTTATAGAGATAGCGTTGTAGATATTTCCATCTTTATACAGATGACAGTGTAGATGTTTCCATCTTTATACAGATGGCGGTTTAGCTATTTCCATGTTTATACAGATGGCGGTTTAGTTATTTCCATATTTATACAGATAGAGGTGTTGTTATTTCCATCTTTATAGGGATAGCAGTATTGATATTTCCATGTTTATACTGATCGCGGTGTAGATAGTTCCATGTTTATAGAGATGGCGGTGTAGATATTTCCATGTTTATAGAGATGGCGGTGTAGATATTTCCATGTTCATAGAGATAGCGGTGTTGATTTTTCCATGTTTATAGAGATAGCGGTGTGGATATTTCCATGTTTATAGAGATGGCGGTTTAGATATTTCCATGTTTATACAGATCACGGTGTAGGTGTTTCCATGTTTATACAGATCATGGTGTAGATATTTCCATGTTTATACAGATCGCGGTGTTGATATTACCATGTTTATAGGGATAGCTGTGCAAATATTTCCACATTTATACAGATAGCGGTGTAGTTATTAGCATGTTTATACAGATAGCGGTGTAGATATTTCCATGTATAAACAGATGTCTGTGTATATATTTCCATGTTTAAACAGATGGCGGTGTAGATATTTCCTTGTTTATACAAATAGCTGTGTAGATATTTCCATGTTTATACAGATAACGTTGTAAGTATTTCCATGTTTATACAGATGGCAGTGTAGTTATTTCCATGTTTATACAGATAGCGCTGTAGATATTTCCATGTATATACAGATGGCTGTGTAGATATTTCCATGTTTATACAGATGGCTGTGTAGATATTTCCATGTTTATAAAGATGACTTTGTAGGTATTTCCATGTTTATACAGATGGCGGTGTAGATATTTCCATGTTTATAGAGATAGCTGTGTAGATATTTCCATGTTAATACTGATAGCGGTGTAGATATTTCCATGTTTATACAGATCGCGGTGTAGATATTTCCATGTTTATACAGATCGCGCTGTAGATATTTCCATGTTTATACAGATCACAGTGTAGATATTTCCATGTTTATACAGATAGCGGTGTAGATATTTCCATGTTTATACAGATAGCGCTGTAGATATTTCCATGTTTATACAGATGGCGATGTAGATATTTCCATGTTTATAGAGATGATGGTGTAGATATTTCCATGTTTATAGAGATAGCGGTGTAGATATATCCATGTTCATAGCGATAGCAGTGAGGATATTTCCATGTTAATACAGATAGCAGTGTAGATATTTCCATTTTTATAGAGATAGCTGTTTAGATATTTCATATTTATACAGATAGTGGTGTAGATATTTCCATGTTTATACAGATTGCGGTGTAGATATTTTCATGTTTTTTCACATGACTGAGTAGGTATTTCCATGTTTATACAGATGGCTTTTTAGATATTTCCATGTTTATAGAGAAAGCGGTGCAGATATTTCCATGTTTATACAGATAGCGGTGTAAATATTTCCATGTTTATACAGATCGTGGTGTAGATATTTCCATGTTTATACAGATACCCATGTAGATATTTGCATGTTTATACAGACCGCCGTGTAGGTATTTCCATGTTGATAGAGATAGCGGTGTAGATATTTCCATGTTTGTACAGATGGCGGTGTTGATGGTTCCATCTATACACAGATTGCCGTGTAGGTATTTCCATGTGTATACAGATGGCATTGTAGATATTTCCATGTTTATACAGATAGCGGTGTAAACGTTTCCATGTTTATACAGATCATGGTGTAGATATTTCCATGTTGATAGAGATACCGGTGTAGATATTTCCATGTTTATACAGATAGCGGTGTAGATATTTCCATGTTTATACAGACCACGGTGCAGATATTTCCATGTTAATACAGATAGCAGTGCGGATATTTCCATGTTTGTACAGATGGCAGTGTTGATATTTCCAACTATACACAGATGACCGTGTAGATATTTCCATGTTTATAGAGATGGCGGCACAGATATTTCTATGGATATGTAGATGGCAGTGTAGATATTTCCATGTTTATACAGATAGCGGTGTAGTTATTTCAATGTTTATATAGATAGCGGTGTAGATATTTCCATGTATATACACATGGCTGTGTAGATATTTCCATGTTTTTACAGATGGCGGTGTAGATATTTCCATGTTTATACTGATCGCGGTGTAGATATTTCCATGTTTATACAGATGGCGGTGTAGATATTTCTATATTTATACAGATGTCTGTGTAGATATTTCCCTGTGTATACAGACGGTATTGTAGGTATATCCATGTTTATACAGATTTTGGTGTAGATATTTCCATGTTTATTCGGATGACTGTGTAGATATTTCCATGTTTTTACAGATGGCAGTGTAGATATTTCAATGTTTATAGAGATGGCGCTGTAGATATTTCCATGCTTATACAGATAAAGGTGGTGATATTTCCATGTTTATACCGATGGCTTTGCAGGTATTTCCGTGTTTATAGAGATAGCGGTGTAGATATTTCCATGTTTATACAGATAGCGGTGTGGATATTTCCATGTTTACACAGATAGGGGTGTAGATATTTCCATGTTTATACAGATAACGGTGTAGATATTTCCATGTTTATACAGACCGCAGTGTAGATATTTCCATGTTTATACAGATAGCGGTGCAGATTTTTCCATGTTTATACAGATAGCGGTGTAGATATTTCCATGTTTATACAGATGGCTGTGCAGATATTTCCATGTTTATACAGAGTTCTCTGTAGATATTTACATGTTTATATAGATGACAGTGTAGATATTTCCATGTTTATACAGATGACTGTGTAGATATTTCCATGTTAATACAGATGGTGGTGTGGATATTTCCATGTTGATGGAGATAGCGGTGTAGATATTTCCATGTTTATAGAGATAGCGGTGTAAATAATTACATATTTATACAGATAGTGGTGTAGATATTTCCATGTTTATACAGATAGCGGTGTAGTTATTTCCATGTTTATAGAGATAGCGGTGTAGTTATTTCCATGTTTATAGACATACCGGTGTAGATATTTCCATGTTTCTACAGATAACTGTGTAGATATTTAAATGTTTGTACAGATGGCATTGTAGATATTTCCATGTTTATAGAGATAGCGGTGTAGATATCGTCATGTTTATACCGATTGTGGTGGAGATATGTCCACGTTTATACAGATAGCAATGGAGTTATTTCCACGTTAATACTCATAGCGGTGTAGATATTTCCATATTTATACAGATAACGGTGTAGATATTTCCATGTTTATACAGATGGCTGTGCAGATATTTCCATGTTTATACAGAGTTGTCTGTAGATATTTCCATGTTTATATAGATGACTGTGTAGATATTTCCAGGTTTATACAGATGACTGTGTAGATATTTCCATGTTAATACAGATGACGGTGTAGATATTTCGATGTTTATAGACATAGCGGTGTAGATATTTCCATGTTTATAGAGATAGCGGTGTAAATAATTCCATATTTATACAGATAGTGGTGTAGATGTTTCCATGTTCATACAGATAGAGGTGTAGATATTTCCATGTTTTCAGTGATAGCGGTGTAGATATTTCCCTCTTTGCACAGATTGCCGTGTAGATATTTCCATTTTTACACAGATACCTGTGTAGATATTTCCAAGTTTACACAGATAGCTGTGTAGAGATTTCCATGTTTACACAGATAGCGTTGTAGATATTTCCATGTTTATACAGATAACGGTGTAGATATTTCCATGTTTATACAGATACCTGTGTAGATATTTCCATGTTTATACAGATAGCGGTGGAGATATTTCCCTGTTTATACAGATAGCGATGTAGATATTTCCATGTTTATACAGATAGTGGTGTAGATATTTCCATGTGTATAGAGATAGCAGTGTAGATATTTCTATGTTTATACAGATGGCTCTGTAGATATTTCCATGTTCATAGATATAGCGGTGTAGATATTTCCATCTTTATACAGATAGCGGTGTAGATATTTCCATGTTTATACAGATGGCGGTGTAGATAGTTCCATGTTTATGGAGATGGCGGTGTGGATATTTTCATGTTTATATAGATGGCGGTGTAGATATTTCCATGTTTCTAGAGATTGTGGTGTTGATATTTCCACGTTTATAGAGACAGCGCAGTAGGTATTTCCTTGTTTATAGTGATAGTTGTGTAGATATGTCCATGTTTATACAGATGGCTGTGTAGATATTTCCATGTTTATACAGATAACGGTGTAGATATAACCATGTTTATAGAGATAGCTTTGTAGATATTTCCAAGTTAATACAGATAGCAGTGTAGATATTTCCATGTTTACACAGATCGTGGTGTAGATATTTCCATGTGTATACAGATCGCGGTGTAGATATTTCCATGTTTATACAGATAGCTGTGTAGATATTTCCTTGTTTTTACAGATATTGTTGTAGATATTTCCATGTTTACACAGATTGCGGTGTAGATATTTCCATCTTTCTACAAATGGCAGTGTAGATATTTCCATGTTTATAGAGATGGTGGTGTAGATATTTCCATGTTTATATAGATGGCAGTGTAGATATTTTCTTGTTTATGTAAATGGCGTTGTAGATATCTCCATGTTTAAAGAGATGGCGGTGTATATATTTCCATGTTGATGGAGATAGCGGTGTAGATATTTCCATGTTTATAGAGATAGCGGTGTAGTTATTTCCATGTTTATAGAGATACCGGTGTAGATATTTCCATGTTTCTACAGATCGCGGTGTTGATATTTCCATGTCAATACAGATCGCGGTGTAGATATTTCCATGTTTATACAGATAGCGGTGTAGGTATTGCCATGTTTTTACAGATATCGGTGTAGATATTTCCATGTTTACACAGATTGTGGTGTAGATATTTCCATCTTTCTACAGTTGGCATTATAGATATTTCCATGTTTATACAGATGGTGGTGTATATATTTCCATGTTTATATAGATGGTGGTGTAGATATTACCATGTTTATACAGATAGCGGTGTAGATATTTCCATGTTTATACACATCGCGGTGTACATATTTCCATGTTTATACAGATCGCCGTGTAGATATTTCCATGTTTATACAGATAGCAGTGTAGATATTTCCATGTTTATACAGATAGCGCTGTAGATATTTCCATGCTTATAGAGATGACGGTGTAGATATTTCCATCTTTCTACAAATGTCAGTGTAGATATTTCCATGTTTATAGAGATGGCGGTGTAGACATTTCCATCTTTCTACAAATGTCAGTGTAGATATTTCCATGTTTATAGAGATGGCGGTGTAGATATTTCCATGTTTATATAGATGGCAGTGTAGATATTTTCTTGTTTATGTAGATGGCGTTGTAGATATCTCCATGTTTAAAGAGATGGCAGTGTATATATTTCCATGTTGATGGAGATAGCAGTGTAGATATTTCCATGTATATACAGATGGCTGTGTAGATATTTCCATGTTTATACAGATGGCTGTGTATATATTTCCATGTTCATAGAGATAACTGTGTAGATATTTCCATGTTTATACAGATAGCGGCGTAGATATTTCCATGTTTATACAGATCGCGGTGTAGTTATTTCCATGTTTATACAGATAATAGTGGAGATATTTCCTTGTTTATACAGATCGTGGTGTAGATATTTCTATGTTTATAAAGAGAGCCATGTAGATATTTCCATGTTTATACAGGTAGTAGTGTACATATATCCATGTTTATACAGATCGTTGTGTAGATATTTCGATTTTCTTCAGATGGCAGTTTAGATATTTCCATGGTTATACAGATGGCGGTGCAGAAATTTCCATGTTTATACAGACAGCGGTGTAGATATTTCCATATTCATTTAGAAGGCGGTGTAGATATTTCCATGTTTACAGAGATGGCGGTGTAGATATTTCTATGTTTATAGAGATAGCGGTGTAGGAATTTCCATGTGTATAGAGATAGTGTTGTAGGTATTTCCATGTTTATTGAGATAGTGGTGTAGATATTTCCATGTTTATTCAGATAGCGTTGAAGTTATTTCCATGTTTATACAGATGGTGGTGTTGATTGTTTCATGTTTATGGAGATGGCCGTTTAGATATTTTCACATTTATAGAGATGGCGGTGTAGATATTTCCATGTTTATACAGATGGCGGTGTAGATATATCCATGCTTATACAGATGGCAGTGTAGATATATCCATGTTTATACAGATAGTGGTGGAGATTTTTCCATATTTATAAAGATAGCATTGTAGATATTTCCATGTTTATACAGATAACAGTGTAGTTATATCCATGTTTTTACAGATAGCGGTGTAGATATTTCCCTGTTTATACAGACAGTGGCGTTGGTATTTCCATGTTTATACAACTAGAATTGTAGATATTTCCATGTTTATACAGCTCGCGGTGTTGTTATTTCCATCTTTATAGAGATGGCAGTGTAGATAATTCCATGTTTTTACAGATAGCGGTGTAGATACTTCCGTGTTTACACAGATGGTGGTGTTGATATTTCCATGTTTGTGGAGATCACGGTGCAGATATTTTCAGGTTTATGGACATGGCAGTGTAGATATTTCCACGTATATAGAGATGGCGGTGTAGATATTTCCATGTTTATAGAGATAGCGGTGTAGGTATTTCCGTGTTTATAGAGATGGCGGTGAGGATATTTCTATGTCAATGCAGATGGCTGTGTAGATATTTCCATGTGCATACAGATGGCAGTGTAGATATTTCCATGTTTAAGCAGATGGTGCTGTCGATATTTCCATGTTTATAGAGATGAATGTGTAGATATTTCCATGTTTATACAGATGGTGGTGTAGGTATTTCCATGTTTATAGAGATAGTGGTGTAGGTATTTACATGTTTATACAGAAAGCGGTGTAGGAATTTCCATGTTTATACAGATAGCGGTGCAGATATTTCCATATTTATACAGATAGCTTTGTAGATATTTTTATGTTTATACAGATCGCGGTGTAGATATTTCCATGTTTATAGAGATGGCGGTGTAGATATTACCATGTTTATACAGATAGCGGTGTAGATATTTCCATGTATATACAGATAGCGGTGTAGATATTACCATGCTTACACAGATAGCGGTGTAGATATTTCCATCTTTGAACAGATTGCGGTGTGGATATTTCCATGTTTATTCAGATAGCGTTGTAGATATTTCCATGTTTACACAGATAGCTCTGTAGACATTTCCATGTTTACACAGATAGCACTATAGATATTACCATGTTTATAGAAATAGTGGTTTAGGTATTTCCATGTTTATACAGATAGCTGTGTTGTGATTTCCATGTTTATACAGATAGCGGTGTAGATTGTTCCATGTTTATGGAGATGGCGGTGTAGATATTTTCATGTTTGTAGAGATGGTGGTGTAGATATTTCCATTTTTATAGAGATGACTGTGTAGATATTTCCATGTTAATACAGATGGCGGTGAAGATATTTCCATGTTTATAGAGATTGCGGTGGAGATATTTCCTTTTTTATAGAGATCGTGTTGTAGATGTTTCTATGTTTATACAGAGAGCCGTGTAGATATTTCCATGTTTATACAGGTAGTGGTGTTCATATTTCCATGTTTATACAGATCGTGGTGTAGATATTTCCATTTTCCTCAGATGGCAGTTTTGATATTTCCATGTTTATACAGATGGCGGTGTAGATATTTCCATGTTCATTCAGAAGGCGGTATAGATATTTCCATCTTTACAGAGATGGCGGTGTTGATATTTCTATGTTTATAGAGATAGCGGTGTAAATATTTCCATGTGTATAGAGATGGTGCTGTAGGTATTTCCATGTTTATAATGACACTGGTGTAGATATTTCCATGTTTTTTCAGATAATGGTGTAGTTATTTCCATGTTTAAACAGATGTCGGTGTAGATAGTTCCATGTTTATGGAGATGGCCATGTAGATATTTCCATGTTTATTCAGATAGCGGTGTAGACATTTCCTTGTGTATAGAGATAGTGGTGTAGATATTTCCATATTTATACAGATAGCAGAGTAGATATTTCCATGTTTATACAGATAGCTGTGTAGGTATATCCATGTTTATACAGATTGTGGTGTAGATATTTCCATGTTTATACAGATAGCGGTGCAGATATTTCCATGTTTATACAGAGAGTGGTGTAGATATTTCCATGTTTACAGAGATAGAGGTGTAGATATTTCCATATTTGCAAACATTGCGGTGTAGATATTTCCATCTTCACACAGATTGCGGTGTACATATTTCCATGTTTAAACAGACAGCTGTGTACATATTTCCATGTTTACACAGATATTGATGTAGATATTTCCATGCTTATACAGATCGCGGTGTAGATATTTACATGTTTATAAAGATAGCGGTGTAGATATTACCATGTTTATACAGATAGCGGTGTAGATATTTCCATGTTTATACAGACAGCGTTGTAGATATTTCCATGTATATACAGAGAGTGGAAAAGATATTTCCATGTTTATACAGATAGCGGTGGAGATATTTCCATGATTCTAGTGATGGCGGTGTAGATATTTCCAAGTTTATGCAGGTAGTGGTGTAGATATATGCATTTTTATAGAGATAGCGGTGTAGATATGTCCATGTTTATAAAGGTAGCAGTGTAGATATTTCCATGTTTACAGAGATAGCGGTGTAGATATTTCCATATTTATACAGATAGCGGTTTAGATATTTGTATGTTTATTCAGGTGGTGGTGTAGATATTTCCATGTTTATACAGATAGCGGTGTGGCTATTACCATGTTTATACAGATGGCAGTGTAGATATATCCATGTTTATACAGATAGTGGAGTAGATATTTCCATGGTTATAAAGATAGCGGTGAAGATATTTCCAAGTTTATAGAGATAGCGGTGGAGATATTTCCATGTTCATAGAGATAGCGATGGAGATATTTCCATTTTTGTACAGATAACGATGTAGATATTTCCATGTCTATGCAGATAGCGGTGTAGATATTTCCATGTTTATAGACATAGCCATGTAGATATTTCCATGTTTATACAGATAGCGCTGTAGAGATTTCCATGTTTATAGGGATAGCTGTGTGGATATTTCCATATTTATACAGATAGCGGTGTAGATATTTCCATGTTTATACGGATAGCGGTGTAGGTATTTCCATGTTTATACAGATAGCGGTGTAGTTATTTCCATGTTTATACAGATGACTGTGTACATATTTCCATGTTTATACTGATGGCGGTGTAGATATTTCCATGGTTATAGAGATAGCGTGGTAGATATATCCACGTTTATACAGATAGCTGTGTAGATATTTCCATGTTTATAGAGGTAGCGGTGTAGATATTTCCATATTTATACAGATAGCGGTGTGGCTATTTCTAAGGTTATACACATGGCAGTGTAGATATTTCCATGTATATACAGATAGCGGTGTAGATATTTCAGTGTATACAGAGATAGCGGTGTAAATACTTCCATATTTATAGAGAGAGCGGTGTAGATATTTGTATGTTTATTCAGATGGCGGTGTAGATATTTCCATGTTTATACAGATAGCAGGGAAGTCATTTCCATGTTTATAGTGATAGCATTGAAGATATTTCCATATTTATATAGATGGCGGCGCAGATATTTCCATGTTTATACAGATAGTGGTGTAGATATTTCCATGTTTATACAGCTTGCGGTGTACATATTTCCATGTTTATACAGATTGTGGTGTGGATATTTCCATGTTTATAGAGATAACATTGTAGATATTTACATGCTTATACAGATAGCGGTGTGGCTATTACCATGTTTATACAGATGGCAGTGTAGATATATCCATGTTTATACAGATAGTGGAGTAGATATTTCCATGGTTATAAAGATAGCGGTGAAGATATTTCCAAGTTTATAGAGATAGCGGTGGAGATATTTCCATGTTCATAGAGATAGCGATGGAGATATTTCCATTTTTGTACAGATAACGATGTAGATATTTCCATGTCTATGCAGATAGCGGTGTAGATATTTCCATGTTTATAGACATAGCCATGTAGATATTTCCATGTTTATACAGATAGCGCTGTAGACATTTCCATGTTTATAGGGATAGCTGTGTGGATATTTCCATATTTATACAGATAGCGGTGTAGATATTTCCATGTTTATACGGATAGCGGTGTAGGTATTTCCATGTTTATACAGATAGCGGTGTAGTTATTTCCATGTTTATACAGATGACTGTGTATATATTTCCATGTTTATACAGATGACGGTGTAGATATTTCCATGATTATAGAGATAGCGGTGTAGATATATCCACGTTTATACAGATAGCTGTGTAGATATTTGAATGTTTATAGAGGTAGCGGTGTAGATATTTCCATATTTATACAGATAGCGGTGTGGCTATTTCTAAGTTTATACAGATGGCAGTGTAGATATTTCCATGTTTATACAGATAGCGGTGTAGATATTTCAGTGTATACAGAGATAGCGGTGTAAATACTTCCAAATTTATAGAGAGAGCGGTGTAGATATTTGTATGTTTATTCAGATGGCGGTGTAGATATTTCCATGTTTATACAGATAGCAGGGAAGTCATTTCCATGTTTATAGAGATAGCATTGAAGATATTTCCATGTTTATACAGATAGCGGTGTAGATATTTCCATGTTTATACACATAGCGGTGTAGATATTTCCATGTTTATACAGAGAGCGGTGTAGATATTTCCATATTTACAGAGATAGATGTGTAGATATTTCCATATTTGCACAGATTGCGTTGTACATATTTCCACGTTTATACAGATAGCGGTGTAGACATTTCAATGTTAATAGAGATAGTGGTTTAGTTATTTCCATGTTTATACAGATGGCAGTGTAGATATTTCCATGTTTATACAGAAGGCGGTGAACATATTTCCACGTTTTTGAGATAGCCATGTAGATATTTCCATGTTTATACAGATAGCGGTGGAGATATTTCCATGTTTATATAGATAGCGCTGTAGATATTTGCATGTTTATATAGATAGCGGTGTAGATATTTCCATGTTTTTACAGATAGTGGTTTAGATATTTCCATGTTTATAGAGATAGCAGTGTAGATATTTCCATATTTATACAGATAGCGGAGTAGATATTTCCATGTTTATACAGATAGCAGTGTAGATATTAACATGTTTATACAGATAGTGGTGTAGATATATCCATGTTTATACAGACTGTGGTGTAGATATTTCCATGATTATACAGATAGCAGTTTAGATATTTCCATTTTTATACAGATAGTGGTGTAGATATTTCCATGTTTACAGAGGCAGACGTGTAGATATTTCCATATTCACACAGATTGTGGTGTACATATTTCCATGTTTACACAGACATCTGTGAAGGTATTTCCATGTTTACACAGATAGTGTTGTAGATATTTCCATGTTTATAGAGATTGCAGTGTAGATATTTCCATGTTTATAAAGATAGCGGTGTAGATATTTCCATGTTTATACACATAGCGGTGGAGATATTTCCATGTTTATATAGATAGGGCTGTAGATATTTGCATGTTTATGCAGATAGCGGTGTAGATATTTCCATGTTTATACAGATAGCGGTGGAGATATTTCCATGTTTATACAGATAGCGCTGTAGATATTTGCATGTTTATGCAGATAGCGGTGTTGATATTTCCATGTTTATACAGATAGCGGTGTAGATATTTCCATGTTTATAGAGATGGGGTGGAGATATTTACATGTTTATGCAGATAGCGGTGTAGATATTTCTATGTTTATATAGATAGCAGTGTAGATATTTCCATGTTTATACTGATAGCGGTGTAGTTATTTCCATGTTTATACAGATATCGGTGTAGATATATCCATGTTTATGCTGATTGCGGTGTAGATATTTCCATGTTTATACATATAGCGGTGTAGATATTTCCATATTTACAGAGATAGATGTGTAGATATTTCCATATTTGCACAGATTGCGGTGTACATATTTCCACGTTTATACAGATAGCGGTGTAGATATTTCAGTGTTAATAGAGATAGTGGTTTAGTTATTTCCATGTTTATACAGATGGCAGTGTAGATATTTCCATGTTTATACAGAAGGCGGTGAAGATATTTCCACGTTTTTGAGATAGCCATGTAGATATTTCCATGTTCATACAGATAGCGGTGGAGATATTTCCATGTTTATATAGATAGCGCTGTAGATATTTGCATGTTTATATAGATAGCGGTGTAGATATTTCCACGTTTTTACAGATAGCGGTTTAGATATTTCCATGTTTATAGAGATAGCAGTGTAGATATTTCCATATTTATACAGATAGCGGAGTAGATATTTCCATGTTTATACAGATAGCAGTGTAGATATTAACATGTTTATACAGATAGTGGTGTAGATATATCCATGTTTATACAGACTGTGGTGTAGATATTTCCATGATTATACAGATAGCAGTGTAGATATTTCCATTTTTATACAGATAGTGGTGTAGATATTTCCATGTTTACAGAGGCAGAGGTGTAGATATTTCCATATTCACACAGATTGTGGTGTACATATTTCCATGTTTACACAGACATCTGTGAAGGTATTTCCATGTTTACACAGATAGTGTTGTAGATATTTCCATGTTTATAGAGATTGCAGTGTAGATATTTCCATGTTTATAAAGATAGCGGTGTAGATATTTCCATGTTTATACACATAGCGGTGGAGATATTTCCATGTTTATATAGATAGGGCTGTAGATATTTGCATGTTTATGCAGATAGCAGTGTAGATATTTCCATGTTTATACAGATAGCGGTGTAGATATTTCCATGTTTATACAGATAGCGGTGTAGATAACTCCATGTTTACAGATAGTGGTGGAGATATTTTCAAGTTTATAAAGATAACGGTGGACATATTTTCATGTTTATAGAGATGACAGTGTAGATATTTCCAAGTTTATACAGATAGCGGTTTCGATATTTCCTTGTTTATACAGATAGCGGTGCAGGTATTTCCATGTTTGTAGAGACAGCGGTGTAGATATTTCCATGTTTTTACAGATGGGGGTGTAGATATTTCCATGTTTATACAGATGACTGTGTAGATATTTCCATGTTTTTTACAGATGGCGGTGTAAATATTTCCATGTTACGCAGATAGCGGTGTGGATATTTCCATGTTTGTACAGATAGCGATGTAGATATTTCCATGTTTATAGAGATGGCTGTGTACTTATTTCCATGTTTATAGAGATTGCAGTGTAGATATTTCCATGTTTATACAGATAGTGGGGTAGATATTTCCATGTTTATATAGGTAGCAGTGTAGATATTTCCATGTTTATACTGATAGCGGTGTAGTTATTTCCATGTTTATAGAGATATCGGTGTAGATATATCCATGTTTATGCTGATTGCGGTGTAGATATTTCCATGTTTATACAGATAGCGGTGTAGATATTTCCATATTTACAGAGATAGATGTGTAGATATTTCCATATTTGCACAGATTGCGGTGTACATATTTCCACGTTTATACAGATAGCGGTGTAGATATTTCAATGTTAATAGAGATAGTGGTTTAGTTATTTCCATGTTTATACAGATGGCAGTGTAGATATTTCCATGTTTATACAGAAGGCGGTGAAGATATTTCCACGTTTTTGAGATAGCCATGTAGATATTTCCATGTTTATACAGATAGCGGTGGAGACATTTCCATGTTTATATAGATAGCGCTGTAGATATTAGCATGTTTATATAGATAGCGCTGTAGATATTTCCATATTTATACAGATAGCGGTGTAGATATTTCCATGTTTATACGGATAGCGGTATATATATTTCCAGGTTTATACAGACAGCGGTGTAGTTATTTCCATGTTTATACAGATGTCTGTGTACATGTTTCCATGTTTATACAGATGGCGGTGTAGACATTTCCATGTTTATAGAGATAGCGCTGTAGATATCTCCATGTTTATACAGATAGCTGTGTAGATATTTCCCTCTTTGCAGAGACTGCCGTGTAGACATTTCCATTTTTACACAGATACCTGTGTAGATATTTCCAAGTTTACACACAAAGCTGTGTAGATATTTCCATGTTTACACAGATAGCGTAGATGTTTCCAAGTTTATAGAGATAGCGGTTTAGATATTTCCATGTTTATAAAGATAGCGGTATAGATATTTCCATGTTTATAGAGCTATCGGTGTAGATATTTCCATGTTTATAGAGAGATCGGTGTAGATATTTCTATGTGTATGCAAATGGCGGTGTAGGCATTTCCATGTTCATAGAGATGGCGGTGTAGATATTTCCATGTTTATACAGATAGCGGCATAGATATTTCCATGTTTACACAGATAGCGGTGTAGATATTTCCTTGTTTATACAGATGGCAGTGTAGGTATTTCCATGGTTATACAGTTGGCAGTGTAGATATTTCCATGTTTATAGAGATGGTGTTGTAGGTATTTCCATGTTTATACAGATGACTGTGGAGATATTTGCATGTTTATACAGATGGCGGTGTAGATATTTCCATGTTTACAGAGATAGCGGTGTAGGTATTTCCATGTTTATACCGATAGCGGTGTAGATATTTCCAGGATTATACACATAGCGGTGTAGATAATTCCATGTTTATACAGATAGTGTTGGAGTTATTTCCTTGTTTATACAGATCGTGGTGTATATATTTCCATGTTCATACAGATCGCGGTGTAGATATTTCCATCTTTCCACAGATGACAGTGTAGATATTTCCATGTTTATACAGATGGCTGTGTAGATATTTCCATGATCATGCAGGTGGCGGTGTAGATATTTCCATGTTTATAGAGATGGTGGTGTAGATATTTCTATGTTCATACAGATAGCGGTGTAGATATTTCCATGTGTATAGAGATGGCGGTGTAGGGATTTCCAAGTTTATACAGATGATGGTGTAGATATTTCCTTGTTTATACAGATAGCGGTGTAGATATTTCCATGTTGATACAGATAGCGGTGTAGATATATCCATGTTGACAGAGATAGAGGTGTAGATATTTCCATCTTTCCACACATTGCCGTGTAGATATTAACATCTTTACCAAGATAGCTGTGTAGATATTTCCAAGTTTACACAGAGAGCAGTGTAGATATTTCCATGTTTACAGAGATATCGTTGTAGATATTTCCATGTTTATACAGATAGCGTTGTAGGTATTTCCATCTTTATACAGATACCTTTGTAGGTATTTCCTTGTTTATACAGATAGCGGTGTAGATATTTCCACGTTTATACAGATAGTGGTGGAGATATTTCCACGTTTATTCAGATAGCGATGTAGATATTTCCACATTTATTCAGATAGCGTTGTAGATATTTAAAACTTTATACATTTAGCGGTGTAGATATTTCCACGTTTGTACAGATAGCGGTGTAGATATTTCCACGTTTTATAGATAGCGGTGTGGATATTTCCATGTTTACACCGATAGCATTGCAGATATTTCCATGTTTATACAGCTCGCAGCGCAGATATTTTTATCTTTATACAGATGGCATTGTAGATATTTCCTTATTCACACAGATGGCGGTGTAGAGATTTCCATGTTTATGCAGATGGCAGTGTACATATTTCCAAGTTTATAGAATGGCAGTGTAGATATTTCCATGTTTATAGAGATAGAGGTGTAGATATTTCCCTGTTTATACATATAGCGCAGGTATTTCCATTTTTATTGTGATAGCGGTGTAGATAGTTCCATGTTTATACAGATAGCGGTTTAGTTAATTCCCTGTTTATACAGATAGTGCTGGAGCTATTTCCTTTATACAAATCGTGGTGTAGATATTTCCATGTTTATACAGATAGCTGTGAAGATATTTCCATATTTATACAGGTAGCGGTGGAGATATTTCCAAGTTTATACAGATCGCAGTGTAGATATTTCGATCTTTCCACAGATGGCAGTGTAGAAATTTCCATGTTGATACTGATAGCGCTGTAGATATTTCCATGTTCATGCAGATGGCGTTGTAGATATTTCCATGTTTATAGAGATGGCGGTGTAGATATATCTCTGTTTATAGAGATAGCAGTGTACATATTTTCATGTGTATAGAGAATGGCGGTGGAGATATTTCCATGTTTATAGAGATAGCGGTGTAGATATTTCCATGTTTACACAGATAGCGGTTTAGATATTTCCATGTTTAAAGAGATGGCGGTGTAGATATTTCCATGTTTATAGAGATTGCGGTGTAGATATTTCCCTGTTTATACAAATGGTGGTGTAGATATTTCCATGTTTATCAAAATGGCCAGGTAGATATTTCCATGTTTACAGAGATATCGGCATAGATATTTCCATGTTAGTACTGAGGGCGGTGGAGATATTTCCATGTTTATACAGATAGCGAGGAAGATATTTCCATGTTTATAGAGATGGCGGTGTAGATATTTCCATGTTTATAGAGATTGCATTGTAGATATTTCCAAGTTTACAGAGATAGCGGTGTAGTTATTTCCATGTTTATTGACATAGCGGTGTAGATATTTCCACGTGTATACAGATGGCTGTGTAGGTATTTCCATGTAGGCAGTTGGCAGTGTAGATATTTCCATGTTTATAGAGATGGTGGTGTAGATATTTTCATGTTTATACAGATGACTGTGTAGACTTTTGCATGTTTATAGAGATGGCGGTGTAGATATTTCCATGTTTATAGAGATAACGTTGTAGATATTTCCATGTTTATAAAGATACCGGTGTAGATATTTCCATGTTTATACAGACCGCAGTGTAGATATTTCACTGTTTATTGAGATAGCAGTGTAGATATATCCATGTTTGTACAGATGGCAGTGTTTTTGTTTCCATGTTTATACAGACCACAGTGTAGATATTTCCATGTTTATAGAGATAGCAGTGTAGATATTTCCATGTTTGTACAGTTGGCGGTGTTGATGTTTCCATCTATACACAGATTGCCGTGTAGGTATTTCAATGTGTATACAGATGGCATTGTAGATATTTCCATGTTTACACAGATGACTTTATAGCTATTTCCATGTGTATACAGATGTCGGTGTAGGTATTTCCATGTTTACACAGATGACTGTATAGGTATTTCCATGTTTATACAGATTTCGGTGTAGATATTTCCATGTTTATAGAGATAGCGGTGTGGATATTTCCATATTTATACACATAACGGTGTAGAAATTTCCATGTTTATACAGATATCGGTGTAAATATTTCCATGTTTATACAGATCACGGCGTAAATATTTCCATGTTTATAGAGATAGCGGTGTATATATTTCCATGTTTATTCAGATAGCGGTTTAGATATTTCCATGTTTATACAGACCGTGGTGTATATATTTCGATGTTTATACAGATAGCGGTGCAGAAATTTCCATGTTTGTACAGATGGCAGTGTTGATATTTCCATCTATACACAGATGACTGTGTAGATATTTCCATGTTTATACAGATGGCGGCGCAGATATTTCCATGTATATGTAGAAGGCGGTGTAGGTATTTCCATGTTTATACAGATAGCAGTGTAGTTATTTCCATGTTTATATAGATAGCGGTGTAGGTATTTCCATGTATATACACATGGCTGTGTAGATATTTCCATGTTTATACAAATGGCGGTGTAGATATTTCCATGTTTATACCGATAAATTTGTAAGTATTTCCATGTTTATACAGATGGCGGTGTAGATATTTCGATGTTTGTAGAGATAGCAGTGGAGATATTTCCATGTTTATAGAGATAGCAGTGTAGATATTTCCACGTTTATACTGATCGCGGTGTAGATATTTCCATGTTTATAGAGATAGCAGTGTGGATATTTCCATGTTTATACAGATAGGGGTGTAAATATTTCCATGTTTATAGAGATGGCGGTGTAGATATTTCCATGTTTATACAGATCACGGTGTAGATATTTCCTTGTTTATACAAATAGTGGTGTAATTATTTCCATGTTTATACAGATAATGGTGTAGATATTTCCTTGTTTATACAAATAGCAGTGTAGATATTTCCATGTTTATACAGATCACGGTGTAGATATTTCCTTGTTTATACAAATAGCGGTGTAGTTATTTCCATGTTTATACAGATAGCGGTGTAGATATTTCCATGTATATACAGATGGCTGTGTAGATATTTCCATGTTTATAGAGATAGCTGTGTAGATATTTCCATGTATATACAGATAGCGGTGTAGATATTTCCATGTTTATACAGATCGTGGTGTAGATATATCCATGTTTATGCAGATCGCGGTGTAGATATTTTCATGTTTATACAGATAGCGGTGTAGATATTTCCATGTTTTTACAGATATTGGTGTAGATATTTCCATGTTTACACAGATTGCGGTGTAGATATTTCCATCTTTCTACAGATGGCATTGTAGATATTTGCATGTTTATACAGATGGCGGTGTAGATATTTCCATGTTTATACAGATAACTTTGTAAGTATTTCCATGTTTATACAGATGGCGGTGTAGATATTTCGATGTTTATAGAGAGAGCAGTGGAGATATTTCCATGTTTATACAAATAGCGGTGTAGTTTTTTCCATGTTTATATAGATAGCGGTGTAGATATTTCCATGAATATACACATGGCTGTGTAGATACTTCCATGTTTGTACAGGTGGCGGTGTAGATATTTCCATGTTTATACAGATAACTTTGTAAGTATTTCCATGTTTATACAGATGGCGGTGAAGATATTTTGATGTTTATAGAGATAGTAGTGCAGATATTTTCATGTTTATACAGATAGCGGTGTAGATATTTCCATGTATATACAGATGGCTGTGTAGATACTTCCATGTTTATACAGATGGCTGTGTAGATATTTCCATGTTTATACAGATGACTTTGTAGGTATTTCCATGTTTATACAGATGTCGGTGTAGGTATTCCCATGCTTATAGAGATAGCTGTGTAGATATTTCCATGTTCATACAGATAGCGGTGTAGATATTTCCATGTTTATACAGATCGCGGAGTAGATATTTCCATGTTTATACAGACAGCATTGGAGATATTTCCATGTTTATACACATAGCGGTGTACATATTTCCATGTTTATACAGATAGCGGTGAAGATATTTCCATGTTTGTACAGATGGCAGTGTTGATGTTTCCATCTATACACTGACTGCCGTGTAGGTATTTCCATGTGTATACAGATGGCATTGTAGATATCTCCATGTGTATACAGATGGTGGTGTAGATACTTCCATGTTTATACATATGACTGTACAGGTATATCTATGTTTTTACAGATGGCATTGTAGATATTTCCATGTTTATAGAGATAGCAGTGTAGATATTTCCATGTTTATATAGATTGCGGTGTAGATATTTCCATGTTTATAGAGATAGCGGTATAGATATTTCCATATTTATACAGATAACGGTGTAGATATTTCCATGTTTACACAGATAGCGGTGTAAATATTTCCATGTTTATACAGATCACGGTGTAGTTATTTCCATGTTTATAGAGATAGCGGTGTAGATATTTCCATGTTTATACAGATAGCGGTTTAGATATTTCCATGTTTATACAGACCACGGTGTAGATATTTCCATGTTTATAGAGATAGCAGTGTAGATATTTCCATGTTTGTAAAGATGGTGGTGTTGATGTTTCCATCTATACACAGATTGCCGTGTAGGTATTTCCATGTGTATACAGATGGCATTGTAGATATTTCCATGTTTACACAGATGACTGTATAGGTATTTCCATGTGTATACAGATGGCGGTGTAGGTATTTCCATGTTTACACAGATGGCAGTGTAGATATTTCCATGTTCCTACACATGACTGTGTAGGTATTTCCATGTTTATACAGATGGCATTGTACATATCTCCATGTGTATACAGATGGTGGTGTAGTTATTTCCATGTTGATACATATGACTGTACAGTTATATCTATGTTTTTACAGATGGCATTGTAGATATTTACATGTTTATAGAGATAGCAGTGTAGATATTTCCATGTTTATACAGATGGCGTTGTAGATATTTCATTGTTTATAGAGATAGCGGTGTAGGTATTTCCATGTATTTAAAGATACCGGTGTAGGTATTTCCGTGTTTATAAAGATAGCGGTGGAGATATTTCCATGTTTATACAGATAGCGGTGTAAAAATTTCCATGTTTATACAGATAGCGGTGTAGTTATTTCCATGTTTATACAGATAGCGGTGTAGATATTTCCATGTTTATAGACACTGCGGTGTAGATATTTCCATCTTTGCACAGATTGCTGTGTAGATATTTCCAAGTTTATACATATTGCGGTGTAGTTATTTCCATGTTGATACAGATAGCGGTGTAGATATTTCCATCTTTATAGAGATGGCGGTGTAGATATTTCCATGTTTATACAGATAGAAGTGAAGATATTTCCACGTTTATACAGATAGTGGTGTAGATATTTCCAAGTTTATACAGATGGCGGTGTAGATACATCCATGTTTCTGAAGATGGCGGTGTAGATATTTTCATGTTTATAGAGATGGCGGTGTAGATATTTCCATGTATATAGAGATTGCAGTGTAGATATTTCCATGTTTATAGAGATAGCGGTGTAGATATTTCCATATTTATACAGGTAGCAGTGTGGGTATTTCCATGCTTAAACAGATTGCGGTGTAGGTATTTCCATGTGTCTACAGATGGCGGTGTAGATATTTCCTTGTTTATACAGACAGCGGTGTAGATAACTCCATGTTTATACAGGTAGCGGTGTAGATATTTCCATGTTTACAGAGATAGCGGTGTAGTTATTTCCATCTTTGCACAGATTGCCGTGCAGATATTTCCATGTTTACGCAGATAGCTTTGTAGATATTTCCAAGTTTACACAGATAGCTGTGTAGATATTTCCATGTTTACACACATAGCGTTGTAGACATTTCCATGTTTATACAGATTGCGGTGTAGATATGTCCATGTTTATACAGAAAGCGGTGTAGATATTTCCATGTTTATACAGATGGCTTTGTAGATATTTCCATGTTTATAGAGATAGCGGTGTAGATATTTCCATGTTTATACAGATAGCGGTGTAAATATTTCCAAGTTTATACAGATCATGGTGTAGATATTTCCATGTTTATACAGATACAGGTGTAGAAATTTCCATGTTTATACAGACAACCATGTAGATATTTCCATGTTAATACAGATAGCGGTGAAGATATTTCCATGTTTGTACAGATGGCGGTGTTGATGTTTTCATCTATACACTGATTGCCGTGTAGGTATTTCCATGTGTATACAGATGGCATTGTAGATATCTCCATGTGTATACAGATGGTGGTGTAGATACTTCCATGTTTATACATATGACTGTACAGGTATATCTATGTTTTTACAGATGGCATTGCAGATATTTCCATGTTTATAGAGATAGCAGTGTAGATATTTCCATGTTTATACAGATTGCGGTGTAGATATTTCCATGTTTATAGAGATAGCGGTATAGATATTTCCATATTTATACAGATAACGGTGTAGATATTTCCATGTTTACACAGATAGCGGTGTAAATATTTCCATGTTTATACAGATCACGGTGTAGTTATTTCCATGTTTATAGAGATAGCGGTGTAGATATTTCCATGTTTATACAGATAGCGGTTTAGATATGTCCATGTTTATACAGACCACGGTGTAGATAATTCCATGTTTATAGAGATAGCGGTGTAGTTATTTCCATCTTTGCACAGATTGCCGTGCAGATATTTCCATGTTTACGCAGATAGCTTTGTAGATATTTCCAAGTTTACACAGATAGCTGTGTAGATATTTCCATGTTTACACACATAGCGTTGTAGGCATTTCCATGTTTATACAGATTGCGGTGTAGATATGTCCATGTTTATACAGAAAGCGGTGTAGATATTTCCATGTTTATACAGATAGCGGTGGAGATATTTCCATGTTTATAGATACTGCGGTATAGATATTTCCATGTTTATACAGATAGCGGTGTAGGTATTTCCATGTTTACAGAGATAGCAGTGAAGATATTTCCATCTTTGCACAGATTGCTGTGTAGATATTTCCATTTTTACACAGATAGCTGTGTAGATATTTCCAAGTTTACACAGATAGCTGTGTAGATATTTCCATGTTTACACAGATAGCGTTGTAGATATTTCCATGTTTATACAGATAGCAGTGTAGATATTTCCATGTTTATACAGATAGCGGTGTAGTTATTTCCATGTTTATACAGATAGCGATGGAGATATTTCCCTGTTTATACAGATAGCGATGTAGATATTTCCATGTTTATACAGATAGTGGTGTAGATATGTCCATGTTTATAGAGATAGCAGTGTAGATATTTCCATGTTTATACAGATTTCTGTGTAGATATTTCCATGTGTGTACAGATGGCGGTGTAGATATTTCCAAGTTTATACAGATGGCGCTGTAGATATTTCCATGTTTATACAGATGTCAGTGTAGATATTTCCATGTTTATACAGATATTGGTGTAGATATTTCCATGTTTACAGACATAGCGGTGTAGGTATTTACATCTTTGCACAGATTGCGTTGTAGTTATTGCCAAATTTACACAGATAGCGGTGTAGATATTTCCAAGTTTACACAGATAGCTGTGTAGATATTTCCATATTTACAGAGATAGCATTGTAGATATTTCCGAGTTTATACAGAATGTGGTGTAGTTATTTCCATGTTGATACAGATATCGGTGTAGTTATTTCCATGTTTATACAGGTAGCGGTGTAGAAATACCCATGTTTATACAGATCGCTTTGTAGACATTTCCATTTTTCCACAGATGGCAGTGTAGATATTTCCATGTTTATGCAGATGTCTGTGTATATATTTCCATGCTTATTCAGATGGCGGTGTAGATATTTCCATGTATATAGAGATGTGGGTGTAGTTATTTCTATGTTATAGAGATAGCGGTGTAAATATCTCCATGTTTATAGAGATGGTGGTGTAAGTATTTTCATGTTTATTGAGATGGCGGTGTAGATATTTCCATGTTTATACAGTTGTCTGTGTAGATATTTCCATGTTTATTCAGATGACGGTGTAGATATTTCCATGTTTATAGAGATGGCGGTGTAGTTATTTCTATGTTTATAGAGATAGCTGTGAAAATATCTCCATGTTTATAGAGATGGTGGTGTAAGTATTTTCATGTTTATAGAGATAGCGGTGTAGATATTTCCATGTTTATACAGATAGCGGTGTAAATATTTCCAAGTTTATACAGATCATGGTGTAGATATTTCCATGTTTATACAGATACAGGTGTAGAAATTTCCATGTTTATACAGACAGCCATGTAGATATTTCCATGTTAATACAGATAGCGGTGAAGATATTTCCATGTTTGTACAGACGGCGGTGTTGATGTTTTCATCTATACACTGATTGCCGTGTAGGTATTTCCATGTGTATACAGATGGCATTGTAGATATCTCCATGTGTATACAGATGGTGGTGTAGATACTTCCATGTTTATACATATGACTGTACAGGTATATCTATGTTTTTACAGATGGCATTGCAGATATTTCCATGTTTATAGAGATAGCAGTGTAGATATTTCCATGTTTATACAGATTGCGGTGTAGATATTTCCATGTTTATAGAGATAGCGGTATAGATATTTCCATATTTATACAGATAACGGTGTAGATATTTCCATGTTTACACAGATAGCGGTGTAAATATTTCCATGTTTATACAGATCACGGTGTAGTTATTTCCATGTTTATAGAGATAGCGGTGTAGATATTTCCATGTTTATACAGATAGCGGTTTAGATATGTCCATGTTTATACAGACCACGGTGTAGATAATTCCATGTTTATAGAGATAGCGGTGTAGTTATTTCCATCTTTGCACAGATTGCCGTGCAGATATTTCCATGTTTACGCAGATAGCTTTGTAGATATTTCCAAGTTTACACAGATAGCTGTGTAGATATTTCCATGTTTACACACATAGCGTTGTAGGCATTTCCATGTTTATACAGATTGCGGTGTAGATATGTCCATGTTTATACAGAAAGCGTTGTAGATATTTCCATGTTTATACAGATAGAGGTGGAGATATTTCCATGTTTATAGATACTGCGGTATAGATATTTCCATGTTTATACAGATAGCGGTGTAGGTATTTCCATGTTTACAGAGATAGCAGTGTAGATATTTCCATCTTTGCACAGATTGCTGTGTAGATATTTCCATTTTTACACGGATAGCTGTGTAGATATTTCCAAGTTTACACAGATAGCTCTGTAGATATTTCCATGTTTACACAGATAGCGTTGTAGATATTTCCATGTTTATACAGATAGCAGTGTAGATATTTCCATGTTTATACAGATAGCGGTGTAGTTATTTCCATGTTTATACAGATAGCGATGGAGATATTTCCCTGTTTATACAGATAGCGATGTAGATATTTCCATGTTTATACAGATAGTGGTGTAGATATGTCCATGTTTATAGAGATAGCAGTGTAGATATTTCCATGTTTATACAGATTTCTGTGTAGATATTTCCACGTGTGTACAGATGGCGGTGTAGATATTTCCAAGTTTATACAGATGGCGCTGTAGATATTTCCATGTTTATACAGATGGCAGTGTAGATATTTCCATGTTTATACAGATATTGGTGTAGATATTTCCATGTTTACAGAGATAGCGGTGTAGGTATTTACATCTTTGCACAGATTGCGTTGTAGTTATTGCCAAATTTACACAGATAGCGGTGTAGATATTTCCAAGTTTACACAGATAGCTGTGTAGATATTTCCATATTTACAGAGATAGCATTGTAGATATTTCCGAGTTTATACAGAATGTGGTGTAGTTATTTCCATGTTGATACAGATATCGGTGTAGTTATTTCCATGTTTATACAGGTAGCGGTGTAGAAATACCCATGTTTATACAGATCGCTTTGTAGACATTTCCATTTTTCCACAGATGGCAGTGTAGATATTTCCATGTTTATACAGATGTCTGTGTATATATTTCCATGCTTATTCAGATGGCGGTGTAGATATTTCCATGTATATAGAGATGTGGGTGTAGTTATTTCTATGTTATAGAGATAGCGGTGTAAATATCTCCATGTTTATAGAGATGGTGGTGTAAGTATTTTCATGTTTATTGAGATAGCGGTGTAGATATTTCCATGTTTATACAGTTGTCTGTGTAGATATTTCCATGTTTATTCAGATGACGGTGTAGATATTTCCATGTTTATAGAGATGGCGGTGTAGTTATTTCTATGTTTATAGAGATAGCTGTGAAAATATCTCCATGTTTATAGAGATGGTGGTGTAAGTATTTTCATGTTTATAGAGATAGCGGTGTAGATATTTCCATGTTTATACAGATAACGGTGTTGGTATTTCCATGTTTATACAGATAGCGGTGTAGATATTTCCATGTTTATACAGATCGCAGTGTAGATATTTCTGTGTTTATACATATCGACGTGTAGATATTTCCATGTTTATACAGACAGCGGTGTAGATATTTCCATGTTTATAGAGATAGCGGTGAAGATATTTCCATGTTTATAGATATAGCGGTGTAAGTATTTCCATGTTTATAGACATAGCGGTGTAGATATTTCCATGTTTATATAGATGGTGTTGTAGATATTTCCATGTTTATACCGATAGCGGTGTTGCTATTTCCACTTTTATACAGATAGAGATGTAGATATTTCCATGGGTATACAGCTCGCGGTGCAGATATTTATATCTTTATACAGATGGCATTGTAGATATTTCCTTATTCACACAGATGGCGGTGTAGATGTTTCCATGTTTATACAGATGGCGGAGTAGTTAGTTCCATGTTTATGGAGATGGCAGTGTAGATATTTCCATGTTTATACAGATGGCGGTGTAGATATTTCCATGTTTATACAGATAACTTTGTAAGTATTTCCATGTTTATAGAGACGGCGGTGTAGATATTTCGATGTTTATAGAGATAGCAGTGGAGATATTTCCATGTATATAGAGATAGCGGTGTAGTTATTTCCATGTTTATATAGATAGCGGTGTAGATATTTCCATGTATATACACATGGCTGTGTAGGTATTTCCATGTTTATACAGAAGACGTTGTAGATATTTCCATCTTTATACAGATAACTTTGTAAGTATTTCCATGTTTATACAGATGGCGGTTTAGATATTTCGATGTTTATAGAGATAGCAGTGGAGATATTTCCATGTTTATACAGATAGCGGTGTAGATATATCCATGTTTATAGAGATGGCGGTGTAGATATTTCCATGTTCATAGAGATAGCGGTGTTGATTTTTCCATGTTTATAGATATAGCTGTGCGGATATTTCCATGTTTATACAGATAGGGGTGTAGATATTTCCATGTTTATAGAGATGGCGGTGTAGATATTTCCATTTTTATATTGATCACGGTGTAGATATTTCCATGTTTATACAGATAGCGGTGTAAATATTTCCAAGTTTATACAGATCATGGTGTAGATATTTCCATGTTTATACAGATACCGATGTAGATATTTCCAAGTTTATACAGACCGCAGTGTAGATATTTCCATGTTTATAGAGATAGCGGTGTAGATATTTCCATGTTTGTACAGATGGCGGTGTTGGCGTTTCTATCTATACATAGAATGCCGTGTAGTTATTTTCATGTGTATACAGGTGGCATTATAGATATTTCCATGTTTATACAGATGGTGGTGTAGATATTTCCATGTTTATACAGATGACTGTATAGGTATTTCCATGTTTTTACAGATGGCATTGTAAATATTTCCATGATTATAGAGATAGCAGTGTAGATATTTCCATGTTTATACAGATGGTGGTGTAGATATTTCCATGTTTATAGAGATAGCGGTGTAGATATTTCCATATTTATACAGATAACGGTGTAGGTATTTCCATGTTTATACAGATAGCCGTGTAAAGATTTCCATGTTTATACAGATCACGGTGTAGATATTTCCATGTTTATAGAGATAGCGGTGTAGATATTTCCATGTTTATACAGATAGCGGTGTAGATATTTCCATGTTTATACAGATGTCGGTGTAGATATTTCCATGTTTATAAAGATGGCGGTGTAGATATTTCCATCTATACACAGATGACCGTGTAGATATTTCCATGTTTATACAGATGGCGGCGCAGACATTTCTATGGATATGTAGATGGCGGTGTAAATTTTTCCATGTTTATACAGATAGCGGTGTAGTTATTTCCATGTTTATATAGATAGCAGTGTAGATATTTCCATGTATATTCACATGGCTGTGTAGATATTTCCATGTTCATACAGATTGCGGTGGAGATATTTCCATGTTTATACAGATAATTTTGTGAGTATTTCCATGTTTATACAAATGGCGGTGTAGATATTTCGATGTTTATAGAGATAGCAGTGGAGATATTTCCATGTTTATACAGATAGCGGCATAGATATTTCCATGTTTATACAGATGGCGGTGTACATAGTTCCATGTTTATGGAAATGGCAGTGTAGATATTTCCATGATTATAGAGATAGTGGTGCATGTATCTCCATGTTTATAGAGATAACGGTGTAGATATTTCCATGATTATACAGATGGTTGTGTAGATATTTGCATGTGTATACAGATAGCAGTGTAGGTATTTCCTTGTTTATACAGATGGCAGTGTAGATATTTCCATGTTTATACAGATAGCGGTGTAGATATATCCATGTTTATACAGATTGTGGTGTAGATATTTCCATGTTTATACAGATAGCGGTGTCGATATTTCCAAGCTTATACAGAGAGTGGTGTAGATATTTCCATGTTTACAGAGATAGAGGTTCAGATATTTCCATATTTGCACAGATTGCAGTGTAGATATTTCCATCTTCACACAGATTGCGGTGTACATATTTCCATGTTTACACAGACAGCGGTTTAGATATTTCCATGTTTATACGGATAGCGGTGTAGATATTTCCATGTTTATACAGATAGCGGTGTAGATATTTCCATGTGTATACAGATGGCGGTGTAGATATTTCCATGTCTATACAGATAGCGGTGTAGTTATTTCCATGTTTATACAGATAGCGGTGTAGATATTTCCATGTTTATACAGATAGCGGTGGAGATATTTCCATGTTTGTACAGATGGCGGTGTAGGTATTTCCATGTTTCTACAGTTGACTGTGTAGATATTTCCATATTTTTACAGATGGCGGTGTAGATATTTCCATGTTTATACAGATAGCGGTTTAGCTATTTCCATGTTTATACAGATAGCGATGTAGATATTTCCATGTTTATACTGATGGCTTTGTAGATATTTCCATGTTTATACAGATGGCAGTGTAGATATTTCCGTGTTTATACAGATAGTGGTGTGGATATTTCCATGTTTATACAGATGGCTGTGTACGTATTTCCATGTTTACACAGAAGGCGGTTTAGATATTTCCATATTTATAGAAATAACCATGTAGATATTTCCATGTTTATACAGATAGCGGTGCAGACATTTCCATGTTTATAGAGATAGCGGTGTAGATATTTCCATATTTATACAGATAGCGCTGTAGATATTTCCATGTTTATACAGATAGCGGTGTAGATGTTTCCATGTTTATACAGATAGCGGTGTAGATATATCAATGTTTATACAGATCGTGGTGTAGATATTTCCATGTTTATACAGACAGCGGTGCAGATATTTCCATGTTTATGTAGATATTGGAATTGATATTTCCAAATTTACAGAGATAGATGTGTAGATATTTCCATGTGTATACAGATGGCAGTGTAGATATTTCCATGTTTATGCAGATAGCGGTGTGGCTATTTCCATGTTTATAGAGATAGCGTTGAAGGTATTTCCATGTTTATAGAGATGGCTGTGTAGATATTTCCATGTTTTTACAGATGGCAGTGTAGATATTTCAATGTTTATACAGATAGCGCTGTTGATATTTCCATGTTTATACAGAGAGCGGTGTAGATATTTCCATGTTTATACAGATAGTGGTGTAGATATTTCCATGTTTACAAAGATAGAGGTGTAGATATTTCCATATTTGCACAGATTGTGGTGTAGATATTACCATACTCACACAGATTGCGGTGTACATATTTCCATGTTTACACAGACAGCTGTGTAGATATTTCCATGTTTACACAGATAGTGTTGAAGATAGTTCCATGTTTATACAGATAGCGGTGCAGATGTTTCCATGTTTATACAGATATCGGTGTAGCTATTTCCATGTTTACAGAGATAGAGTTGTAGATATTTCCATATTTCAACAGATTGCCGTGTAGATATTTCCACCTTCACACAGATAACTGTGTATATATTTGCATGTTTACACAGACAGCTGAGTAGATATTTCCATGTTTACACAGATAGTGTTGTAAATATTTCCATGTTTATACAGATAGCGGTGTAGATATTTCCACGTTTATAGAGATGGCGGTGTAGATACTTCCTTTTTTATGTAGATGGTGGTGTAGATTTTTCCATGTTAATAGACATGGCGGTGTATAAATTTCCATGTTTATAGAGATAGCGGTGTAGATATTTCCTTGTTTACAGAGATAGCGCAGTAGGTATTTCCATGTTTATACAGATAGCGGACTAGATATTTCCATGTTTATACAGATAGCGTTGTAGACATTTCCAAGTTTATACAGATAGCGGTGTTGCTATTTCCAAGTTTATATATATAGCGGTGAAGATATTTCCATGTTTACACAGCTCGCGGTGTAGATATTTACATTTCATACAGATGGCAGTGTAGATATTTCCATGTTTATACAGATGGCGGTGTACATATTTCCATGTTTATGGAAATGGCAGTGTAGGTATCTCCATGTTTATAGAGATAGTGGTGCAGGTATCTCCATGTTTATAGAGATAACGGTGTAGATATTTCCATGATTATACAGATGGTTGTGTAGATATTTGCATGTGTATACAGATGGCAGTGTAGGTATTTCCATGTTTATACAGATGGCAGTGTAGGTATTTCCATGTTTATACAGATAGCGGTGTAGATATATCCATATTTATACACATTGTGGTGTAGATATTTCCATGTTTATACAGATAGCGGTGTCGATATTTCCATGCTTATACAGAGAGTGGTGTAGATATTTCCATGTTTACAGAGATAGAGGTGTAGATATTTCCATATTTGCACAGATGGCAGTGTAGATATTTCCATCTTCACACAGATTGCGGTGTACATATTTCCATGTTTACACAGACAGCGGTGTAGATATTTCCATGTTTATACAGATAGCGGTGTAGATACTTCCATGTTTATACAGATGGCGGTGTAGATATTTCCATGTCTATACAGATAGCGGTGTAGTTATTTCCATGTTTATACAGATAGCGGTGTAGATATTTCCATGTTTATACACATAACGGTGGAGATATTTCCATGTTTGTACAGATGGCGGTGTAGATATTTCCATGTTTATACAGATAGCGGTTTAGCTATTTCCATGTTTATACAGATAACGGTGTAGATATTTCCATGTTTATAGAGATGGCAGTCTACTTATTTCTAAGTTTGTAGAGATAGCGGTGTAAATATTTCCATGTTTATAGAGATGGTGGTGTAAGTATTTTCATGTTTATAGAGATGGTGGTGTAATTATTTTCATGTTTATAGAGATAGCGTTGTAGATATTTCCATGTTTATACAGATAGCGGTGTTGGTATTTCCATGTTTATACAGATAGCAGTGTAGATATTTCCATGTTTATACAGATACCGGTGTAGATATTTACATGTTTATACAGACCGCAGTGTAGGTATTTCCATGTTTATAGAGATAGCAGTGTAGATATTTCCATGTTTGTACAGATGGCGGAGTTGATGTTTCCATTTATACACAGATGGCCGTGTAGGTATTTCCATGTGTATACAGATGGCATTGAAGATATTTCCATGTTTACACAGATGGTGGTGTAAATATTTCCATGTGTATACAGATGGCATGGTAGATATTTCCATGTTTATACAGATGACTGTATAGTTATTTCCATGTTTTTACAGATGGCATTGTAGATATTTCCATGTTTATAGAGATAGCAGTGTAGATATTTCCATGTTTATAGAGATGGCGGTGTAGGTCTTTCCATGTTTACAGAGATAGCGGTGTAGATATTGCCATCTTTGCACAGATTGCCGTGTAGATATTTCCATTTTTACACAGATAGCTGGGTAGATATTTCCAAGTTTACACAGATAGCTGTGTAGATATTTCCATGTTTACACAGATATCATTGTATATATTTCCATGTTTTTAGAGATAGCGGTGTAGATATTTCCATGTTTATACAGATAGCGGTGTAGATATTTCCATGTTTATACAGATAGCGGTGGGGATATTTCCCTGTTTATACAGATAGCGATGTAGATATTTCCATGTTTATACAGATAGCGGTGTAGATATTTCCATGTTTATAGAGATAGCGGTGTAGTTATTTCCATGTTTATACAGATGGCTGTGTAGATATTTCCATGTGTGTACAGATGGCAGTGTAGATATTTCCATTTTTATACAGATGGCGCTGTAGATATTTCCAAGTTTATATAGATGGCAGTGTAGATATTTCCATGTTTATACAGATAGCGGTGAAGTTATTTCCATGTTTACAGAGATAGCGGTGTAGATATTTCCATCTATGCACAGATTGCGGTGTAAGTATTGCCAAATTTACACAGATAGCGGTGTAGATATTTCCAAGTTTACACAGATAGCTGTGTAGATATTTCCATGTTTACAGAGATAGCATTTTAGATATTTCCATGTTTATACAGATTGCGGTGTAGTTATTTCCATGTTGATACAGATAGCCGTGTAGATAATTCCATGTTTATACATGTAGCGGGGTAGAAATTCCCATGTTTATACAAATCGCTTTGTAGATATTTCCATCTTTCTACAGATGTCAGTGTACATATTTCCAAGTTTATACAGATGACATTGTATATATTTCCATGTTTATACAGATGACTTTGTAGATATTTCCATGTTTAGGCAGATGGCGGTGCAGATATTTCCATGTTTATAGAGATGGTGGTGTAAGTATTTTCATGTTTATAGAGATAGCTCTGTAGATATTTCCATGTTTATACAGATAACGGTGTTGGTATTCCCATGTTTATACAGATAGCGGTGTAGATATTTCCATGTTTATACACATAGCGGTGTAGATATTTCCAGGTCTATAGAGATAGCGGTATAGGTATTTCCATATTTATGCAGATTGCGGTGTAGGTATTTCCATCTTTATACAGATGGCGGTGTAGATATTTCCATGTTTATACACATGGCAGTGAAGATATTTCCATGTTTATACAGATAGTGGTGTAGATATTTCCATGTTTATACAGATGGCGGTGTAGATACATCCATGTTTCTGAAGATGGCGGTGTAGATATTTTCATGTTTATAGAGATGGCGGTGTGAATATTTCCATGTTTATAGAGATGGCGGTCTAGTTATTTCTAAGTTTATAGAGATAGCGGTGTAAATATTTCCATGTTTATAGAGATGATCGTGTAAGTATTTGCATGTTTATAGAGATAGCGGTGTAGATATTTCCATGTTTATACAGATAGCGGTGTTGGTTCTTCCAAGTTTGTGCAGCTCGCGGTGTAGATATTTCCATCTTTATACAAATGGCAGTGTAGATACTTCCATGTTTATACAGATAGCGGTGTAGATATTTCCTTGTCTACAGAGATAGCGGTGTAGTTATTTCCATATTTATACAGATTGCGGTGTACATATTTCCATCTTTATACAGATGGCGGTGTAGATATTTCCATGTTTATACAGATGGCAGTGAAGATATTTCCATGTTTATACAGATTGTGGTGTAGTTATTTCCATGTTTATACAGATAGTGGTGTAGATACATCCATGTTTCTGAAGATGGCGGTGTAGATATTTTCATGTTTATAGAGATGGAGGTGTAGATATTTCCATGTATATAGAGATAGCAGTGTAGACATTTTCATGTTTATAGAGAAAGCGGTGTAGGTATTTCCATTTATATAGAGATAGCGGTGTAGTTATTTCCATATTTATACAGATAGCGGTGTAGGTATTTCCATGTTTATACAGATTGCGTTGTAGATATTTCCATGTTTCTACAGATGGCGGTGTAGATATTTCCTTGTTTATACAGGTAGCGTTGTAGATATTTCCATGTTTACAGAGATAGCGGTGTAGATATTTCCAAGTTTACACAGATAGCTGTGTAGAGTTTCCATGTTTACACACATTGCGTGGTAGATATTTCCATTTTTAAACAGATTGCGGTGTAGATATGTCCATGATTGTACAGATAGCGGTGTAGATATTTTCATATTTATATAGATAGCGGTGGAGATATTTCCATGTTTATAGAGACTGCGGTATAGATATTTCCATGTTTATACAGATAGCGGCATAGATATTTCCATGTTTACAGAGATAGCGGTGTAGATATTTCCATCTTTGCACAGATTGCTGTGTAGATATTTCCATTTTTACACAGATAGCTGGGTAGATATTTCCAAGTTTACACAGATAGCTGTGTAGATATTTCCATGTTTACACAGATAGCATTGTATATATTTCCATGTTTATACAGATAGCGGTGTAGATATTTCCATGTTTATACTGATGGCGATGTAGATAATTCCATGTTTATGGAGATGGCAGTGTAGATATTTCCATGTTTATTTAGATAGCGGTGTAGATATATCCATGTTCATAGAGATAGCAGTGAGGAGATTTCCATGTTTATACAGATAGCAGTGGAGATATTTCCATTTTTATAGAGATAGCGGTTTAGATATTTCGTATTTATACAGATAGCGGTGTAGATATATCCATGTTTATACAGATTGCGGTGTAGATATTTCCATGTTTATACAGATAGCGGTGTAGATATTTCCACGTTTATACAGATGGCGGTGTAGATATTTCCATCTTTCTACACATGGCAGTGTAGGTATTTCCATGTTTATACAGCTCGCGGTTCAGATATTTATATCTTTCTACAGATGGCATTGCAGATATTTCCTTATTCACACAGATGGCGGTGTAGATGTTTCCATGTTTATACAGATGGCGGAGTAGATAGTTCCATGTTTATGGAGATGGCAGTGTAGATATTTTCATGTTTATGGAGATTGCGGTGTAGATGTTTCCGTGTTTATAGAGATAGCAGTGTAGATATTTACATGTATATACAGATGGCAGTGTAAATATTTCCATGTGTATACAGACGGCATTGTAGATATTTCCATGTTTATACTGATGACTTTATATGTATTTCCATGTTTTTACAGATGGCAGTGCAGATATTTTCATGTTTATAGAGATGGCGGTGTAGATATTTCCATGTTTATAGAGATAGCGGTGTAGATATTTCCATGTTTGTACATATGGCGGTGTTGATAATTCCATCTATACACAGATGGCCATGTAGATATTTCCATGTTTACACAGATGGCGGCGTAGATATTTCCATGGATATGCACACGGTGGTGTAGATATTTCCATGTTTATACAGATAGTGGTGTAGATATTTCCATGTTTACACAGATGGTGGTGAAGATATTTCCATGTTTATGGAGATGGCAGTGTAGATATTTTCATGTTTATACAGATGGCTGTGTAGATATTTCCATGTGTGTACAGATGTCAGTTTAGATATTTCCATGTTTATACAGATGGCGCTGTAGATATTTCCATGTTTATGCAGATGGCGCTGTAGATATTTCCATGTTTATACAGATGGCAGTGTAGATATTTCCATGTTTATGCAGATAGCGGTGTAGATATTTCCATGTTTACAGAGATAGCGGTGTAGATATTTCCATCTTTGCACAGATTGCAGTGTAAGTATTGCCAAATTTACACAGATAGCGGTGTAGATATTTCCAAGTTTACACAGATAGCTGTGTAGATATTTCCATGTTTAGAGAGATAGCATTGTAGATATTTCCATGTTTATACAGATTGTGGTGTAATTATTTCCATGTTGATACAGATAGCGGTGTAGATATTTCCATGTTTATACTGATCGCGGTGTAGATATTCCCATCTTTATAGAGATAGCGGTGTAGATATTTCCATGTTCATAGAGATAGCGGTGTTGATTTTTCCATGTTTATAGAGAAAGCGGTGTGGACATTTCCATGTTCATACAGATAGGGGTGTAAATATTTCCATGTTGATAGAGATGGCGGTGTAGATATTTCCATGTTTATACAGATCACTGTGTAGATATTTCCATCTTTACAAAGATCGCGGTGTAGATATTTCCATGTTTATACAGATCACGGTGTAGATATTTCCATGTTTATACAGATGGCGGTGTTGATATTACCATGTTTATAGGGATAGCGGTGCAAATATTTCCACATTTATACAGATAGCGGTGTAGTTATTAACATGTTTATACAGATAGCGGTGTAGATATTTTCAGGTATAAACAGATGTCTGTGTAGTTATTTCCATATTTAAACAGATGGTGGTGGAGATATTTCCTTGTTTATACAAATAGCAGTGTATTTATTTCCACGTTTATACAGATAGCGGTGTAGATATTTCCATGTATATACAGATGGCTGTGTAGATATTTCCATGTATATACAGATGGCTGTGTAGGTATTTCCATGTTTATACAGATGACTTTGTAGGTATTTCCATGTTTATACAGATTGCGGCGTAGATATTTCCATGTTTATAGTGATAGCTGTGTAGATATTTCCATGTTTATACAGATAGCGGTGTAGATATTTCCATGTTTATACAGATCGTGGTGTAGATATTTCCATGTTTATACAGATCGCGATGTAGCTATTTCCATGTTCCTGCACATGACTGTGTTTGTATTTCCATGTTTATACAGATGGCTTTGTAGATATTTCCATGTTTATAGAGGTAGCGGTGTAGATATTTCCATGTTTATACAGATAGCGGTGTAAATATTTCCATGTTTATACAGATCGTGGTGTAGATATTTCCAAGTTTATACAGATGACTTTGTAGGTATTTCCACGTTTATACAGATGGCGGTGTAGGTATTTCCATGTTTATAGATATAGCTGTGTAGATATTTCCATGTTTATACAGATAGCGGTGTAGATATTTCCAGGTTTATACAGATCGCGGTGTAGATTTTTCCATGTTTATACAGACAGCAGTGGAGATATTTCCATGTTCATACACATAGCGGTGTACATATTTCCATGTTTATAGAGACCACGGTGTAGGTATTTCCATGTTTATACAGATAGCGGTGCAGATATTTCCATGTTTATATTGATCACGGTGTAGATATTTCCATGTTTGTTCAGAGGGCTGTGTAGATATTTCCATGTTTATACAGATGGCGGTGCAGATATTTCCATGTTCCTACACATCACTGTGTAGGTATTTCCATGTTTATACAGATGGCTTTGTAGATATTTCCATGTTTATAGAGATAGCGGTGCTGATATTTCCATGTTTATACAGATAGCGGTGTAGATATTTCCAGGTTTATACAGATCGCGGTGTAGATATTTCCATGTTTATACAGACAGCAGTTGAGATATTTCCATGTTTATACACATAGCGGTGTACATATTTCCATGTTTATAGAGACCACGGTGTAGGTATTTCCATGTTTATACAGATAGCGGTGCAGATATTTCCATGTTTATATTGATCACGGTGTAGATATTTCCATGTTTATTCAGAGGGCTGTGTAGATATTTCCATGTTTATACAGATGGCAGTGTAGATATTTCCATGTTCCTACACATCACTGTGTAGGTATTTCCATGTTTATACAGATGGCTTTGTAGATATTTCCATGTTTATAGAGATAGCGGTGCTGATATTTCCATGTTTATACAGAGAGCGGTGTAGATATTTCCATGTTTGTATAGATGGCGGTGTTGATATTTCCATCTGTACACAGATTGCCGTGTAGATATTTCTATGTTTATACAGACGGCAGGTCAGATATTTCCATGGATATGTAGATGGCTGTGTAAATATTTCCATGTTTATATAGATAGCGTTGTAGATATTTCCATGAATATACACATGGCTGTGTAGATATTTCCATGTTTATACAGATGGCGGTGTAGATATTTCCATGTTTATACCGATAACTTTGTAAGTATTTCCATGTTAATACAGATGGCGGTGTAGATATTTCATTGTTTATACAAATAGCGGTGTAGTTATTTCCATGTTTATGCAGATAGTGGTGTATATATTTCCATGTATATACAGATGGCATTGTAGATATTTCCATGTTTATAGAGATGGCGGTGTAGATATTTCCATGTTTATATAGATGGTGGTGTAGATATTACCATGTTTATACAGATGTCTGTGTAGATATTTCCATGTGTATACAGATGATATTGCAACTATTTCCATGTTTATACAGATGGTGGTGTGGATATTTCCATGTTTATTCAGATGACTGTGTAGATATTTCCATGTTTTTACAGATGGCAATGTAGAAATTTCAATGTTTATACAGATGGCGCTGTAGATATTTCCATGTTTATACAGATAACGGTGGAGATATTTCCATTTTTATACAGAGAGCAGTGGAGATATTTCCATGTTTATACATATAGCGGTGTACATATTTCCATGTTTATAGAGACTGCGGTGTAGGTATTTCCATGTTTATACAGATAGCGGTGCAGATATTTCCATGTTTATACAGATGCCTATGCAGATATTTCCATATTTATACACAGGGCTGTGAAGATATTTCTATTTTTATACAGATGGCAGTGTAGATATTTCCATGTTCCTACACATGACTGTGTAGGTGTTTCCATGTTTATACTGATGGCTTTTTATTTATTTCCATGTTTATAGAGATAGCGGTGCAGATATTTCCATGTTTATACAGATAGCGGTGTATATATTTCCATGTTTATACAGATCGTGGTGTAGTTATTTCCATGTTTATACCGATACCGGTGTAGATATTTCCATGTTTATACAGACCGCAGTGTAGATATTTCCATGTTTATAGAGATAGCAGTGTAGATATTTCCATCTTTGTACAGATGGCGGTGTTGATGTTTCCATCTACACACAGATTGCCGTGTAGGTATTTCCATGTGTATACAGATGGCATTGTAGATATTTCCATGTTTATAGAGATGGTGGTGTAGATATTTCCATGTTTATACAGATGACTGTATAGGTATTTCCATTTTTATACTGATGGCGGTGTAGATATTTCCATGTTTATAGAGATAGCGGTGTAGATATTTCCATATTTATGCAGATAACGGTGTAGAAATTTATATGTTTATACAGATATTACTGTAAATATTTCCATGTTTATACAGATCATGGTGTAGATATTTCCATGTTTATAGAGATAGCGGTGTATATATTTCCATGTTTATACAGATAGCGGAGTAGATATTTCCATGTTTATACAGACCGTGGTGTAGGTATTTCCACGTTTATACAGATAGCGGTGCAGATATTTCCATGTTTGTACAGATGGCGGTGTTATTTCCATCTATACACAGATGACAGTGTAGATATTTCCATGTTTATACAAATGGCGGTGCAGATATTTCTATGGATATGTAGATGGCGGTGTAGATATTTCCATGTATATACAGATAGCTGTGTAGTTATTTCCATGTTTATATAGAGAGCAGTGTAGATATTTCCATGTATGTACACATGGCTGTGTAGACATTTCCATGATTACAGATGGCGGTGTAGATATATCCATGTTTATACAGATAACTTTGTAAGTATTTCCATGTTTATACAAATGACGGTGTAGATATTTCAATGTTTATTGAGATAGCAGTGGAGATATTTCCATGTTTATACAAATAGTGGTGTAGTTATTTCCATGTTTATATAGATAGCAGTGTAGATATTTCTATATATATACACATGACTGTGTAGATATTTCCATGTTTATACAGATGGCGGTGTAGATATTTCCATGTTTATAAAGATTACTTTGTAAATATTTCCATGTTTTTACAGATGGCGGTGTAGTTATTTCGATTTTTATAGAGATATCTGTGGAGATATTTCCATGTTTATACAGATAGCGGTGTAGATATTTCCATGTTTATACTGATCGCGGTGTAGATATTTCCATGTTTATAGAGATGGTGGTGTAGATATTTCCATGTTTATACAGATCACGGTGTAGATATTTCCATGTTTATACAGATCGCGGTGCAGATATTTCCATGTTAATACAGATCATGGTGTAGTTATTTCCATGTTTATACAAATCACGGTGTTGATATTACCATGTTTATAGGGATAGCGGTGCAAATATTTCCACATTTATACAGATAGCGATGTAGTTATTAGCATGTTTATACAGATAGCGGTGAAGATATTTCCATGTATAAACAGATGTCTGTGTATATATTTCCATGTTTAAACAGATGCCGGTGTAGATATTTCCTTGTTTATACAAATAGCGGTGTAGTTATTTGCATGTTTATACAGATAGCAGGGTAGATATTTCCATGTATATACAGATGGCTGTGTAGATATTTCCATGTATAGACAGATGTCTGTGTAGGTATTTCCATGTTTATACAGATGGCGGTGTAGGTATTTCCATGTTTATAGAGATAGCTGTGTAGATATTTCCATGTTTATACAGATAGCGGTGTAGATATTTCCATTTTTATACAGATCGCGTTGTAGATATTTCCATGTTTATACAGACAGCAGTGGAGATATTTCCATGTTTATACACATAGCGGTGTACATATTTCCATGTTTATAGAGACAGCGGTGTAGGTATTTCCATGTTTATACAGATAGCGGTGCAGATATTTCCATGTTTATACAGATGCCTATGCAGATATTTCCATATTTATAGAGAGGGCTGTGTAGATATTTCCATGTTAATACAGATGGCAGTGAAGATATTTCCATGTTCCTACAGATGACTTTGTGGGTATTTCCATGTTTATACAGATGGCTTTGTAGATATTTCCATGTTTATAGAGATAGCGGTGCAGATATTTCCATGTTTATACAGATGACTTTGTGGGTATTTCCATGTTTATACAGATGGCTTTGTAGATATTTCCATGTTTATAGAGATAGCGGTGCAGATATTTCCATGTTTATACAGATAGCGGTGTAAATATTTCCATGTTTATACAGATCGTGGTGTAGATATTTCCATGTTTAGACAGATACCCGTGTAGATATTTACATGTTTATGCAGACCGCAGTGTAGATATTTCCATGTTTATAGTGATAGCGGTGTAGATATTTCCATGTTTGTACAGACGGCGGTGTTTATGTTTCCATCTATACACAGATTGCCGTATAGGTATTTCCATGTGTATACAGATGGCATTGTAGATATTTCCATGTTTATACAGATGGTGGTGTAGATATTTCCATGTTTTTACTGATGACTGTATAGGTATTTCCATGTTTTTACAGATGGCACTGTAGATATTTCCATGTGTATAGAGATAGCAGTGTAGATATTTCCGTGTTTATACAGATGGCGGTGTAGATATTTCCATGTTTATAGAGATAGCGGTGTAGATATTTCCATATTTATACAGAAATCGGTGTAGATATTTCCATGTTTATACAGATAGCCATGTAAATATTTCCATGTTTATACAGATCACGGTGTAGATATTTCCATGTTTATAGAGAAAGCGGTGTAGATATTTCCATGTTTATACAGATCGCGATGTTGGTATTTCCATGTTTATACAGACCGCGGTGTAAATATTTCCATGTTTATACAGATAGCGTTGCAGATATTTCCATGTTTGTACAGATGGCGGTGTTGATATTTCAATCAATACACAGATGACAGTGTAGATATTTCCATGTTTATACAGATGGCGGTGCAGATATTTCTATGGATATGTAGATGGCCGTGTAAATATTTCAATGTTTATACAGAAAGCGGTGTAGTTATTTCCATGTTTATATTGATAGCTGTGTAGATATTTCCATGTATATACACATGGCTGTGTAGATATTTCCATGTTTATACAGATGGCGGTGTAGATATTTCCATTTTTATACAGATAACTTTGTAAGTATTTCCATGTTTATACAGATGGCGGTGTAGATATTTCGCTGTTTATAGAGATAGCAGTGGAGATATTTCCATGTTTATACAGATAGCGGTGTAGATATTTCCATGTTTATACTGATCGCGGTGTAGATATTTCCATACTTATAGAGATGGCGGTGTAGATATTTACATGTTCATAGAGATAGTGGTGTTGATTTTTCCATGTTTATAGATATAGCGGTGTGGATATTTCCATGTTTATACAGATAGGGTTGTGGATATTTCCATGTTTATACAGATAGGGGTGTAGATATTTCCATGTTTATACAGATCACGGGGTAGATGTTTCCATGTTTATACAGATCATGGTGTAGATATTTCCATGTTTATACAGATCGCAGTGTTGGTATTACCATGTTTATAGCGATAGCGGTGCAAATATTTCCACATTTATTCAGATAGCGGTGTAGTTATTAGCATGTTTATACAGATAGCGGTGTAGATATTTCCATGTATGAACAGATGACTGTGTATATATTTCCATGTTTAAACAGATGGCGGTGTAGATATTTCCTTGTTTATAAAATAGTGGTTTAGTTATTTCCATTTTTATACAGATAGCGGTGTTGATTTTTCCATGTTTAAAGAGATAGCGGTGTGGCTATTTCCATGTTTGTACAGATAGGGGTGTAGATATTTCCATGTTTATAGAGATGGCGGTGAACATATTTCCATGTTTATAGAGATCACGGTGTAGATATTTCCTTGTTTATACAAATAGCGGTGTAGTTATTTCCATGTTTTTACAGATAGCGGTGTAGATATTTCCATGTATATACAGATGGCTCTGTAGATATTTCCATGTTTATACAGATGCGTTTGTAGATATTTCCATGTTTATACAGATCGCGGTGTAGAAATTTCCATGTTTATACAGATAGCGGTGTAAATATTTCCATGTTTATACAGATCACGGTGTAGATATTTCGATGTTCATGGAGATAGCGGTGTAGATATTTCCATGTTTATACAGATAGCGGTGTGGATATTTCCATGTTTATACAGACCACGGTGTAGATATTTCCAAGTTTATACAGATAGCGGTGTAGATATTTCCATGTTTGTACAGATGGCGGTGTTGATATTTCCATCTATACACAGATGACCGTGTAGACATTTCCATGTTTATACAGATGGCGGTACAGATATTTCCATGGATATGTAGATGGCGGTGTAGATATTTCCATGTTTATACAGATAGCGGTGTAGGTATTTCCATGTTTATATAGATAGCGTTGTAGATATTTCCATGTATTTACACATGGTTGTGTAGATATTTCCATGTTTATACAGATGGCGGTGTAGATATTTCGATGTATATAGAGATAGCAGTGGAGATATTTCCATGTTTATACAGATACCGGTGTAGATATTTCCATGTTTATACTGATCGTGGTGTAGATATTTCCATGTTTATAGAGATGGCGGTGCAGATATTTCCATGTTCATAGAGATAGCGGTGTTGATTTTTCCATGTTTATAGAGATAGCGGTGTGGATATTTCCATGTTTATACAGATAGGGTGTAGATATTTCCTTGTGTATAGAGATGGCGGTGTAGGTATTTCCATGTTTATAGACATAGCGGTGTAGATATTTCCTTGTTTATACAAATAGCGGTGTAGTTATTTCCATATTTATACAGATAGCGGTGAAGATATTTCCATGTATATACAGATGGCTCTGTAGATATTTCCATGTTTATACAGATGGCTTTGTAGATATTTCCATGTTTATAGAGATGACTTTGTAGGTTTTTCCATGTTTATACAGATGGCGGTGTAGATATTTCCATGTTTAGAGAGATAGCTGTGTAGATATTTCCATGTTTATATGGATAGCGGTGTAGATTTTTCCATGTTTATACAGATCGCGGTGTAGATATTTCCATGTTTATACAGGTAGAGGTGTAAATATTTCCATGTTTATGCAGATCTCGGTGAAGTTATTTCCATCTTTCTACAGATGGCAGTGTAGATGTTTCTATGTTTATAGAGATGGCGGTGTAGATAATTCCATATTTATACAGACGGTGGTGAAGTTATTTCAGTGTTTATGCTGATGGCAGTGTAGATATTTCCATGTTTATAGAGATTGCAGTGTAGAGATTTCTAAGTTTGTAGAGATAGCAGTGTAGATATTTACGTGTTTATACAGATGGCAGTGTAGATATTTCCATGTTTATAGAGATGGTGGTGTAGATATTTCCATGTATATACAGATGACTGTGTGGATATTTCCATGTTTATAGAGATAGATTTGTAGATATTTCCATGTTTATACAGATAGCGGTGTAGATATTTCCATGTTTATACAGATAGCGGTGCAGGTAATTCCATGTTTATAGAGATAGCGTTGTAGATATTTCCAACTTTGCACAGATTGCAGTGTAGATATTTCCATCTTTCCACAGAGAGCGGTGTAGATATTTTCATGTTTATACAGATAGCTGTTTAGATATTTCCATGTTTACACAGATAGCATTGTAGATATTTCCAGGTTTATACAGATAGCGGTGTAGATATTTCCATGTTTATACAGATAGCGGTGTAGATGTTTCCATGTCTATACAGATAGCGGTGGAGATATTTCCATGTTTATACAGATCGTGGTGTAGATATTTCCATGTTTATACAGATAGAAGTGTGGATATTTCCATGTTTATACAGATAGCGGTGTAGGTATTTCCATGTTTACCGAGATAGCTGTGTAGATATTTCCATATTTGCAAAGATCGCGGTGTAAATATTTCCATCTTTACACAGATAGCGGTGTACATATTTCCATGTTTACACAGATAGCGGTGAAGATATTTCCATGTTAACACAGGTAGTTTTGAAGATATTTCCATGTTTATACAGGTAGCGGTGTAGGTATTTCCATATTTACAGAGATCTTGGTGTAGATATTTCCATATTTATACAGATAGCGGTGTAGATATTACCATGTTTATACAGATAGTGTTGTAGATTTTCCATGTTTATACAGATAGCGGTGTAGATAATTCGATGTTTATAAAGATAGCGGTGTAGATATTTCCATGTTCATACCGATAGCGGTGGAGATATTTCCATGTTTACACAGATAGCGATGTAGATATTTCCATGTTTATACAGAGAGCGGTGGAGATATTTCCCTGTTTATATAGAGGGCGGTGTAGGTATTTCCATTTTTATAGAGATAGTGGTGTAGATATTTCCATGTTTATACACATGACTGTGTATGTATTTCCATGTTTATACATATGGCGTTGTAGATATTTCCATGTTTATATAGATAGCCATGTAGATACTTCCTTGTTTATACAGATATCGGTGTAGGAATTTCCATGTTTATAGAGATAACGGTGTAGATATTTCCATGTTTATACACATGACAGTGTAGATATTTCCATGTGTATACAGATGGCAGTGTAGGTATTTCCATGTTTATACAGATGGAGGTGTAGATATTTCCAAGTTTATACAGATAGCGGTGTAGATATTTCCATGTTTCTACTGATAGCGGTGTAGATATTTCCACTTTTATACAGATAGCTGTGTAGGTATTTCCATGTTAATAGAGATAGCGGTGTAGATATTCCCATGTCTATACAGATGGCAGTGTAGATATTTCCATGTGTATAGAGACGGCAGTGTAGATATTTCCAGGTTTCTACAGATGGAGTTGAAGATATATCCATGTTTATACAGATGACTGTGTAGGTATTTTCATGTTTTTACAGATGGCGGTGTAGATATTTCCCTGTTTATACAGATAGCGGTGTGGCTATTTCCATGTTTATACAGATAGCAATGTAGATATTTCCATGTTTATAGAGATGGCTGTGTAGATATTTCCATGTTTATACAGATGGCAGTGTAGATATTTCCATGTTTATGCAGCTAGTGGTGTAGATATTTCCATGTTTATACAGATGACTGTGTAGCTATTTCCATGTTTATACAAACGGCGTTGTAGATATTTCCATGTTTATAGAGATAGCCATGTAGATATTTCCATGTTTATACAGATAGCGGTGTTGCCATTTCCATGTTTATAGAGATTGCAGTGTAGATATTTCCATATTTACACAGATAGTGGTGTAGGTATTTCCATGTTTATACAGATAGCGGTGTACATATTTCCATGTTTATAGAGATAGTGGTGTAGATATTTCGATGTTTATACAAATGACTGTATGTATTTCCATGTTTATACAGATGGCGTTGTAGTTATTTCCATGTTTGTACAGATAGCCCTGTAGTTACTTCCATGTTTATACAGATAGCGGTGTAGGAATTTCCATGCTTATAGAGAAAACGATGTATGTATTTCCATGTTTATACACATGGCAGTGTAGATATTTCCATGTGTATACAGATGGCAGTGTAGGTATTTCCATGTTTATACAGATGGAGGTGTAGATATTTCCAAGTTTATACAGATAGTGGTGTAGATATTTCCATGTTTCTACAGATAGCGGTGAAGATATTTCCATGTTTATACAGATAGCTGTGTAGGTATTTCCATGTGTATAGAGATGCCAGTGTAGATATTTCCAGGTTTCTACAGATGGATTTGAAGATATTTCCATGTTTATACAGACGACTGTGTAGGTATTTTCATGTTTTTAGAGATGGCGGTGTAGATATTTCCATGTTTATACAGATAGCTGTGTAGGTATTTCCATGTGTATAGAGATGGCAGTGTAGATATTTCCAGGTTTCTACAGATGGATTTGAAGATATTTCCATGTTTATACAGACGACTGTGTAGGTATTTTCATGTTTTTACAGATGGCGGTGTAGATATTTCCATGTTTATACAGATAGCCTTGTGTTTATTTCCATGTTTATACAGATGACAGTGTAGATATTTCTATGTTTATACAGATGGTGGTGCAGATATTTTCGTGTTTATACAGATGGCGGTGTAGATATTTCCATTTTTATACAGATGGTGGTGTAGATATTTCCATGTTTATACAGATAACTTTGTAAGTATTTCCATGTTTATACAGATGGCGGTGTAGATATTTCGATGTTTATATAGATAGCAGTGGAGATATTTCCATGTTTATACAGATAGCGGTGTAGATATTTCCATGTTTATACTGATCGCGGTGTAGGTATTTCCATGTTTATAGAGATGGCGGTGTAGATATTTCCATGTTCATAGAGATAGCGGTGTTGATTTTTCCATGTTTGTAGAGATAGCGGTGTGGAGATTTCCATGTTTATATAGATAGGGGTGTAGATATTTCCATGTGTATACAGATGGCGGTGTAGATATTTCCATGTCTATACAGATAGCGGTGTAGTTATTTCCATGTTTATACAGATAGCGGTGTAGATATTTTAATGTTTATACAGATAGCGGTGGAGATATTTCCATGTTTGTACAGATGGCGGTGTAGGTATTTCCATGTTTCTACAGTTGACTGTGTAGATATTTCCATATTTTTACAGATGGCGGTGTAGATATTTCCATGTTTATACAGATAGCGGTTTAGCTATTTCCATGTTTATACAGATAGCGATGAAGATATTTCCATGTTTATACTGATGGCTTTGTAGATATTTCCATGTTTATACAGATGGCAGTGTAGATATTTCCGTGTTTATACAGATAGTGGTGTGGATATTTCCATGTTTATACAGATTGCTGTGTACGTATTTCCATGTTTACACAGAAGGCGGTTTAGATATTTCCATATTTATAGAAATAACCATGTAGATATTTCCATGTTTATACAGATAGCGGTGCAGACATTTCCATGTTTATAGAGATAGCGGTGTAGATATTTCCATATTTATACAGATAGCGCTGTAGATATTTCCATGTTTATACAGATAGCGGTGTAGATGTTTCCATGTTTATACAGATAGCGGTGTAGATATATCAATGTTTATACAGATCGTGGTGTAGATATTTCCATGTTTATACAGACAGCGGTGCAGATATTTCCATGTTTATGTAGATATTGGAATTGATATTTCCAAATTTACAGAGATAGATGTGTAGATATTTCCATGTGTATACAGATGGCAGTGTAGATATTTCCATGTTTATGCAGATAGCGGTGTGGCTATTTCCATGTTTATAGAGATAGCGTTGAAGGTATTTCCATGTTTATAGAGATGGCTGTGTAGATATTTCCATGTTTTTACAGATGGCAGTGTAGATATTTCAATGTTTATACAGATAGCGCTGTTGATATTTCCATGTTTATACAGAGAGCGGTGTAGATATTTCCATGTTTATACAGATAGTGGTGTAGATATTTCCATGTTTACAAAGATAGAGGTGTAGATATTTCCATATTTGCACAGATTGCGGTTTAGATATTACCATACTCACACAGATTGCGGTGTACATATTTCCATGTTTACACAGACAGCTGTGTAGATATTTCCATGTTTACACAGATAGTGTTGAAGATAGTTCCATGTTTATACAGATAGCGCTGTAGATATTTGCATGTTTATACAGATAGTGGTGTAGATATTTCCATGTTCATACAGATAGCGGTGCAGATGTTTCCATGTTTATACAGATAGCGGTGTAGCTATTTCCATGTTTACAGAGATAGAGTTGTAGATATTTCCATATTTCAACAGATTGCCGTGTAGATATTTCCACCTTCACACAGATAACTGTGTATATATTTGCATGTTTACACAGACAGCTGAGTAGATATTTCCATGTTTACACAGATAGTGTTGTAAATATTTCCATGTTTATACAGATAACGGTGTAGATATTTCCACGTTTATAGAGATGGCGGTGTAGATACTTCCTTTTTTATGTAGATGGTGGTGTAGATTTTTCCATGTTAATAGACATGGCGGTGTATAAATTTCCATGTTTATAGAGATAGCGGTGTAGATATTTCCTTGTTTACAGAGATAGCGCAGTAGGTATTTCCATGTTTATACAGATAGCGGACTAGATATTTCCATGTTTATACAGATAGCGTTGTAGACATTTCCAAGTTTATACAGATAGCGGTGTTGCTATTTCCAAGTTTATATATATAGCGGTGAAGATATTTCCATGTTTACACAGCTCGCGGTGTAGATATTTACATTTCATACAGATGGCAGTGTAGATATTTCCATGTTTATACAGATGGCGGTGTACATATTTCCATGTTTATGGAAATGGCAGTGTAGGTATCTCCATGTTTATAGAGATAGTGGTGCAGGTATCTCCATGTTTATAGAGATAACGGTGTAGATATTTCCATGATTATACAGATGGTTGTGTAGATATTTGCATGTGTATACAGATGGCAGTGTAGGTATTTCCATGTTTATACAGATGGCAGTGTAGGTATTTCCATGTTTATACAGATAGCGGTGTAGATATATCCATATTTATACAGATTGTGGTGAAGATATTTGCATGTTTATACAGATAGCGGTGTCGATATTTCCATGCTTATACAGAGAGTGGTGTAGATATTTCCATGTTTACAGAGATAGAGGTGTAGATATTTCCATATTTGCACAGATGGCAGTGTAGATATTTCCATCTTCACACAGATTGCGGTGTACATATTTCCATGTTTACACAGACAGCGGTGTAGATATTTCCATGTTTATACAGATAGCGGTGTAGATATTTCCATGTTTATACAGATGGCGGTGTAGATATTTCCATGTCTATACAGATAGCGGTGTAGTTATTTCCATGTTTATACAGATAGCGGTGTAGATATTTCCATGTTTATACACATAACGGTGGAGATATTTCCATGTTTGTACAGATGGCGGTGTAGATATTTCCATGTTTATACAGATAGCGGTTTAGCTATTTCCATGTTTATACAGATAACGGTGTAGATATTTCCATGTTTATAGAGATGGCAGTCTACTTATTTCTAAGTTTGTAGAGATAGCGGTGTAAATATTTCCATGTTTATAGAGATGGTGGTGTAAGTATTTTCATGTTTATAGAGATGGTGGTGTAATTATTTTCATGTTTATAGAGATAGCGTTGTAGATATTTCCATGTTTATACAGACCGCAGTGTAGGTATTTCCATGTTTATAGAGATAGCAGTGTAGATATTTCCATGTTTGTACAGATGGCGGAGTTGATGTTTCCATTTATACACAGATGGCCGTGTAGGTATTTCCATGTGTATACAGATGGCATTGAAGATATTTCCATGTTTACACAGATGGTGGTGTAAATATTTCCATGTGTATACAGATGGCATGGTAGATATTTCCATGTTTATACAGATGACTGTATAGTTATTTCCATGTTTTTACAGATGGCATTGTAGATATTTCCATGTTTATAGAGATAGCAGTGTAGATATTTCCATGTTTATAGAGATGGCGGTGTAGGTCTTTCCATGTTTACAGAGATAGCGGTGTAGATATTGCCATCTTTGCACAGATTGCCGTGTAGATATTTCCATTTTTACACAGATAGCTGGGTAGATATTTCCAAGTTTACACAGATAGCTGTGTAGATATTTCCATGTTTACACAGATATCATTGTATATATTTCCATGTTTTTAGAGATAGCGGTGTAGATATTTCCATGTTTATACAGATAGCGGTGTAGATATTTCCATGTTTATACAGATAGCGGTGGGGATATTTCCCTGTTTATACAGATAGCGATGTAGATATTTCCATGTTTATACAGATAGCGGTGTAGATATTTCCATGTTTATAGAGATAGCGGTGTAGTTATTTCCATGTTTATACAGATGGCTGTGTAGATATTTCCATGTGTGTACAGATGGCAGTGTAGATATTTCCATTTTTATACAGATGGCGCTGTAGATATTTCCAAGTTTATATAGATGGCAGTGTAGATATTTCCATGTTTATACAGATAGCGGTGAAGTTATTTCCATGTTTACAGAGATAGCGGTGTAGATATTTCCATCTATGCACAGATTGCGGTGTAAGTATTGCCAAATTTACACAGATAGCGGTGTAGATATTTCCAAGTTTACACAGATAGCTGTGTAGATATTTCCATGTTTACAGAGATAGCATTTTAGATATTTCCATGTTTATACAGATTGCGGTGTAGTTATTTCCATGTTGATACAGATAGCCGTGTAGATAATTCCATGTTTATACATGTAGCGGGGTAGAAATTCCCATGTTTATACAAATCGCTTTGTAGATATTTCCATCTTTCTACAGATGTCAGTGTACATATTTCCAAGTTTATACAGATGACATTGTATATATTTCCATGTTTATACAGATGACTTTGTAGATATTTCCATGTTTAGGCAGATGGCGGTGCAGATATTTCCATGTTTATAGAGATGGTGGTGTAAGTATTTTCATGTTTATAGAGATAGCTCTGTAGATATTTCCATGTTTATACAGATAACGGTGTTGGTATTCCCATGTTTATACAGATAGCGGTGTAGATATTTCCATGTTTATACAGATAGCGGTGTAGATATTTCCAGGTCTATAGAGATAGCGGTATAGGTATTTCCATATTTATGCAGATTGCGGTGTAGGTATTTCCATCTTTATACAGATGGCGGTGTAGATATTTCCATGTTTATACACATGGCAGTGAAGATATTTCCATGTTTATACAGATAGTGGTGTAGATATTTCCATGTTTATACAGATGGCGGTGTAGATACATCCATGTTTCTGAAGATGGCGGTGTAGATATTTTCATGTTTATAGAGATGGCGGTGTGAATATTTCCATGTTTATAGAGATGGCGGTCTAGTTATTTCTAAGTTTATAGAGATAGCGGTGTAAATATTTCCATGTTTATAGAGATGATCGTGTAAGTATTTGCATGTTTATAGAGATAGCGGTGTAGATATTTCCATGTTTATACAGATAGCGGTGTTGGTTCTTCCAAGTTTGTGCAGCTCGCGGTGTAGATATTTCCATCTTTATACAAATGGCAGTGTAGATACTTCCATGTTTATACAGATAGCGGTGTAGATATTTCCTTGTCTACAGAGATAGCGGTGTAGTTATTTCCATATTTATACAGATTGCGGTGTACATATTTCCATCTTTATACAGATGGCGGTGTAGATATTTCCATGTTTATACAGATGGCAGTGAAGATATTTCCATGTTTATACAGATTGTGGTGTAGTTATTTCCATGTTTATACAGATAGTGGTGTAGATACATCCATGTTTCTGAAGATGGCGGTGTAGATATTTTCATGTTTATAGAGATGGAGGTGTAGATATTTCCATGTATATAGAGATAGCAGTGTAGACATTTTCATGTTTATAGAGAAAGCGGTGTAGGTATTTCCATTTATATAGAGATAGCGGTGTAGTTATTTCCATATTTATACAGATAGCGGTGTAGGTATTTCCATGTTTATACAGATTGCGTTGTAGATATTTCCATGTTTCTACAGATGGCGGTGTAGATATTTCCTTGTTTATACAGACAGCAGTGTAGATATTTCCATGTTTATACAGGTAGCGTTGTAGATATTTCCATGTTTACAGAGATAGCGGTGTAGATATTTCCAAGTTTACACAGATAGCTTTGTAGATTTTCCATGTTTACACACATTGCGTGGTAGATATTTCCATTTTTAAACAGATTGCGGTGTAGATATGTCCATGATTGTACAGATAGCGGTGTAGATATTTTCATATTTATATAGATAGCGGTGGAGATATTTCCATGTTTATAGAGACTGCGGTATAGATATTTCCATGTTTATACAGATAGCGGCATAGATATTTCCATGTTTACAGAGATAGCGGTGTAGATATTTCCATCTTTGCACAGATTGCTGTGTAGATATTTCCATTTTTACACAGATAGCTGGGTAGATATTTCCAAGTTTACACAGTTAGCTGTGTAGATATTTCCATGTTTACACAGATAGCATTGTATATATTTCCATGTTTATACAGATAGCGGTGTAGATATTTCCATGTTTATACTGATGGCGATGTAGATAATTCCATGTTTATGGAGATGGCAGTGTAGATATTTCCATGTTTATTTAGATAGCGGTGTAGATATATCCATGTTCATAGAGATAGCAGTGAGGAGATTTCCATGTTTATACAGATAGCAGTGGAGATATTTCCATTTTTATAGAGATAGCGGTTTAGATATTTCGTATTTATACAGATAGCGGTGTAGATATATCCATGTTTATACAGATTGCGGTGTAGATATTTCCATGTTTATACAGATAGCGGTGTAGATATTTCCACGTTTATACAGATGGCGGTGTAGATATTTCCATCTTTCTACACATGGCAGTGTAGGTATTTCCATGTTTATACAGCTCGCGGTTCAGATATTTATATCTTTCTACAGATGGCATTGCAGATATTTCCTTATTCACACAGATGGCGGTGTAGATGTTTCCATGTTTATACAGATGGCGGAGTAGATAGTTCCATGTTTATGGAGATGGCAGTGTAGATATTTTCATGTTTATGGAGATTGCGGTGTAGATGTTTCCGTGTTTATAGAGATAGCAGTGTAGATATTTACATGTATATACAGATGGCAGTGTAAATATTTCCATGTGTATACAGACGGCATTGTAGATATTTCCATGTTTATACTGATGACTTTATATGTATTTCCATGTTTTTACAGATGGCAGTGCAGATATTTTCATGTTTATAGAGATGGCGGTGTAGATATTTCCATGTTTATAGAGATAGCGGTGTAGATATTTCCATGTTTGTACCTATGGCGGTGTTGATAATTCCATCTATACACAGATGGCCATGTAGATATTTCCATGTTTACACAGATGGCGGCGTAGATATTTCCATGGATATGCAGACGGTGGTGTAGATACTTCCATGTTTATACAGATAGTGGTGTAGATATTTCCATGTTTACACAGATGGTGGTGAAGATATTTCCATGTTTATGGAGATGGCAGTGTAGATATTTTCATGTTTATAGAGATGGCGGTGTAGATATTTCCATATTTATAGAGATAGCGGTGTAGATATTTCCATCTTTCTACAGATGGCAGTGTAGATATTTCCATGTTTATACAGATGGCTGTGTAGATATTTCCATGTGTGTACAGATGTCAGTTTAGATATTTCCATGTTTATACAGATGGCGCTGTAGATATTTCCATGTTTATGCAGATGGCGCTGTAGATATTTCCATGTTTATACAGATGGCAGTGTAGATATTTCCATGTTTATGCAGATAGCGGTGTAGATATTTCCATGTTTACAGAGATAGCGGTGTAGATATTTCCATCTTTGCACAGATTGCAGTGTAAGTATTGCCAAATTTACACAGATAGCGGTGTAGATATTTCCAAGTTTACACAGATAGCTGTGTAGATATTTCCATGTTTAGAGAGATAGCATTGTAGATATTTCCATGTTTATACAGATTGTGGTGTAATTATTTCCATGTTGATACAGATAGCGGTGTAGATATTTCCATGTTTATACTGATCGCGGTGTAGATATTCCCATCTTTATAGAGATAGCGGTGTAGATATTTCCATGTTCATAGAGATAGCGGTGTTGATTTTTCCATGTTTATAGAGAAAGCGGTGTGGACATTTCCATGTTCATACAGATAGGGGTGTAAATATTTCCATGTTGATAGAGATGGCGGTGTAGATATTTCCATGTTTATACAGATCACTGTGTAGATATTTCCATCTTTACAAAGATCGCGGTGTAGATATTTCCATGTTTATACAGATCACGGTGTAGATATTTCCATGTTTATACAGATGGCGGTGTTGATATTACCATGTTTATAGGGATAGCGGTGCAAATATTTCCACATTTATACAGATAGCGGTGTAGTTATTAACATGTTTATACAGATAGCGGTGTAGATATTTTCAGGTATAAACAGATGTCTGTGTAGTTATTTCCATGTTTAAACAGATGGTGGTGGAGATATTTCCTTGTTTATACAAATAGCGGTGTATTTATTTCCACGTTTATACAGATAGCGGTGTAGATATTTCCATGTATATACAGATGGCTGTGTAGATATTTCCATGTATATACAGATGGCTGTGTAGGTATTTCCATGTTTATACAGATGACTTTGTAGGTATTTCCATGTTTATACAGATTGCGGGGTAGATATTTCCATGTTTATAGTGATAGCTGTGTAGATATTTCCATGTTTATACAGATAGCGGTGTAGATATTTCCATGTTTATACAGATCGTGGTGTAGATATTTCCATGTTTACACAGATCGCGATGTAGCTATTTCCATGTTCCTACACATGACTGTGTTTGTATTTCCATGTTTATACAGATGGCTTTGTAGATATTTCCATGTTTATAGAGGTAGCGGTGTAGATATTTCCATGTTTATACAGATAGCGGTGTAAATGTTTCCATGTTTATACAGATCGTGGTGTAGATATTTCCAAGTTTATACAGATGACTTTGTAGGTATTTCCACGTTTATACAGATGGCGGTGTAGGTATTTCCATGTTTATAGATATAGCTGTGTAGATATTTCCATGTTTATACAGATAGCGGTGTAGATATTTCCAGGTTTATACAGATCGCGGTGTAGATATTTCCATGTTTATACAGACAGCAGTGGAGATATTTCCATGTTCATACAAATAGCGGTGTACATATTTCCATGTTTATAGAGACCACGGTGTAGGTATTTCCATGTTTATACAGATAGCGGTGCAGATATTTCCATGTTTATATTGATCACGGTGTAGATATTTCCATGTTTGTTCAGAGGGCTGTGTAGATATTTCCATGTTTATACAGATGGCGGTGCAGATATTTCCATGTTCCTACACATCACTGTGTAGGTATTTCCATGTTTATACAGATGGCTTTGTAGATATTTCCATGTTTATAGAGATAGCGGTGCTGATATTTCCATGTTTATACAGATAGCGGTGTAGATATTTCCAGGTTTATACAGATCGCGGTGTAGATATTTCCATGTTTATACAGACAGCAGTTGAGATATTTCCATGTTTATACACATAGCGGTGTACATATTTCCATGTTTATAGAGACCACGGTGTAGGTATTTCCATGTTTATACAGATAGCGGTGCAGATATTTCCATGTTTATATTGATCACGGTGTAGATATTTCCATGTTTATTCAGAGGGCTGTGTAGATATTTCCATGTTTATACAGATGGCAGTGTAGATATTTCCATGTTCCTACACATCACTGTGTAGGTATTTCCATGTTTATACAGATGGCTTTGTAGATATTTCCATGTTTATAGAGATAGCGGTGCTGATATTTCCATGTTTATACAGAGAGCGGTGTAGATATTTCCATGTTTGTATAGATGGCGGTGTTGATATTTCCATCTGTACACAGATTGCCGTGTAGATATTTCTATGTTTATACAGACGGCAGGTCAGATATTTCCATGGATATGTAGATGGCTGTGTAAATATTTCCATGTTTATATAGATAGCGTTGTAGATATTTCCATGAATATACACATGGCTGTGTAGATATTTCCATGTTTATACAGATGGCGGTGTAGATATTTCCATGTTTATACCGATAACTTTGTAAGTATTTCCATGTTAATACAGATGGCGGTGTAGATATTTCATTGTTTATACAAATAGTGGTGTAGTTATTTCCATGTTTATGCAGATAGTGGTGTAGATATTTCCATGTATATACAGATGGCATTGTAGATATTTCCATGTTTATAGAGATGGCGGTGTAGATATTTCCATGTTTATATAGATGGTGGTGTAGATATTACCATGTTTATACAGATGTCTGTGTAGATATTTCCATGTGTATACAGATGATATTGCAACTATTTCCATGTTTATACAGATGGTGGTGTGGATATTTCCATGTTTATTCAGATGACTGTGTAGATATTTCCATGTTTTTACAGATGGCAATGTAGAAATTTCAATGTTTATACAGATGGCGCTGTAGATATTTCCATGTTTATACAGATAACGGTGGAGATATTTCCATTTTTATACAGAGAGCAGTGGAGATATTTCCATGTTTATACATATAGCGGTGTACATATTTCCATGTTTATAGAGACTGCGGTGTAGGTATTTCCATGTTTATACAGATAGCGGTGCAGATATTTCCATGTTTATACAGATGCCTATGCAGATATTTCCATATTTATACACAGGGCTGTGAAGATATTTCTATTTTTATACAGATGGCAGTGTAGATATTTCCATGTTCCTACACATGACTGTGTAGGTGTTTCCATGTTTATACTGATGGCTTTTTAGTTATTTCCATGTTTATAGAGATAGCGGTGCAGATATTTCCATGTTTATACAGATAGCGGTGTATATATTTCCATGTTTATACAGATCGTGGTGTAGTTATTTCCATGTTTATACCGATACCGGTGTAGATATTTCCATGTTTATACAGACCGCAGTGTAGATATTTCCATGTTTATAGAGATAGCAGTGTAGATATTTCCATCTTTGTACAGATGGCGGTGTTGATGTTTCCATCTACACACAGATTGCCGTGTAGGTATTTCCATGTGTATACAGATGGCATTGTAGATATTTCCATGTTTATAGAGATGGTGGTGTAGATATTTCCATGTTTATACAGATGACTGTATAGGTATTTCCATTTTTATACTGATGGCGGTGTAGATATTTCCATGTTTATAGAGATAGCGGTGTAGATATTTCCATATTTATGCAGATAACGGTGTAGAAATTTATATGTTTATACAGATATTACTGTAAATATTTCCATGTTTATACAGATCATGGTGTAGATATTTCCATGTTTATAGAGATAGCGGTGTATATATTTCCATGTTTATACAGATAGCGGAGTAGATATTTCCATGTTTATACAGACCGTGGTGTAGGTATTTCCACGTTTATACAGATAGCGGTGCAGATATTTCCATGTTTGTACAGATGGCGGTGTTATTTCCATCTATACACAGATGACAGTGTAGATATTTCCATGTTTATACAAATGGCGGTGCAGATATTTCTATGGATATGTAGATGGCGGTGTAGATATTTCCATGTATATACAGATAGCTGTGTAGTTATTTCCATGTTTATATAGAGAGCAGTGTAGATATTTCCATGTATGTACACATGGCTGTGTAGACATTTCCATGTTTACAGATGGCGGTGTAGATATATCCATGTTTATACAGATAACTTTGTAAGTATTTCCATGTTTATACAGATGACGGTGTAGATATTTCAATGTTTATTGAGATAGCAGTGGAGATATTTCCATGTTTATACAAATAGTGGTGTAGTTATTTCCATGTTTATATAGATAGCAGTGTAGATATTTCTATATATATACACATGACTGTGTAGATATTTCCATGTTTATACAGATGGCGGTGTAGATATTTCCATGTTATAAAGATTACTTTGTAAATATTTCCATGTTTTTACAGATGGCGGTGTAGTTATTTCGATTTTTATAGAGATATCTGTGGAGATATTTCCATGTTTATACAGATAGCGGTGTAGATATTTCCATGTTTATACTGATCGCGGTGTAGATATTTCCATGTTTATAGAGATGGTGGTGTAGATATTTCCATGTTTATACAGATCACGGTGTAGATATTTCCATGTTTATACAGATCGCGGTGCAGATATTTCCATGTTAATACAGATCATGGTGTAGTTATTTCCATGTTTATACAAATCACGGTGTTGATATTACCATGTTTATAGGGATAGCGGTGCAAATATTTCCACATTTATACAGATAGCGATGTAGTTATTAGCATGTTTATACAGATAGTGGTGAAGATATTTCCATGTATAAACAGATGTCTGTGTATATATTTCCATGTTTAAACAGATGGCGGTGTAGATATTTCCTTGTTTATACAAATAGCGGTGTAGTTATTTGCATGTTTATACAGATAGCAGTGTAGATATTTCCATGTATATACAGATGGCTGTGTAGATATTTCCATGTATAGACAGATGTCTGTGTAGGTATTTCCATGTTTATACAGATGGCGGTGTAGGTATTTCCATGTTTATAGAGATAGCTGTGTAGGTATTTCCATGTTTATACAGATAGCGGTGTAGATATTTCCATTTTTATACAGATCGCGTTGTAGATATTTCCATGTTTATACAGACAGCAGTGGAGATATTTCCATGTTTATACACATAGCGGTGTACACATTTCCATGTTTATAGAGACAGCGGTGTAGGTATTTCCATGTTTATACAGATAGCGGTGCAGATATTTCCATGTTTATACAGATGCCTATGCAGATATTTCCATATTTATAGAGAGGGCTGTGTAGATATTTCCATGTTAATACAGATGGCAGTGAAGATATTTCCATGTTCCTACAGATGACTTTGTGGGTATTTCCATGTTTATACAGATGGCTTTGTAGATATTTCCATGTTTATACAGATAGCGGTGCAGATATTTCCATGTTTATACAGATGACTTTGTGGGTATTTCCATGTTTATACAGATGGCTTTGTAGATATTTCCATGTTTATAGAGATAGCGGTGCAGATATTTCCATGTTTATACAGATAGCGGTGTAAATATTTCCATGTTTATACAGATCGTGGTGTAGATATTTCCATGTTTATACAGATACCCGTGTAGATATTTACAGGTTTATGCAGACCGCAGTGTAGATATTTCCATGTTTATAGTGATAGCGGTGTAGATATTTCCATGTTTGTACAGACGGCGGTGTTTATGTTTCCATCTATACACAGATTGCCGTATAGGTATTTCCATGTGTATACAGATGGCATTGTAGATATTTCCATGTTTATACAGATGGTGGTGTAGATATTTCCATGTTTATACTGATGACTGTATAGGTATTTCCATGTTTTTACAGATGGCACTGTAGATATTTCCATGTGTATAGAGATAGCAGTGTAGATATTTCCGTGTTTATACAGATGGCGGTGTAGATATTTCCATGTTTATAGAGATAGCGGTGTAGATATTTCCATATTTATACAGAAATCGGTGTAGATATTTCCATGTTTATACAGATAGCCATGTAAATATTTCCATGTTTATACAGATCACGGTGTAGATATTTCCATGTTTATAGAGATAGCGGTGTAGATATTTCCATGTTTATACAGATCGCGATGTTGGTATTTCCATGTTTATACAGACCGCGGTGTAAATATTTCCATGTTTATACAGATAGCGTTGCAGATATTTCCATGTTTGTACAGATGGCGGTGTTGATATTTCAATCAATACACAGATGACAGTGTAGATATTTCCATGTTTATACAGATGGCGGTGCAGATATTTCTATGGATATGTAGATGGCCGTGTAAATATTTCAATGTTTATACAGAAAGCGGTGTAGTTATTTCCATGTTTATATTGATAGCTGTGTAGATATTTCCATGTATATACACATGGCTGTGTAGATATTTCCATGTTTATACAGATGGCGGTGTAGATATTTCCATTTTTATACAGATAACTTTGTAAGTATTTCCATGTTTATACAGATGGCGGTGTAGATATTTCGATGTTTATAGAGATAGCAGTGGAGATATTTCCATGTTTATACAGATAGCGGTGTAGATATTTCCATGTTTATACTGATCGCGGTGTAGATATTTCCATGCTTATAGAGATGGCGGTGTAGATATTTACATGTTCATAGAGATAGTGGTGTTGATTTTTCCATGTTTATAGATATAGCGGTGTGGATATTTCCATGTTTATACAGATAGGGGTGTAGATATTTCCATGTTTATACAGATCACGGTGTAGATGTTTCCATGTTTATACAGATCATGGTGTAGATATTTCCATGTTTATACAGATCGCAGTGTTGGTATTACCATGTTTATAGCGATAGCGGTGCAAATATTTCCACATTTATTCAGATAGCGGTGTAGTTATTAGCATGTTTATACAGATAGCGGTGTAGATATTTCCATGTATGAACAGATGACTGTGTATATATTTCCATGTTTAAACAGATGGCGGTGTAGATATTTCCTTGTTTATAAAATAGTGGTTTAGTTATTTCCATTTTTATACAGATAGCGGTGTTGATTTTTCCATGTTTAAAGAGATAGCGGTGTGGCTATTTCCATGTTTATACAGATAGGGGTGTAAATATTTCCATGTTTATAGAGATGGCGGTGAACATATTTCCATGTTTATAGAGATCACGGTGTAGATATTTCCTTGTTTATACAAATAGCGGTGTAGTTATTTCCATGTTTTTACAGATAGCGGTGTAGATATTTCCATGTATATACAGAAGGCTCTGTAGATATTTCCATGTTTATACAGATGCGTTTGTAGATATTTCCATGTTTATACAGATGACTTTGTAGGTATTTCCATGTTTATACAGATGGCGGTGTAGATATTTCCATGTTTGAAGAGATAGCTGTATAGATATTTCCATGTTTATACAGATAGCGGTGTAGATTTTCCATGTTTTTACAGATATCGGTGTAGATATTTCCATGTTTACACAGACTGCAGTGTAGGTATTTCCATCTTTCTACAGATGGCATTGTAGATATTTCCATGTTTATACAGATGGCGGTGTAGATATTTCCATGTTTACATAGATGGTGGTGCAGATATTACCATGTTTATACAGATAGCGGTGTAACTATTTCCATGTTTATACAGATCGTGGTGAAGATATTTCCATGTTTATACAGATCGTGGTGTAGATATTTCCATGTTTATACAGATCGCAGTGTTGTTATTACCATGTTTATAGGGATAGCGGTGCAAATATTTCCACATTTATTCAGATAGCGGTGTAGTTATTAGCATGTTTATACAGATAGCGGTGTAGATATTTCCAGGTATGAACAGATGTCTGTGTATATATTTCCATGATTTAACAGATGGCGGTGTAGATATTTCCTTGTTTATAAAATAGCGGTTTAGTTATTTCCATTTTTATACTGATAGCGGTGTTGATTTTTCCATGTTTAAAGAGATAGCGGTGTGGTTATTTCCATGTTTATACAGATAGGGGTGTAGATATTTCCATGTTTATAGAGATGGCGGTGAACATATTTCCATGTTTATAGAGATCACGGTGTAGATATTTCCTTGTTTATACAAATAGTGGTGTAGTTATTTCCATGTTTTTACAGATAGCGGTGTAGATATTTCCATGTTTACACAGATAGCGATCTAGATATTTCCATGTTTATACAGATTGCGGTGTATATATTTCCATGTTAATACAGATCGCGGTGTAGAAATTTCCATGTTTATACAGATAGCGGTGTAAATATTTCCATGTTTATACAGATCACGGTGTAGATATTTACATGTTTATGCAGACCGCAGTGTAGATATTTCCATGTTTATACTGATAGCGGTGTAGATATTTCCATGTTTGTACAGACGGCGGTGTTTATGTTTCCATCTATACACAGATTGCCGTATAGGTATTTCCATGTGTATACAGATGGCATTGTAGATATTTCCATGTTTATACAAATGGTGGTGTAGATATTTCCATGTTTATACTGATGACTGTATAGGTATTTCCATGTTTTTACAGATGGCACTGTAGATATTTCCATGTGTATAGAGATAGCAGTGTAGATATTTCCGTGTTTATACAGATGGCGGTGTAGATATTTCCATGTTTATAGAGATAGCGGTGTAGATATTTCCATATTTATACAGAAATCGTTGTAGATATTTCCATGTTTATAAAGATAGCCATGTAAATATTTCCATGTTTATACAGATCACGGTGTAGATATTTCCATGTTTATAGAGATAGCAGTGTAGATATTTCCATGTTTATACAGATCGCGATGTAGGTATTTCCATGTTTATACAGACCGCGGTGTAAATATTTCCATGTTTATACAGATAGCGTTGCAGATATTTCCATGTTTGTACAGATGGCGGTGTTGATATTTCAATCAATACACAGATGACAGTGTAGATATTTCCATGTTTATACAGATGGCGGTGCAGATATTTCTATGGATATGTAGATGGCCGTGTAAATATTTCAATGTTTATACAGAAAGCGGTGTAGTTATTTCCATGTTTATATTGATAGCTGTGTAGATATTTCCATGTAAATACACATGGCTGTGTAGATATTTCCATGTTTATACAGATGGCGGTGTAGATATTTCCATTTTTATACAGATAACTTTGTAAGTATTTCCATGTTTATACAGATGGCGGTGTAGATATTTCGATGTTTATAGAGATAGCAGTGGAGATATTTCCATGTTTATACAGATAGCGGTGTAGATATTTCCATGTTTATACTGATCGCGGTGTAGATATTTCCATGCTTATAGAGATGGCGGTGTAGATATTTACATGTTCATAGAGATAGTGGTGTTGATTTTTCCATGTTTATAGATATAGCGGTGTGGATATTTCCATGTTTATACAGATAGGGGTGTGGATATTTCCATGTTTATACAGATAGGGGTGTAGATATTTCCATGTTTATACAGATCACGGTGTAGATGTTTCCATGTTTATACAGATCATGGTGTAGATATTTCCATGTTTATACAGATCGCAGTGTTGGTATTACCATGTTTATAGCGATAGCGGTGCAAATATTTCCACATTTATTCAGATAGCGGTGTAGTTATTAGCATGTTTATACAGATAGCGGTGTAGATATTTCCATGTATGAACAGATGTCTGTGTATATATTTCCATGTTTAAACAGATGGCGGTGTAGATATTTCCTTGTTTATAAAATAGTGGTTTAGTTATTTCCATTTTTATACAGATAGCGGTGTTGATTTTTCCATGTTTAAAGAGATAGCGGTGTGGCTATTTCAATGTTTGTACAGATAGGGGTGTAGATATTTCCATGTTTATAGAGATGGCGGTGAACATATTTCCATGTTTATAGAGATCACGGTGTAGATATTTCCTTGTTTATACAAATAGCGGTGTAGTTATTTCCATGTTTTTACAGATAGCGGTGTAGATATTTCCATGTATATACAGATGGCTCTGTAGATATTTCCATGTTTATACAGATGCGTTTGTAGATATTTCCATGTTTATACAGATGACTTTGTAGGTATTTCCATGTTTATACAGATGGCGGTGTAGATATTTCCATGTTTGAAGAGATAGCTGTATAGATATTTCCATGTTTATACAGATAGTGGTGTAGATTTTCCATGTTTTTACAGATATCGGTGTAGATATTTCCATGTTTACACAGATTGCAGTGTAGGTATGTCCATCTTTCTACAGATGGCATTATAGATATTTCCATGTTTATACAGATGGCGGTGTAGATATTTCCATGTTTACATAGATGGTGGTGTAGATATTACCATGTTTATACAGATAGCGGTGTAACTATTTCCATGTTTATACAGATCGTGGTGAAGATATTTCCATGTTTATACAGATCGTGGTGTAGATATTTCCATGTTTATACAGATCGCAGTGTTGTTATTACCATGTTTATAGGGATAGCGGTGCAAATATTTCCACATTTATTCAGATAGCGGTGTAGTTATTAGAATGTTTATACAGATAGCGGTGTAGATATTTCCAGGTATGAACAGATGTCTGTGTATATATTTCCATGATTAAACAGATGGCGGTGTAGATATTTCCTTGTTTATAAAATAGCGGTTTAGTTATTTCCATTTTTATACTGATAGCGGTGTTGATTTTTCCATGTTTAAAGAGATAGCGGTGTGGCTATTTCCATGTTTATACAGATAGGGGTGTAGATATTTCCATGTTTATAGAGATGGCGGTGAACATATTTCCATGTTTATAGAGATCACGGTGTAGATATTTCCTTGTTTATACAAATAGTGGTGTAGTTATTTCCATGTTTTTACAGATAGCGGTGTAGATATTTCCATGTTTACACAGATAGCGATCTAGATATTTCCATGTTTATACAGATTGCGGTGTGTATATTTCCATGTTTATACAGATCGCGGTGTAGAAATTTCCATGTTTATACAGATAGCGGTGTAAATATTTCCATGTTTATACAGATCACGGTGTAGATATTTCGATGTTCATGGAGATAGCGGTGTAGATATTTCCATGTTTATACAGATAGCGGTGTGGATATTCCCATGTTTATACAGACCACGGTGTAGATATTTCCAAGTTTATACAGATAGCGGTGTAGATATTTCCATGTTTGTACAAATGGCGGTGTTGATATTTCCATCTATACACAGATGACCGTGTAGACATTTCCATGTTTATACAGATGGCGGTACAGATATTTCCATGGATATGTAGATGGCGGTGTAGATATTTCCATGTTTATACAGATAGCAGTGTAGGTATTTCCATGTTTATATAGATAGCGGTGTAGATATTTCCATGTATTTACACATAGTTGTGTAGATATTTCCATGTTTATACAGATGGCGGTGTAGATATTTCGATGTATATAGAGATAGCAGTGGAGATATTTCCATGTTTATACAGATACCGGTGTAGATATTTCCATGTTTATACTGATCGTGGTGTAGATATTTCCATGTTTATAGAGATGGCGGTGCAGATATTTCCATGTTCATAGAGATAGCGGTGTTGATTTTTCCATGTTTATAGAGATAGCGGTGTGGATATTTCCATGTTTATACAGATAGGGTGTAGATATTTCCTTGTGTATAGAGATGGCGGTGTAGGTATTTCCATGTTTATAGACATAGCGGTGTAGATATTTCCTTGTTTATACAAATAGCGGTGTAGTTATTTCCATATTTATACAGATAGCGGTGAAGATATTTCCATGTATATACAGATGGCTCTGTAGATATTTCCATGTTTATACAGATTGCTTTGTAGATATTTCCATGTTTATAGAGATGACTTTGTAGGATTTTCCATGTTTATACAGATGGCGGTGTAGATATTTCCATGTTTAGAGAGATAGCTGTGTAGATATTTCCATGTTTATATGGATAGCGGTGTAGATTTTTCCATGTTTATACAGATCGCGGTGTAGATATTTCCATGTTTATACAGGTAGAGGTGTAGATATTTCCATGTTTATGCAGATCTCGGTGAAGTTATTTCCATCTTTCTACAGATGGCAGTGTAGATGTTTCTATGTTTATAGAGATGGCGGTGTAGATAATTCCATATTTATACAGACGGTGGTGAAGTTATTTCAGTGTTTATGCTGATGGCAGTGTAGATATTTCCATGTTTATAGAGATTGCAGTGTAGAGATTTCTAAGTTTGTAGAGATAGCAGTGTAGATATTTACGTGTTTATACAGATGGCAGTGTAGATATTTCCATGTTTATAGAGATGGTGGTGTAGATATTTCCATGTATATACAGATGACTGTGTGGATATTTCCATGTTTATAGAGATAGATTTGTAGATATTTCCATGTTTATACAGATAGCGGTGTAGATATTTCCATGTTTATACAGATAGCGGTGCAGGTAATTCCATGTTTATAGAGATAGCGTTGTAGATATTTCCAACTTTGCACAGATTGCAGTGTAGATATTTCCATCTTTCCACAGAGAGCGGTGTAGATATTTTCATGTTTATACAGATAGCTGTTTAGATATTTCCATGTTTACACAGATAGCATTGTAGATATTTCCAGGTTTATACAGATAGCGGTGTAGATATTTCCATGTTTATACAGATAGCGGTGTAGATGTTTCCATGTCTATACAGATAGCGGTGGAGATATTTCCATGTTTATACAGATCGTGGTGTAGATATTTCCATGTTTATACAGATAGAAGTGTGGATATTTCCATGTTTATACAGATAGCGGTGTAGGTATTTCCATGTTTACCGAGATAGCTGTGTAGATATTTCCATATTTGCAAAGATCGCGGTGTAAATATTTCCATCTTTACACAGATAGCGGTGTACATATTTCCATGTTTACACAGATAGCGGTGAAGATATTTCCATGTTAACACAGGTAGTTTTGAAGATATTTCCATGTTTATACAGGTAGCGGTGTAGGTATTTCCATATTTACAGAGATCTTGGTGTAGATATTTCCATATTTATACAGATAGCGGTGTAGATATTACCATGTTTATACAGATAGTGTTGTAGATTTTCCATGTTTATACAGATAGCGGTGTAGATAATTCGATGTTTATAAAGATAGCGGTGTAGATATTTCCATGTTCATACCGATAGTGGTGGAGATATTTCCATGTTTACACAGATAGCGATGTAGATATTTCCATGTTTATACAGAGAGCGGTGGAGATATTTCCCTGTTTATATAGAGGGCGGTGTAGGTATTTCCATTTTTATAGAGATAGTGGTGTAGATATTTCCATGTTTATACACATGACTGTGTATGTATTTCCATGTTTATACATATGGCGTTGTAGATATTTCCATGTTTATATAGATAGCCATGTAGATACTTCCTTGTTTATACAGATATCGGTGTAGGAATTTCCATGTTTATAGAGATAACGGTGTAGATATTTCCATGTTTATACACATGACAGTGTAGATATTTCCATGTGTATACAGATGGCAGTGTAGGTATTTCCATGTTTATACAGATGGAGGTGTAGATATTTCCAAGTTTATACAGATAGCGGTGTAGATATTTCCATGTTTCTACAGATAGCGGTGTAGATATTTCCACTTTTATACAGATAGCTGTGTAGGTATTTCCATGTTAATAGAGATAGCGGTGTAGATATTCCCATGTCTATACAGATGGCAGTGTAGATATTTCCATGTGTATAGAGACGGCAGTGTAGATATTTCCAGGTTTCTACAGATGGAGTTGAAGATATATCCATGTTTATACAGATGACTGTGTAGGTATTTTCATGTTTTTACAGATGGCGGTGTAGATATTTCCCTGTTTATACAGATAGCGGTGTGGCTATTTCCATGTTTATACAGATAGCAATGTAGATATTTCCATGTTTATAGAGATGGCTGTGTAGATACTTCCATGTTTATACAGATGGCAGTGTAGATATTTCCATGTTTATGCAGCTAGTGGTGTAGATATTTCCATGTTTATACAGATGACTGTGTAGCTATTTCCATGTTTATACAAACGGCGTTGTAGATATTTCCATGTTTATAGAGATAGCCATGTAGATATTTCCATGTTTATACAGATAGCGGTGTTGCCATTTCCATGTTTATAGAGATTGCAGTGTAGATATTTCCATATTTACACAGATAGTGGTGTAGGTATTTCCATGTTTATACAGATAGCTGTGTACATATTTCCATGTGTGCACAGATAGCGGTGTAGCTATTTCCATGTTTATACAGATCGTGGTGTAGACATTTCCATGTTTATACAGATAGCGGTTTAGATATTTCCATATTTATAGAGATTGTGGTGTAGATATTTCCATATTTATACAGATAGCGGTGTAGATATTTCCATGTTTATACAGACAGTGTTGTTGATTTTCCATGTTTATACAGATAGCGGTGTAGTTATTTCCATGTTTATACTGATAGCGGTGTAGATATTTCCATGTTTATAGAGATGGCTGTGTAGATATTTCCATGTTTATACAGATGGCGGTGTACATATTTCCATGTTTATAGAGATAGTGGTGTAGATATTTCCATGTTTATACAAATGACTGTGTATGTATTTCCATGTTTATACAGATGGCGTTGTAGTTATTTCCATGTTTGTACAGATAGCCCTGTAGTTACTTCCATGTTTATACAGATAGCGGTGTAGGAATTTCCATGCTTATAGAGAAAACGATGTATGTATTTCCATGTTTATACACATGGCAGTGTAGATATTTCCATGTGTATACAGATGGCAGTGTAGGTATTTCCATGTTTATACAGATGGAGGTGTAGATATTTCCAAGTTTACACAGATAGTGGTGTAGATATTTCCATGTTTCTACAGATAGCGGTGTAGATATTTCCATGTTTATACAGATAGCTGTGTAGGTATTTCCATGTGTATAGAGATGGCAGTGTAGATATTTCCAGGTTTCTACAGATGGATTTGAAGATATTTCCATGTTTATACAGACGACTGTGTAGGTATTTTCATGTTTTTAGAGATGGCGGTGTAGATATTTCCATGTTTATACAGATAGCTGTGTAGGTATATCCATGTGTATAGAGATGGCAGTGTAGATATTTCCAGGTTTCTACAGATGGATTTGAAGATATTTCCATGTTTATACAGACGACTGTGTAGGTATTTTCATGTTTTTACAGATGGCGGTGTAGATATTTCCATGTTTATACAGATAGCCTTGTGTTTATTTCCATGTTTATACAGATGACAGTGTAGATATTTCTATGTTTATACAGATGGTGGTGCAGATATTTTCGTGTTTATACAGATGGCGGTGTAGATATTTCCATTTTTATACAGATGGAGGTGTAGATATTTCCATGTTTATACAGATAACTTTGTAAGTATTTCCATGTTTATACAGATGGCGGTGTAGATATTTCGATGTTTATATAGATAGCAGTGGAGATATTTCCATGTTTATACAGATAGCGGTGTAGATATTTCCATGTTTATACTGATCGCGGTGTAGGTATTTCCATGTTTATAGAGATGGCGGTGTAGATATTTGCATGTTCATAGAGATAGCGGTGTTGATTTTTCCATGTTTATAGAGATAGCGGTGTGGAGATTTCCATGTTTATATAGATAGGGGTGTAGAGATTTCCATGTTTATACAGATCGCGGTGTTGCTATTACCATGTTTATAGGGATAGCGGTGAAAATATATCCACATTTATACAGATAGCGGTGTAGTTATTAGCATGTTTATTCAGATAGCGGTGTAGACATTTCCATGTATATAAAGATGGCTGTGTAGATATTTCCATGTTTAAACAGATGGTGGTGTAGATATTTCCTTGTTTATACAGATGACTTTGTAGGTATTTCCATGATTATACAGATGGCGGTGTAGATATTTCCATGTTTATAGAGATAGCTGTTTAGATATTTCCATGTTTACACAGATAGCGGTCTAGATATTTCCATGTTGATATAGATCGCGGTGTAGATATTTCCAAGTTTATACAGATCACGGTGTAGATATTTCCATGTTTATAGAGCTCGCGTTGCAAATATTTATATCTTTATACAGATGGCATTGTAGATATTTCCTTATTCACACAGATGGCCGTGTAGATGTTTCCATGTTTATACAGATGGCGGAGTAGTTAGTTCCATGTTTATGGAGATGGCAGTGTAGATATTTTCATGTTTATACAGATGGCGGTGTAGATATTTCCATGTTTATAGAGATAGCAGTGTAGATATTTCCATGTTTATACAGATGGCTGTGTAGATATTTCCATGTGTATACAGATGGCATTGTAGATATTTCCATGTTTATACAGATGACTGTATAGGCATTTCCATGTTTTTACAGATGGCAGTGCAGATATTTCCATGTTTATAGAGATAGCGATGTAGATATTTCCATGTTTGTACAGATGGCGTTGTTGATATTTCCATCTATACACAGATGGCTGTGTAGATATTTCCATGTTTATACAGATGGCGGCGTAGATATTTCCATGGACATGCAGATGGTGGTGTAGATATTTCCATGTTTATACAGATATCGGTGTAGATATTTCCATGTTTACACAGATGGTGGTGTAGATATTTCCGTGTTTATACACATGGTGGAGTAGATACTTCCATCTTTACGGAGATGGCAGTGTAGATATTTTCATGTTTGTAGAGATGGTGGTGTAGATATTTCCATATTCATAGAGATAGCGGTGTAGATATTGCCATCTTTCTACAGATGGCAGTGTAGATATTTCCATGTTTATACAGATGGCAGTGTAGATATTTCCATGTGTATACAGATGGTATTGTAGATATTTCCATGTTTATACATATGGTGGCGTAGATATTTCCATGTTTATTCAGATGACTGTGTAGATATTTTCATGTTTTTACAGATGGCAGTGTAGATATTTCAATGTTTATAGAGATGGCGCTGTAGATATTTCCATGTTTAAACTGATACCGGTGTAGATATTTCCATGTTTATACAGACCGCAGTGTAGATATTTCCATGTTTATAGAGATAGCAGTGTAGATATTTCCATGTTTGTACAGATGGCGGTGTTGATGTTTCCATCTATACACAGATTGCCGTGTAGGTATTTCCATGTGTATACAGATGGCATTGTAGATATTTCCATATTTACAAAGATGGTGGTGTAGATATTTCCATGTTTACACAGATGACTGAATAGGTATTTCCATGTTTATACACATGGCGGTGTATATATTTCCAAGTTTATAGAGACAGAGGTGTAGATATTTCCATATTTATACAGATAACAGTGTAGAAGTTTCCATGTTTATACAGATAGCGGTGTAAATATTTCCATGTTTATACAGATGGCGGCGTAGATATTTCCACGGACATGCAGATGGCGGTGTAGATATTTCCATGTTTATACAGATGACTGTGTAGATATTTCCATGTTTTTACAGATGGCAGTGTAGATATTTCAATGTTTATAGAGATGGCGCTGTAGATATTTCCATGTTTATACAGATAACGGTGGAGATATTTCCATGTTTATACAGAGAACAGTGGAGATATTTCCATGTTTATACACATGCCTATGCAGCTATTTCCATATTTATACAGAAGGCTTTGTAGATATTTCTATGTTTACACAGATGGCAGTGTAGATATTTCCATGTTCCTACACATGAGTGTGTAGGTATTTCCATGTTTATACAGGTGGCTTTTTAGATATTTCCATGTTTATAGAGATAGCGGTGCAGATATTTCCATGTTTGTACAGATGCCGGTGTTGATATTTCCATCTATACACAGATGACCGTGTAGATATTTTCATCTTTATACAGATGGCGGCGCAGTTATTTCCATGGATATGTAGATGGCGGTGCAGATATCTCCATGTTTATACAGATAGCGGTGTAATTATTTCCATGTTTATACAGATAGCGGTGTAGATAATTCCATGTATGTGCACATGGCTGTGTAGATATTTCCATGTTTATACAGATGGCGGTGTAGATATTTCCATGTTTATACAGATAACTTTGTAAGTATTTCCATGTTTATACAGATGGCGGTGTAGATATTTCGATATTTATAGAGATAGCAGTGGAAATATTTCCATGTTTATACAGATAGCGGTGTAGATATTTCAATGTTTATACTGATCGTGGTGTAGATATTTCCATGTTTATAGAGATGGCAGTGTAGATATTTCCATGTTTATAGAGATAGCGGTGTTGATTTTTCCATGTTTATAGAGATAGCGGTGTGGATATTTCCATCTTTATACAGATAGGGGTGTGGATATTTCCATGTTTATAGAGATGTCGGTGTAGATATTTCCATGTTTATACAGATCACGGTGTAGATATTTCCTTGTTTATACAAATAGCGGTGTAGTTATTTCCATGTTTATACAGATAGCGGTGTAGATATTCCCATGTATATACAGATGGCTGTGTAGATATTTCCATGTTTATACAGATGGCTGTGTAGATATTTCCATGTTTATACAGATGACTTTGTAGGTATTTCCATGTTTATACAGATGGCGGTGTAGATATTTCCATGTTTATGGATATAGCTGTGTAGATATTTCCATGTTCATACAGATCGCGGTGTAGATATTTCCATGTTTATACAGATAGCGGTGTAGATATTTCCATGTTTATACAGATAGTGGTGTAGATATTTCCATGTTTATAGAGATAGCGGTGTAGGTATTTCCATGTTTATAGACAGAGCGGTGTAGATATTTCCATGTTTATATAGATGGCGTTGTAGATATTTCCATGATTATACCGATATCGGTGTTGGTATTTCCATGTTTATACAGATAGCAATGTAGATATTTCCATGTTTATACAGCTCGCGGTGCAGATATTTATATCTTTATACAGATGGCATTGTATATATTTCCTTATTCACACAGATGGTGGTGTAGATGTTTCCATGTTTACACAGATTGCGAAGTATTTAGTTCCATGTTTATGGAGATGGCAGTGTAGATATTTTCATGTTTATAGAGGTGGCTGTGTAGATATTTCCATGTTTATAGAGATAGCAGTGTAGATATTTCCATGTTTATACAGATGGCGGTGTAGATATTTCCATGGACATGCAGATGGCGGTGTAGATATTTCCATGTTTATACAGATAACGGTGTAGATATTTCCATGTTTACACAGATGGTGGTGCAGATATTTCCGTGTTTATACACATGGCGGAGTAGATACTTCCATCTTTATGGAAATGGCAGTGTAGATATTTTCATGTTTATAGAGATGGCGGTGTAGATATTTCCATATTTATAGAGATAGCGGTGTAGATATTTCCATCTTTCTACAGATGGCAGTGTAGATATTTCCATGTTTATACAGATGGCCGTGTAGACATTTCCATATTTATACTGATGTCTGTGTAGATATTTCCATGTTTACACAGCTGACTGTATAGATATTTCCATGTTTATACAGATGGCGGTGTAGATATTTCCAAGTTTATAGAGATAGCGCTGTAGATATTTCCATATTTATACAGATAACGGTGTAGAAGTTTCCATGTTTATACAGATAGCGGTGTAAATATTTCCATGTTTATACAGATCACGGTGTACATATTTCCATGTTTATAGAGATAGCGGTGTAGATATTTCCATGTTTATAAAGATAGCGGTGTAGATATTTCCATGTTTATACAGACCGCGGTGTGGATATTTCCATGTTTATACAGATAGCGGTGCAGATATTTCCATGTTTGTACAGATGGCGGTGTTGATATTTCCATCTATACACAGATGACCGTGTAGATATTTCCATGTTTATACAGATGGCGGGGCAGATATTTCCATGGATATGTAGATGGCGGTGCAGATATTTACATGTTTATACATATAGCGGTGTAGTTATTTCCATGTTTCTATAGATAGCGGTGTAGCTATTTCCATGTATATACAGATGGCTGTGTAGGTATTTCCAGGTTTATACAGATGGCGGTGTAGATATTTCCATGTTTATACAGATAACTTAGTAAGTATTTCCATGTTTATACAGATGGCGGTGTAGATATTTCGAAATTTATAGAGATAGCAGTAGAGATATTTCCTTGTTTATACACATAGCGGTGTAGATATTTCAATGTTTATACTGATCGTGGTGTAGATACTTCCATGTTTATAGAGATGGCGGTGCAGGTATTTCCATGTTCATAGAGATAGCGGAGTTCATTTTTCCATGTTTATAGAGATAGCGGTGTGGATATTTCCATGTTTATACAGATAGGGGTGTGGATATTTCCATTTTTATAGAGATGGCGGTGCAGACATTTCCATGTTTATACAGACCACGGTGTAGTTATTTCCTTGTTTATACACATAGCGGTTTAGTTATTTCCATGTTTATACAGATAGCGGTGTAGATATTTCCATGTATATACAGATGGCTGTGTAGATATTTCCATGTTTATACAGATGGCTGTGTAGATATTTAGATGTTTGTACAGATGACTTTGTAGGTATTTCCATGTTTATATAGATGGCGGTGTAGATATTTCCATGTTTATACACATCATTTTGAAGATATTTCCATGTTTATACAGATCGCGGTGTAGATATTTCCATGTTTATACAGATCGCGGTGTAGATATTTCCATTTTTATACAGATAGCGGTGTAGATATTTCCATGTTTATACAGATAGCGGTGTAGATATTTCCATGTTTATACTGATCGTGGTGTAGATATTTCCATGTTTATAGAGATGGCGGTGTTGATATTTCCATGTTCATAGAGATAGCGGTGTTGATTTTTCCATGTTTATAGAGATAGAGGTGTGGATATTTCCATGTTTACACAGATAGGGGTGTAGATATTTCCATGTTTCTAGAGAAGGTAGTGCAGATATTTCCACGTTTATACAGATCACGGTGTAGATATTTGCTTGTTTATACAAATAGTGGTGTAGTTATTTCCATGTTTATTCAGATAGCGGTGTAGATATTTCCATGTATATACAGATGGCTGTGTAGATATTTCCATGTTTATACACATGGCTGTGTAGATATTTCCATGTTTATACAGATAGCGGTGTAGTTATTTCCATGTTTACACAGATAGCGGTGTAGGTATTTCCATGTTTATATAGATGGCATTGTAGATATTTCCATGTTTACACCGATAGCGGTGTTGGTATTTCCACGTTTATACAGATAGCGATGTAGATATTTCCATGTTTATACAGCTCACGGTGCGGATATTTATATCTTTATACAGATGGCATTGTAGATATTTCCTTGTTCACACAGATGGCGGTGTAGATGTTTCCATGTTTATACAGATGGCGAAGTAGTTAGTTCCATCTTCATGTAGATGGCAGTGTAGATATTTTCATGTTTATAGAGATGGCGGTGTAGATATTTCCTTGTTTATAGAGATAGCAGTGTAGATATTTACATGTTTATACAGATGGCTGTGTAGATATTTCGATGTCTATACAGGTGGCATTGTAGATATTTCCATGTTTATACAAATGACTGTATAGGTATTTCCATGTTTTTACAGATGGCAGTGCAGATATTTCCATGTTTATAGAGATAGCGATGTAGATATTTCCATGTTTGTGCAGATGGCGTTGTTGATATTTCCATCTATACACAGATGGCCGTGTAGATATTTCCATGTTTATACAGATGGCGGCATAGATATTTCCATGGACATGCAGATGGCGGTGTTGATATTTCCATGTTTATACAGATATCGGTGTAGATATTTCCATGTTTACACAGATGGTGGTGTAGATATTTCCGTGTTTATACACATGGCGGAGTCGATATTTCCATCTTTATGGAGATGGCAGTGTAGATATATTCATGTTTATAGAGATGGCGCTGTAGATATTTCCATATTTATAGAGATAGTGGTGTAGATATTTCCATCTTTCTACAGATGGCAGTGTAGATATTTCCATGTTTATACAGATGGCAGTGTAGATATTTCCATATTTATACAAATGTCTGTGTAGATATTTCCATGTGTATACAGATGGTATTGTAGGTATTTCCATGTTTATACATATGGTGGCGTAGACATTTCCATGTTTATTCAGATGACTGTGTAGATATTTTCATATTTTTAAAGATGGCAGTGTACATATTTCAATGTTTATAGAGATGGCGCTGTAGATATTTCCATGTTTAAACAGATACCGGTGTAGATATTTCCATGTTTATACAGACCGCAGTGTAGACATTTCCATGTTTATAGAGATAGCAGTGTACATATTTCCATGTTTGTACAGATGGCGGTGTTGATGTTTCCATCTATACACAGATTGCCGTGTAGGTATTTCCATGTGTATACCGATGGCATTGTAGATATTTCCATATTTATAAAGATGGTGGTGTAGATATGTCCATGTTTACACAGATGACTGAATAGGTATTTCCATGTTTATAGAGATGGCGGTGTATATATTGCCAAGTTTATAGAGATAGCGGTGTAGATATTTCCATATTTATACAGATAAAAGTGTAGAAGTTTCCATGTTTATACAGATAGCGGTGTAAATATTTCCATGTTTATACAGATGGCGGTATAGATATTTACACGGTCATGCAGATGGCGGTGTAGATATTTCCATGTTTATAGAGATAGCAGTGGAGATATTTCCACGTTTATACAGATAGCGGTGTAGATATTTCCATGTTTATACTGATCGCGGTGTAGATATTTCCAGGTTTATAGAGATGGCGGTGTAGATATTTCCATGTTCATAGAGATAGCGGTGTTGATTTTTCTATGTTTCTAGAGATAGCTGTTTGGATATTTCCGTGTTTATACAGATAGGGATGTAGATATTTCCATGTTTATAGAGATGGCGGTGTAGATATTTCCATGTTTACACAGATCACGGTGTAGATATTTCCATGTTTATACAGATGGCGGTGTAGATATTTCCATGTTTATACAGATCATGGTGTAGATATTTCCATGTTTATACAGATTGCGGTGTTGATATTACCATGTTTATAGGGATAGCGGTGCAAATTTTTCCACATTTATACAGATAGTGGTGTAGTTATTAGCATGTTTATACAGATAGCGTTGTAGATATTTCCATGTATAAACAGATGTCTGTGTATATATTTCCATGTTTAAACAGATGGAGTGTAGATATTTCCTTGTTTATACAAATAGCGGTGAAGATACTTCCATGTTTATACAGATAGCGGTGTAGATATTTCCATGTATATAAAGATGGCTGTGTAGATATTTCCATGTTTATACAGATGGCTGTGTAGATATTTCCATGTTTATACAGATGACTTTGTAGGTATTTCCATGTTTATACAGATGGCGGTGTAGATATTTCCATGTTTATAGAGATAGCTGTTTAGATATTTCCATGTTTACACAGATAGCGGTCTAGATATTTCCATGTTTATACAGATCACGGTGTAGATATTTCCAAGTTTATACAGATCACGGTGTAGATATTTCCATGTTTATAGAGCTCGCGTTGCAGATATTTATATCTTTATACAGATGGCATTGTAGATATTTCCTTATTCACACAGATGGCCGTGTAGATGTTTCCATGTTTATACAGATGGCGGAGTAGTTAGTTCCATGTTTATGGAGATGGCAGTGTAGATATTTTCATGTTTATACAGATGGCGGTGTAGATATTTCCATGTTTATAGAGATAGCACTGTAGATATTTACATGTTTATACAGATGGCTGTGTAGATATTTCCATGTGTATACGGATGGCATTGTAGATATTTCCATGTTTATACAGATGACTGCATAGGTATTTCCATGTTTTTACACATGGCAGTGCAGATATTTCCATGTTTATAGAGATAGCGGTGTAGATATTTCCATGTTTGTACAGATGGCGGTGTTGATATTTCCATCTATACACAGATGGCCGTGTAGATATTTCCATGTTTATACAGATGGCGGCGTAGATATTTCCATGGACATGCAGATGGCGGTGTAGATATTTCCATGTTTATACAGATATCGGTGTAGATATTTCCATGTTTACACAGATGGTGGTGTAGATATTTCCGTGTTTATACACATGGCGGAGTAGATACTTCCATCTTTATGGAGATGGCAGTGTTGATATATTCATGTTTGTAGAGATGGCGGTGTAGATATTTCCATATTTATAGAGATAGCGGTGTAGATATTTCCATCTTTCTACAGATGGCAGTGTAGATATTTCCATGTTTATACCGATGGCAGTGTAGATATTTCCATATTTATACAGATGTCTGTGTAGATATTTCCAGGTGTATACAGATGGTATTGTAGGTATTTCCATGTTTATACATATGGTGGCGTAGACATTTCCATGTTTATTCAGATGACTGTGTAGATATTTTCATGTTTTTACAGATGGCAGTGTAGATATTTCAATGTTTATAGAGATGGCGCTGTAGATATTTCCATGTTTAAACAGATACCGGTGTAGATATTACCATGTTTATACAGACCGCAGTGTAGACATTTCCATGTTCATAGAGATAGCAGTGTAGATATTTCCATGTTTGTACAGATGGCGGTGTTGATGTTTCCATGTATACACAGATTGCCGTGTAGGTATTTCCATGTGTATACAGATGGCATTGTGGATATTTCCATATTTATAAAGATGGTGGTGTAGATATTTCGATGTTTACACAGATGACTGAATAGGTATTTCCATGTTTATAGAGATGGCGGTGTATATATTTCCAAGTTTATAGAGATAGCGGTGTAGATATTTCCATATTTATACAGATAAAAGTGTAGAAGTTTCCATGTTTATACAGATAGCGGTGTAAATATTTCCATGTTTATACAGATGGCGGCGTAGATATTTACACGGTCATGCAGATGGCGGTGTAGATATTTCCATGTTTATACTGATCGCAGTGGAGATATTTCCACGTTTATAGAGATGGCGGTGTAGATATTTCCATGTTCATAGAGATAGCGGTGTTGATTTTTCTATGTTTCTAGAGATAGCTGTGTGGATATTTCCGTGTTTATACAGATAGGGATGTAGATATTTCCATGTTTATAGAGATGGCGGTGTAGATATTTCCATGTTTACACAGATCACGGTGTAGATATTTCCATGTTTATACAGATGGCGGTGTAGATATTTCCATGTTTATACAGATCATGGTGTAGATATTTCCATGTTTATGCAGATTGCGGTGTTGATATTACCATGTTTATAGGGATAGCGGTGCAAATTTTTCCACATTTATACAGATAGCGGTGTAGTTATTAGCATGTTTATACAGATAGCGTTGTTGATATTTCCATGTATAAACACATATCTGTGTATATATTTCCATGTTTAAACAGATGGTGGTGTAGATATTTCCTTGTTTATACAAATAGCGGTGAAGCTACTTCCATGTTTATACAGATAGCGGTGTAGATATTTCCATGTATATAAAGATGGCTGTGTAGATATTTCCATGTTTATACAGATGGCTGTGTAGATATTTCCATGTTTATACAGATGACTTTGAAGGTATTTCCATGTTTATACAGATGGCGGTGTAGATATTTCCATGTTTATAGAGATAGCTGTTTAGATATTTCCATGTTTACACAGATAGCGGTCTTGATATTTCCATGTTTATACAGATCGCGGTGTAGATATTTCCAAGTTTATACAGATCACGGTGTAGATATTTCCATGTTTATAGAGCTCGCGTTGCAGATATTTATATCTTTATACAGATGGCATTGTAGATATTTCCTTATTCACACAGATGGCCGTGTAGATGTTTCCATGTTTATACAGATGGCGGAGTAGTTAGTTCCATGTTTATGGAGATGGCAGTGTAGATATTTTCATGTTTATACAGATGGCGGTGTAGATATTTCCATGTTTATAGAGATAGCACTGTAGATATTTACATGTTTATACAGATGGCTGTGTAGATATTTCCATGTGTATACGGATGGCATTGTAGATATTTCCATGTTTATACAGATGACTGCATAGGTATTTCCATGTTTTTACACATGGCAGTGCAGATATTTCCATGTTTATAGAGATAGCGGTGTAGATATTTCCATGTTTGTACAGATGGCGGTGTTGATATTTCCATCTATACACAGATGGCCGTGTAGATATTTCCATGTTTATACACATGGCGGCGTAGATATTTCCATGGACATGCAGATGGCGGTGTAGATATTTCCATGTTTATACAGATATCGGTGTAGATATTTCCATGTTTACACAGATGGTGGTGTAGATATTTCCGTGTTTATACACATGGCGGAGTAGATACTTCCATCTTTATGGAGATGGCAGTGTAGATATATTCATGTTTGTAGAGATGGCGGTGTAGATATTTCCATATTTATAGAGATAGCGGTGTAGATATTTCCATCTTTCTACAGATGGCAGTGTAGATATTTCCATGTTTATACCGATGGCAGTGTAGATATTTCCATATTTATACAGATGTCTGTGTAGATATTTCCAGGTGTATACAGATGGTATTGTAGGTATTTCCATGTTTATACATATGGTGGCGTAGACATTTCCATGTTTATTCAGATGACTGTGTAGATATTTTCATGTTTTTACAGATGGCAGTGTAGATATTTCAATGTTTATAGAGATGGCGCTGTAGATATTTCCATGTTTAAACAGATACCGGTGTAGATATTACCATGTTTATACAGACCGCAGTGTAGACATTTCCATGTTCATAGAGATAGCAGTGTAGATATTTCCATGTTTGTACAGATGGCGGTGTTGATGTTTCCATGTATACACAGATTGCCGTGTAGGTATTTCCATGTGTATACAGATGGCATTGTGGATATTTCCATATTTATAAAGATGGTGGTGTAGATATTTCGATGTTTACACAGATGACTGAATAGGTATTTCCATGTTTATAGAGATGGCGGTGTATATATTTCCAAGTTTATAGAGATAGCGGTGTAGATATTTCCATATTTATACAGATAAAAGTGTAGAAGTTTCCATGTTTATACAGATAGCGGTGTAAATATTTCCATGTTTATACAGATGGCGGCGTAGATATTTACACGGTCATGCAGATGGCGGTGTAGATATTTCCATGTTTATACTGATCGCAGTGGAGATATTTCCACGTTTATAGAGATGGCGGTGTAGATATTTCCATGTTCATAGAGATAGCGGTGTTGATTTTTCTATGTTTCTAGAGATAGCTGTGTGGATATTTCCGTGTTTATACAGATAGGGATGTAGATATTTCCATGTTTATAGAGATGGCGGTGTAGATATTTCCATGTTTACACAGATCACGGTGTAGATATTTCCATGTTTATACAGATGGCGGTGTAGATATTTCCATGTTTATACAGATCATGGTGTAGATATTTCCATGTTTATGCAGATTGCGGTGTTGATATTACCATGTTTATAGGGATAGCGGTGCAAATTTTTCCACATTTATACAGATAGCGGTGTAGTTATTAGCATGTTTATACAGATAGCGTTGTTGATATTTCCATGTATAAACACATATCTGTGTATATATTTCCATGTTTAAACAGATGGTGGTGTAGATATTTCCTTGTTTATACAAATAGCGGTGAAGCTACTTCCATGTTTATACAGATAGCGGTGTAGATATTTCCATGTATATAAAGATGGCTGTGTAGATATTTCCATGTTTATACAGATGGCTGTGTAGATATTTCCATGTTTATACAGATGACTTTGAAGGTATTTCCATGTTTATACAGATGGCGGTGTAGATATTTCCATGTTTATAGAGATAGCTGTTTAGATATTTCCATGTTTACACAGATAGCGGTCTTGATATTTCCATGTTTATACAGATCGCGGTGTAGATATTTCCAAGTTTATACAGATCACGGTGTAGATATTTCCATGTTTATAGAGCTCGCGTTGAAGATATTTATATCTTTATACAGATGGCATTGTAGATATTTCCTTATTCACACAGATGGCCGTGTAGATGTTTCCATGTTTATACAGATGGCGGAGTAGTTAGTTCCATGTTTATTTAGATGGCAGTGTAGATATTTTCATGTTTATACAGATGGCGGTGTAGATATTTCCATGTTTATAGAGAAAGCAGTGTAGATATTTACATGTTTATACAGATGGCTGTGTAGATATTTCTATGTGTATACGGATGGCATTGTAGATATTTCCATGTTTTTACAGATGACTGCATAGGTATTTCCATGTTTTTACACATGGCAGTGCAGATATTTCCATGTTTATAGAGATAGCGGTGTAGATATTTCCATGTTTGTACAGATGGCGGTGTTGATATTTCCATCTACACACAGATGGCCGTGTAGATATTTCCATGTTTATACAGATGGCGGCATAGATATTTCCATGGACATGCAGATGGCGGTGTAGATATTTCCATGTTTATACAGATATCGGTGTAGATATTTCCATGTTTACACAGATGGTGGTGTAGATATTTCCGTGTTTATACACATGGTGGAGTAGATACTTCCATCTTTATGGAGATGGCAGTGTAGATATATTCATGTTTATAGAGATGGCGGTGTAGATATTTCCATATTTATAGAGATAGCGGTGTAGATATTTCCATCTTTCTACAGATGGCAGTGTAGATATTTCCATGTTTATACAGATGGCAGTGTAGATATTTCCATATTTATACAGATGTCTGTGTAGATATTTCCAGGTGTATACAGATGGTATTGTAGGTATTTCCATGTTTATACATATGGTGGCGTAGACATTTCCATGTTTATTCAGATGACTGTGTAGATATTTTCATGTTTTTACAGATGGCAGTGTAGATATTTCAATGTTTATAGAGATGGCGCTGTAGATATTTCCATGTTTAAACAGATGGCTGTGTAGATATTTCCATGTTTATACAGATGGCTGTGTAGATATTTCCATGTTTATACAGATGACTTTGTAGGTATTTCCATGTTTATACAGATGGCGGTGTAGATATTTCCATGTTTATGGAGATAGCTGTGTAGATATTTCCATGTTCATACAGATCGCGGTGTAGATATTTCCATGTTTATACAGATAGCGGTGTAGATATTTCCATGTTTATACAGATAGTGGTGTAGATATTTCCATGTTTATAGAGATAGCGGTGTAGGTATTTCCATGTTTATAGACAGAGCGGTGTAGATATTTCCATGTTTATATAGATGGCGTTGTAGATATTTCCATGATTATACCGATATCGGTGTTGGTATTTCCATGTTTATACAGATAGCAATGTAGATATTTCCATGTTTATACAGCTCGCGGTGCAGATATTTATATCTTTATACAGATGGCATTGTATATATTTCCTTATTCACACAGATGGTGGTGTAGATGTTTCCATGTTTACACAGATTGCGAAGTATTTAGTTCCATGTTTATGGAGATGGCAGTGTAGATATTTTCATGTTTATAGAGGTGGCTGTGTAGATATTTCCATGTTTATAGAGATAGCAGTGTAGATATTTCCATGTTTATACAGATGGCGGTGTAGATATTTCCATGGACATGCAGATGGCGGTGTAGATATTTCCATGTTTATACAGATAACGGTGTAGATATTTCCATGTTTACACAGATGGTGGTGCAGATATTTCCGTGTTTATACACATGGCGGAGTAGATACTTCCATCTTTATGGACATGGCAGTGTAGATATTTTCATGTTTATAGAGATGGCGGTGTAGATATTTCCATATTTATAGAGATAGCGGTGTAGATATTTCCATCTTTCTACAGATGGCAGTGTAGATATTTCCATGTTTATACAGATGGCCGTGTAGACATTTCCATATTTATACTGATGTCTGTGTAGATATTTCCATGTTTACACAGCTGACTGTATAGATATTTCCATGTTTATACAGATGGCTGTGTAGATATTTCCATGTTTATACAGATGACTTTGAAGGTATTTCCATGTTTATACAGATGGCGGTGTAGATATTTCCATGTTTATAGAGATAGCTGTTTAGATATTTCCATGTTTACACAGATAGCGGTCTTGATATTTCCATGTTTATACAGATCGCGGTGTAGATATTTCCAAGTTTATACAGATCACGGTGTAGATATTTCCATGTTTATAGAGCTCGCGTTGAAGATATTTATATCTTTATACAGATGGCATTGTAGATATTTCCTTATTCACACAGATGGCCGTGTAGATGTTTCCATGTTTATACAGATGGCGGAGTAGTTAGTTCCATGTTTATTTAGATGGCAGTGTAGATATTTTCATGTTTATACAGATGGCGGTGTAGATATTTCCATGTTTATAGAGAAAGCAGTGTAGATATTTACATGTTTATACAGATGGCTGTGTAGATATTTCTATGTGTATACGGATGGCATTGTAGATATTTCCATGTTTTTACAGATGACTGCATAGGTATTTCCATGTTTTTACACATGGCAGTGCAGATATTTCCATGTTTATAGAGATAGCGGTGTAGATATTTCCATGTTTGGACAGATGGCGGTGTTGATATTTCCATCTACACACAGATGGCCGTGTAGATATTTCCATGTTTATACAGATGGCGGCATAGATATTTCCATGGACATGCAGATGGCGGTGTAGATATTTCCATGTTTATACAGATATCGGTGTAGATATTTCCATGTTTACACAGATGGTGGTGTAGATATTTCCATGTTTATACACATGGCGGAGTAGATACTTCCATCTTTATGGAGATGGCAGTGTAGATATATTCATGTTTATAGAGATGGCGGTGTAGATATTTCCATATTTATAGAGATAGCGGTGTAGATATTTCCATCTTTCTACAGATGGCAGTGTAGATATTTCCATGTTTATACAGATGGCAGTGTAGATATTTCCATATTTATACAGATGTCTGTGTAGATATTTCCAGGTGTATACAGATGGTATTGTAGGTATTTCCATGTTTATACATATGGTGGCGTAGACATTTCCATGTTTATTCAGATGACTGTGTAGATATTTTCATGTTTTTACAGATGGCAGTGTAGATATTTCAATGTTTATAGAGATGGCGCTGTAGATATTTCCATGTTTAAACAGATACCGGTGTAGATATTTCCATGTTTATACAGACCGCAGTGTAGACATTTCCATGTTTATAGAGATAGCAGTGTAGATATTTCCATGTTTGTACAGATGGCGGTGTTGATGTTTCCATGTATACACAGATTGCCGTGTAGGTATTTCCATGTGTATACAGATGGCATTGTGGATATTTCCATATTTATAAAGATGGTGGTGTAGATATTTCCATGTTTACACAGATGACTGAATAGGTATTTCCATGTTTATAGAGATGGCGGTGTATATATTTCCAAGTTTATAGAGATAGCGGTGTAGATTTTTCCATATTTATACAGATAAAAGTGTAGAAGTTTCCATGTTTATAGAGATAGCGGTGTAAATATTTCCATGTTTATACAGATGGCGGCGTAGATATTTACACGGTCATGCAGATGGCGGTGTAGATATTTCCATGTTTATAGAGATAGCAGTGGAGATATTTCCACGTTTATACAGATAGCGGTGTAGATATTTCCATGTTTATACTGATCGCGGTGTAGATATTTCCATGTTTATAGAGATGGCGGTGTAGATATTTCCATGTTCATAGAGATAGCGGTGTTGATTTTTCTATGTTTCTAGAGATAGCTGTGTGGATATTTCCGTGTTTATACAGATAGGGATGTAGATATTTCCATGTTTATAGAGATGGCGTTGTAGATATTTCCATGTTTACACAGATCACGGTGTAGATATTTCCATGTTTATACAGATGGCGTTGTAGATATTTCCATGTTTATACAGATCATGGTGTAGATATTTCCATGTTTATACAGATTGCGGTGTTGATATTACCATGTTTATAGGGATAGCGGTGCAAATTTTTCCACATTTATACAGATAGCGGTGTAATTATTAGCATGTTTATACAGATAGCGTTGTAGATATTTCCATGTATAAACAGATATCTGTGTATATATTTCCATGTTTAAACAGATGGTGGTGTAGATATTTCCTTGTTTATACAAATAGCGGTGAAGATACTTCCATGTTTATACAGATAGCGGTGTAGATATTTCCATGTATATAAAGATGGCTGTGTAGATATTTCCATGTTTATACAGATGGCTGTGTAGATATTTCCATGTTTATACAGATGACTTTGTAGGTATTTCCATGTTTATACAAATGGCGGTGTAGATATTTCCATGTTTATAGAGATAGCTGTTTAGATATTTCCATGTTTACACAGATAGCGGTCTAGATATTTCCATGTTTATACAGATCGCGGTGTAGATATTTCCAAGTTTATACAGATCACGGTGTAGATATTTCCATGATTATAGAGCTCGCGTTGCAGATATTTATATCTTTATACAGATGGCATTGTAGATATTTCCTTATTCACACAGATGGCCGTGTAGATGTTTCCATGTTTATACAGATGGCGGAGTAGTTCGTTCCATGTTTATATAGATGGCAGTGTAGATATTTCCATGTTTTTACAGATGGCAGTGCAGATATTTCCATGTTTATAGAGATAGCGGTGTAGATATTTCCATGTTTGTACAGATGGCGGTGTTGATATTTCCATCTATACACAGATGGCCGTGTAGATATTTCCATGTTTATACAGATGGCGGCGTAGATATTTCCATGGACATGCAGATGGCGGTGTAGATATTTCCCTGTTTTTACAGATAGCGGTGTAGATATTTCCATGTTTACAGAGATGGTGGTGTAGATATTTCCGTGTTTATACACATGGCGGAGTAGATACTTCCATTTTTATGGAGATGGCAGTGTAGATATTTTCATGTTTATAGAAATGGCGGTGTAGATATTTCCATATTTATAGAGATAGCGGTGTAGATATTTCCATCTTTCTACAGCTGGCAGTGTAGATATTTCCATGTTTATAGAGCTGGAGGTGTAGATATTTCCATATTTATACAGATGTCTGTGTAAATATTTCCATGTGTATACAGATGGTATTGTAGGTATTCCATGTTTATACAAATGGTGGTGTAGATATTTCCATGTTTATTCAGATGACTGTGTAGATATTTCCATGTTTTTACAGATGGCATTGTAGATATTTCAATGTTTATAGAGATGGCGCTGTAGATATTTCCATGTTTATACAGATAACGGTGGAGATATTTCCATGTTTATACAGAGAGCATTGGAGATATTTCCATGTTTATACACATAGCGGTGTACATATTTCCATGTTTATAGAGACAGCGGTGTAGGTATTTCCATGTTTATACCGATAGCGGTGCAGATATTTCCATGTTTATACAGATGCCTATGCAGTTATTTCCATATTTATACAGAGGGCTTTGTAGATATTTCTATGTTTACACAGATGGCAGTGTAGATATTTCCATGTTCCTACACATGACTGTGTAGGTATTTCCATGTTTATACAGATGTCTTTGTAGATATTTCCATGTTTATAGAGATAGCGGTGCCGATAATTCCATGTTTATACAGATAGAGGTGTATATATTTCCATGTTTATACAGACCGCAGTGTAGATATTTCCATGTTTATAGAGATAGCAGTGTAGATATTTCCATGTTTGTACAGATGGTGGTGTTGATGTTTCCATCTATACAAAGATTGCCGTGTAGGTATTTCCATGTGTATACAGATGGCCTTGTAGATATTTCCATGTTTATACAGATGGTGGTGTAGATATTTCCATGTTTACACTGATGACTGTATAGTTATTTCCATGTTTATACAGATGGCGGTGTAGTTATTTCCAAATTTCTGGAGATAGCCGTGTAGATATTTCCATATTTATACAGATAACGGTGTAGAAGTTTCCATGTTTATACAGATAGCGGTGTAAATATTTCCATGTTTATACAGATCACGTTGTAGATATTTCCATGTTTATAGAGATAGCGGTGAAGATATTTCCATGTTTATACAGATAGCGGTGCAGATATTTCCATGTTTATACAGACCGCAGGGTAGATATTTCCATGTTTATACAGATAGCGGTGCAGATATTTCCATGTTTGTACAGATGGCGGTGTTTATATTTCCATCTATACACAGATGACCGTGTAGATATTTCCATGTTTATACAGATGGCGGCGCAGTTATTTCCATGTTTATACAGATAGCGGTGTAGATATTTCCATGTATGTGCACATGGCTGTGTAGATATTTCCATGTTTATACAGATGGCGGTGTAGATTTTCCATGTTTATACAGATAACTTTGTAAGTATTTCCATGTTTATACAGATAGCGGTGTAGATATTTCAATGTTTATACTGATTTTGGTGTAGATATTTCCATGTTTATAGAGATGACGGTGTAGATATTTCCATGTTTATAAAGATAGGGGTGTGGATATTTCCATGTTTATAGAGATGGCGGTGTAGATATTTCCATGTTTATACAGATCACGGTGTAGATATTTCCTTGTTTATACAAATAGCGCTGTAGTTATTTCCATGTTTATACAGATAGCGGTGTAGATATTTCCATGTATATACAGATGGCAGTGTAGATATTTCCATATTTACACAGATGTCTGTGTAGATATTTCCATGTGTATACAGATGGTATTGTAGGTATTTCCATGTTTATACAGATGGTCGTGTAGATATTTCCATGTTTATTCAGATGACTGTGTAGGTATTTCCATGTTTTTACAGATGGCAGTGTAGATATTTCAAGGTTTATAGAGATGGCGCAGTAGATATTTCCATGTTTAAACAGATAACGGTGGAGATATTTCCATGTTTATACAGACAGCAGTGGAGATATTTCCATGTTTATACACATAGATGTGTACATATTTACATGTTTATAGAGACAGCGGTGTAGGAATTTCCATGTTTATACAGATAGCGGTGCAGATATTTCCATGTTTATGCAGATGCCTATGCAGATATTTCCGTATTTATACAGAGGGCTGTGTAGATATTTCTATGTTTATACAGATGGCAGTGTAGGTATTTCCATGTTCCTACACATGACTGTGTAGGTATTTCCATGTTTATACAGATGGCTTTGTAGATATTTCCATGTTTATAGAGATAGCGGTGCAGATATTTCCATGTTTATACAGATAGCGCTGTTTATATTTCCATGTTTATACAGATCGTGGTGTAGATATTTCCATGTTTATACAAATACCGGTGTAGATATTTCCATGTTTATACAGGCCGCAGTGTAGATAATTCCATGTTTATAGAGATAGCAGTGTAGATATTTTCATATTTGTACAGATGGCGGTGTTGATATTTCCATCTATACACAGATTGCCGTGTAGGTATTTCCATGTGTATACAGATGGCATTGTAGATATTTCCTTGTTTATACAGATGGTCGTGTAGATATTTCCATGTTTACACAGATGACTGTATAGCTATTTCCATGTTTATACAGAAGGCGTTGTACATATTTCCATGTTTATAGAGATAGCGGTGTAGATATTTCCATATTTATACAGATAACGGTGTAGAAATTTCCATGTTTATACAGATAGCGGTGTAAATATTTCCATGTTTATACAGATCATGGTGTAGATATTTCCATGTTTATAGAGATAGCGCTGTAGATATTTCCATATTTATACAGATAGCGGTGTAGATATTTCCATGTTTATACAGACCGCGGTGTAGATATTTCCATGTTCATACAGATAGCGGTGCGGATATTTCCATGTTTGTACAGATGTCAGTGTTGATATTTCCATCTATACACAGATGACCGTGTAGATATTTCCATGTTTATACAGATGGCGGCGCAGATATTTCCATTGTTATGTAGATGGCGGTGTAGATATTTCCACGTTTATACAGATAGCGGTGTAGTTATTTCCATGTTTATATAGATAGCGGTGTAGATATTTCCATGTATATACACATGGCTGTGTAGATATTTCCATGTTTATACAGATGGCGGTGTAGATATTTCCATGTTTATACCGATAATTTTGTAAGTAATTCCATGTTTATACAGATGGCGGTGTAGTCATTTTGATGTTTATAGAGATAGCAGTGAAGATATTTCCATGTTTATACAGACAGCGGTTTAGATATTTCCATGTTAATACTGATCACGGTGTAGATATTTCCATGTTTATAGAGATGGCGGTGTAGATATTTCCATGTTGATAGAGATAGCGGTGTTGATTTTTCCATGTTTATAGAGATAGCTGTGTGGATATTTCCATGTTTACACAGATAGGGGTGTAGATATTTCCATGTTTATAGAGATGGCGGTGAAGATATTTCCATGTTTATACAGACCACGGTGTAGATATTTCCATGTTTATACAGATCGCGGAGTAGATGTTTCCGTGTTTATACAGATCATGGTGTAGATATTTCCAAGTTTATACAGATCGCAGTGTTGTTATTACCATGTTTATAGGGATAGCGGTGCAAATATTTCCACATTTATACCGATAGCGGTGTAGTTATTAGCATGTTTATACAGATAGCAGTGTAGATATTTCCATGTATAAACAGATGTCTGTGTATATATTTCCATGATTAAACAGATGGCGGTGTAGATATTTCCTTGTTTGTACAAATAGCTTTGTAGTTATTTCCATGTTTATACAGATAGCGGTGTACCTATTTCCATGTATATACAGATGGCTATGTAAATATTTCCAAGTTAATACAGATGGCTGTGTAGATATTTCCATGTTTATACATGTGACTTTGTAGGTATTTCCATGTTTATACAGATGGCGGTGTAGTTATTTCCATGTTTATACAGATAGCGGTGTAGATATTTCCATGTTCATACATATCGCGGTGTAGATACTTCCATGTTTATACAGACAGCAGTGGAGATATTTCCACGTTTATACACATAGCGGTGTACATATTTCCATGTTTATAGAGACAGCGGTGTAGGTATTTCCATGTTTATACAGATAGCCGTGCAGATATTTCCATGTTTATACAGATGCCTATCCAGATATTTCCTTATTTATACAGAGGGCTGTGTAGATATTTCCATGTTTATACACATGGCAGTGTAGATATTTCCATGTTCCTGCACATGACTGTGTAGGTATTTCCATGTTTATACTGATGGCTTTGTAGTTATTTCCATGTTTATAGAGATAGCGGTGCAGATTTTTCCATGTTTATACAGATAGCAGTGTAAATATTTCTATGTTTATACAGATCGTGGTGTAGATATTTCCATGTTTGTACAGATACCGGTGCAGATACTTCCATGTTTATACAGACCGCAGTGTAGATATTTCCATGTTTATAGAGATAGCGGTGTAGATATTTCCATGTTTGTACAGATGGCGGTGTTGATGTTTCCATCTATACACAGATTGCCGTGTAGGTATTTCCATGTGTATACAGATGACATTGTAGATATTTCCATGTTTATACAGATGGTGGTGTAGATATATCCATGTTTACACAGATGACTTTATAGGTATTTCCATGTTTTTACAGATGGCATTGTAGATATTTCCATGTTTATAGAGATAGCAGTGTAGATATTTCCATGTTTAAAGAGATAGCAGTGTAGATATTTCCATGTTTGTACAGATGGCAGTGTTGATGTTTCCATCTATACACAGATTGCCGTGTAGGTATTTCCATGTGTATACAGATGGCATTGTAGATATTTCCATGTTTATACAGATGGTGGTGTAGATATTTCCATGTTTACATAGATGACCGTGTAGATATTTTCATGTTTATACAGATGGCGGCGCAGATATTTCTATGGATATGTAGATGGCGGTGTAGATATTTCCATGTGTATACAGATAGCGGTGTAGTTATTTCCATGTTTATATAGAGAGCGGTGTAGATATTTCCATGTATGTATACTTGGCTGTGTAGATATTTCCATTTTTATACAGGTGGCGGTGGAGATATTTCCATGTTTATACAGATAACTTTGTAAGTATTTCCATGTTTATACAGATGGCGGTGTAGATATTTCGATGTTTATAGAGATAGCAGCGGAGTTATTTCCATGTTTATACAAATAGCGGTGTAGTTATTTCCATGTTTATATAGATAGCGGTGTAGATATTTCTATGTATATACACATGGCTGTGTAGATATTTCCATGTTTATACAGATGGCGGTTTAGATATTTCCATGTTTATTCAGATAATTTTTTAAGTAATTCCATGTTTATACAGATGGCTGTGTAGACATTTCGATGTTTATAGAGATAGCAGTGGAGATTTTTCCATGTTTATACAGACAGCGGTTTAGATATTTCCATGTTTATACCGATCACGGTGTAGATATTTCCATGTTTATAGAGATGGCGGTGTAGATATTTCCATGTTCATAGAGATAGCGGTGTTGATTTTTCCATGTTTATAGAGATAGCTGTGTGGATATTTCCATGTTTACACAGATAGGGGTGTAGATATTTCCATGTTTATAGAGATGGCGGTGTAGATATTTCCACGTTTATACAGACCACGGTGTAGATATTTCCATGTTTATACAGATAGCAGTGTAGATATTTCCATGTTTATGCAGATATCAGTGTAGATATTTCCATGTTTATACAGATGGCTGTGTAGATATTTCCATGTTTATACAGATGGCTGTGTAGATGTTTCCATGTTTATACATATGACTTTGTAGGTATTTCCATGTGTATACAGATGGCGGTGTAGATATTTCCATGTTTATAGAGATAGATGTGTAGATATTTCCATGTTCATAGAGATAGCGGTGTAGATATTTCCATGTGTATACAGATCACGGTGTAGATATTTCCATGTTTATACAGATCGCGGTGTAGATATTTCCATGTTTATACAGATAGCTGTGTAGATATTTCCATGTTTTTAGAGATATCGGTGTAGATATTTCCATGTTTACACAGATTGCGGTGTAGATATTTTCATCTTTCTACAGATGGCATTGTAGATATTTCCATCTTTATACAGATAGTTGGGTAGATATTTCCATGTTTATATAGATGGCGGTGTAGATAGTACCATGTTTATACAGATAGCGATGTAGATATTTCCATGTTTATACAGATTGTGGTGAACATATTTCCATGTTTGTACAGATAGGGGTGTACATATTTCCACGTTTATAGAGACGGCGGTGTAGATATTTCCATGTTTATACAGATCACGGTGCAGAAATTTCCATGTTTATACAGATCGCTTTGCAGATATTTCCATGTTTATACAGATCATGGTGTAGATATTTCCATGTTTATACAGATCACGGTGTTGATATTACCATGTTTATAGGGATAGCGGTGCAAATATTTCCACATTCATAGAGATAGCTGTGTAGTTATTAGCATGTTTATACAGATAGCGGTGTAGATATTTCATGTATAAACAGATGTCTGTGTATATATTTCCATGCTTAAACAGATGGCGGTGTAGATATTTCCTTGTTTATACAAATAGCGGTGTAGTTATTTCCATGTTTATACAGATAGCGTTGTAGATATTTCCATGTATATACAGATGGCTGTGTAGACATTTCCATGTTTATGCAGATGGCTGTGTAGATATTTCCATGTTTATACAGACGACTATGTAGCTATTTCGATGTTTATACAGATGGCGGTGTAGGTATTTCCATGTTTATACAGATAGCTGGGTAGGTATTTCCATGTTTATACAGATAGCGGTGTAGATATTTCCATGTTTATACAGATATCGTTGTAGATATTTCCATGTATATACAGATGGCTGTGTAGATATTTCCATGTTTATACTGATGGCTGTGTAGATTTTTCCATGTTTATACAGACGACTTTGTAGGTATTTCCATGTTTATACAGATGGCGGTGTAGTTATTTCCATGTTTATAGTGATAGCTGTGTAAATATTTCCATGTTTACACAGATAGCGATCTAGATATTTCCATGTTTATACAGATCGTGGTGTAGATATTTCCATGTTTATACGGATCGCGGTGTAGATATTTCCATGTTTATACAGATAGCGGTGTAGATATTTCCATGTTTAAACAGATGGCGGTGTAGATATTTCCATGTTTATAGAGACGGTGGTGTAGATATTTCATGTTTATAGAGATAGCGGTGTAGATATATCCATGTTCATAGAGATAGCAGTGAGGATATTTCCACGTTTATACAGATAGCAGTGTAGATATTTCCACTTGTATAGAGATAGCGGTTTAGATATTTCATATTTATACAGATAGCGGTGTACATATTTCCATGTTTATACAGATCACGGTGTAGATATTTCCATGTTTATAGAGATAGCGGTGGAGATATTTCCATGTTTATACAGATAGCGGTGTAGATATTTCCTTGTTTATACAGACCGCGGTGTAGATATTTCCGTGTTTATACAGATAGCGGTGCAGATATTTCCATGTTTGTACAGATGGCGGTGTTGATATTTCCATCTATACACAGATGACCGTGTAGTTATTTCCATGTTTATACAGATGGCGGCGCAGATATTTCCATTCATATGTAGATGGCGGTGTAGATATTTCCATGTTTATACAGATAGCGGTGCAGTTATTTCCATGTTTATACAGATACCGGTGTAGATATTTCCACGTATAAACATGGCTGTGTAGATATTTCCATGTTTATACAGATGGCGGTGTAGTTATTTCCATGTTAATACAGATAACTTTGTAAGTATTTCCATGTTTATACAGATGGCGGTGTAGATATTTCGATGTTAATGGAGATAGCAGTGGAGATATTTCCATGTTTATACAGATAGCGGTGTAGATATTTCCATGTTTATACTGATCGTGGTGAAGATATTTCCATGTTCATAGAGATAGTGGTGTTGATTTTTCCATGTTTATAGAGATAGCTGAGTGGATATTTCCATGTTTATAGAGATAGGGGTGTAGATATTTCCACGTTTATAGAGATGGCGGTGTAGATATTTCCATGTTTATACAGATCACGGTGTAGATATTTCCGTGTTTATACAGATCGCTTTGTAGATATTTCCATGTTTATACAGATGGCGGTGTAGTTATTTCCACGTTAATACAGATAACTTTGTAAGTATTTCCATGTTTATACAGATGGCGGTGTAGATATTTCGATGTTAATGGAGATAGCAGTGGAGATATTTCCATGTTTATACAGATAGCGGTGTAGATATTTCCATGTTTATACTGATCGTGGTGAAGATATTTCCATGTTCATAGAGATAGTGGTGTTGATTTTTCCATGTTTATAGAGATAGCTGAGTGGATATTTCCATGTTTATAGAGATAGGGGTGTAGATATTTCCACGTTTATAGAGATGGCGGTGTAGATATTTCCATGTTTATACAGGTCACGGTGTAGATATTTCCATGTTTATACATATCGCTTTGTAGATATTTCCATGTTTATACAGATCATGGTGTAGATATTTCCATGTATATACAGATGGCTGTGTAGATATTTCCAAGTTTATACAGATGGCTGTGTAGATATTTCCATGTTTATACAGACGACTTTGTAGGTATTTCCATGTTTATACAGATGGCGGTGTAGGTATTTCCATGTTTGTAGAGATAGCTGTGTAGATATTTCCATGTTTATACACATAGCGGTGTAGATATTTCCATGTTTATACAGATAGCGGTGTAGATAATTCCATGTATATACAGATGGCTGTGTAGATATTTCCATGTTTATACTGATGGCTGTGTAGATATTTCCATGTTTATACAGATGACTTTGTAGGTATTTCCATGTTTATACAGATGGCGGTGAAGTTATTTCCATGTTTATAGAGATAGCTGTGTAGATATTTCCATGTTTACACAGATAGCGGTCTAGATATTTCCATGTTTATACAGATCGCGGTGTAGATATTTCCATGTTTATACTGATTGCGGTGTAGATATTTCCATGTTTATACAGATAGCGGTGTAGATATTTCCACGTATATACAGATGGCGGTGTAGATTTTTCCATATTTCTACAAATGGCAGTGTAGATATTTCCATGTTTATAGAAAAGCAGTGTAGATATTTCCATGTCTATATAGATGGCAGTGTAGATATTTTCTTGTTTATGTAGATGGCGTTGTAGATACCTCCATGTTTAAAGAGATGGCGGTGTGTATATTTCCATGTTGATGGAGATAGCGGTGTAGATATTTCCATATTTATAGAGATAGCGGTGTAGTTATTTCCATGTTTATAGAGATAGCGGTGTAGATATTTCCATGTTTCTACAGATGACTGCGTAGATATTTCCATGTTTGTACAGATGGCAGTGTAGTTATTTCCATGTTTATATAGATAGCGGTGTAGATATTTTCATGTTTATATAGACTGCGGTGTAGATATGTCCATGTTTATACAGATAGCAATGGAGATATTTCCACGTTAATACACATAGCGGTGTAGATATTTCCATGTTTATACAGATAGCGGTGTAGATATTTCCATCTTTATATAGATGGCTGTGCCGATATTTCCAAATTTATACAGAGTTCTCTGTAGATATTTCCATGTTTATACAGATGACTTTGTAGATATTTCCATGTTTATACAGATGGCAGTGTAGATATTTCCATGTTTATAGAGATAGCGGTGTAGATATTTCCATGTTTACAGAGATAGCGGTGTAGATATTTCCATGTTTACACAGATAGAGTTGTAGATATTTCCATGTTTATACAGATAGCGGTGTGGCTATTACCATGTTTATACAGATGGCAGTGTAGGCATATCCATGTTTATACAGATAGTGGAGTATATATTTCCATGGTTATAAAGGTAGCGGTGAAGATATTTCCAAGTGTATAGAGATAGCCGTGGAGATATTTCCATGTTCATAGAGATAGCGATGGAGATATTTCCATGTTTGTACAGATAACGATGTAGATATTTCCATGTGTATGCAGATAGCGGTGTAGATATTTCCGTGTTTATGCAAATAGCGGTGTTGATATTTCCATGTTTATAGAGATAGCCATGTAGACATTTCCATGTTTATACAGATAGCGGTGTAGACATTTCCATGTTTATAGGGATAGCGGTGTGGATATTTCCATATTTATACAGATAGCGGTGTAGATATTTCCATGTTTATACGGGTAGCGGTGTAGGTATTTCCATGTTTATACAGATAGCGGTGTAGTTATTTCCATGTTTATACAGATGACTGTGTACATATTTCCATGTTTCCACAGATGGCAGTGTAGATATTTCCATGTTTATAGAGATAGCGGTGTAGATATATCCAAGTTTATACAGATAGCTGTGTAGATATTTCCATGTTTATACAGATAGCGGTGTAGACATTTCCATATGTATAGAGATAGTGGTGTAGATATTTCCATATTTATACAGATAGCCATGTAGATATTTCCATGTTTATTCAGATGGCGGTTTAGATATTTCCATATATATACACATAGCGGTGTGTCTATTTTCATGTTTATACAGATGGCACTGTAGATATTTCCATGTTTACACTGATAGCGGTGTAGATATTTCCAACTGTATAAACATAGCAGTGTAGATACTTCCGTGTTTATACAGATAGCGGTGCAGGTATTTCCATGTCTATACAAATAGCAGTGTAAATATTTCCATATTTATACAGATAGTGGTGTAGATATTTCCATGTTTATACAGATAGCGGTGGAGATATTTCCATGTGTATACAGATGGCGATGTAGATATTTCCATGTTTCTACAGATGACTGTGTAGATATTTCCATATTTTTACAGATGGCTGTGTAGATATTTCCATCTTTATACTGATAGGGGTGGAGATATTTCCATGTTTATACAGATGGCAGTGTAGATATTTCCATATTTATAGAAATAGCCTTGTAGATATTTCCATTTTTAAACAGATAGCGATGTAGATATTTCCATGTTTATAGAGATAGCGGTGTAGTTATTTCCATATTTATACAGATAACGGTGTAGATATTTCCATGTTTGTTCAGATAGCGGTGTAGATGTTTCCATGTTTATACAGATATCGGTGCAGCTATTTCCATGTTTACAGAGATAGAGTTGTAGATATTTCCATATTTGCACAGATTGCCGTGAAGATATTTCCACCTTCACACATATAACGGTGTACATATTTGCACGTTTACACAGACAGCTGAGTAGATATTTCCATGTTTACACAGATAGTGTTGTACATATTTCCATGTTTATACAGATAACGGTGTAGATATTTCCACGTTTATAGAGATGGCGGTGTAGATACATCCTTTTTAATGTAGATGGCGGTGTAGATTTTTCCATGTTAATAGAGATGGCCGTGTATACATTTCCATGTTTATAGAGATAGCGGTGTAGACATTTCCTTGTTTACAGAGATAGCGGTGTAGGTATTTCCATGTTTATAGAGATAGTGGAGTAGATATTTCCATGTTTATACAGATAGCGTTGTAGACATTTCCAAGTTTATACAGATATCGGTGTTGGTATTTCCATGTTTATATATATTGTGGTGTAGATATTTCCATGTTTACACAGCTTGTGGTGTACATATTTACATCTTTATACAGATGGCAGTGTAGATATTTCCATGTTTATACAGATGGCGGTGTACATAGTTCCATGTTTATGGAAATGACATTGTAGATATTTCCATGTTTATAGAGAGAGTGCTGCAGTTATCTCCATGTTTATAGAGATAACGGTGTAGATATTTCCATGATTATACAGATGGTTGCGTAGATATTTCCATGTGTATACAGATGGCAGTGTAGGTATTTAAATGTTTATACAGATGGCAGTGTAGGCATTTCCATGTTTGTAAAGATAGCGGTGTAGACATATCCATGTTTATAGAGATCGCGGTGAAGCTATTTCCATGTTCATACAGATAGCATTGTAGATCCGTATACGGTGAAGATATTTCCATGTTTTTAGCGATAGCCATGTAGATATTTCCATGTACATACAGATAGCGGTGTTGACATTTCCATGTTTATAGAGATAGCGGTGTAGATATTTCCATATATATACAGATTGCGGAGTAGTCATTTCCAAGTTTATACAGATAGCAGTGTAGATATTTCCATGATTCTACAGATAGCGGTGTTGATATTTCCATGCTTATACAGATAGTGGTGTAGATATTTCCAGGTTTCCTGAGACAGAGGTGTAGATATTTCCATCTTCACACAGATTGCGGTGTACATATTTCCATGTTTACAGAGACAGCTGTGTGTGTATATCCATGTTTACACAGATAGTGTCATAGATATTTCCATGTTTATAGAGATTGCAGTGTAGTTATTTCCAGGTTTATAAACATAGCGGTGTAGATATTTCCATGTTTATACAGATAGCGGTGGAGATATTTCCATGTTTATTCAGATAGCGCTGTAGATATGTGCATGTTTATGCAGATAGCGGTGTAGATATTTCCATGTTTATACAGATAGCGGTGTAGATATTTCCATGTTTATACAGATAGCGGTGTAGATATTTCCACGTTTATAGAGATAGCGGTGGAAATATTTTCAAGTGTATAGAGATAGCGGTGGACGTATTTTCATGTTTATAGTGATGGCGGTGTAGATATTTCCAAGTATATACAGATAGCGGTGTAGATACTTCCGTGTTTATACAGATAGCGGTGCAGGAATTTCCATGTTTATAGAGATAGCGTTGTAGATATTTCCATGTTTATACAGATTCCATTGTAGATATTTCCATGTTTATACAGATATTGGGTAGACATTTCTATGTTTATACAGATGATTGTGTAGGTATTTCCATGTTTATACATATGGCTTTGTAGACATTTCCATGTTTAGAGAGATAGCCATGAAGATATTTCCATTTTTATACAGACAGCGGTGTAGACATTTCCATGTTTATAGAGATAGCAGTGTAGATATTTCCATATTTATACAGATAGCGGTGTAGATATTTCCATGTTTATACAGATAGCGGTGTAGATGTTTCCATGTTTATACAGATAGCGGTGTAGATATATCCATCTTTATACAGATCGTGGTGTAGATATTTCCATGTTTATACACATAGCGGTGTAGATATTTCCTTGTTTATACAGATAGCGGTGTAGATATTTCCATATTTACAGAGATAGAGGTGTAGATATTTCCATATTTGCACAGATTGCGGTGTACATATTTCCACGTTTATACAGATAGCGGTGAAGATAATTCCATGTTTATACAGATAGCAGTGTAGATATTTCCATGTTTATACAGATAGCGGTGTAGATATGTCCATGTTTATACAGATAGCGGTGTAGATATATCCATGTTTATGCTGATTGCGGTGTAGATATTTCCATGTTTATACAGATTGCGGTGTAGATATTTCCATATTTACAGAGATATAGGTATAGATATTTCCATATTTGCACAGATTGCGGTGTTCATATTTCCACGTTTATACAGATAGCGGTGTAGATATTTCAATGTTTATAGAGTTAGCGGTTTAGTTATTTCCATGTTTATACAGATGACAGTGTAGATATTTCCATGTTTATACAGAAGGCGGTGAAGATATTTCCATGTATTTAGGGATAGCCATGTGGATATTTCCATGTTTATACAGATAGCGGTGTTGACATTTCCATGTTTATAGAGATAGCGGTGTAGATACGTCCATATTTATACACATAGCGGAGTAGATATTTCCATGTTTATACAGATCGCAGTGTAGATATTAACATGTTTATACAGATAGCGGTGTAGATATATCCATGTTTATACAGATTGTGTTGTAGGTATTTCCATATTCACACAGATTGCGGTGTACATATTTCCACGTTTACACAGACAGCTGTGAAGATATTTCCATGTTTACACAGACAGTGTTGTAGATATTTCCATGTTTATAGAGATTGCAGTGTAGATATTTCCATGTTTATAAAGATTGCGGTGTAGATATTTCCATGTTTAGACAGATAGCTGTGGAGATATTTCCATGTTTATATAGATAGCGCTGTAGATATTTGCATGTTTATACAGATAGCGGTTTAGATATTTCCATGTTTACAGATGGCGGTGTAGATATTTCCATGTTTATACAGATATCGGTTTAGATATTTCCATGTTTATACAGATAGCTGTGTTATTTCCATGTTTATACAGATAGCGGTGTAGATTGTTCCATGTTTATGGAGATGGTGATGTAAATATTTTTATGTTTACAGAGATGGTGGTGTAAATATTTCCATGTTTATACAGATGACTGTGTAGATATTTCCATGTATAAACAGATGGCGGAGTAGATATTTCCATGTTTATACAGATGGCTGTGTAGATATTTCCATGTTTATACAGATGGCGCTGTAGATATTTCCATGTTTATACAGATGGCAGTGTAGATATTTCCATGTTTATACAGATAGCGGTGTAGATATTTCCATGTTTACAGAGATAGCGGTGTAGATATTTCCATCTTTGCACAGATTGCGGTGTAAGTATTGCCAAATTTACACAGATAGCGGTGATGATATTTCCAAGTTTACACAGATAGATATGTAGATATTTCCATGTTTACAGAGATAGCATTGTAGATATTTCCATGTTTATACAGATTGCGGTGTAGTTATTTCCATGTTGATACAGATAGCGGTGTAGATATTTCCATTTTTATACAGGTAGTGGTGTAGAAATTCCCATGTTTATACAGATCGCTTTGTAGGCATTTCCATCTTTCTGCAGATGTCAGTGTAGATATTTCCAAGTTTCTACAGGTGGCAGTGTAGATATTTCCATGTTTATACAGATGTCTGTGTAGATATTTCCATGTTTATGCAGATGGCGGTGTAGATATTTCCATGTTTATACAGATGGCAGTGTAGATATTTCCATGTTTATACAGATGGCAGTGAAGATATTTCCATATTTATACAGACAGTGGTGTAGATATTTCCATGTTTATACAGATGGCGGTGTAGATACATCCATATTTCTGAAGATGGGGGTGTAGATATATTCATGTTTATAGAGATTGAGGTGTAGATATTTCCATGTATATAGTGATAGCAGTGTAGATATTTTAAAGTTTATAGAGAAAGCGGTGTAGGTATTTCCATGTTTATACAGATGGCAGTGTAGATATTTCCATGTTAATACAGATATCGGTGTAGATATTTCCATGTTTATAGAGATAGCGATGTAGGTATTTCCATCTTTGCACAGATTGCGGTGTAGCTATTGCCAAACTTACACAGATAGCGGTGTAGATATTTCCAAGTTTAAACAGATACCTGTGTAGATATTTCCATGTTTACAGAGATAGCATTGTAGATATATCCATGTTTATACAGATTGCGGTGTAGATATTTCCATGTTTATACAAGTAGCAGTGTAGAAATTCCCATGTTTATACAGATTGCTTTGTAGGCATTTCCATCTTTCCACAGATGTCAGTGTAGATATTTCCAAGTTTATACAGATGGCAGTGTAGATATTTCCATGTTTATACAGATTTCTGTGTAGATATTTCCATGTTCATGCAGATGGCGGTGTAGATATTTCCATGTTTATAGAGATGGCGGTGTAGTTATTTCTATGTTTATAGAGATGGCGGTGTAAATATCTCCATGTTTATAGAGATGGTGGTGTAAGTATTTTCATGTTTATAGAGATAGCGCTGTAGGTATTTCCATGTTTATACAGATAATGGTGTTGGTATTTCCATGTTTATAGAGATAGCGGTGTAGATATTTCCATGTTTATACAGCTCGTGGTGTAGATATTTCCATCTTTATACAGATGGCAGTGTAGATATTTCCATGTTTATACAGATAGCGGTGTAGATATTTCCATGTCTATAGAGATAGCGGTGTAGGTATTTCCATATTTATACAGATTGCGGTGTAGATATTTCCATCTTTATACAGATGGCGGTGTAGATATTTCCATGTTTATACAGATGGCAGTGAAGGTATTTCCAAGTTTATAAAGATACTGGTGTAGATATTTCCATGTTTATACAGATGGCGGTGTACATACATCCATGTTTCTGAAGATGGTGGTGTAGATATTTTCATGTTTATACAGATGGCGGTGTAGATATTTCCATGTTTATACAGATGTCTGTGTAGATAATTCCATGTTTATGCAGATAGCGGTGTAGATATTTCCATGTTTATAGAGATGGCGGTCTAGTTATTTCTAAGTTTGTAGAGATAGCGGTGTAAATATTTCCATGTTTATAGAGATGGTGATGTAAGTATTTCCATGTTTATACAGATAGCGGTGTTGGTATTTCCATGTTTTTACAGATAGCGGTGTAGATATTTCCATGTTTATACAGCTCGCGGTGTAGATATTTCCATCTTTATACAGATGGCAGTGTAGATATTTCCATGTTTATACAGATAGCGCTGTAGATATTTCCTTGTCTATAGAGATAGCGGTGTAGTTATTTCCATATTTATAAAGATTGCGGTGTAGATATTTCCATCTTTATACAGATGGCGGTGTAGATATTTCCATGTTTATAAAGATCGCTGTGTAGGTATTTCCACATGTATACAGATGGCAGTGTAGATATTTCCATGTTTTACAGATGGCGGTGTAGATATTTCCATGTTTATACAGATACCGTTGTAGATATTTCCATGTTTATAGAGATGGCTGTGTAGATACTTCCATGTTTATAGAGATGGCAGCGTAGGTATTTCCATGTTTATACAGCTAGTGGTGTAGATATATCCATGTTTATGCAGATTACTGTGTAGGTATTTCCATGTTGATACAGATGGCGGTGTAGATAATTCCATGTTTATAGAGATAGCCATGTAGATATTTCCATGTTTATACAGCTAGCGGTGTAGACATTTCCATGTTTATGGAAATAGCCGTGTAGTTATTTCCATATTTGTACAGATAGCGGTGCAGATATTTCCATGTTTACACAAATAGCCGTGTAGATATTTCTATGTTTACACAGATAGAGTTGCAGATATTTCCATGTTTATAAAGATAGCAGTGCAGATATTTCCATGTTTATACAGATAGCGGTGTGGCTATTTCCATGTTTATACAGATAGCGGTGTGAGTATTTCCATGTTTATACAGATAGCGGTATAGATATTTCCATGTTTATAGAGATGACTGTCTAGATATTTCCATGTTTATACAGCTATCCGTGTAGATATTTCCATGTTTATACAGATGGTAGTGTAGATATTTCCATGTTTATACAGATGACTCTGAAGTTACTTCCATGTTTATACAGATGTCAGTGTAGATATTTTCAAGTTTATAGAGATAATGATGTAGATATTTCCATGTTTATACAGATAGCGGTGTAGACATTTCCATGTTTAGAGAGATAGCGTTGTAGATATTTCCATATTTATACAGATAGCGGTGTAGATCTTTCCAGGTTTATACAGATAGCGGTGTAGATATTTCCATGTTTATACAGATTGCGGTGTAGATATTTCCATGTTTATAAAGATAGCGTTGTAGGTATTTCCATGTTTATAGAGATAGCGGTGTAGATATTTCCATGTTTATACAACTCGCAGTGCAGATATTTCCATCTTTATACAGATGGCAGTGAAGATTTTTCCATGTTTATACTGATAGAGGCGTAGATATTTCCATGTTTATGCAGATGGCGGCGTAGATACAGCCATGTTTCTGAAGATGGCGGTGTAGATATTTTCATGTTTATGGAGATGGCCGTGTATATAATTCCATGTTTATACAGATTGCAATGTAGATATTTCCATGTTTATAGAGAAAGTGGTGTTGGTATTTCCATGTTTATAGAGATAGCGGTGTAGATATTTCCATATTTCTACAGATACCGGTGTAGTTATTTCCATGTTTATACAGATGGCGGTGTAGATATTTCCATGTTTCTACAGATGGCGGTGTAGATATTTCCTTGTTTATACAGATGGCGGTGTAGATATTTCCATGTTTATACAGATAGCTGTGTAGATATTTCCATGTTTATACAGACAGCAATGTAGCTATTTCTATGTTTGTAGAGATAGCGGTGTAGATATTTTCATGTTCATACAAACAACAGTGTAGATATTTTCATGTTTATGGAGATGGTGGTGTAGATAATTCCATTTTTATAGACATAGCTGTGTAAATATTTCCAAGTTTTTACAGATAGCGGTGTAAATAATTCCATGATTATACAGATAGCGGTGTAAATATTTTCATGTTTATAGACATAGCGGTGTAGATATTTCCGTGTTTTTAGAGATAGCGGTGTAAATATTTCCATGTTTGTACAGATAGCCGTGTAAATGTTTACACGTTTATAGGGGTAGCGGTGTAGATATTCCCACGTTTATACAGATAGCGGTGTAGATATTTCCCCGTTTATAGAGATAGCGGTGTAGATATTTCCACGTTTATACAGATAGCAGTGAAGATATTTCCACTTTTATACAGATTGCGGTGTAGAAATTTCCAAGTTTATGCCCATAGCGGTGCAGACATTTCCAGGTTTATACACATAACGGTGTAGATATTTCCATGTTTATGCAGATAGCGGTGTAGGTATTTCCACTTTAATACAGAGAACGGTGTAGATATTTCCAGGTTTATAGAGACAGCGGTGTAGATATTTCCATGTTTCTACAGATAGCGGTGTAGATATTTCCATGTTTATAGAGACAGCGGTGTAGATATTTCCATGTTTATACAGATAGCGGTGTAGATATTTCCATGTTTATACAGTCAGTGGTGTAGATATTTCCATGTTTAAACAGATAGCCGTGTATATATTTCCATGTTTATACCAACAGCGGTGTATATATTTCCATGTTTTACAGATAGTGGTGTACATATTTCCATGTTTATAGAGATAGCGGTGTAGATATTTCCATGTTTATAGAGATAGCTTTGTAAATATTTCCATGTTTATACAGATAGCGGTGTAAATATTTCCATGTTTTTAGAGAAAGCGGTGTAGATATTTCCATGTTTATGCAGATAGCGGTGTAGATGTTTCCACATTTATACTTATAGCGGTGTAGATATTTCCAGGTTTATAGAGTTAGCGGTGTAGATGTTCCAACGTTTATAGAGATAGCGTTGTAGATATTTCCATGTTTTTAGAGATAGCGGTGTAGATATTTCCGTGTTCATAGAGATAGCGGTGTAGATATTTCCATGTTTATAGAGACTGTGATGTAGATATTTGCATGTTTATAGAGATAGAATTGTAGATATTTCCATGTTTATAGAGACAGCGGTGTAGATATTTCCATGTTTATACAGATAGAGGTGTAGATATTTCCATGTTTATAGAGACAGCATTGTAGATATTTCCATGTTTATGCAGATAGCAGTGTAGGTATTTCCATGTTTATAGAGATAGCGGTGTAGATATTTCCATGTTTATAGAGATAGCTGTTTAGATATTTCCATGTTTATAGAGACGGCGGTGTAAATAGTTCCAAGTGTATACAGATAGCGTTGTAAAAGTTTACACATTTACAGAGATAGCGGTGTAGATATTTCCACGTTTGTAGAGATTTTATGAAAAGTTATTTTATGAAGACCAAACAAGTCATTGGGGTACCTACCTTATGTCATTTTTTACATTGAGAGTGTTAAAAATACCCCTACCCTATCCAAAACCCTGACATATAGAGCCAGGAAAGCCCATGCAATAAACGATTCTTGGGCTTGTATGCCTGATAACAAAAACTTATCACAGAAGACTGCAAAAAACAGAATCTTGCACAAAGCCCATTGCAACTTTGCACACAACAATGCTTTTGAAGGATATTTGCCCAACAACTGCCTGTCCAACCTGTGCCTGGCATCACCTTTGTTATTGATCTTTGTAGCCAAGGATAGTCATTTCCAAATGATCATATAATCGTCCTCATTTTTTCTTTTGTCTTCCTTTACCTCCGTGAATATGCGTATAGTTTACTCTGGCCTGCCTGTTTCTATTGCAAGGCTCTGTTTCCAAACGAATATCTTTTTCTTGTGGAGAGCCTCTCTCTGTTTGTTATTTAGGTTGATAAGAGAAATGTGAACATTTGAGAGCTCAGGTAAAAGGCCTTAGTCTACAGTGAAACTTTTGTGCACCCTTAGATGCTTACTTCCACTACAACTTGCAGGTGGGCCTTGAAAAGTTCTTGGAATAAGTTAGAGCTTTGGTCTTCTCTGATTCATTTAGCATAGATTCTCAAAATGTGGTCCCTGGACCCACAGCATCAGCATCACCTGGAGATTGTTAGAAATGCAAATCATCGGGCCTCATTCCAGACCCTCAGCTGGAAACTCTAGGGGCATGGCCAGACCCTCTGTAGCTGAACAAGCCATCCAGGTGGTTTTGATGCAGCTAAAGTTCTGGAACAACTAATGTAGCCCCATTTGGAAAACTTGCCTCTACAGGCCTCCCTAGCTGGTAAGCTGCTAGCATTTTTTGTTTGTTTGTTTCTTTGTTTTGATACAGGGTCTTGCTCTGTTGACCAGACCGTGACCTCCTGGGTTCAAGCGAGGACTCAGCCTCCTGAGTAGCCGGGACTACAGGTATGTGCCACCACCATGCCCAACTACTTTTTGTATTTTTTTTTTTTTGTAGTGATGGGGTTTTAGCCCAGGCTAGTCTCAAACTCCTGGACTCAAGCAATCTGCCCACTTTGGCCTCACGAAGTGCTGTGATTATAGGCATGGGCCACCACTCCTGGCCCAAAGTTCATATTTTAAATACTAACCTAAATTATTTTAAAAACAAAATTCTCCTTGGACTCAAACCAGGTCAGAGTGACATGATCATGTGCCTGTTTTGTGCAGGGTGAAGTGAGATTATTATCTAGGAAATAGCTGAAATGTCCTGAGGGTGACAAAGAGGAGCTGTGTTTTCAGCCAAATATCAGAACCAGGGCCACTGCCTGCCGCTGAACCCCAGCGGGGACCCCTACTTTGTGTTTATCTGTGGTGGCTACGCTTGCCCACCTGGGTGGGAACCCCGAGAATGACTCCAGACTTTTCCAGGGACTGCATGCCAGGGTATTTTTACAATTTATGTGTAGACTTTGTTCGGGTGGAAAAGTTATTTTATGAAGACGAAACAAGCAATTGGGGTACCTACCTTATGGCATTTTTTACATTGAGAGTGTTAAAAATACCCCTCCCCTAACCAAAACCCTGACAAATAGAGCCAGGGAAGGCCATGCAATAAAGGATTCTAGGGCTTGTATGCCTGATAACAAAAACTTATCACAGAAGACTGCAAAAAACACAATCTTGCACAAAGCCCATTGCAACTTTGCACACAACAATGCTTTTGAAGGATATTTGCCCAACAACTGCCTGTCCAACCTGGGCCTGGCATCACCTTTGTTATTGATCTTTGTAGCCAAGGATAATCATTTCCAAATGATCATATAATCTTCCTCATTTTTTCTTTTGTCTTCCTTTACCTCCGTGAATATGCAGATAGTTTACTCTGGCTTGCCTGTTTCTATTGCAAGGCTCTGTTTCCAAACGAATATCTTTTTCTTGTGGAGAGCCTCTCTCTGTTTGTTATTTAGGTTGATAAGAGAAATGTGAACATTTGAGAGCTCAGGTAAAAGGCCTTAGTCTACAGTGAAACTTTTGTGCACCCTTAGATGCTTACTTCCACTACAACTTGCAGGTGGGCCTTGAAAAGTTCTTGGAATAAGTTAGAGCTTTGGTCTTCTCTGATTCATTTAGCATAGATTCTCAAAATGTGGTCCCTGGACCCACAGCATCAGCATCACCTGGAGATTGTTAGAAATGCAAATCATCGGGCCTCATTCCAGACCCTCAGCTGGAAACTCTAGGGGCATGGCCAGACCCTCTGTAGCTGAACAAGCCATCCAGGTGGTTTTGATGCAGCTAAAGTTCTGGAACAACTAATGTAGCCCCATTTGGAAAACTTGCCTCTACAGGCCTCCCTAGCTGGTAAGCTGCTAGCATTTTTTGTTTGTTTGTTTCTTTGTTTTGATACAGGGTCTTGCTCTGTTGACCAGACCGTGACCTCCTGGGTTCAAGCGAGGACTCAGCCTCCTGAGTAGCCGGGACTACAGGTATGTGCCACCACCATGCCCAACTACTTTTTGTATTTTTTTTTTTTGTAGTGATGGGGTTTTAGCCCAGGCTAGTCTCAAACTCCTGGACTCAAGCAATCTGCCCACTTTGGCCTCACGAAGTGCTGTGATTATAGGCATGGGCCACCACTCCTGGCCCAAAGTTCATATTTTAAATACTAACCTAAATTATTTTAAAAACAAAATTCTCCTTGGACTCAAACCAGGTCAGAGTGACATGATCATGTGCCTGTTTTGTGCAGGGTGAAGTGAGATTATTATCTAGGAAATAGCTGAAATGTCCTGAGGGTGACAAAGAGGAGCTGTGTTTTCAGCCAAATATCAGAACCAGGGCCACTGCCTGCCGCTGAACCCCAGCGGGGACCCCTACTTTGTGTTTATCTGTGGTGGCTACGCTTGCCCACCTGGGTGGGAACCCCGAGAATGACTCCAGACTTTTCCAGGGACTGCATGCCAGGGTATTTTTACAATTTATGTGTAGACTTTGTTCGGGTGGAAAAGTTATTTTATGAAGACGAAACAAGCAATTGGGGTACCTACCTTATGGCATTTTTTACATTGAGAGTGTTAAAAATACCCCTCCCCTAACCAAAACCCTGACAAATAGAGCCAGGGAAGGCCATGCAATAAAGGATTCTAGGGCTTGTATGCCTGATAACAAAAACTTATCACAGAAGACTGCAAAAAACACAATCTTGCACAAAGCCCATTGCAACTTTGCACACAACAATGCTTTTGAAGGATATTTGCCCAACAACTGCCTGTCCAACCTGGGCCTGGCATCACCTTTGTTATTGATCTTTGTAGCCAAGGATAATCATTTCCAAATGATCATATAATCTTCCTCATTTTTTCTTTTGTCTTCCTTTACCTCCGTGAATATGCAGATAGTTTACTCTGGCTTGCCTGTTTCTATTGCAAGGCTCTGTTTCCAAACGAATATCTTTTTCTTGTGGAGAGCCTCTCTCTGTTTGTTATTTAGGTTGATAAGAGAAATGTGAACATTTGAGAGCTCAGGTAAAAGGCCTTAGTCTACAGTGAAACTTTTGTGCACCCTTAGATGCTTACTTCCACTACAACTTGCAGGTGGGCCTTGAAAAGTTCTTGGAATAAGTTTGAGCTTTGGTCTTCTCCGATTCATTTAGCATAGATTCTCAAAATGTGGTCCCTGGACCCACAGCATCAGCATCACCTGGAGATTGTTAGAAATGCAAATAATCGGGCCTCATTCCAGACCCTCAGCTGGAAACTCTAGGGGCATGGCCAGACCCTCTGTAGCTGAACAAGCCATCCAGGTGGTTTTGATGCAGCTAAAGTTCTGGAACAACTAATGTAGCCCCATTTGGAAAACTTGGCTCTACAGGCCTCCCTAGCTGGTAAGCTGCTAGCATTTTTTGTTTGCTTGTTTGTTTGTTTTGATACAGGGTCTTGCTCTGTTGACCAGACCGTGACCTCCTGGGTTGAATTGAGGACTCAGCCTCCTGAGTAGCCGGGACTACAGGTATGTGCCACCACCATGCCCAACTACTTTTTGTATTTTTTTTTTTTTGTAGGGATGGGGTTTTAGCCCAGGCTAATCTCAAACTCCTGGACTCAAGCAATCTGCCCACTTTGGCCTCACGAAATGCTGGGATTATAGGCATGAGCCACTGTGCCCGGCCCTGCCAGCTTTGTATGAGCTGAGGAGTTTTTAAAAATACCTAGACTCAGGGCAAACCCCAGACACTTAAGTCAGATTCTCTGGGAGGTGAAGCCCAGGCACTGGTATTTTTAAAGTCTCTACAGATGGTTCTAATGTGCTGCTAAGTTAGAGAACCGCTGATCTAGACCAGGCCTTTTCAAACTTAATGTGCACGTGAATTACCTGGACCTTGTTAAAATGCAGATTCAGTCTGCATAGGCCTGGGGTGGAGCCTGAGCTTCTGCATTTTTTACAAGTCTCTAGAGGATGCTGCTGCATCTGGGCTGCTAACTACACTTGGAGATAGGAGGTTCTGGAGAGCAGAGGAAAGAGCATGAACCATAACCTAGGGGCTGGTAGTCCTGACTTCCGAGCCAAGGTTTGCCTTTATGTGGCTGGCAACTTGCTTGGACTCCTACCTCAATTCTTTGGGCCCAAGGTTTGTCCTGCCTCAGAAGGATGTCAAGAAAATTGAGTGAGTAATGCAGAATTGTTTCTTAAAGTGTGTGCAGATGCTCCATGAATTTAGAGAGTATGTGGATGCACATTAGTAAATTTTAATAGTTGTGACCATCTTGTTATGAGTACTTAGAACAAGTAATAATGGCTTTTGATGTATAGTAGTAAGAAAGCTTCCTTTTAAAAGGCGTGTATTTAAGTTTCAAAAGTGGGTCTATTTAAAAATATATGAAATAAATAATAGTAGAGGTAATTGACAGATCAAAATTAGGAAGGCAGGATGAGAATGACTCAAGTTTGGGAAATGCTGAGAAAGCAGATGCCCAAGGGCTATGAAAACTTAAAAAAATAGGTAGCACTTGATTTTGATTGGCTGAATGAGATGATGTGTTTGATTATTTATGGGGTTGGCATTTGGCAACATGCACTGGGTGGCTGGGATCACTGTTTATTAAAAAATATTTGAGTCTCCACTTTGCACTAGATACTCTTTTAGTCTCTTGGAAAAGGGATTGGGGGGCAGGCAGGATAAAAACAAATCATTTATGCCCACAAGAAAATTGCAGGAAGATAAAAGTCATGAAATAAACTCTATGCTTCTAATTTAATATTTTTTATAGATTATGAGAAAAAAGTTTTGCTCACTATCAGCTAGGAAAGCTGTCTTAGCACAACCATTCATTCTTGCACAAATCAAAATCAAGACGAGCCAGATTTAATTTAATATTTTTTCACAGATTATGAAAAAAAAGTTCTAATTTAATGTTTTTATAGATTATGAGAAAAACGTTTCGCTCTCTATCAGCTAGGAAAGCTGTCTTAGCACAACCATTCATTCTTGCACAAATCAAAATCAAGATGAGCCAGAAGGCTCCATTCTGACAGCTTCTAATGGAGAAGCTACATTTACTGGACATGGGGAAAGTTGCTGGGCTCTAAGGACTGTGCATTTCTTGAACTAGATAAATGGTCTTGGTGTAGCATAATACCAAAACTTCTTGTCGCAGCCTGTAAGGACAGAACTCAATCAGCCTGAAAAGGAAGTCAGTGACTCCGACTCAACACAGGAATGTTCTGTGATTCCTAAAGAAGGATGTAGGAGTGTGGCACAATTCAACCACAGTCTGTGGCCCTGTGCCTCTGCCTTGACATGAGTGGGATTTCCCAGCTGGTCATTTTCTTCTTATCTAAGACATTGGGAACAAATTACTTGACCTCCTCTGGGCTTCAGTACTCCCACTCATCAAATTAGAGGACTGGGCAGTCGCTAGGCTCTCTTTAGGCATCATATTTTAGTTTCTGTGATTTTAAATTTGAGAAGGGGTGTCTAAGGGAGAATACATAGGGGAGGGGGAAAGGCTTATTAAAAGTGTAGTTAGACACTGAATTTTTAAGAATTGCATTTTGTAATAATACCTTTACCTAATCAGGACTGACAATCTTACCTGATGACAGCACATGGAGGAATGGCTGCATTCAAAAATAAAAATGAAATAAAACAAGACCTTATTTGAACTTAGCAATAATGCTGATTCCTCTTTTTGATTTGAGGAGGTTATAGCTGTTGTAAATGCTTGAATTGGGTCTGCCCAGGCAAAACGGAGTCAAGAGTCCATGTCGGATGAATTTTAACAATGTAGACAATAGAAAGGGTTGCTTAAACTGCCCCTCTTTTACCAAAACACATTTACAAATGAAAGAACACACTTCCATTTTTTAAAAACATTTTTTGAGATGAAGTCTTCCTTTGTCACCCAGAGTGGAGTGCAGTGGTGCGATCTTGGCTCACTGCAAACTTTGCCTCCCGGGTTCAAGTGATTCTCCTGCCTCATCCTCCCGAGTAGCTGGGACTACAGGCGCCCACCACCATTCCTAGCTAATTTTCGTATTTTTAGTAGAGACAGGGTTTCACCATGTTGGCCAGGCTGGTCTCGAACTCCTGACCCCAGGTGATCCGCCGACCTCGGCCTCTGAAAGTGCTGGGATTACAGGCGTGAGCCAACAGGCGTGGCCAAAAAATTTCCATTTTTAATTGCAGGGTCTGGGGAATTAAAATGCATCCGTAATTTCTTGCATCTCTCCGCTCGGGCTTGCATGAATGCAGAGGGATGGGGAGGACTTCTTGAGGCAAGCATCCCCCTCTTGTCGCCTGCCATCTAGAGAGAGAGGGCTGTGATTTATCTCACTTTAATCAGGAAGGACCCGATGTGTGGATGGAGAGGTCTGACGGCTTTGTTGCTCCATGTGGGAAAGAAACGGACAGAGTGAATTTGTGTATGATCCCTAAGGAGAAAGCGTCTTTGTGCTCTATTTCTTTTTTACCTGGAGCCCCTGAAAGCAAGCTAGTTACAAGTTGAAATAGGCCGTTTCTAAAGTGTGATTTTGTTTGTGTATGAGCCTTGATTACAAAGGGGAAAAAAACCCGCTTAATTTACATACACCACATGTAGGGCAGGATCCCCTGGGCTGTCTTTTCAGGTATCAGGGAACTTTGATGAAAGTCGCTTGTCTCATCTAGGAGTCATTTCATATTGTTTAGCAGAGCCTGGTATTAACATTTCCTTCCAACTGTTTACTGGAATCTGTGTGTTCCCTTCAAGTGATGCATACTAGGTGCACAGGCTTCCTGCCACTGTCATCCTAATCTTTCCGTGCAGACAGGAGCAGAGGGGAGAGCGCTGAGCCAGGCCCCAGCTTGCTTTTCTTTCCTGACACAGCCCGGCTCCACTGCACTTCTCAGCTCTTGCTCTAGGTGGTGCTGTTTGACCATTTTCTTCATGTGACCCTCCACTCGGTAATATAAATTCATTCGGAGGATGACCTGATATCTAAAAAAATTCCTTTTGATTAGTAGAATCAACTTGTTTCTTCACACGATACTCTTCCCACTGAGACACATGGAGACAATTCTGACTCCAGGTTTGCAACCTTGAGATTTCTCTCAGATGCAATAAAAAAAACAAGAAAGCATTTTGAGTGGCACAGTGATGCCTAGTGCATGATCATGTTTGTCTGCTCAAACATTAAAGGGAAACTTGTGGGTTTGAGGATGCCCAGCAGCACGACAGCTGCCAATGTAAATGAGCCGTATAGAGAGAGAGGGGGCGGGAGGGGACTACAAACTTCAGAATATGAGCTGATCGTTTATAAGTTAAAAAAAAAAAACAAGTCAAAAGGGAGCCCAGGATGGTGCAAGAAAGAGGAGAAAGGAAGATTTTCCTTGCAGCTAATCAGGAGAGTTCATAAGGGCTGATTACATGAGTGGAAGCCTTAAGTTCTTTTTTTAAAAAAATGTGAAAATTTGCATGTATGTATATATGTATGTATGTATGTATAGCTTCGTGTATTACCATTATTATTGCAATCAGCAAATGGATTTACTTCCTTTATCTCATGGGCTCCTTCCCACTCACTTCTGGCAGCACATTTTCCTTTCTCCTTCATCCCAGAACACCAAAGAACAGATGCGCTTCCTAACCCTGGCTCCAGGGGACTTTATACAATGTAAACAGTGCACCTCTAACATGGTTCACTGCTTAGAGAACGTGTGTCCCATTTTAAAACTGTGACTCCTTTATATTTTGCAGTGCTTATTTTAATAAGAGACATTGGACTTGTGACTTATTTTTCATGGAGGAGTGAGCTTAATGGTTGAAAGTAATCGATAAACTTGTTTTTCCTCTGATGCCATCAGCCAAGATCCTATGGCAATAGTAAGAGGATGACACTGGGCTGGCACCCCCTCCATAACATATTTGGACCATGTTTTCCCCCCAGAATGCACATGCAATAGCTTTGGTTTGGTAAGAGAGAGATGCTGTACTTGGTTTCCTTCTGTCACACTTTTGGTGAAATGAATTAGATTTTTAAATCAGGAAATTCAGCGAGATGAGTTAGATTTTTACACAAGAGCAGTGGAGGACTTCCAGCTGGTTGGGGGAATGATACGGAAATATCTTGCTAAATCAGGGTCTGGTGGAATGCTGCTCCCCTGGCAGGCTCCTCTTCACAGGGAGCAATCTGTGGGTTGCTTATAGAACAGAGCGAGCAGGAGGCATAGCATGGTCTTGCTCAGGGGAAGACCCGGTGTTCAGATGTTTGTCATTAGGAACTGGGTGTGGGCTTTTTCAAGTTAAACTGAAGCAGCAGTTCTATTAGGAAGAGCCTCCCAGATCAGCATCTTCTGTTTCTGGATACTCTCCCTTTGAAAAGCCAGATTTCAGCAAAAAGCTTTGCTAATGGTGAAATTGCACAACTGAAACCCTATGGGAGCAATGGGAAAGATGGAGAAAGAGGTGGTTATATCATGTACTTCAACAGTTTATTTAGAGGCTGTTGACGTTAGAATAACAAGCCAAGACAAACAAAAATACTCATTTTGGATGAAAATATTGTCTTTTCATGTTATTATAGATAGCTGAGTCCTAAGACTTCTACAGAAACACATTTTCCTAATGAGTGGCTGATTTTTCTGGTTGTGCAAGTAATATCCAAATTATTGTACAAATTTTTGGCTCAGGAGCAAACATTGTATTGTATATTGAGCTAATCACTTGCCCTTTCTAAGGTAAGCCCTTACCTCTGCTTTCCCTTCATCTTGTCATTTCTGTTTGTTGGGTACAGGTTTCCTGTTGGTTCTTTCTGTTGGCTCTGATATAACATGAATGAAGTTCTTAACATCCTTTCAGACATAAACACAACTTAGCTCATTGTTTCTGAGTTCATATAGAGGTTTTCTTGCCCCTGAGACTTTCGTGTCAGACAGCTGGATGTTGCTGTGTTCAAGGCTCTATATGTTGATTTTGTATCCTACAACTTTACTGATATCACCTATCAGTTCAGTTCTAACAGTTTTCAAATTTTATTTATTTGTTTTTGTTTTTTAAATATTGCATGTTTCATTTTAGAGTCAGGAGCGTAGATGTACAGGTTTCTTAAACAGGTATATTGCATGGTGCTGAGGTTTGGGCTTCTAATGATCCCACCACCCAAGCAGTGAGCATAGTAATCGATAGGTAGTTTTTCAACCCTTGCTCCCACCATCCTTCCCTCCCACCTTTGGAGTCCCCCAGTGTCTATTGTTCCCTTCTTTGTGTTGAGTTCTAACCTTTTTTTAGTGAAGTTTGTAGGGTTTTCTATATATAACAAGATCATGCCGTCAGTAGAGACAGTTTCACTTCTTCCTTTCCTATTAAGATGCCTTTTATTTCTTTCTTTTGCCTAATTACCCTGAGAAGTGGTGTCTGTGGGCATCCTTGTCTTGTTCCTGATGGTAGAGGAAAAGTTTCAACTTTTCACCATTGATCATGGTGTTAGCTATGGGTTTGTCATATATGGCCTTTATTTTGTTGGGATACAGTCCCTCAATACGTGATCTGTTGGGTGTTTTTTTTTTTTTTCACCATGAAAGGGTTTCGAATTTTGTCAAAAGCTTTTTCTATATCTATTGTGATGGCCATATAGTTTCTATCCTTTATTTTTCTAATATGGTATATTATATGTATTGATTTGCTTATGTTGAACCATGACATGATCATGGTGAATGATTCTTTCAATGTGCTATTGAATTTGGTTTGCTAGGATTTTGTTGAGGATTTTTGCATCTATGTAGATCAAGGATATTGGCCTGTCATTTTCCTTTCTTGTAGTGTTCTTGTCTGGCTTTGGAATCAGGGTAATGCTGGCCCTGTAAGATGAGTTTGGAAGTATTCCCTCCACTTCAGCTTTTTGGAAGAGTTTGAGAAGGACTGGTATTAGTTCTTCTTAAAATATTTGGTAGAATTAATCTGGGAAGCCATCTGGTTTTGGGTTTTTCATTGATAGGAGACATTTTCTTACGGATTCAAACTCCTTGCTTGCTATTAGTCTGTTCAGATTTTTAAATTTCTTCATGAGTCAATCTTGGTAGGTTTTATGTGTCTGGGAATTTATCCATTTCTTCTAGATGATCCAATTAGTTAGTGTGTAATTATACCTAGCAGTTTGTTAGGATCCTTTGTATTTCTGTGATATTGGCTATGATGTTTCATCTTTCATTTCTGATTTTATGCTCTATTGAAAACATGAGGCATAGCAGGTAGGGGGCACTGGTCAGGACTTGGGGTATAAACTGGCAGATGTTAAGGTGGGTGATTCTGGTTAACTCAGAAACTCCGAAGTCCCGTGTGGAAGAATTAACTGCCTGTACTCACCTAGTAATGTATATCCTTGGTCAAAAAAGATCCAGCTGAGAATGTTGGATGAAGGGACCAAATCAATATTCATCATTATATTGAAAACAAGTCCGATTGGCTGTCGTCTTTTGACAGCAGGTCAGTGGCTAAGTCTATTTGAACAAAGTTAGGGCAGGTTCAATGGAGAATCCTGAGATCGGTATTCTTTGTTCCATACAAACTTGCCTTTCAGTTTCTTCTCCCCATGCCTCCAGGATGTCCCTGCACAGCCCGTAGGGCCCCCTCCTTCAGTACCTTGCCTTACGAAGGGGAGAAAATGAGTTTTCCAATGTTAGCATATATTTAGCCTTCCAAAATTTTCTATTTCTATTTTAGGGGAGCTCTAGGAAAACAGCAGATTACTCTAAATCCCCAGGTAAAAATCTGAAATGGTGGAATTTCATATGACCAGGAGACATATTTTGGGGCAAGTGGGCTTTTCACAATCACTTGGACATGAAGGCATCTGCTTCTTCTATGCCTAAAATAGTCCTTCAATTTAGTAGTTTAATTCCTCTTCCACTTTTTCAAATTTCAAGACAATACATGTAGTGACTGAACAATTTGGATCCAAGTTTCACTATTTAACTGCCAGTGTGACCTTGGGCGAGTCACTTAATCTTTTCAAGGCTCAATTTCATCATGTAAAGTAGAAGTACAAACAATCCCTGACTTAGAATATTTTGACTTATGATTTTTCAACTTTAAGATAGTTTGAAAGCAATACACATTCAGCAGAAGCTGTACTTTGAGTACTCATACAACCATTCTGTTTTCCACTTTCAGTACAGTATTCATTATATTCCATGAGATATTCAAAGCCCACTTTATTATAAAATGGGCTTTCTGTTAGATGATTTTGCCTAACTGTAGGTTAATGTGAGTGTTTAAGGTAGGCCGAGCTAAGCTATGATGTTTAGTAGGTTAAGTGTATTAAATGCATTTTCAGCTTACAATATTTTCATAAGTTTATTGGAATATAACCCTATTGTAAATTGAGGGGTATTTGTAATAATGATATCTCTTCAAGGAGACTTTGTGAGCCTCTCATAGGAAAATGCATACACAGATGCGTATAAATATATAATCTTTCTTTTCCATACATATGATATTCTTTAAGGATATTCAAAAATCTGGAAACAGTTGCCTCCAGGGAGATAAATGGTAGTGGGTTGGGAAACTTTTAACTGTATACGCTTTTGTACCTTTTGCATTTTGAATCAGATGAATGTACAATCTACATAAAATATTAAGATTAAAACATCACCGAATAACTTATCAGGAGTTTGGTGAACATAAGGGAAGGCCACCTATGGTGGCTGTATTTTATTCAGTGTTGGTCACTGTTGGGCACTTCATAGAGCTTATTTCATTTCATCCTCACAAGCGCCGTAGGAGGAAGGGGCCCCAGAGGGATTCATGGTTAGAATAGCAGAGTAGGAGCATTTGGCAGCTATATTCTGTGTAGGTGATAACTTTAAAGATATTTTTGTTATAAAATGTTTCAAACATACAAAAAATATAGAGAAGCAGTTTTCTATAGTTATTAAATATTGTTAATGGGTAGTCACAGAAATTATCATCCAAAGTGGGATATTCTTGAGAGAAAAAGGAGGTTCTATTTATAATTATGGTGGGATAACAAACTTAAGATGAACAGCTCTGGACAAACTGGGTTGTATGGTCCCTGGAAAACAAGGATTACTGTAAATGTGAGTCCCGCCTTGTGCTTCTCTCTGTCCCACCAAGAAAATATGATCTTGATACAGATGTTCATTGTGTCAAGGCAACCATGGCAACCATGATCTAGATACACTGTTCAAGTTTTATGCTGATCCTACCTAGGTATGTCTCAGGAACTTTCCAGAGTTTCCTTTGAGTGCTTCTAAATTTTGCATAAATGGTATGTTGTCCCTTGTCTCTTTTTAAAACCAATAAGCCATTTTCCCTGCTTTTCCTGGAAAATTAAAGGAACAAAGACCAGGAAATAACAACGTATTAGCTAAGGTTCTGTTGATTGAAAGCAACAGAACCTAATTCTGGCTAGCTTAAACCATGCTAGGATTTAATGAAGAATACTGCAGAATCTTAGATATCTTATGACTGGGAAAGAGGAGGTTCAGGCAGTTCCTGGAATGTCAGCAACAGGTAGCTGTCAATTAACTGCCCCCACACCACCCACTGCTGCCGTCATCAATATAGCACACCACGATGGCTCCCAGCCTCTGTACGTCTGGGTTCCAGTGTTCAAATTCTAGAGACAGCAAGAGAAATCCCATTGAGTCAGGGATCCTTCCCTGGGTCACACTCCCTGCATATGGTCAGAAATGCAGGATTATGTACTAAAGACACAGCTAAAGAGGACCCACTTCACTGTTTTGGGACCATTTGCAGGGGAGGCAAAATTATGAGCTACTCACTTAAAGAGGTGATAACCATAAGTTTGCAGGAAAAAAAAAATTGGAGAAGAGAAGGATAACACTATCCTACGGTTTCTTCTGAAAATGGACTAAGGGAACAGCATTTCCATTTGGAAATTCTCTCCTGGCATTTCAATATTTATGGATTCTGAATTCTGAGAAAAATCAGTTGAGAAATTAGGAAAATGGGAAGGAACATTCTAATTTTCCTGTGAAAATTACAGCTTAATAGTCAGTATAGAGAACTTACTGGCTTGAAGAAATGCACTGACTTCAAGTCAAGCAAGATGAGGAAGCACTGACATGTGGAGATGAAAGTTAAGGTGAACAAGACAGGAGCAGTAAAGGAGCCTCAGTCAGACTTTCTTGTATCTGCTGCTGTGTTACAAGTGTGTGTTCATGGCCTTGTCCACTGCTAACAGTGAACCATTTCTGCAAATAAATTTTAATGTGTTCATAGGCATAGTATATGTTTTACAAATCCTATGAGAGGTTTTCTAAGAAATGCCAAGTTTTAGAAAAAAAATATGCCCTTAAATCGGCCATTTTGACAGTTGCTTCTTTCTAGTGCTATTCATCTTGCCAGGAGATCAGAATGTTATGTTATTTAAATGGTATTGGAGGGGATGATTGATGCCTTGTTTAACAATGTCATGTAAACAACGATTAAAGCATTAAGTATTTGTGGTGTTACCTTTCAATCTTTAAAGGACTTTTCTTTAGCACTTATTTTGTGATAATATTCATTTCTTTTTAATGTTTTCTCTATTAATGCTATTGGATTTTATAATCTTGTTACAATATGTTGGCTCCTAATAATAAGAAATCATCATTTGTTATCATATCTTTTAAAAACAGAAGACTACTAAAACTTTTCATATAATCCTGTTACAGAAAAAAACGACTATTTGCTTGTTATTATAGTCACTTATTATTTTTCAAAAACTTGTAAGTGAAGTGTTATGAAAATCATATGAATTTGGGAATTCCCAAGCATTCTCAGAAATTCTATTTCCTTGTTCCCAAATCCCAATGATTAATATCTGCCAGGAGTCGGAAAACAGTGAAAGGAAGTAACATCCTATGTTGGATACCTGGTAGGGTTAGTGAAGAAACGTTATTGCTGAGCTCTGTGTTACGCTCACGAATGATGCCATTGAGGAAGTCACGCTTGTTGAAAGGAACGCAGATACACAAAGAGTTTTGCTGCTGTCTGTTGGATAAGAACCCCCTGGTCGATTTCAGCTCCTACTGCAAGTTACAAAAATCAATCCAATGATAAATGAAAAGTGCCCAGTGTGCTGGGAAATAACTTATTTTTTGGCTTCAGAGGAAATTTTAGAAACAGTGCCAAGTGAAACGTAAAAACAAACTACGAAGAGGTTCATGAATTTCCCTCTGAAGCTGACAGCCGTATTTTAGCAGATGGAACTCCTACTATTAGCCCAACTCTTGGGTTGAAACAGTGTGTCCAGGAAACCCTATGTTAAAATGCAATGTGTTGGGGATATTGTTCCTCTATTTGCTTGAGTTAATTTTCAAATTAGTGTACTCTTGCTTAGCTGTGCTCTGAGGGAATGAACAAAAGATTGGTAAACTCTGATGGAGAACACTGGTCAGGCAGGGCACATAGAATCCCTGGGGATGGTGGTTCCTGGCAAATGGGGGAGGAGGCCCTGAGCCAGGCTTGGGCTGGGCTGGAGGAACATGAAGATGGGATCTACTCACAACCCCCAAAACTGAGGGGTCCTGGTAACACATTATTTCACCCTCAGCCATGCAAATTTATTATTTTTATGGATAAAATAGTTTTAAAAAACTAATTTACATTGAAATGTTAAAATATTTATATAGAGATTAGAAATATTTATATAGAGATTATTGGGAATCCCCTCCTAAAGCCCAAACATAAAAACTACCAAAAAAAGAAATTCCGTGTAGGCTAAGATTGCAAATGACTGATGGAATGTCATTTAAATTAAACATGGAAAATATATTTCCTCTTTAATAAAGATCTAAATTCTATTCTTTTTAGGAGCCTTCAGAAATGAAATTCAACTATTAAAAAAAGTATAGAGAAGCCTTTAGAAAAGAAACTTTTTTTTGCTGTATTATATATTAAAGAACTTTGATGAGAATAGTTCTAAAGTGTTTAATACTCGATTCCACTGATGTTTCTAGGTATTGTGGGGAACACCTAGAAATTAAATCTTCATCTTTGGCAGATCAGAGGCCTATTATTTTTAGGTAAAACAATTAAAATCTGCTTTTAATAAATCACAAATTTTGCAAGTTAGCCATTTATAGTAAGTGCTTTTCAAAGTTTGGCCCAATACATGAAAAAGCCAGAAAAACATACCTGCATTAGTTTTGCCCATCACCTTCTTATGCTGGCCTCAGGAGATTTATTAACAGCATTCAATATTTTAGGTAGTCTGGATGTGGTTGCTCATGCATGTAATCCCAGCACTTTGGGAGGCTGAGGTGGGAGGATGGCTTGAGACCAGGAGTTCAAGACCAGCCTGGTCAACCTAGTGAGCCCCTCGGTCTCTCTGAAAAGAAAAAAAAATTAGGTATCCTGTGGCTACCTCCAAAAACAAACTCCAGAGGAACTGAATTTTTTTTTTTTTATTTCATGTGTTGGGATAATGGCTTCTTTTGCAGTTACTTACGAAGAATTGAAGGGTCAGTAAAAATATTTTTTCATCCTTAATAACATGAATTCTCTAATTTGTGTGTGATATAATGCTAGATATTGTGCCAAAAGTGTTACATAGACATAATCCATGCCCATTTTCAAAGATAATACTAATATAGAGAATAAGAATCATTATTATTGTAGTAATTATTATTTTAGTAATAGTAGTAATAATCAAAACAATTACATCAAACACTTATTAAACCCTTATTATGTGATAGGTACTGTGTAAGCAATTTCCACATATTAGCTCCTTAAATGTGATCACTAACCCCATGAGGTAGGTAGCATTATGTCCATTTTATAGATGCAGAAACTGAGCTTTGAAGAGGGAAAGCAACTTGCCCAAGGCCATGCAGGCAGTCATTGATAAGTGTGGGGAGCGAGAAGTTGAAGTCTGAGATGTAAGTTCACAGACACGAGTACACAAACACGTACAAGATACTCGTATGACATGTGGGGTTGCTTGAAATATGTAATTGACTTTCCCCAGCACAAGAAAGTGTTTGGACAGATTTCAAAGGGATCTAACACTTCCTCAGAGGACTGCCCTACGACATTTTTCCGTGTGCTTTTCTGCCTCTTGTCCTATACTTTTGGCATTTCTTCTGCTCTTAGAGGCAATGAGTCAACAGCATATTTTTAGCACCTCCTGTGTGCATAGAAGTGGCCCCTGACTCAATGGGAGTGTATAACTACCAAGGGCCAAATCAGTGTGCTTTCCTGTTAGCCAGGGGATTATAGAAGAACACGCTCCCCTGATTCCAACAGAACTTGCTGCCACTCTGATGTCTTCATTGTAAGGCCTCTAAATGAATGTTCAAGAAATTCATGTTAAAGGCACGTGTCATATGTGTAACTTGTAAACATTTGTGTACTTGTCTCTGTGTCCTTACACCTCAGGCTTCAACTCTTGTTTTTACCTTTATCAATGACTACCTGTGTGCTGTGTGGCTTTGGAACAATTGCTCACCCCCTCTAAAGCTCAGTTTCTGCATCTGTAAAATGGATATAATGCCATATATACATAGATATAGATATACATACACCAATATATATACACACATATATATGTGTGTATACATATATATACACACATATATATGTGTGTATACATATATATACACACATATATATGTGTGTATACATATATATACACACATATATATGTGTGTATATACATACATATATATGTGTGTATATACATATATATATAATATACAAAATGAAATATATAGTTATATAAATATTTCAGTTTAAGTTTCAAAAATCACTGGAGGGTATTTTTATAATACCCTTCAGCAATTTTACCTGCTGCCTTTGCACATTCTGGTGAATTTCTAAATGGAAGTCTGATAGAGATTAATCTTTTAATGCATCATAAATAAAAAAGAAAATCACAGAATGATGTAGCTGGAGAGGACCCTGGGGATCTAGTCTTTCATGAAAGATTAATGTCCTTGATCTGTTTGTAAGTGTTTTGGAAAAATCTTCCATGGTCAAATAAAACTTGGCAATGTTGGATTAAAGTTAAATAGGTTTTTTTTTTTTTCCTGCAGAACTTCATAGTCTTTAATATGCTAATATGTTTTGTGAATCTACAAGGAATGAAGTGTTTCAATGCTTATTTTACCCAGATTCTCATTTTGGGACAGGCTGGTCAAGCTGAGTCAGATAGTATATTCTCTAGATGGAGATGATGGCTGACTCCTTTTTGAGAGCAAGAGAGTCCCCAGGGGAAGCAAAGGTATATCAGTTGCTCCATTTCATGCCAAGGATCCTCAGTCTTTAGAGGCTCAGAGAAGGCTGAAAGGCTACTCTAGGCTATCAGGGCTACCATTCATTGTGACCCATGCTACAGAGAAGCTTTGAGCTCAGTGCAAAGGAGTGACCAGCCCTTGAGAATCAGGAAAATTTATTTATTCCTGACCTAGTCCACTGAGGACATACAAGGAATGGGGCAGGGGAGTGTCACCAGCTATGGTTACAAGCTAGTCTGATTCTCTTTCATTAAGAAAACTGGTCCCTGTGCGTTTAGATTGGGAAGCACCAGGTTAAAAAAATTTTAGGCCAGGAGTGGTGGCCACTGTACTCCAGCCTGGGTGACAGAGTGAGAATCTGTCTTAAAAAAAAAAAAAAAAAAAAAAAAAAAAAAGTTAAGTGATGTCTTCTGTTGAGGACCTCTCAGAACTTTTAATATGAAAGTGTGCATTGTGAAGAATGGGAGTAGAGTGTACAGGAGTTTTAAAAGCTACTTGGTCATGAAACTCTTGCTTTGTGCAGGATTCGAGGGGCACTAACATTCTGAGGAAAATATTTTGGGAAACATTGATCTAATCCAAACTTCTCATTTTACCAGCAAACAACTGTGGGGCCCTCTAAGTTTCCTTTCTCCATCATTGTGACAAATTCATTGGAATTAATTCAATCAAACCTGGGGTCAGCTTTGAAGAGATTTATTTAGCAGGTAAATCTGTTTTGTACATTTTGAGGGAGTTCTGAGTTTCCATAGTCAAAAACCACAGATCAATTTAACCAACCTTTATGGAATATCACCTATGGCCCAAAGACCCTTTAGCTACAGTGATGGTCTACAAAAATATAAACTGTAATTCTTGCAATACAGGAGATTAGTAATAATGGTAAATATAATGATGATGACACCATGAATAGCTAACATTTATTGAATGCCTTTCTATTAGTCAGGCACTTTACTAAGTATTTTAATCCTCCCAACAATTTATGAGGTAGGGATTATAATAATTCCCATCTTATAGTGAGGACACTGAGGTTAGGAAATTATCCTAGCCTAAACGTTAAGTGTAAGCATGAATAGAAAGGTGTTATCAGCCTATAAGACATTCCTTTATGAGTGATACAAAGTCCTATGTAAATTCAGAGAAAAGAAAAGTGGTTTTAGAAGTCCTTGATCAGTGAGTGTGAAGCATGTGGTGGCCCGGTTACTGTTTGTTTGGCCATCTGTCCTCCCTCTGGGGATCAGCACCCCCTTACTTTGGAAGAATTGTTTTCCTTTTCACTGTAAGGTTCTTTCTGGCTATGCGATGGGGCACATTGCCTCAAACTAGCCCTGTTCCAGTCTTTGAGAACCTTGAAATTGGAACCAAGGGAAGAGGATTGCCTCTTGAATGATAAGTCTCTAAAATCTAGTCTGAGGTGCTGGTGCCTAATCCCTGGGTCTGTGGAAGGAGCTGGGCTGTGAGAGGGGAGAATGATGTTGATGTCAAGAGAGAGGCAGGTGCTAGGAGCAGAGAGATGGAGGCCTGGAGGGTTTCTGGGCTTCTCTGAGGCTTAGGGTTTGGATCACTGTCTTCATTACTGGAACAAAGGATTTACCATACCTGCTCTTCTGGGAATGAAACTGTCCTGCTTTGCAAAATAAAGTGTCATTAGAAAGAGATCTTAAAAACCCCACACCATAGACAGGTGCACAGATCCGTAGAAGTGTTAAAGTTCTGTCTGTTGGATGCTAAGCCAAGACTCTTAAGTATGTTCTAAAGAGAAACTGGTGTGTGTAGGCTGTGCACTCCCAGGGAGATAAAAAGTTAGGAACTTTATGGGTTGGGCTTGGTGGCTCCCACCTGTAATCCCAGCACTGTGGGAGGCTAAAGTGGGCAGATTGATTGAGCTGAGGAGTTCGAGACCAGCCTAGGCAACATGGTGAAACCCCATGTCTACAAAAACTTCAAAAATTAGCTGGGCGTGGTGGCATGTACCTGTAGGCGGGAGGATCGCTTGAGCCCAAGAGGGAGAGGGTGCAGTGAGCCATGATTGTGCCACAGCACTCCACCTGGGTGACAGGAATTTTATGGGGAATGGGATCTTGGAGACTGAGTAGAGACTAGAGGAAAAAAAAAAAAAACTACCTCCCCAACTGGCCACACTATTCTTTTAAAAAAATGTTAATTGACAAATTAAAATTGTATGTATTTACGGAGGTATAATGTGATGTTATGATATATGTATACATTGTGGAGTAATTAAATCCAGAGAATTAATAGATTCATCACCTCAAAACCTATCTTTTTTGTGGTGAGAACATTTGAAATTTATTGTCTTAGCAATTTTGAAATACACAATACTTCATTGTAAACTACAGTCACCATGCTGTGCTGTAGATCTCAACAAAATGTATGCTTCCTGTCTCAACTAAAACATTGTACTCTTTGACAACATTTCCCCATTCCTCTCACCCCCTCCAAAAACACCCATTCTTTATGTTGAAGAGAATGGCTAAAAAGTCCCAGCAGGTTTCAACTGACAGCTTCAGTGGTTGTCCCATCACACTTCAATGTTATTAATAGAAAGGGGAGGGGCAATACATAATTCGGACAGGCAGAAAGTACCATTGTAACCACTTCCCTGACTTCACAGAAAAAGTCCTCTTGTTTTCATCTGTAAAATGGGAACTGCGTGAATACCATTATTCTTTTCTTCAGCCTCCAAAGAAAAAACAGATGCAAAGCCTTTTATCAATTGCAAAACAGTATACAATGTGTGTTATTACTCACAGTTGTCTTACTGTGACCAAACACTTTATAAGCCTGCGGCAAGTCAGCCTTACTCTCAGGAAGTGGACAATATTTGGGGAAGGAGAAGCAGCAGGATCTTTCAGGACAGTAGCCTTGGTGGGTCCAAAAATTCCTTGAGCGAAATGGGAGACAAAACTTTCTTCCTGCTTTGCGGTTTATCCTGTTAGTCTTGTCTCTCTTCACTCCTATTTTCTATGGAGAATTTCCTGGTTTTGGAGTTTGGGTGCGTTTTATGGAGAGGAGGCAGAACATCTTTAGCTCCAGCAGAATGAAAGGATACATGCAAAGGAACCTAGCACAGTATGTGGTACCCAGTTCCCCTTTAACTTGGCTTTATTCATTCACTCCTGGTAGGGCATTAATAAGGGATTTAGCCCCCTCCTATTGAAAACGATTAATTCAGGGAAGAGTTCAGGCAGTGTGGACAGATACAGTGTAGGCCAAGCCTGTTTCTAAGGCAGGAGCTGGGTAGGGAGGGTGAGAAGGGCGAGAAGAATAGGGAAATATGTGTCGTCTGTGTTGCTGCTGTTGCAACCACCACAACAAACAAACAAGTGAAAAAAAAAAAAAAAGAATTGTCCATACCGGCAAGTGTGCTGTTTTGGAGGAGGCTGGGGAAAGTGTGGATGGCTCGAGTGGGTCCTGTTGGATTGAAGTCTGACAGTGGTGATTCCCTTCAACAAATGGTCGGGGTGGGAGGGTACACACACACACACACACACACACACACACACACACACACACCACATGCAGCGCCCAGCCTCCGATTTCAGCGCTGGCAGGAGATAACCATTCTTAGCTCGCCTTTCCAGGGTTATTTTTGGCTGAGGCTGTTCGCTGATGGCAAAAGGTTTCAGTCCCCTCCCAAATCCCTCCCCGTGCTTGTTCTAAAGAGAAACTGGTGCGTGTAGGCTGCGCACTCCCAGGGAGACAGGGAGACGGGCCTGGCGCTGGAGAGGAACCCGGACTCTGCCCAAAGTCTCGCCGCCCGCCGGCTGTTTTCTGGCGGAGGGTGTGCCCAGGAGGGCGGCGATCGCGCGTGAAGGCTTGGGCCAGGCGCAGGTGCAGGCGTCACCGGGGTCGGGCTAGCAGGCCCTGGAATCAGGCTTTTGGGACACCCCGAAAATGAGTCCAACTTGGGGAGAAACTGAGGACACCTCGGGTGGTCTGGCAGCGGAGAAGGTGGGCGGGAGAAAACTTTACAGGAAGGCAGAAGCAATCTCCGCCGAGGGAGTCAGCGAGCAGCCGCACGGAGAGGAGGGGCGGGCAGTCCCCAGGCGGGCGGGTGCAGGGCGCAGGGTGCCGACCTGCCGGAGAGGGGGCCTGGGCGCGAGGCAGAGTCCCGGTGCGCGGCCAGGTGGGCGGAGGCCCAGGGCAGGCTGCAGATTGCCTCCGGCCCCGGAAGCCTCAGCAGGACCGGCCAGGAGGCGCCACGGAGGGGAGCCCCATCCCGGTGCTGACAGTGCCCACCGCGCCCTACGAGGACCGGCGGCCGGCCGGCGGCGGGGGTCTGCGGCGACCTACCGGCCTCTTCGAGGGCCAGCGCAACTACCTGCCCAAATTCATCCAGAGCGTGCTATCGTCCATCGACCTGCGCGACCGCCGGGGCTGCACCACGGTGGTGGGCAGCGACGGCAGGTACTTTAGCAGGACGGCCATCGAGATCGTGGGGCAGATGGCTGCGGCCAACGGGGTGAGTGTCCGGATGCCCCTCGCTTCCCGCCGCGCTGCCGCCATGCCCTCTCCTAGCCCTTGTCCCCCTGCTGCCTCCGGGCCCAGCTGGGAGGCCCCTGCCCCGCCCAGGCTTTGCTTCCTCCCGCGTCCTCACCCTCCAGCGCCCCACTCCCGCCGCGCTCGCAGCCTCCCCGGCGCACCCTGGACACTGGGTTCTATTAGTACCCACCGCCCCCAAAAGCCTTGAGGGGTGTCCGTCGTTCCTGGAGCCACTCCGGGCGCCCTGGACTCTTCTCCGACTCTGCACACATCCCGCACCTGCTCATTTTTCTTTCGGACATTCTCTTACCCGGCCCTGTAGATTCCAAGGCAGCTCCCAGTTTTCCATATTGTTCCCAATGCGTTCACTGCCCAAAGTCCCCACACAAACTTCTTTCCCAGGCTCACAACATAGTTCCTCTTCCCCGTGCCCTTTTTGCAATAATCTGCCAGTCCCCTAAGTCTTAGCTCTGCCTATTTAACAGTAGTGGTGTCTCAGAACACACACACACACACACACACACACACACACACACACACACACACACGATCCCTGACATATTTGGCAAGAGTAGGTCCTGAAGGTTTTTAATATTTTGGTTCTTTAACCCAGTGGAATTACTGAATGATTTATTTAATTAGGGTAGGGATGGAGTGGATCCATTTGTTTGATGCTAAACAGCCTGAGCTCGCAGTTCCCAGGGGGCATATCTCTAAATGGTCTGAAGTGAGATTTGCAGTGGTTTTCTTAATGCAATTCCCAACTTCTCTCCAAATGCCTTTTGACATTTGACAACATTTCATGCCTCTTCCCCTTTCGCTTTTCATCCTTGTTTTCTCTCCCTTCTCCCACGACCTCGGTAGTCTTCTGCAATCCAGATTCTCAGACTTCGGGTTTTTCTCCCTCTGCCCCTTTCCTCTCTGTCCTATAACTAGAAGCACCTTTTGGCATAGACCCGTATCCCAGTTTCCTCTTTCCCAGGTCCAGCAGCATCTCAAGGACATCTACAAGAGGGATACCTAACTTCAGGGGTCTCTGAATGATATGTGGGAAACATCGTCTAAAAAGGTAATTTTATCCTTATTCATGCAACCAGACCTACACTCATAGAACTTGTCTTTAAGGGGAGTGTCTTGCAGATGTATAAATGAGTGTTAACATCTTTAAAAGCAAAACTGAACATTTCCCTGGCATTTGTATTCCCTCCTTCCTTCCCAACCCTTTCCTTTTCATTTTCTCATTTATTATTAAAAACATTTTTAAAGGATCTCCATGCTTCATATTTATCTACTATAATTCCTCCTTCTCGGTATTGCAGGGTTAGGGAAAGAGGATTTTTTAAAAAACACAATAAAAAGCAATTGGGAGAAACAGGGCCAGTGGTGTTGGGGTGGGTAGTGCAATTGTGATTTTTGACTCCAGTAGACAATGATGCTGGATATATGGGGTTTGATTTCTCTCTGGCTCCTCACTTGAGATTGATGAAGTTTGGCTAGAATCAGGGAGTTGAAGAGAGGTTGACAAATGGTCTTTCACTCTTCTCTGACAGGCTGTTCCTGTGGAGTGATGGAGAATAATGAGCCTTGGGAGAGCTATGGGAGCTCTCATACTCCTTCCCGAGCCAATTTTTTAGGGAGTGAGAGAAACATGGCCTGTCCAATACTTGTTGTGGGTCAGGATATTTTTGAAGCTACGGTTGTTGATTTGCATGGGAAAATTATTATGTCTTATTATTTCTTGTCCCACTTTACCATAAGGGCTCCTCAGCTTCTTACTTCAATGGGTCTTCCATGACAAACACACTTTATTAACTCTAAGAGTGGAATTTATTTTAACAGATAATTAGCATAGGTCAATATATGCTTAAAATAGAGTCAAATTAAACGCACTAGCTGTTATAAAGGACAGCTGACAAAATCCACATAGAAGCAACGACTCTTAAATAATCTGAAAGTACTACTTCTAAGAGGGGCGGGCATGGGTGAAGGGAATGGTGGACATGTTTCAGAATTTCAAACGCCAACTTTAACCAATCGTTTCCTCATTTTGTTCACCTTCTTGGGGGCTTATGCTAAAGTGAAGTGAATAGCCATAAGGCTGGCTTCAGGAGAAAGGTGGTCTAAAAGAACTGGATAATTATAAGCAAAATTGGTCTCGAATGATTGAAAATTGATGAGAATGTGCTTGTCTCCTGATTTGGCATCCTGAGTTAGACTCAGGAATACTGAACATGGATCCCAAAGGCTTTGGTCTTTTTTGATATCCTATTGGATAATCATAAGCAGGCTAGAAAAATAGGAAACTAGAATTTTTTCTCTTTGAACTGACAAATCTGACCAGTGGGCTGCATTCTCTATATCTGAAAAATCTTGGTTTTGATTGAAAAAGTTAATTTTACAAAGCAATTTTCTTTATTTAAATTAAATTTCATTTTTTTTTTTGACACAGGGTCTCACTTTGTTGCCCAGGCTGGAGTGCAATGGTACAGTCTTGGCTCACTGTAGCCTTGACCTCCCCAGATTCAGGTGATCTTCCCACCTCAGCCTCCTGAGTAGCTGGGGCTATAGGTGCACGCCACTACGCACAGCTGATTTTTGTGTTTTTACTACTCATAGGGTTTCTCTGTGTTGCCCAGTCTAGTCTCAAACTCCTGATCTCAAGAGATCTGCCTGCCTTGGCCTCCTAAAGTGTCATGAACCACCATGCCCAGCCTACAAAGCAATGTTCTAGGAAAAACTACAGTTACTCTTTGATTATGTAATTGCTGGAGAAGAAAAGCATGGCATTTCTAAAATGATGAACTATATTACTTATATTTTAATATCTCATAAAGTTTGAAATAGACATTTCAAACATAAACATGTATAAAAATTTTTATAAATTATAAAATCAAAAACATTTTACAATTATTTTATTATAAAATTATTATAGAATCAAAAACATTATAAATTTAAACAACTTTTTAAAAAATTTATTTTGGGATTTCCCATGGAGTGATGGAGAATAATGAGCCTTGGGAGAGCTATGGCAGCTCTCATACTCCTTCCTGGGCCAACTTTTTTAGGAAATGGGAGAAATATACCCTGTTCAATGTTTATTGTGGGTCAGGATATTTTTGAAGCTATAGTTGTTGATTTGCTTCAAACTTTAAAAAAATTATTATAAAATTATGGGATGTAAAAAAATTTATTATAAAACTTTGAAATTTTCAAACTTTCAGAAAAGCAGAGAGATGAGATGAATGGCACTCACAGGCAAGCATAGAACATAGATTGTAAACATTTTGCTATATTTGTGTCATGACTATTTTTTGCTTGTGTTTGAAAGTATATTAAAGAAAATGATATTTTACCCCTAAATTCTTTAGTACAGATTTCTAAAAAAATAAGAACATTTTCCTGTATAGTTACAAAATCATCTTTTCAAACAAAATAAAAAATGGCTTTTTTATATCATTTATTACCCAGTCCACATTCAGATTTCCTCAATTATTATGAAATGTCCTTTTATTTTTTGAGACAAAGTCTTGCTCTTTCACACAGCCTGAAGTGCAGTGAAACAATCATAGCTCATTGCAGCCTCAAACTCCTGGGCTCAAGTGATCTTCCTGCCTCAGCTTCCTGAGTAGCTAGGACTAGAGGTGCACACCACCATGCCCAGCTAATTTATTGTTTTTGTAGAGATGGAGGTCTTACTACGTTGCCCAGGCTGGTCTCAAACTCCTGGCCTCAAGTGATCCTTCCAGCTTGGTCTCCCTGAAATATCTTTTGTGGCTGGTTTGTTCAAATTAGTTTCTTCTAATCAAGGGACACACATTGCATTTGATTATTTAGCTCAAGACTGTTTTAACCTGGAAAATACCCATACTCTTTGTTTATGTATTTATTTAGTGAAATTGACTTGTTGAAAAACTAGTCAGTTGTCCTGTAGAATATTTCCCCTTCTGGAATTTTCTGGTTGCTTTTTATGGTGTCATTTAACTTTTCACTCTGTTTTTTCCTGGTTAACTGGAAGTTAGTTCTAAAGGCTTTTAGGCCTGCTATAACAAAATACCAAAAACTGGATGACTTATAAAGAACAGAAATTTATTTCTCACAGTCCTAGAGGCTAGCAAGTTTAAAATCAAGGAGCATGTGGTTTTGATATCTGGTTAGGACCAACTTTCTGGTTCATAGATTGGCCTTCTTGCTGGGCCCTCACATAGTGGGAGAGACTAGCTAGCTCTCTGGGGCCTCTTTTATAAGGGCACTAATTCCAATCATGAAGCCTCTGTCCTTATGATCTAATGACCCCCTAAAGGCCCCACCTTTTAATACCAGCACCTTTGGGGTTAGGATGTCAACATATTAATTTGGGGAAGACATACACGTTCAGCCCATTGCAAGGTTTAGTTAGATTCAGGTTCAACTTCTTTTTTTAAAGACTATTTCATAGGCAATAATGTGTATTCACATCCCATCATTAGTGATGGTGAGATGATCGCAAGGTTAGGGTGATCACTGCCTATCTCCTCTGCTATATTCCCCCTTGGGTCAAGCCAGTAGTCTGTGACGTGAACTTTGTACCATGTGTATATTCAGTTATATTCTATATCAATAGTTACTTGATTGTTTTAGCATTTATTAATGATCCTTGCTTGAGTTGATTATTTCATTAGGGGTTTCAAAATGGTGAATTTCTAATTCTCTAATTCTATCTACATGTTTTAGCTGGCATTTTTCTATAAGCAGACCATTTTCTTCACAACTGGGTTATTTGGCTACCCTGAAGCATAGTTCCTTCCGGGAAGGCAGAACATATGTTTATTTCTGTCTTTTAAAAATTACTGGTGTTTGGAGTGAAGATTAGGTGAGCTAACTACCTCCACAGGTGACAAATGAATTTTGTTTTGTCTCACTTTTGCTTTTTTGAATATCACTGTGGCTGCTTGGATTTTTATATTTAATTTGAATGGATTAGGGAATAAATGAGAAGATAGGTTTTATCTGTTTCTGTAGTTTTTATGTGGCTGTGTGACCTTACTTTTAAAAATTCCCAGAAATATTTTAATTCCCCTTTAAAGATATAAACTATGTCATACTATAAAGCAAAAGAAAAACCAATCATGTGAAGAGTAAATAGTACCGTTTAAACGAATTGTGGTTAAGCTTAGTTTGTAACTCATTAGTTTTTTATTTTCTTTCTACTTTTATCTGCTTCAGAGCCTCTTCAGTGGTTTAGATCTTCTATGTGTCAAATTATTCTAATCTCTTAAAAAGTTTAAGAGCTAAAATACAACACAATGACTACAAGAATGCCTTTGTCCTTTTCTGGGTAGGTACACCTAAGGCAACTTCTTTTTCTCTTCTTTGTTCTCTTCTTCTTTCTTATTCTTAAATCATCTTCAATATTGGACAGATGACAGCACTATGCCTGCCTCAAGATGTTTCTGACTTTTTCTTTTTCTTTTTTTTTTTTTTTTGAGATGGAGTCTTGCTCTGTCACCCAGGCTAGAGTGCAGTGGCACAATCTTGGCTCACTACAACTTCTGCCTCCTGGGTTCCAGTGATTCTCCCAACTCAGCCTCCTGAGTAGCTGTGGTTACAGGCATGCACCACCACGCCTAGCTAATTTTTTGTATTTTTACTAGAGACGGGGTTTCACCATGTCGGCCAGGCTGGTCTTGAACTCCTGACCTCAAGGGATCTGCCTGCCTTGGCCTCCCAAAGTGCTGGGATTACACGTGTGAGCCACTGCACCCGGCCGTTTCTGACTTTTTCTAAAGTCTTCTTTCTCTGGAGATGACATTATATAATAGCACTGTTCAATAGAAGTTTCTTTGATGATGGAACTGTTCTATAATCTGCATTGTCCCAGCCACTAGCCATATGTGACTACTGTAACACTTGAAATGTGGCTAGAGCAACTGAAGAACTGAATTTTGCATTTTACTGAATTTTAATTAATTAAAATAGAAATGCAAATAACCATAAGTGGTTAGTAGCTACCATACTGGACAGCAAAGATCTATAATTCAGCATTTAAAATCGATTTTGTTTTGTTTTCAAAAATGGAGTCAGACTGTTACAACCCAAAAGAACTGTAGGTTAAATTAAGGTAAATCCCCAAATACTACATACACATTTGGGAAATCCAAACCAGATTTTTTCATGTGATAACCACACCCTCTTTTGACTTTAGCCTTGGAGGTAATGGAGTATGGCAGAAAAAACCCTGTATCAGCAGCTGGAAGACTCACCTTCTTTTCCTAGCTCTGCCATATATTGACCAAAAGAGTCAAAGTCCATTCAGATGGTTGAAGGGCCTTGGAATTTTCTTTTCGGTTTTCACATACAAGTTGGAGGGCAGATGCGTTAGCCTCTTGAAATACCCAGAAACCACTTGTTTCCTCATCTAAAAATCAGGTATGACAGGATCATTTAATTATCCTGGAAATCAGATGAAGCACTGCATATGAAAGCACTTTGTAACATCGATAGCACTGGGAAATGTAAAGACCTTTTACTGAAATATAAAGGTGTATGGTCAACTGAATATATCTCAGATAGTTAGGATTTGACTGTATATATTGAATATAACCTGTAGTGGGCCCCTTGGTAAACAGCTTACAGATTTGTTGCAAGTTTTAGCCAAGAGAAAATTTATTTGTTGACTAGTCATGCCCTTTATTGGCCACATGATGAGCAGCCAAGATATTAACACACAGTGCACCTTGCAGAATTCAAGAATGTCTCAGTGTCTTGTGAACTAGGAAGCTGAAATGCAGTGGTATGCAGAAGGCTGGCTCAGTAGGAGCCTTGGGAGTGTCCTCCAGATAGATGTTTGTGCAGGTTGTGTTTGATTCCAGTTGGCCATGAAAAGCTGGTTGCTCTAAAGAATGAGAATATACTTGGTTTTGCATTTACTAGAACTATCTGGGGAACAAATCTTGGGGTGGAAGAAAGAAGGGAGGGAGGGAAAGCTGTGCTTCAATACCTAGGGCTTCTTTCCTGGAATGGATCTGAGAATCTGGGATTGGGTGGCTAATATCTCATCTCTAGAAGGGAGAAAGAACTGGGTGGTGATGGCTTTGTATTTTCTATTGGAGTTCACTAGAGAATAGGTGAATGGAATGGGCTGCTATGATCCAGACATTAGGGAGGACAGGTTTGTGATACATTAGAAAACTTGAATGAGCCGTTCTATGATTCTCTCTTCCCTCTTTCTGCTTCCCGTTCTTAATCACCATCCGCAGGTTGTGGAATTAGCAAATCTATTATGTGAGCAATAGCAAACTTACAGGAGCCCTTGGCTCCATCTATCTCCCTGTTTGTGTCAGTTCCTTCTGGATGCTTTTAGTCTGTGGTCTTCATTCACTCTTTTTATGGGGAAGTAAAAGGAGTGGGACAGATTATGAGAACAGCTGGGTCCTCCCAGTTGCTGGGGTGGTTATTTTAAGCTTTGTTTAATGTGTCCAGAGACCCAGATGGCATTTTTAACTAAGCTGCTTTATTAAATCTTGTGATAAAGCATAGTGATGTTTATTGAAAAGGCAGACACGCATCAGCAACATTATGCGTGAAACTTGCTCTAAGAATTTTCTATAAAACATCTGTTCTCTTTGAGCCTTTTGTGAACTCTGGAAGTTTGCTAGTTTCTATACAGACTTGAGGACAAGAAGTTGGAACCCACTTTTGGAGATGTCCAAGCATAGGTATTGGAATCATTAATCCTAACCCTCTCAGTTTTAAGGCCCCGGATACCCTTCTGTTAGACAACAGTAACATGAGCAAGCACTGTAATAACCTTTAAACAAGATTATTTGGAAATAATGGACAAGAAAAATTAGTATAAATTGTTTGGGGATTTTAAAATTAAAGATAAAAAGCTAGGGCTTCAATGACCTGTGCCAGCCTATAGCCTTAAGAGTCAATTTGCAAACACTCAAGATTTGGCCAATATGCCTCTACTACTTCTACTTAACACAGTCAAAGGGAAATTTTTAGATTCTTTCATCTGATTTGACTCTCTTAGTTACGAATAAGAGGATATCTAGAATATATATGTGACTTGTTAAAATGAAAATCCACCTTCTCGGAGTCTTCAAATATCTTTCATATCTTACATTTTTTAGTCACATCAACTTTTGAAGTCATGTCCGTAGTTGTATGAAAAGAAAAATTTCAGGAACATTCAACCTCAAAAGTTCTTTTTCTTAGTCTGAAGTCGTAGAAGCATTTGACTTTTACTTTCTCTTTTTAAGTTTGTACTAGTAGGTATTTTGTATAAATATAATATTTAATTATTGCCTTTGTATTCTTTTTCTCTAGTAAACATCCTGGTTTTTAGCTATCAATATGTAGTTTTACATTTAGGGATTTCTAATGGAAAGAGAAAGGAATCTGAAATCAGAGGACGAGAGTTTATTCTACTTGACCAAACACATACACAATACTGGAAGGAGAGTTTTACAACAAATATTTAATATCTATGACATGTAAAACGTTTTTTGAAATCAAGTAAATTCAAACAATTCAATACAAATATCATCAATATTAACACATGAACAGGTGGCCAACCTTATTAATAACCAGAGAAATATCAATTAAAACAATCCATCAACTTGTAAAAAAGATGAAATTACCCAGAGTTGGTGTAGGTGATGGAAAATTGTCATGTTTGTATACTGTTCATAGAAGTTAAATTGACATAACTTTTTGGTCAGGCAATTTGGAAGTATATATCTAAATTAATAGAGTAGTTTTCTAATAACCTGGGAATCTCTTAATCTAAGAATCTTTGCTGTAGATTTTTCTAGAACAAATGTACAAACATCTGTGTACAAGGGTACTCACTGCAGCATTTGGCTAAGGAAAAACTCAGAAAAAATCTATATGTTCAACAGAGAACAGGTACATAATTTATGACACAACTGCACAATATACACCACTAAAATTAAGGATATAAATTTATATGTAGTATGAAAAAGATGTGAATGATAGCTTGTTGGTGAAAAACAGCAATGACTGGAATATTGTGTGTAACGTAATCCTGCTTTTCTGTATATAATGTAGGCATAGAAAATAGGATTGAAAGGACATACTCTAGTCAACAGTGTATATAGCTTGGGTGGAGGGGGTGTATAATGGGGAAGGAGAGTCCCTTTTCCTATCTATTCCATATACATCTCTGGATTTAAAAGATCATACATGCATATGCATTACCTTCAAAATTAAAATGATAAAGACAAAAGGAGAAGCTTTGGATTTGAATCATGATACTACTGTTTGCAACTTCTATGACCGTGGGGAAGTCGCCTAGCCTCCTGGGGTTTATTTCCTCATTTATAAAAATAGGGAAAGTAATAATACTTGTCTACATATCTTCTAGGGTTGTTGGGAGGATTGAATGTGATCATGGGTTACAGCATTATGAATTATTTATTCATAGAACACAATTATTATAAAAATATTTTGCTCTGATTAAAATAAAAGAAGGACGAGATCGTGTGTGTTTTTCAGTCCCAGTAGCTTTACTAACCAGAAAGCGCCTGCTGATGTGGTGATCACAGTTGCTTTGCTGCAGCTTCCTCTTGACTTTTGGCAATTCTCCACGCTGCTAGCTAAGGCTGAGGTGGCGACTGTGGAAGGTGTGATCTCCTCCCCCTCCCAGCACACATTTGTGTGCATACTCACACTCATGCACACACAAACACACACATGCACACTCTATCACAGTACATGAGGTGGCAGCAGCTGCTCCGGCATAGACTTTCACACAACATAAAGGGCTTTTTTGGTGTGGCCTGTGCATTATTTCCTGTTAAGCATGAGCTGAGTCAGTGCCATGCTTTTCCATCTGAAACCTTTCTGAGGCTCAGGCTGTGTTAAGAGCAAACCCTCTCCCCTCCATGCCCACCCCATGGCCCTCTACTGAAGCCAGATCATAATCTGCTCATTTCATGAGGATTTTCAAACCGAATGGACTGGGCCATGTGAGAGATCACTGAAAGGAACAGACCAAGCAGAGGCTAAGAGACTCCACGCTAATCTGCTGAGTCATCTGAAAATGCACAGCTGTGGCAGCTCACGGTGCTTTAAAGTACTTTGGCAGGATGTTTGTTCAGGGGGCCTGTTCCTGCAGCCCTGCTGAATGTTTGGTTAGGAGGCATAATCATTTTTTGGACAGGATCTCCCAAATGTAAAGTGATAGATGCTAACGTGGAATATAATACAGAAGATCCAGCTTGGATGTCATAAATAACAATAAATTGTTTAATCTTGCTGAGTTGTAAATCTATGATTGCCAGAGGTCTTTAGTTCACTGGAACATAGTATGGGGGCAGGGGCACTTAGCAAATAGGCAGTTATTATTTTCCAACCAGACAGAAACTGGTCTGATGAAATTTATCTAAAAAGGCATACACATGTATTTTAATTAATTGTGACAATTACTCAGAGAAAACACATGGCCCTAAAGAGGCTGAGGGTTTTTTTGTTCTACCTATAAATGTATATGTATATTCACCTATATTCTACCTATGTATAAGTAAGAGAATGAGTTTTTGTTTTGGGGATATATATTTATACGTATCTATACAGACAGATATACACATACTTAATTTCTGTCTACCTATTAAGGTGCGGTGACAGATGGAAAGTATTTTTAAGCATTTAGATAGCTTATTCTATAGCATATGTGTGCATATAGCCCCCCCATAAAGCTTTGTCTCTTTTCTGGATATATTTAACAAGAGGCTAGAACAGAGTCCAAAATGTCAGAAATGTTTGAACATTCCATAGAAATGAAGGAGGGGTTTCCAAATGACCTATGTTTCTATGGCAATAAATAGAACTTGTGCTGCGTTGGATGGGTCAGGAGTAAGGAATATAAACAGTGTAAGTATGGCTATTCCAGGCAGAAATCTACCTTGTAAGAACAGCTTTGTGCAGTGAGCTCGACAACATTGATCAGTTAGCAGTCCGGTTCAGTACAACATTGATCAGGTAGCAAGACGGTTCGGCAGTGCCAGTCGGAGACACAGATGGGGACAATCAAAGAAGATGCAGGTCAGGACAAGGATGCAGACATGTACCTGTCACTACCATGGACTTCAGCAGCTTCTTAGTGAGCAGGTTTATGATCAAAGAAGAAAGACATCGTTGATGTGTAAGCATGTTACAATTAATTTGCTGTTTAGTTACTAGCAAACTACATCCAGTTTTTAGTTTTTAGGTTTTTTTTTCTTTTTTCTTTTTTGAAACAGGTTCTTGTTCTGTCATCCAGGCAGGAGTGCAGTCGTTATCCAAGCTCACAGCAGCCTTAAACTCCTGGGCTCCGTGGATCCTCCCACCTCAGCCTCCCAAGAAGCTGGGACTACAGGTGCACACCACCATGGCCAGCTAATATTTCTTATTTTTTTGTAGAGATGAGGCCTTGCTGTATTGCCCAGGCTGCTCTTGAGCTCCTGGCAGTGTAGATATTTCCATGTTTATACAGATGATGGCGTAGATATTTCCATGTTTATACAGATGAGTGTGTAGATATTTCCATGTTTTTAAAGATGGCGGTGTAGATATTTCCATGTTTATAGAGATAGCGATGTAGATATTTCCATGTTTATAGAGACAGAGGTGTAGATATTTCCATATTTATACAGATAGCGGTGTAGGTATTTCCATGTTTCTACAGACCGCGGTGTAGATATTTCCATGTTTTTAAAGATAGCGGTGCAGATGTTTCCATTTTTATACAGGTAGCGGTGTAGATATTTCCATGTTTATACAGATGGCGGTGTAGATATTTCCATGTTTATTGAGATAGCGGTGTAGACATTTCCATGTTTATACAGATAGTGGTGAAGATATTTCCATGTTTATAGAGATAGCGGTGTAGATATTTCCATATTTATACATATAGCAGTGTAGATATTTTCATGTTTATACAGATAGCGGTGTAGGTATTTCCATGTTTATGCACATACCGGTGTACATATTTCCATGTTAATACAGATGGCTGTGTAGATATTTCCATGTTTATAGAGATGGCTGTGTAGATATTTCCATGTTTATACAGATGGCAGTGTAGATATTTCCATGTTTATGCAGATGGTGGTGTTGATATTTCCGTGTTTACAGAGATAGTGGTGTAGATATTTCCATCTTTTCACAGATTGCGGTGTAGGTATTTCCATCTTTACACAGATAGTGGTGTAGATATTTCCCAGTTTACACAGATAGCTGTGTAGATATTTCCATGTTTACACAGATAGCATTATAGATATTTCCATGTTTACACAGATAGCGTTGTAGATATTTCCATGTTTATACAGATAGCGGTGTAGGTATTTCCATGATTATGCAGATAGCGGTGTAGATATTTCCATGTTTATACAGATAGCGGTGTAGATATTTCCATATTCATAGAGATAGCGGTGGAGACATTTCCATGTTTATAGAGATAGCGGTGCAGATATTTCCATGTTTATACAGATAGCCATGTAGATATTTCCATGTTTATAGAGGTAGCGGTGTAGATATTTCCATATTTATAAAGATAGCCGTGTAGATATTTCCATGTTTATTCAGATGGCGGTGTAGATATTTCCATATTTATACAGATAGCGGTGTGACTATTTCCATGTTTATACAGATGGCAGTGTAGATATTCCCATGTTTATACAGATAGCAGAGTAGATATTTCCAGGTTTATACAGATAGCAGTGTAGATATTTCCATGTTTATACAGATTGCGGTGTAGATATTTCCATGTTTATACAAATAGCGGTGTAGATATTTCCATGTTTATACAGATAGCGGTGTAGATATTTCCATGTTTATACAGATAGCGGTGGAGATATTTCCATGTGTATACAGATGGCTGTGTAGATATTTCCATGTTTCTACAGATGACTGTGTAGATATTTCCATATTTTTACAGATGGCGTTGTAGATATTTCCAGGTTTATACAGATAGCGGTTTAGTTATTTCCATGTTTATTCAGATAGCGATGTAGATATTTCCATGTTTATAGAGGCGGCTGTGTAGATATTTCCATGTTTATACAGATGGCAGTGTAGATATTTCAGTGTTTATACAGATAGTGATGTAGATATTTCTATGTTTAAACAGATGACTGTGTAAGTATTTCCATGTTTATACAGATGGCGGTGTAGATATTTCCATATTTATAGAAATAGCCAAGTAGATATTTCCATGTTTATACAGATAGCGGTGTAGAGATTTCCATGTTTATAGAGATAGCGGTGTACATATTTCAATATTTATACAGATAGCGCTGTAGATATTTCCATGTTTATACAGATAGCGGTGTAGATGTTTCCATGTGTATACAGATAGCGGTGCAGATATATCCATGTTTATACAGATCGTGGTGTAGATATTTCCATGTTTATACAGACAGCGGGTTAGATATTTCCAAGTTTATATAGATAGCGCGGTAGATATTTCCATATTTACAGAGATAGATGTGTAGTTATTTCCATATTTCCACAGATTGCGGTGTAGATATTTCCACCTTTATACAGATAGCGGTGTAGATATTTCCATGTTTATACAGATAACGGTGTAGATATTTCCATCTTTTTACAGATGACTCCATAGATATTTCCATGTGTATACAGATGGCAGTGTAGATATTTCCTTGTTTATGCAGATAGCGGTGGGGCTATTTCCCTGTTTATAGAGGTAGTGTTGTAGATATTTCCATGTTTATAGAGATGGCTGTCTGGATATTTCCATGTTTATACAGATGGCAGTGTAGATATTTCCACGTTTATACAGATAGTGGTGTAGATGTTTCCATGTTTATACAGATGACTGTGTAGCTATTTCCATGTATATACAGATGGCAGTGTAGATATTTCCATGTTTATAGAGATAGCGGTGTAGTTATTTCCGTGTTTATACAGATGGCAGTGTGGATATTTTCATGTTTATACAGAAGGCGGTGTAGACATTTCCATGTTTATAGAGATAGCGGTGTAGATATTTCCATATTTATACAGATAGCGGAGTAGATATTTCCAAGTTTACACAGATAGTGTTGTACATATTTCCATGTTTATACAGATTGTGGTGTAGATATTTCCATGTTTACAGAGATAGAGGTGTAGATATTTCCATATTTGCACAGATTGCGGTGTAGGTATTTCCGTCCTCATACAGATTGCGGTGTACATATTTCCATGTTTACACAGACAGCTGTGTAGATATTTCCTTATATACACAGATAGTGTTGTAGGTATTTCCATGTTTATAGAGATTGCGGTGTAGATATTTCCATGTTTATAAAGATATCAGTGTAGATATTTCCATGTTTATACAGATAGCGGTGGAGATATTTCCATGTTTATACAGATAGCGCTGTAGATATTTGCATGTTTATACAGATAGCGGTGTAGATATTTCCATGTTTATACAGATAGCGGTGTAGATATTTCCATGTTTATACAGATGGCGGTGTAGATATTTCCATGTTTATACAGAGAGCGGTGGAGATATTTCCATGTTTACACAGATAGCGGTGGAGATATTTCCATGTTTTTAGAGATAGCCATGTAGATATTTCCATGTTTATACGGGTACCATTGAAGTCATTTCCATGTTTATAGAGATAGTGTTGAAGATATTTCCATATTTATACAGATAGCGGCGCTGAGATTTCCATGTTTATACAGAGAGTGGTGTAGATATATCCATGTTTATACAGATTGCGGTGTAGATATTTCCATGTTTATACAGATTGTGGTGTGGATATTTCCATGTTTATACAGATAGCGGTGTAGATATTTCCATGTTTATACTGATAGTGGTGTAGATATTTCCATGTTTACAGAGATAGAGGTGTAGATATTTCCATATTTGCTCAGATTGCGGTGTAGATATTTCCATACTCACACAGATTGCGGTGTAGATATTTCCATCCTCCCACAGATTGCGGTGTACATATTTCCATGTTTACACAGACAGCTGTGTAGATATTTCCATGTTTACACAGATAGTGTTGAAGATATTTCCATGTTTATAGTGATTGCGGTGAAGATATTTCCATGTTTATAAAGATAGCGGTGTAGAAATTTCCATGTTTATAGAGATAGCGGTGGAGAGATTTCCATGTTTATACAGATAGCGCTGTAGATTTTTGCATATTTATAGAGATAGCGGTGTAGATATTTCCATGTTTATACAGATAGCGGTGTAGATATTTCCATGTTTATACAGATAGTTGTGTAGATATTTCCATGTTTATACAGAGAACGGTGGAGATATTTCTATGTTTATACAGATGGCGGTGGAGATATTTCCATGTTTATACAGATAGCGCTGTAGATATGTGCATGTTTATGCAGATAGCGCTGTAGATATTTCCATGTTTAAACAGATAGGGGTTTAGCTATTTCCATGTTTATACAGATAATGATGTAGATATTTCCATGTTTATACAGATAGCGCTGTAGTTATGTGCATGTTTATGCAGATAGCGGTGTAGATATTTCCATGTTTATACAGATAGGGGTTTAGATATTTCCATGTTTATACAGATAGCGATGTAGATATTTCCATGTTTATAGAGACGGCTGTGTAGATATTTCCATGTTTATACAGATGGCAGTGTAGATATTTCCATATTTATAGAAATAGCCATGTAGATATTTCCATTTTTAAACAGATAGCAGTGTAGACATTTCCATGTTTATAGAGATAGCGGTGTAGATATTTCCATATTTATACAGATAGCAGTGTAGATATTTCCATGTTTATACACATAGCGGTGTAGCTATTTCCACGTTTATTCAGATGGCGATGTAGATATTTCCAAGTTTATGGAGATGGCTGTGTAGATATTTCCATGTTTATACAGATGGCAGTGTAGATATTTCCGTGTTTATACAGATAGTGGTGTGGATATTTCTATGTTTATACAGATGACTGTGAAGTTATTTCCATATTTATACAGATGGCGGTGTAGATATTTCCATATTTATAGAAATAGCCATGTAGATATTTCCATGTTTATACAGATAGCGGTGTAGACATTTCCACGTTTATTGAGATAGCGGTGTAGATATTTCCATATTTATACAGATAGCGGTGTAGATATTTCCACCTTTATACAGATAGCGGTGTAGATATTTCCAGGTTTATACAGATAACGGTGTAGATATTTCCATCTTTATACAGATGACTGTGTAGATATTTCCATGTGTATACAGATGGCAGTGTAGGTATTTCCATGTTTATGCAGATAGCGGTGTGGCTATTTCCATGTTTATAGAGGTAGCATTGTAGATATTTCCATGTTTATAGAGATGGCTTTGTAGATATTTCCATGTTTATACAGATGGCAGTGTAGATATTTCCACGTTTATACAGATAGTGGTGTAGATGTTTCCATGTTTATACAGATGACTGTGTAGCTATTTCCATGTATATACAGATGGCAATGTAGATATTTCCTTTTTTATAGAGATAGCGGTGTAGTTATTTCCGTGTTTATACAGATAGCGGTGTAGATATTTCCATGTTTATACAGAGAGCGGTGGAGATATTTCCATGTTTATACAGATGGCGGTGGAGATATTTCCATGTTTATAGAGATGGCGGTGGAGATATTTCCAAGTTTATGCAGATAGCGGTGTAGATATTTCCAAGTTTATGCAGATAGCGGTGTAGATATTTCCATGTTTAGAGAGATTGCGATGTAGATATCTCCATGTTTATACAGATAGCGGTGGAGATATTTGCATGTTTATACAGATAGCGCTGTAGATATGTGCATGTTTATGCAGATAGCAGTGTAGATATTTCCATGTTTATACAGATAGGGGTTTAGCTATTTCCATGTTTATACAGATAGCGATGTAGATATTTCCATGTTTATAGAGATGGCTGTGTAGATATTTCCATGTTTATACAAATGGCAGTGTAGATATTTCCATATTTATAGAAATAGCCATGTAGATATTTCCATTTTTCAACAGATAGCGGTGTAGACATTTCCATGTTTATAGAGACAGCAGTGTAGATATTTCCATATTTATACAGATAGCTGTGTAGATATTTCCATGTTTATATAGATAGCGATGTAGAGGTTTCCATGTTTATATAGATAGCAGTGTAGCTATTTCCATGTTTACAGAGATAGAGTTGTAGGTATTTCCATATTTGCACAGATTGCCGTGTATATATTTCCACCTTCACACAGATAACGGTGTACATATTTGCATGTTTACACATACAGCTGAGTAGATATTTCCATGTTTACACAGATAGTGTTGTAGATATTTCCATGTTTATACAGATAACGGTGTAGATATTTCCACGTTTATAGAGATGGCGGTGTAGATACTTCCTTTTTTATGTAGATGGCGGTGTAGATTTTTCCATGTTTATAGAGATGGCGGTGTATACATTTCCATGTTTATAGAGATAGCGGTGTAGATATTTCCTAGTTTACAGAGATAGCGGTGTAGGTATTTCCATGTTTACAGAGATAGCGGAGTAGATATTTCCATGTTTATACAGATAGCGTTGTAGACATTTCCAAATTTATACAGATAGCAGTGTTGGTATGTCCAAGTTTATATATATAGCGGTGTAGATATTTCCATGTTTACACAGCTCGCGGTGTAGATATTTACATCTTTATACAGATGGCAGTGTAGATATTTCCATGTTTATGCAGATGGCGGTGAACATAGTTCCATGTTTATGGAAATGGCAGTGTAGATATTTCCATGTTTATAGAGATAGTGGTGCAGGTATCTCCATTTTTATAGAGATAACGGTGTAGATATTTCCATGATTATACAGATGGTTGTGTAGATATTTCCAAGTGTATACAGATGGCAGTGTAGATATTTCCATTTTTATACAGATGGCAGTGTAGATATTTCCATGTTTATAAAGATAGCGGTGTAGGCATATCCATGTTTACAGAGATCGCGGTGGAGCTATTTCCATGTTCATACAGATAGCGTTGTAGATCTGTATACGGTGAGGATATTTCCATGTTTTTAGTGATAGCCATGTAGATATTTCCATGTATATACAGATAGCAGTGTTGACATTTCCATGTTCATAGAGATAGCGGTGTAGATATTTCAAAATTTATACAGATAGCGGAGTAGACATTTCCATGTTTATACAGATAGCAGTGTAGATATTTCCATGTTTATACAGATAGCGGTGTAGATATATCCATGTTTATACAGACTGTGGTGTAGATATTTCCATGTTTATACAGATAGCGGTGTAGATATTTCCATGTTTATACAGATAGTGGTGTAGATATTTCCATGTTTACAGAGACAGAGGAGTAGATATTTCCATCTTCACACAGATTGCGGTGTACATATTTCCATGTTTACACAGACAGCTGTGTAGGTATTTCCATGTTTACACAGATGGTGTTGTAGATATTTCCATGTTTACAGAGATTGCAGTGTAGATATTTCGAGGTTTATAAATATAGCGGTGTAGTTATTTCCATGTTTATGCAGATAGCGGTGGAGGTATTTCCATGTTTGTACAGATAACGCTGTAGATATTTGCATGTTTATGCAGAAAGCGGTGTAGATATTTCCATGTTTATACAGATAGCGGTGTAGATATTTCCATGTTAATAGAGATAGCGGTGGAGATATTTCCATATTTATACAGATAGCAATGTAGATATTTGAATGTTTCTACAGATACCGGTCTAGATATTTCCATGTTTATACAAATAGCGGTCTAGATATTTCCATGTTTATACAAATAGCGGTGTAGATATTTCCATGTTAATACAGATAGCGGTGTAGATATTTCCATGTTTATACAGATAGCGGTGGAGATATTTTCAAGTTTATACAGATAGCGGTGGACGTATTTTAATGTTTATAGTAATGGCAGTGTAGATATTTCCAAGTATATACAGATAGCGGTGTAGATATTTCCGTGTTTATACAGATAGCGGTGCACGTATTCCCATGTTTATAGAGATTGCGGTGTAGATATTTCCATGTTTATACAGATGGCTGTGTAGATATTTCCATGTGTATTCAGGTGGCAGTGTAGATATTTCCATGTTTATACAGATTGGTGTGTAGATATATCCAAGTTTCTACAGATGAATGTGCAGATATTTCCATGTTTTTTACAGATGGCGGAGTAAATATTTCCAATGTACACAGAGAGCGGTGTGGATATTTCCATGTTTATACAGATAGCGATGTAGATATATCCATGTTTATAGAGATGGCTGTGTGGATATTTCCATGTTTGTACAGATTGCGGTGTAGATACTTCCATGTCTATACAAATAGCGGTGTAGATATCTCCATGTGTATACAGATGGCGGTTTAGATATTTCCATGTTTCTACAGATGACTGTATAGATATTTCCATATTTTTACAGATGGCGGTGTAGATATTTCCATGTTTATACAGATAGCGTTTTAGCTATTTCCATGTTTATTCAGATGGCAATGTAGATATTTCCATGTTTATAGAGATGGCTGTGTAGATATTTCCATGTTTATACAGATGGCAGTGTAGATATTTCCGTGTTTATACAGATAGTGGTGTGGATATTTCTATGTTTATACAGATGACTGTGAAGGTATTTCCATGTTTATACAGATGGCGGAGTAGATATTTCCATATTTATAGAAATAGCCATGTAGATATTTCCATGTTTATACAGATAGCGGTGTAGACATTTCCACGTTTATTGATATAGCGGTGTAGATATTTCCATATTTATACAGATAGCGGTGTAGATATTTCCATGTTTATACAGATAGCGATGTATATGTTTCCATTTTTATACAGATAACGGTGTAGATATATCCATGTTTATATAGATAGCGGAGTAGATAATTCCATATTTACAGAGATAGATGTGTAGATATTTCCATATTTCCACATATTGCGGTGTAGATATTTCCACTTTTATACAGATAGCGGTGTAGATATTTCCAGGTTTATACAGATAATGGTGTAGATATTTCCATCTTTATACAGATGACTGTGTAGATATTTCCATGTGTATACAGATGGCAGTGTAGATAATTCCTTGTTTATGCAGATAGCGGTGTGGCTATTTCCATGGTTATATAGGTAGCGTTCTAGATATTTCCATGTTTATAGAGATGGCTGTGTAGATATTTCCATGTTTATACAGATGGCAGTGTAGATATTTCCACGTTTATACAGATAGTGGTGTAGATGTTTCCATGTTTATACAGATGACTGTGTTGCTATTTCCATGTATATAAAGATGGCAGTGTAGATATTTCCTTGTTTATAGAGATAGCGGTGTAGTTATTTCCGTGTTTATACAGATGGCAGTGTAGATATTTTCATGTTTATACAGAAGGCGGTGTAGACATTTCCATGTTTATAGAGATAGCGGTGTAGATATTTCCATATTTATACAGATAGCCGTGTAGATATTTCCATGTTTATTCAGATGGCGGTGTAGATATTTCCATGTTTATACAGACTGCATTGTAGATATTTCCATGTTTATAGAGATAGCGGTGTAGATATTTCCATGATTGTACAGATGGCGGTGTAGCTATTTCCATGTTTATACAGATGACTGTATAGGTATTTCCATGTTTTTACAGATGGCATTGTAGATATTTCCATGTTTATAGAGATAGCAGTGTAGATATTTCCATGTTTATACAGATGGCGGTGTAGATATTTCCATGTTTATAGAGATAGCATTGTATATATTTCCATATTTATACAGATAACGGTGTAGATATTTCCATGTTTATACAGATAGCCGTGTAAATATTTCCATGTTTATACAGATCACGGTGTAGATATTTCCATGTTTATAGAGAGGGCGGTGCAGTTATTTCCATGTTTATAGAGATAGCGGTGTAGCTATTTCCATGTTTATTCAGATAGCGATATAGATATTTCCAGGTTTATACAGATCACGGTGTAGATGTTTCCATGTTTATATAGATCATGGTGTAGATATTTCCATGTTTATACACACCGCTGTGTTGATATTACCATGTTTATAGGGATAGCGGTGCAAATATTTCCAAATTTATACAGATAGCGGTATAGTTATTAGCATGTTTATACAGATAGCGGTGTAGATATTTCCGTGTATAAACAGATGTCTGTGTATATATTTCCATGATTAAACAGATGGCGGTGTCGATAGTTCCTTGCTTATACAAATAGCGTTGTAGTTATTTCCATGTTTATACAGAAAGCGGTGCAGATATTTCCATGTTTGTACAGATGGCGGTGTTGATATTTCCATCTATACACAGATGACCGTGTAGATATTTCCATGTTTATACAGATGGTGGCACAGATATTTCTATGGATATGTAGATGGCGGTGTAGATATTTCCATGTTTATAGAGATAGCGGTGTAGATATTTCCATATTTATACAGATATCGGTGTAGAAATTTCCATGTTTATACAGATATCGGTGTAAATATTTCCATGTTTATACAGACAGCAGTGGAGATATTTCCATGTTTATACACATAGCGGTGTACATATTTCCATGTTTATAGAGACAGCGGTGTACGTATTTCCATGTTTATACAGATAGCGGTGAAGATATTTCCATGTTTATACAGATGCCTATGCAGATATTTCCATATTTATACAGAGGGCTGTGTAGATATTTCCATGTTTATACAGATGGCAGTGTAGATATTTCCATGTTCCTACACATGACTGTGTAGGTATTTCCATGTTTATACAGATGGCTTTGTAGATATTTCCATGTTTATAGAGATAGCAGTGCAGATATTTCCATGTTTATGCAGATCGTGGCGTAGATATTTCGATGTTTAAACAGATACCGGTGTAGATATTTCCATGTTTATACAGACCGCATTGTAGATATTTCCATGTTTATAGAGATAGCGGTGTAGATATTTCCATGTTTGCACAGATGGCGGTTTTTATGTTTCCATCTATACACAGATTGCCGTGTAGGTATTTCCATGTGTATACAGATGGCATTGTAGATATTTCCATGTTTATACACATGGTGGTGTAGATATTTCCATGTTTATACAGATAGCGGTGTAGGTATTTCCATGTTTATACTGATTGCGGTGTAGATATTTCCATGTTTCTACAGACGGCGGTGTAGATATTTCCTTGTTTATACAGACAGCGGTGTAGATATTTCCATGTTTATACAGGTAACGGTGTGGATATTTCCATGTTTACAGAGATAGCGGTGTAGATATTTCCATCTTTGCACAGATTGCTGTGTAGATATTTCCATTTTTACACAGATAGCTGGGTAGATATTTCCAAGCTTACACAGATAGCTGTGTAGATATTTCCATGTTTACACAGATAGCATTGTATATATTTCCATGTTTATACAGAGAGCGGTGCAGATATTTCCAAGTTTATACAGATAGCGGTGTAGATATTTCCATGTTTATACAGATAGCGGTTGAGATATTTCCCTGTTTATACAGATAGCGATGTACATATTTCCATGTTTCTACAGATAGCGGTGTAGATATTTCCATGTTTATAGAGATAGCGGTGTAGATATTTCCATGTTTATACAGATGGCTGTGTAGATATTTCCATGTGTGTACAGATGGCAGTGTAGATATTTCCATGTTTATACAGATGTCGCTGTAGATATTTCCATGTTTATACAGATGGCAGTGTAGATATTTCCATGTTTATACAGATAGCATTGTAGATATTTCCATGTTTACAGAGATTGCAGTGCAGATATTTCCATCTTTGCACAGATTGCAGTGTAAGTATTGCCAAATTTACACAGATTGCGGTGTAGATATTTCCAAGTTTACAGAGAAAGCTTTGTTGATATTTCCATGTTTACAGAGATAGCATTGTAGATATTTCCATGTTTATACAGATTGCGGTGTAGATATTTCCATGTTTATACAGCTCACGGTGTAGATATTTCCATATTTATACAGATGGCAGTGTAGATATTTCCATGTTTATACAGATAGCTGTGTAGATATTTCCATCTTTATACAGATGGCGGTGTAGGTATTTCCATGTTTTTACAGATGGCAGTGAAGATATTTCCATGTTTATACAGATAGTGGTGTAGATATTTCCATGTTTATACAGATGGCGGTGTAGATACATCCATGTTTCTGACGATGGTGGTGTAGATATTTTCATGTTTATAGAGATGGCGGTGTAGATATTTCCATGTATATAGAGATTGCAGTGTAGATATTTCCATGTTTATAGAGAAATCGTTGTAGGTATTTCCATGCTATAGAGATAGCGGTGTGGATATTTCCATATTTATACAGATAGCGGTGTAGGTATTTCCATGTTTATACAGATGGCGGTGTAGATATTTCCTTTTTTATACAGATATCGGTTTAGATATTTCCAGGTTTATACAGAGAGCGGTGTAGATATTTCCACGTTTTACAGATAGTGGTGTAGATATTTCCATCTTTATACAGATAGCGGTGCAGATATTTCCATGTTTACACAAATAGCCGTGTAGATATTTCTATGTTTACACAGATAGAGTTGCAGATAATTCCATGTTTATAAAGATAGCGGTGCAGATATTTCCATGTTTATACAGATAGCGGTGTGGCTATTTCCATGTTTATACAGATAGCGGTGTGGGTAATTCCATGTTTATACAGATAGCGGTATAGATATTTCCATGTTTATAGAGATGACTGTCTTAATATTTCCATGTTTATACAGCTTTCCGTGTAGATATTTCCATGTTTATACTGATGGTCGTGTAGGTGTTTCCATGTTTATACAGATGACTGTGAAGTTATTTCCATGTTTATACTGATGTCAGTGTAGATATTTTCATGTTTATAGAGATAACGATGTAGACATTTCCGTGTTTATACAGATAGCGGTGTAGACATTTCCATGTTTAGAGAGATATCGTTGTAGATATTTCCATATTTATACAGATAGCGGTGTAGATCTTTCCAGGTTTATAGAGATAGCGGTGTAGATATTTCCATGTTTATACAGATAGCGGTGTAGATATTTCCATGTTTATAGAGATGGCGTTGTAGGTATTTCCATGTCTATAGAGATAGCGGTGTAGACATTTCCATGTTTAGAGAGATATCGTTGTAGATATTTCCATATTTATACAGATAGCAGTGTAGATCTTTCCAGGTTTATAGAGATAGCGGTGTAGATATTTCCATGTTTATACAGATAGCGGTGTAGATATTTCCATGTTCATAGAGATGGCATTGTAGGTATTTCCATGTCTATAGAGATTGCGATGTAGATATTTCCATGTTTATAGAGAAAGCGGTGTTGGTATTTACATGTTTATAGAGATAGCGGTGTAGATATTTCCATATTTCTACAGATGGCGGTGTAGGTATTTCCATGTTTACACAGATATCGGTGTGGATGTTTCCATGATTACACAGATTGCGGTGTAGATATTTCCATCTTTCTACAGATGGCATTGTAGATATTTCCAGGTTTATACAGATGGCGGTGTAGATATTTCCATGTTTATACAGATCGTGGTGCAGATATTTCCATGTTTATACAGATCGCGATGAAGACATTTCCATGTTTATGCAGAGAGCAGTGTAGATATTTCCATGTTTATTCAGATAGCGGTGTAGATATTTCCATGTTTATACAGATAGCGGTGTAGATATTTCCATGTTTGTACAGATGGCGGTGTTGATGTTTCCATCTATACACAGATTGCCGTGTAGGTATTTCCATGTGTATACAGATGGCATTGTAGATATTTCCATGCTTATACAGATGGTGGTGTAGATATTTCCATGTTTATACAGATGACTGTATAGGTATTTCCATGTTTTCACAGATGGCATTGTAGATATTTCCATGTTTATAGAGATAGCAGTGTAGATATTTCCATGTTTATACAGATGGCGGTGTAGATATTTCCATGTTTATACAGATAACAGTGTAGATATTTCCATGTTTATACAGATAGCCGTGTAAATATTTCAATGTTTATACAGATCACGGTGTAGATATTTCAATGTTTATAGAGATAACGGTGTAGATATTTCCATGTTTATACAGATGGCGGTGTAGATATTTCCATGTTTATACAGACCGCGGTGTAAATATTTCCATGTTTATACAGATAGCGGTGCACCTATTTCCATGTTTGTACAGATGGCGGTGTTGATATTTCCATCTATATACAGATGACCGTGTAGATATTTCCACGTTTATACAGATGGTGGCGCAGATATTTCTATGGATATGTAGATGGCGGTGTAGGTATTTCCATGTTTATACAGATAGCGGTGTAGATATTTCCATGTTTATACAGACCGCGGTGTAGATATTTCCATGTTTATACAGATTGCGATGCAGATATTTCCATGTTTGTACAGATGGCGGTGTTGATATTTCCATCTATACACAGATGACCGTGTAGATATTTCCATGTTTCTACAGATGGCGGCGCAGATATTTCCATGGATATGTAGATGACGGTGTAGATATTTCCAGGTTTATACAGATAGTGGTGTAGTTGTTTCCATGTTTATGTAGATAGCGGTGTAGATATTTCCATGTATATACTCATGGCTCTATAGATATTAACATGTTTATACAGATGGCGTTGTAGATATTTCCATGTTTATACAGATAACTTGTAAGTATTTCCATGTTTATGCAGATGGCGGTGTAGATAGTTCAATGTTTATATAGATGGCAGTGGAGATATTTCCATGTTTATAGAGATAGCGGTGTAGATATTTCCACGTTTATACTGATCGCGGTGTAGATATTTCCATGTTTATAGAGATGGCGGTGTAGATATTTCCATGTTCATAGAGATAGCGGTGTTGATTTTTCCATGTTTATAGAGATTTCGGTGTGGATATTTCCATGTTTATACAGATAGGTGTGTAGATATTTCCATGTTTATAGAGATGGCGGTGTAGATATTTCTATGTTTATACAGACCACGGTGTAGATATTTCCATGCTTATATAGATCGCGGTGTAGATATTTCCATGTTTATACAGATCATGGTGTATATATTTCCATGTTTATACAGATCGCGGTGTTGATATTACCATGTTTATAGGGATTGCGGTGCAAATATTTTCACATTTATGCAGATAGCTGTGTAGTTATTAGCCTGTTTATACAGATAGCGGTGTAGATATTTCCATGTTTATACAGATAGCGATGTAGATATTTCCATGTTTATACAGATGGTGGTGTAAATATTTCCATGTTTTTACAGATGACTGTGTAGACATTTCCATGTTTTTACAGACGACGGTGTAGACATTTCCATGTATATAGAGATAGCGGTGTAGATATTTCCATGTTTATACAGATAGAATTGTTCATATTTCCATGTGTATAAAGATAGCGGTGTAGATATTTCTATATTTATAAAGATAGCGGTGTAGATATTCCCACGTTTATACAGATAGTGGTGTAGATATTTCCATGTTTATAGAGATAGCGGTGTAGGTATTTCCATGTTTATAGAGATAGCAGTGTAGATATTTCCATGTTTATACAGATAGCTGTGTAGATATTTCCATGTTTATATAGGTAGCGGTGTTGGGATTTTCTCGTTTATACAGATAGCGATGTAGATACTTCCTTGTTAATACAGCTCGCGGTGTAGATATTTACATATTTACACAGATTGAAGTGTAGATATTTCCATCTTTCTACAGATGACTGTGTAGATATTTCCATCTTAATACAGATGGCGGTGTAGATATTTGCATTTTTATACAGATGGCGTTGTAGATAGTACCATGATTATGGAGATGGCAGTGTAGATATTTTCATGATTATAGAGATGGCAGTGTAGATATTTCCATGTTTATAGAGATAGCGGTGTAGATATTTCCATGTTTATAGAGATAGCTCTGTAGGTATTTCCATGTTTATAGAGATAGCGGTGTATTTATTTCCATGTTTACAGAGATGGCTGTGTAGATATTTCCATGTAAATACAGATGGCAGTGTAGATATTTCCATGTTTATAGAGATGGTGGTGTAGATATTTAAAGGTTTAAATAGATGACTGTGTAGATATATCCATGTTTTTACAGATGGTGGTGTAGCTATTACCATGTTTATAGAGATAGCGGTGTAGATATTTCCACGTTCATATAGATGGCAGTGTAGATATTTCCTTCTTTATGTAGATGGCTGTGTAGGTATTTCCATGTTTATAGAGATGGCAGAGTATATATTTCCATGTTTGCAGAGATATCGGTGCTGATATTCCCATGTTTATAGAGATATCAGTGCAGTTATTTCCATGTTTATAGAGATAGCGGAGTAGGTATTTCCATGTTTATTCAGATAGCGGTGTAATTATTTCCATGTTTATACAGGTAGCGGTGTTGGTATTTCCATGTTTATACAGATAGCGGTGTAGATACTTCCTTGTTTATACAGCTCGCGGTGTAGATATTTACATCTTGATACAGATGGAAGTATAGATATTTCCCTGTTTATACAGATGGCGTTGTAGATATTCACATGTTTATACAGACAGCGGTGTAGATATTTGCATGTTTATACCGATAACGGTGTAGATATTTCCATGTTTATACAGAGAGCAGTGTAGATATTTCCATGTTTATACAGATCGCGGTGGAGATATTTCCACGTTTACACAGATGGCGGTGTAGATATTTCCATGTTTATACAGATAGCGGTGTAGATATTTCCAAGTTTATACAGATAGTGGTGTAGGTATTTCCATGTTTATTCAGATAGCGGTGTAGATATTTCCATGTTTATACAGATAGCGGTGTAGGAATTTCCAAGTTTATAGAGATAGCGGTGTAAATATTTCCATGTTTATAGAGATAGCTCTGTAGGTATTTCGATGTTTATAGAGATAGCGGTGTATTTATTTCCATGTTTATAGAGATGGCTGTGTAGATATTTCCATGTAAATACAGATGGCAGTGTAGATATTTCCATGTTTATAGAGATGGTGGGGTAGATATTTAAATGTTTATATAGATGACTGTGTAGATATATCCATGTTTTTACAGATGGTGGTGTAGATATTACCATGTTTATAGAGATAGCGGTGTAGATATTTCCATGTTCATATAGATGGCAGTGTAGATATTTCCTTCTTTATGTAGTTGGCTGTGTAGGTATTTCCATGTTTATAGAGATGGCAGAGTATATATTTCCATGTTTGCAGAGATAGCGGTGCTGATATTCCCATGTTTATAGAGATATCGGTGCAGTTATTTCCATGTTTATAGAGATAGCGGTGTAGATATTTCCATGTTTTTACAGATAGCGGTGTAGTTATTTCCATGTTTATACAGGTAGCAGTGTTGGTATTTCCATGTTTGTACAGATAGTGGTGTAGACACTTCCTTGTTTATACAGCTCGCGGTGTAGATATTTACATCTTGATACAGATGGAAGTATAGATATTTCCCTGTTTATACAGATGGCGATGTAGATATTCACATGTTTATAGAGACAGCGGTGTAGATATTTGCATGTTTATACAGATAACGGTGTAGATATTTCCATGTTTATACAGAGAGCAGTGTAGATATTTCCATCTTTATACAGATCGCGGTGGAGATATTTCCACGTTTACACAGATGGCGGTGTAGATATTTCCATGTTTATACAGATAGCGGTGTAGATATTTCCAAGTCTATACAGATAGTGGTGTAGGTATTTCCATGTTTGTTCAGATAGCGATGTAGATATTTCCATGTTTATACAGATAGCGGTGTAGGAATTTCCATGTTTATAGAGATAGCGGTGTAGATATTTCCATGTTTATACTGATGGCTGTGTAGATATATCCATGTGTATACAGATGGCAGTGTAGATATTTCCATGTTTATACTCATGGAGTTTTAGATATTTCCATGTTTATACAGATGACTGTGTAGCTATTTCCACGTTTATACTGATGGCGGTGTAGATATATCCATGTTTATAGTCTTAGCGGTGTAGATATTTCCATGTTTATACGGAACGCAGTGTAGATATTTCCATGTTATCCAAGCTCACTGCAGCCTTAAAATCCTGGGCTCCGCAGATCCTCCCACCTCAGCCTCCCAAGAAGCTGGGACTACAGGTGCACACGACCATGGCCAGCTAATACTTCTAATTTTTTTGTAGAGATGAGGCCTTGCTGTATTGCCCAGGCTGCTCTTGAGCTCCTGGCAGTGTAGATATTTCCATGTTTATACAGATGATGGTGTAGATATTTCCATGTTTATACAGATGAGTGTGTAGATATTTCCATGTTTTTAAAGATGGCGGTGTAGATATTTCCATGTTTATAGAGATGGAGGTGTAGATATTTCCATGTTTATACAGATAGCAGTGTAGATATTTCCACGTTTTTAAAGATAGTGGTGTAGATATTTCCATTTTTATACAGGTAGCGGTTTAGATATTTCCATGTTTACACAGATGGCGGTGTAGATATTTCCATGTTTATTGAGATAGCAGTGTAGACATTTCCATGTTTATACAGATAGTGGTGTAGATATTTCCATGTTTATAGAGATAGCGGTGTAGATATTTCCATATTTATACATATAACGGTGTAGATATTTCCATGTTTACAGTGATAGCGGTGTAGGAATTTCCATGTTTATAGTGATAGCGGTGTAGATATTTCCAAGTTTATACGGATAGCGGTGTAGATATTTCCATGTTTATACGGATAGCGGTGTTGATATTTTAATGTTTATACAGATAACGGTGTAGGTATTTCCATGTTAATACAGATAGCGGTGAAGATAATTCCATGTTTATACAGATGGCTGTGTAGATATTTCCATGTTTATACAGATGGCAGTGTAGATATTTCCATGTTTATGCAGATGGTGGTGTTGATATTTCCGTGTTTACAGAGATAGCGGTGTAGATATTTCCATCTTTGCACAGATTGCGGTGTAGGTATTTCCATCCTTACACAGATAGTGGTGTAGATATTTCCGAGTTTACAAAGATAGCTGTGTAGATATTTCCATGTTTACACAGATGGCGTTGTAGATATTTCCATGTTTACACAGATAGCGTTGTAGATATTTCCATGTTTATACAGATAGCGGTGTAGGTATTTCCATGTTTATACAGATAGCGGTGTAGATATTTCCATGTTTATACAGATAGCGGTGTAGATAATTCCATGTTTATACAGATAGCGGTGTAGATATTTCCATGTTTATACAGATGGCTGTGTAGATATTTCCATGTGTATAGAGATGGCAGTCTTGATATTTCCATGTTTATAGAGATGGTGGTGTAGATATTTCCATGTTTATACAGATGACTGTGTAGATATTTGCATGTTTATACAGATGGCGGTGTAGATATTTCCATCTTTATAGAGATGGCGGTGTAGATATTTCCATGTTTATACAGATAGTGGTGTAGATATTTCCATGTTTATAGAGATAGCGGTGTAGATATTTCCATGTTTATAGAGATAACTGTGTAGATATTTCCATGTTTATACAGATAGCGATGTAGATATTTCCATGTTTATACAGATGGTGGTGTAAATATTTCCATGTTTTTACAGATGACTGTGTAGACATTTCCATGTTTTTACAGACGACGGTGTAGACATTTCCATGTATATAGAGATAGCGGTGTAGATATTTCCATGTTTATACAGATAGAATTGTTCATATTTCCATGTGTATAAAGATAGCGGTGTAGATATTTCTATATTTATAAAGATAGCGGTGTAGATATTCCCACGTTTATACAGATAGTGGTGTAGATATTTCCATGTTTATAGAGATAGCGGTGTAGGTATTTCCATGTTTATAGAGATAGCAGTGTAGATATTTCCATGTTTATACAGATAGCTGTGTAGATATTTCCATGTTTATATAGGTAGCGGTGTTGGGATTTTCTCGTTTATACAGATAGCGATGTAGATACTTCCTTGTTAATACAGCTCGCGGTGTAGATATTTACATATTTACACAGATTGAAGTGTAGATATTTCCATCTTTATACAGATGACTGTGTAGATATTTCCATCTTAATACAGATGGCGGTGTAGATATTTGCATTTTTATACAGATGGCGTTGTAGATAGTACCATGATTATGGAGATGGCAGTGTAGATATTTTCATGATTATAGAGATGGCAGTGTAGATATTTCCATGTTTATAGAGATAGCGGTGTAGATATTTCCATGTTTATAGAGATAGCTCTGTAGGTATTTCCATGTTTATAGAGATAGCGGTGTATTTATTTCCATGTTTACAGAGATGGCTGTGTAGATATTTCCATGTAAATACAGATGGCAGTGTAGATATTTCCATGTTTATAGAGATGGTGGTGTAGATATTTAAAGGTTTAAATAGATGACTGTGTAGATATATCCATGTTTTTACAGATGGTGGTGTAGCTATTACCATGTTTATAGAGATAGCGGTGTAGATATTTCCACGTTCATATAGATGGCAGTGTAGATATTTCCTTCTTTATGTAGATGGCTGTGTAGGTATTTCCATGTTTATAGAGATGGCAGAGTATATATTTCCATGTTTGCAGAGATATCGGTGCTGATATTCCCATGTTTATAGAGATATCAGTGCAGTTATTTCCATGTTTATAGAGATAGCGGAGTAGGTATTTCCATGTTTATTCAGATAGCGGTGTAATTATTTCCATGTTTATACAGGTAGCGGTGTTGGTATTTCCATGTTTATACAGATAGCGGTGTAGATACTTCCTTGTTTATACAGCTCGCGGTGTAGATATTTACATCTTGATACAGATGGAAGTATAGATATTTCCCTGTTTATACAGATGGCGTTGTAGATATTCACATGTTTATACAGACAGCGGTGTAGATATTTGCATGTTTATACCGATAACGGTGTAGATATTTCCATGTTTATACAGAGAGCAGTGTAGATATTTCCATGTTTATACAGATCGCGGTGGAGATATTTCCACGTTTACACAGATGGCGGTGTAGATATTTCCATGTTTATACAGATAGCGGTGTAGATATTTCCAAGTTTATACAGATAGTGGTGTAGGTATTTCCATGTTTATTCAGATAGCGGTGTAGATATTTCCATGTTTATACAGATAGCGGTGTAGGAATTTCCAAGTTTATAGAGATAGCGGTGTAAATATTTCCATGTTTATAGAGATAGCTCTGTAGGTATTTCGATGTTTATAGAGATAGCGGTGTATTTATTTCCATGTTTATAGAGATGGCTGTGTAGATATTTCCATGTAAATACAGATGGCAGTGTAGATATTTCCATGTTTATAGAGATGGTGGGGTAGATATTTAAATGTTTATATAGATGACTGTGTAGATATATCCATGTTTTTACAGATGGTGGTGTAGATATTACCATGTTTATAGAGATAGCGGTGTAGATATTTCCATGTTCATATAGATGGCAGTGTAGATATTTCCTTCTTTATGTAGTTGGCTGTGTAGGTATTTCCATGTTTATAGAGATGGCAGAGTATATATTTCCATGTTTGCAGAGATAGCGGTGCTGATATTCCCATGTTTATAGAGATATCGGTGCAGTTATTTCCATGTTTATAGAGATAGCGGTGTAGATATTTCCATGTTTTTACAGATAGCGGTGTAGTTATTTCCATGTTTATACAGGTAGCAGTGTTGGTATTTCCATGTTTGTACAGATAGTGGTGTAGACACTTCCTTGTTTATACAGCTCGCGGTGTAGATATTTACATCTTGATACAGATGGAAGTATAGATATTTCCCTGTTTATACAGATGGCGATGTAGATATTCACATGTTTATAGAGACAGCGGTGTAGATATTTGCATGTTTATACAGATAACGGTGTAGATATTTCCATGTTTATACAGAGAGCAGTGTAGATATTTCCATCTTTATACAGATCGCGGTGGAGATATTTCCACGTTTACACAGATGGCGGTGTAGATATTTCCATGTTTATACAGATAGCGGTGTAGATATTTCCAAGTCTATACAGATAGTGGTGTAGGTATTTCCATGTTTGTTCAGATAGCGATGTAGATATTTCCATGTTTATACAGATAGCGGTGTAGGAATTTCCATGTTTATAGAGATAGCGGTGTAGATATTTCCATGTTTATACTGATGGCTGTGTAGATATATCCATGTGTATACAGATGGCAGTGTAGATATTTCCATGTTTATACTCATGGAGTTTTAGATATTTCCATGTTTATACAGATGACTGTGTAGCTATTTCCACGTTTATACTGATGGCGGTGTAGATATATCCATGTTTATAGTCTTAGCGGTGTAGATATTTCCATGTTTATACGGAACGCAGTGTAGATATTTCCATGTTATCCAAGCTCACTGCAGCCTTAAAATCCTGGGCTCCGCAGATCCTCCCACCTCAGCCTCCCAAGAAGCTGGGACTACTGGTGCACACGACCATGGCCAGCTAATACTTCTAATTTTTTTGTAGAGATGAGGCCTTGCTGTATTGCCCAGGCTGCTCTTGAGCTCCTGGCAGTGTAGATATTTCCATGTTTATACAGATGATGGTGTAGATATTTCCATGTTTATACAGATGAGTGTGTAGATATTTCCATGTTTTTAAAGATGGCGGTGTAGATATTTCCATGTTTATAGAGATGGAGGTGTAGATATTTCCATGTTTATACAGATAGCAGTGTAGATATTTCCACGTTTTTAAAGATAGTGGTGTAGATATTTCCATTTTTATACAGGTAGCGGTTTAGATATTTCCATGTTTACACAGATGGCGGTGTAGATATTTCCATGTTTATTGAGATAGCAGTGTAGACATTTCCATGTTTATACAGATAGTGGTGTAGATATTTCCATGTTTATAGAGATAGCGGTGTAGATATTTCCATATTTATACATATAACGGTGTAGATATTTCCATGTTTACAGTGATAGCGGTGTAGGAATTTCCATGTTTATAGTGATAGCGGTGTAGATATTTCCAAGTTTATACGGATAGCGGTGTAGATATTTCCATGTTTATACGGATAGCGGTGTTGATATTTTAATGTTTATACAGATAACGGTGTAGGTATTTCCATGTTAATACAGATAGCGGTGAAGATAATTCCATGTTTATACAGATGGCTGTGTAGATATTTCCATGTTTATACAGATGGCAGTGTAGATATTTCCATGTTTATGCAGATGGTGGTGTTGATATTTCCGTGTTTACAGAGATAGCGGTGTAGATATTTCCATCTTTGCACAGATTGCGGTGTAGGTATTTCCATCCTTACACAGATAGTGGTGTAGATATTTCCGAGTTTACAAAGATAGCTGTGTAGATATTTCCATGTTTACACAGATGGCGTTGTAGATATTTCCATGTTTACACAGATAGCGTTGTAGATATTTCCATGTTTATACAGATAGCGGTGTAGGTATTTCCATGTTTATACAGATAGCGGTGTAGATATTTCCATGTTTATACAGATAGCGGTGTAGATAATTCCATGTTTATACAGATAGCGGTGTAGATATTTCCATGTTTATACAGATGGCTGTGTAGATATTTCCATGTGTATAGAGATGGCAGTCTTGATATTTCCATGTTTATAGAGATGGTGGTGTAGATATTTCCATGTTTATACAGATGACTGTGTAGATATTTGCATGTTTATACAGATGGCGGTGTAGATATTTCCATCTTTATAGAGATGGCGGTGTAGATATTTCCATGTTTATACAGATAGTGGTGTAGATATTTCCATGTTTATAGAGATAGCGGTGTAGATATTTCCATGTTTATAGAGATAACTGTGTAGATATTTCCATGTTTATACAGATAGCGATGTAGATATTTCCATGTTTATACAGATGGTGGTGTAAATATTTCCATGTTTTTACAGATGACTGTGTAGACATTTCCATGTTTTTACAGACGACGGTGTAGACATTTCCATGTATATAGAGATAGCGGTGTAGATATTTCCATGTTTATACAGATAGAATTGTTCATATTTCCATGTGTATAAAGATAGCGGTGTAGATATTTCTATATTTATAAAGATAGCGGTGTAGATATTCCCACGTTTATACAGATAGTGGTGTAGATATTTCCATGTTTATAGAGATAGCGGTGTAGGTATTTCCATGTTTATAGAGATAGCAGTGTAGATATTTCCATGTTTATACAGATAGCTGTGTAGATATTTCCATGTTTATATAGGTAGCGGTGTTGGGATTTTCTCGTTTATACAGATAGCGATGTAGATACTTCCTTGTTAATACAGCTCGCGGTGTAGATATTTACATATTTACACAGATTGAAGTGTAGATATTTCCATCTTTATACAGATGACTGTGTAGATATTTCCATCTTAATACAGATGGCGGTGTAGATATTTGCATTTTTATACAGATGGCGTTGTAGATAGTACCATGATTATGGAGATGGCAGTGTAGATATTTTCATGATTATAGAGATGGCAGTGTAGATATTTCCATGTTTATAGAGATAGCGGTGTAGATATTTCCATGTTTATAGAGATAGCTCTGTAGGTATTTCCATGTTTATAGAGATAGCGGTGTATTTATTTCCATGTTTACAGAGATGGCTGTGTAGATATTTCCATGTAAATACAGATGGCAGTGTAGATATTTCCATGTTTATAGAGATGGTGGTGTAGATATTTAAAGGTTTAAATAGATGACTGTGTAGATATATCCATGTTTTTACAGATGGTGGTGTAGCTATTACCATGTTTATAGAGATAGCGGTGTAGATATTTCCACGTTCATATAGATGGCAGTGTAGATATTTCCTTCTTTATGTAGATGGCTGTGTAGGTATTTCCATGTTTATAGAGATGGCAGAGTATATATTTCCATGTTTGCAGAGATATCGGTGCTGATATTCCCATGTTTATAGAGATATCAGTGCAGTTATTTCCATGTTTATAGAGATAGCGGAGTAGGTATTTCCATGTTTATTCAGATAGCGGTGTAATTATTTCCATGTTTATACAGGTAGCGGTGTTGGTATTTCCATGTTTATACAGATAGCGGTGTAGATACTTCCTTGTTTATACAGCTCGCGGTGTAGATATTTACATCTTGATACAGATGGAAGTATAGATATTTCCCTGTTTATACAGATGGCGTTGTAGATATTCACATGTTTATACAGACAGCGGTGTAGATATTTGCATGTTTATACCGATAACGGTGTAGATATTTCCATGTTTATACAGAGAGCAGTGTAGATATTTCCATGTTTATACAGATCGCGGTGGAGATATTTCCACGTTTACACAGATGGCGGTGTAGATATTTCCATGTTTATACAGATAGCGGTGTAGATATTTCCAAGTTTATACAGATAGTGGTGTAGGTATTTCCATGTTTATTCAGATAGCGGTGTAGATATTTCCATGTTTATACAGATAGCGGTGTAGGAATTTCCAAGTTTATAGAGATAGCGGTGTAAATATTTCCATGTTTATAGAGATAGCTCTGTAGGTATTTCGATGTTTATAGAGATAGCGGTGTATTTATTTCCATGTTTATAGAGATGGCTGTGTAGATATTTCCATGTAAATACAGATGGCAGTGTAGATATTTCCATGTTTATAGAGATGGTGGGGTAGATATTTAAATGTTTATATAGATGACTGTGTAGATATATCCATGTTTTTACAGATGGTGGTGTAGATATTACCATGTTTATAGAGATAGCGGTGTAGATATTTCCATGTTCATATAGATGGCAGTGTAGATATTTCCTTCTTTATGTAGTTGGCTGTGTAGGTATTTCCATGTTTATAGAGATGGCAGAGTATATATTTCCATGTTTGCAGAGATAGCGGTGCTGATATTCCCATGTTTATAGAGATATCGGTGCAGTTATTTCCATGTTTATAGAGATAGCGGTGTAGATATTTCCATGTTTTTACAGATAGCGGTGTAGTTATTTCCATGTTTATACAGGTAGCAGTGTTGGTATTTCCATGTTTGTACAGATAGTGGTGTAGACACTTCCTTGTTTATACAGCTCGCGGTGTAGATAGTTACATCTTGATACAGATGGAAGTATAGATATTTCCCTGTTTATACAGATGGCGATGTAGATATTCACATGTTTATAGAGACAGCGGTGTAGATATTTGCATGTTTATACAGATAACGGTGTAGATATTTCCATGTTTATACAGAGAGCAGTGTAGATATTTCCATCTTTATACAGATCGCGGTGGAGATATTTCCACGTTTACACAGATGGCGGTGTAGATATTTCCATGTTTATACAGATAGCGGTGTAGATATTTCCAAGTCTATACAGATAGTGGTGTAGGTATTTCCATGTTTGTTCAGATAGCGATGTAGATATTTCCATGTTTATACAGATAGCGGTGTAGGAATTTCCATGTTTATAGAGATAGCGGTGTAGATATTTCCATGTTTATACTGATGGCTGTGTAGATATATCCATGTGTATACAGATGGCAGTGTAGATATTTCCATGTTTATACTCATGGAGTTTTAGATATTTCCATGTTTATACAGATGACTGTGTAGCTATTTCCACGTTTATACTGATGGCGGTGTAGATATATCCATGTTTATAGTCTTAGCGGTGTAGATATTTCCATGTTTATACAGATAGCAGTGTAGATATTTTCATGTTTATACAGATAGCGGTGCAGATATTTCCATGTTTATACGGAACGCAGTGTGGATATTTCCATGTTTATACAGATAGCGGTATAGATATTTACATGTTTATACAGATAGCGGTGTTGATATTTCCAAGTTTATACATTTAGCGGTGTGGATATTTCCATGTTTCTACAGCTCACAGTGTAGGTATTTCCATGATTATACAGATGGTGGTGTACATATTTCCATCTTTATACAGATGGCGGTGTAGATATTTCCATGTTTATACAGATGGCGGTGTAGATAGTTCCATGTTTATGGAGATGGCAGTGTAGATATTTTCATATTTATAGAGATGGCAGTGTAGATATTTCCATGTTTATAGAGATAGATGTGTACGTATTTCCTTGTTTATAGAGATAGCGGTGTAGATATTTCCATGTTTTTAGAGATAGCGGTGTATATATTTCCATGTTTATACAGATGGCTGTGAAGATATTTCCATGTGTATACAGATGGCAGTGTAGATATTTCCATGTTTATACAGATGGTGGTGTAGATATTTCCATGTTTATACAGATTACAGTGTAGATATTTCCATGGTTTTACAGATGGCATTGTAAACATTTCCATGTATATAGAGATAGTGGTGTAGACATTTCCATGTTTATACAGATGGAAGTGTTGATATTTCCATGTGTAGAAAGGTAGCGGAGCAGATATCTCCATATTTATGCAGATAGTGGTGTAGATATTTCCATGTTTATAAAGATAGCGGTGTAGATAATTCAATATTTATACAGATGGCTGTGTAGATATTTCCATGTTTTTACAAATGGCTGTGTAGTTATGTCCATGATTATACAGATGGCAGTGTAAATATTTCCACCTTTATACAGTTGACTGCATATATATTTCCATGTTTATACAGATGGCGGTGTAGATATTTCCATTTTTATACAGATGGCGGTGTAGATAGTACCATGATTATGGAGATGGCAGTGTAGATATTTTCATGATTATAGAGATGGCAGTGTATATATTTCCATGTATGTAGACATAGTGGTGTAGATATTTCCAAGTTTAAAGAGATAGCGCTGTAGGTATTTCCATGTTTATGGAGATAGCGGTGTAGATATTTCCATGATTCTACAGATAGCTGTGTAGATATTTCCATGTGTATACAGATGGCATTGTACATATTTCCATGTTTATACAGATGGTGGTGTAGATATTTCCATCTTTATACAGATGACTGTGTAGATATATCCATGTTTTTACAGATGGCGGTGTAGATATTTCCATGTATATAGAGATAGCGGTGTAGGTATTTCCTTCTTTATACTGTTAGCGGTTTAGATATTTCCATGTTTATACACATAGCGGTGTAGGTATTTCCATGTTTACAGAGATAGCGGTGTTGATATTCCCACGTTTATACAGATAGCCGTGTAGATATTTCCACGTTTATACAGATAGCGGTGTAGATATTTCCACGTTTTACAGATAGTTGTGTAGATATTTCCAAGCTAATACAGATGGCGGTGTAGATATTTCTATGTTTATGCAGATGGCGGTGTGGATATTTCCATGTTTATGCAGATGGCGGTGTAGATATTTCTATGTTTATGCAGATGAGGGTGTAGATATTTCCAGGTTTATAGAATGGTGGTGTAGATATTTCCACGTTTATAGAGATAGCGGTGTAGATATTTCCATGTTTATAGAGATAGCGGTGTAGGTATTTCCATGTTTATAATGATAGCAGTGCAGATATTTCTATGTTTATGCAGATAGCGGTGTAGATATTTCCATGTTTATACAGATGGCAGTGTAGATATTTTCATGTTTATAGAGTTGGTGGTGTAGATATTTCCAAGTTTATAGAGATTGTGGTGTAGATATTTCCATGTTTATAGAGATGGCGGTGTAGGTATTTCCATGTTTATAGAGACAGCGGTGTAGATACTTCCACGTTTCTACAGATGGCGTTGTAGGTATTTCCATGTGTATACAGATGGCAGTGTAGATATTTCCATGTTTATAGAGATAACAGTGTAGATATTTCCATGTTTATAAAGATAGCAGTGTAGATATTTCCATGTTGATACGGATAGTGGTGTAGATATTTCCATGTTTACAGAGATAGCGGTGTAGATATTTCCATCTTTGCACAGATTGCGCTGTAGATATTTCGATCTTTACACAGATAGCTGTGTAGACATTTGCAAGTTTACACAGATATCTGTGTAGATATTTCCATGTTTATACAGATAGAGTTGTAGATATTTCCATGTTTATACAAATAGTGTTGTACATATTTCCGTGTTTATACAGATAGCGTTGTAGATATTTCCATGTTTATGCAGATAGCGGTGTAGAAATTTCCATGTTTATACAGATATCGGTGTAGATATTTCCATGTTTATACAGATGGCGGTGTAGATAGTTCCATGTTTCTGGAGATGGCGGTGTAGATATTTTCATGTTTATAGAGATAGCGTTGTAGATCTTTCCATGTTTATAGAGATTGTGGTGTAGATATTTCCATGTTTATAGATACAGCGCTGTAGGTATTTCCATGTTTATAGAGATAGCGGTGTAGATATTTCCATGTTTTTACAAATGGCGGTGTGGATATTTCCATGTGTATACAGATGGCAGTGTAGATATTTCCATGTTTATACTCACGGAGGTGTAGATATTTCCATGTTTATACAGATGACTGTGTAGATATTTCCATGTTTTTACAGATGGCGGTGTAGATATTTCCATGTTTATACAGTTAGTGGTGTATATATTTCCATGTTTATACAGAAATCGGTGTAGATATTTCCATGTTTATACAGATAGCGGTATAGATATTTCCATGATAGTACAGATAGCCGTGTTGGTATTTCCATGTTTACACAGATAGCGGTGTATATATTTCCATGTTTCTACAGCTTGCGGTATAGGTATTTCCATGTTTATACAGATGGCGATGTAGATATTTCCATATTTATACATATGGCGGTGTAGATATTTCCATGTTTATACAGATGGCGGTGTAGATATTTCCATGTTTATTGGGATGGCGGTGTAGATATTTTCATGTTTATAGAGATGGCGGTGTAGGTATTTCCGTGTTTATAGAGATAGCGGTGTAGATATTTCCATGTTTATAGAGATAGCGGTGTAGGTATTTCCATGTTTTTAGAGATAGCGGTGTATATATTTCCATGTTTATACAGATGGCTGTGAAGATATTTCCATGTGTATACAGATGGCTGTGTAGTTATTTCCATGTTTATACAGATGGTGGTGTAAATATTTCCATGTTTATACAGATGACTGTGTAGATATTTCCATGTTTTTACAGATGGCGGTGTAGACATTTCCATGTATATTGAGATAGCAGTGTAGATATTTCCATGTTTATACAGATAGAATTGTTGATATTTCCATGTGTATAAACATAGCGGTGTAAATATTTCCATATTTATACAGAGAGCGGTGTAGATATTCCCACGTTTATACAGATAGTGGTGTTGATATTTCCATGTTTATACAGATGGCTGTGTTGATATTTTCAAGTTTTTACAGATGGCTTTGTAGATATTTCCTTGACTATACAGATGGCAGTGTAGATATTTCCATCTTTATACAGATGACTGTGTAGATATTTCCATGTTTATACAGATGGCGGTGTAGATAGTTGTATTTTTATACAAATGGCGGTGTAGATAGTTCCATGATTATTGAGAAGGCAGTGTAGATATTTTCATGATTATAGAGATGGCAGTGTAGATATTTCCATGTTTATAGAGATAGCGGTGTAGATATTTCCATGTTTATAGAGATAGCTCTGTAGGTATTTCCATGTTTATAGAGATAGCGGTGTATTTATTTCCATGTTTATAGAGATGGCTGGGTATATATTTCCATGTGTATACAGATGGCAGTGTAGATATTTCTATGTTTATAGAGATGGTGGTGTAGATATTTCCATGTTTATACAGATGACTGTGTAGATATGTCCATGTTTTTACAGATGGTGGTGTAGATATTGCCATGTTTATAGAGATAGCAGTGTAGATATTTCCATGTTCATATAGATGGCTGTGTAGATATTTCCTTGTTTATGTAGACGGCTGTGTAGGTATTCCCATGTTTATAGAGATGGCAGAGTATATATTTCCACGTTTGTAGAGATAGCCGTGCTTATATTTACATGTTTATAGAGATAGCGTTGAAGGTATTTCCATGTTTATAGAGATAGTGGTGTAGATATTTCCATGTTTATACAGATAGCTGTGTAGATATTTCCATGTTTATACAGGTAGCGTTGCTGGTATTTTCATGTTTATACAGATAGCGGTGTAGATACTTCCTTATTTATACAGCTCGCGGTGTAGATATGTACATATTTATACAGATGGAAGTGTAGATTCTTCCACGTCCATAAAGATGGCGATGTAGATAATTCCATGTTTATACAGATAGCGGTGTAGAGATTTGCAAGTTTATACAGATAACGCTGTAGATATTTCCGTGTTTATACAGATAGCGGTGTAGATATTTCCATGTTTATACAGATCGCGGTGGAGATATTTAAGTGTTTATAGAGATGACGGTGTAGATATTTCCATGTTTATACCGATAGCGTTGTAGATATTTCCAAGTTTATACAGATAGTTGTGTAGGTATTTCCATGTTTATACAGATAGCGGTGTAGCTATTTCCATGTTTATACAGATGGCGGTGTAGGAATTTCCATGTTTATAGAGATAGCGGTGTAGATATTTCGATGTTTATACTGATGACTGTGTAGATATTTCCATGTGTATACAGATGGCACTGTATATATTTCCACGTTTATACTCACGGAGGTGTAGATATTTCCATGTTTATACACATGACTGTGTAGATATTTCTATGTTTATACACATAGCGGTGCAGATATTTCCCTGTTTATACAGATCGCGGTGTAGATATTTCTATGTTTATAGAGATAGCGGTATAGATATTTCCATGATTATACAGATATCGTTGTTGGTATTTACATGTTTACACAGATAGCGGTGTAGATATTTCCCTGTTTCTACAGCTCGCGGTATAGCTATTTCCATGTTTATACAGATGGTGGTGGAAATATTTCTATGTTTATACAGATGGCGGTGTAGATATTTCCATGATTATTGGGATGGTGTTGTAGATATTTTCATGTTTATAGAGATGGTGGTGTAGATATTTCCATGTTTATAGAGATAGTGGTGTAGATATTTCCATGTTTATACAGATGGTGGTGTAGATTGTTACATGTTTATGGAAATGGCAGTGAAGGTATTTTCATGTTTATAGAGATGGCAGTGTAGATATTTCCACGTTTATAGAGATAGTGGTGTAGATATTTCCTTGTTTATACAGATGGTGGTGTAAATATTTCCATGTTTATACAGATGACTGTGTAGATATTTCCATGTTTTTACTGATGGCGGTGTAGATATTTCCATGGATATAGAGATAGCGGTGTAGATATTTCCATGTTTACGCAGATAGAAATGTTGATATTTCACTGTGTATAAAGATATCGGTATAGATATTTCCATATTTATACAGATAGCGGTGTAGATATTCCCACGTTTATACAGATGATGGTGTAGATATTTCCATGTTTATACAGATGGCTGTGTAGATATTTCCAAGTTTTTACAGATGGCTGTGTAGATATTTCCATGATTATACAGATGGCAGTGTAGATATTTCCATCTTTATACCGATGACTGTGTAGATATTTTCAAGTTTATACAGATGGCGGTGTAGATATTTGCATTTTTATACAGATGGCGGTGTAGATAGTAGCATGATTATGGAGATGGCAGTGTAGATATTTTCATGATTAAAGAGATGGCAGTGTAGATATTCTTAAGTTTATAGAGATAGCGGTGTAGATATTTCCATGTTTGTAGAGATAGCTCTGTAGGTATTTCCATGTTTATAGAGATAGCGGTATATTTATTTCCATGTTTATAGAGATAGCGGTGTAGGTACTTCTATGTTCATAGGGATGGTGGTGTAGGTATTTCCATGTTTATACAGATGACTGTGTAGGTATATCCATGTTTTTACAGATGGTGGTGTAGATATTACCATGTTTTTAGTGATACTGTTGTAAATATTTCCATGTTCATATAGATGGCCGTGTACATATTTCCTTCTTTAAGTAGATGGCTGTGTAGGTATTTCCATGTTTATAGAGATGGCAGAATATATATTTCCAAGTTTGTAGAGATAGCAGTGTAGATATTTCCATGTTTATACAGATGGCAGTGTACATATTTCCATGTTTATACAGATGGTGGTGTAGATATTTCCATGTTTATACAGATGACTGTGTAGATATTTCCATGTTTTTACAGATAGCGGTGTAGATATTTCCATGTATATAGACAAAGCATTGTAGATATTTCCATGTTTATATAGATGGCCGTGTAGATATTTCCTTGTTTATGTAGATGGCGGTGTAGGTATTTCCATGTTTATAGAGATGGCAGAGTATATATTTCCATGTTTGTATAGATAGCGTTGATGATATTTCCATGTTTATAGAGATAGCTGTGAAGGTATTTCCATGTTCATACACATAGCGGTGTAGACATTTCCATGTTTATACAGATAGCGATGTAGATGTTTCCATGTTTATACAGGTTGCGGTGTTGGTATTTCCATGTTTATACAGATAGCGGTGTAGATATTTCCATGTTTATACAGCTCACGGTGTTGATATTTACATCTTTATACAGCTGGCAGTGTAGATATTTCCATGTTTATACAGATGGTAGTGTAGATTGTTACATGTTTATGGAAATGGCAGTGAAGATATTTTCATGTTTATACAGATGGCAGTGTAGGTATTTCCACGTTTATGGAGATAGTGATGTAGATATTTCCATGTTTATAGAGATAGCGGTGTAGGTATTTCCATGTTTGCAGAGATACCGGTATAGATATTTCCATGTTTATACCGATGGTTGTGTAGATATTTCCATGTTCATACAGATAGCGGAGTAGGTATTTCCATGTTTATAGAGATAGCGTTGTAGATATTTGCATGTTTACATAGACAGCGTTGTAGATATTTCCATGTTTATAGAGATAGTGGTTTATGTATTTCCATGTTTACACAGATAGCGTTGTACGTATTTCTACGTTTATATAGATAGCGGTTTAGATATTTCCAAGTTTATTCAGATAGCGGTATAGACATTTCCATGTTTATAGAGATAGCAGTGTAGATATTTCCATTTTTAAAGTTACAGTGGTGTAGGTATTTCCATGTTTATACAGATAGCAGTGTAGTTATTTCCATGTTTATACAGATAGTGGTGTAGTAATTTCCATGTTTATAGAGATAGCGGTGTAGATATTTCCATGTTTATACTGATGTCCGTGTAGATATTTCCATGTGTATACAGATGGCAGTGTAGATATTTCCATGTTTATGCAGACAGCGGTGTAGATATTTCCATGTTTATAGAGATGGCGGTGAAGGTATTTCCATCTATACAGTGATAGTGGTGTAGACATTTCCATGTTTATACAGATAGCAGTGCAGATATTTCCATGTTTATACAGATAGCAGTGTTGGTATTTCCATGTTTATACAGATAGCTGTGTAGGTATTTCCATCTTTATACAGCTCGCGGTGTGGATATTTCCATCTTTATACAGATGGCAGTGTAGATATTTGCATGTTTATACAGATGGCGGTGTAGATATTTCCATGTTTATACAGATAGCGGTGTAGATATTTCCATGTTTATACAGGTAGCGTTGTAGAAATTTCCATGTTTACAGATCGTAGTGTAGATATTTCCATCTTTCCACAGATGGCAGTGTGGATATTTCCATGTTTATACAAATGGCAGTGTAGATATTTCCATGTTTATACAGATAGCGGTGGAGATATTTCCATCTTTATACAGATAGCGATGTAGACATTTAGATGTTTATACAGGAAGTGGTGGAGATATTTCCATGTTAATACACATAGCGGTGTAAATATTTCCATGTTTATACAGATAGTGGTGCAGATATTTCCATCTTTATACAGATAGTGGTGTATATATTTCCATGTTTACAGAGATAGCGGTGTAGATATTTTCATATTTACGCATATTTTGGTCTAGATATTTCCATCTTTACACAGATAGTGATGTACATATTTCCATGTTTACACAGATATCTGTGTAGATATTTCCATATTTACACAGATATTGTTGTAGATATTTCCATGTTTATACAGATAGCGTTGTAGATATTTCCATGTTTATAAAGATAACGGTGTAGATATTTCCATGTTTATACAGAGGGCAGTGGAGATATTTCCTTGTTTTTACAGATACTGGTGGAGATATTTCCATGTTTATACAGATGGCGGTGTAGATATTTCCAAGTTTTTAAAGATAGCGGTGTAGATATTTCCATGTTTATACTGAGAGTGGTGTAGATATTTCCATGTTTATACAGATTGCGGTGAAGGTATTTCCATGTTTATAGAGATAGCGGTGTAGATGTTTCCATGTTTGTACAGATGGCTGTGTAGATGTTACCATGTGTATACAGATGGCAGTGAAGATATTTCCATGTTTATACAGTTGGAGGTATAGACATTTCCATGTTTATACAGATGACTGTGCAGAAATTTTCATGTTTTTACAGTTGGCGGTGTATATATTTCCATGTTTATACAGAGAGCGGTGTGGCTGTTTCCATTTTTATACAGTTAGCAGTGTAGATATTTCCATGTTTATAGAGATGGCTCTGTAGATATTTCCATGTTTATACAGATGGCAGTGTAGATTTTTCCAAGTTTATACAGATAGTGGTGCAGATATTTCCATGTTTATACAGATAGCATTGTGGCTATTTCCATGTTTATAGAGATAGCAGTGTAGATATTTCGATGTTTATGGAGATGGCTCTGTAGATATTTCCATGTTTATACAGATGGCAGTGTAGATATTTACACGTTTATACAGATAGTGGTGTAGATATTTCCATGTTTATACAGATAGCGGTGTAGGTATTTCCATGTTTATACAAATAGCCATGTAGATATTTCCATGTTTATACAGATAGCGGTGTAGACATTTCCATGTTTATAGAGATAGCGGTGTTGATATTTCCATATTTATACAGATAGCAGTGTAGATTTTTCCATGTTTATAGAGATCGTGGTGGAGATATTTCCATATTTATACAGAGAGCTGTGTAGTTATTTCCATGTTTATACAGACAGCGGTTTAGATATTTCCATGTTTACAGTCAGATCGGTGTAGATATTTCCATATTTGCACAGATTGCGCTGTAGATATTTCCATCTTTACACAGATATCTGTGTACATATTTCCATGTTTACACAGATAGCGGTGTATTTATTTCCATGTTAACACAGATAGTGTTGTAGACATTTCCATGCATATACAGATAGCGGTGTAGATATTTCCATGTTTATGCAGATGGTGGTGTATAGATTTCTATGTTTATGCAGATGGGGGTGTAGATATTTCCATGTTTATAGAGACAGCGGTGTAGGTATTTCCATGTTTATGCAGATGGTGGTGTAGAGATTTCTATGTTCATGCAGACTGGGGTGTAGATATTTCCATGTTTATAGAGATAGCGGGGTAGATATTTCCATGTTTATAGAGATAGCGGTGTAGTTATTTCCATGTTTATAATGATAGCGGTGCAGATATTTATATGTTTATGCAGATAGCGGTGTTGATATTTCCATGTTTATACAGATGGCAGTGTAGATATTTCCATGTTTATAGAGATAGTGGTGTAGATATTTCCATAATTATACAGATGACTGTGTAGGTGTTTCCATGTTTATACAGATGTCGGTGTAGATATTTTCAGGTTCATAGAGATAGCGATGTAGATATTTCCATGTTTATACAGAGAGCGGTGAAGACATTTCCATGTTTACAGAGATAGCAGTGTAGATATTTCCATATTTACACAGATAGCGGTGTAGATATTTCCATGATCATACAGATGATGGTGTAGACAGTTCCAGGTTTATGAAGATGGCGGTGTAGATATTTTCATGTTTATAGAGATGGCGGTGTCGATATGTTCATGTTTATAGGGATAACAGTGTAGATATTTTCATGTTTATACAGATGGCTGTGTAGATATTTCCGTGTGCATACAGATGGCAGTGTAGATATTTCCATGTTTATAGAGATGGTGGATTAGACATTTCCATGCTTATACAGATGACTGTGTGGATATTTCCATGTTTATACAGATGGCGGTGTAGATATTTCCATGTTTATAGAGATAGCGGTGTAGATATTTCCATGTTTATACAGAGAGCGGTGTAGCTATTTCCATGTTTATAGACATAGGGTGTAGATATTTTCATATTTATACAGATAGCGGTGTAGATATTTCCATGTTTATACAGACGGCGGTGTAGATATTTCCATGTTTATAGAGACGGCGGTGTAGATATTTCCATGTTTATACAGATGACTGTGTAGATATTTCCATGTTTTTACAGATGGCAGTGTAGGGAATTCCATGTTTATACAGATGACGGTGTGTCTATTTCCAGGTTTATACAGATAGCGGTGTAGACATTTCCATGTTTATTGAGATGGCTGTGTAGATATTTCCACGTTTATATAGATGGCAGTGTAGTTATTTCCATGTTTATAAAGATAGCGGTTTAGATATTTCCATCGTTGCACTGATTGTGCTGTAGATATTTCCAACTTTACACAGATAGTGATGCAGATATTTCCATGTTTATAGAGATAGCGGTGTAGATAGTTTCATGTTTATGGAGATGGCGGTGTAGATATTTCCATGTTTATAGAGATTGCGGTGTAGGTATTTTCATGTTTGTAGAGATAGCGGTGTAGGTATTTCCATGTTTATACAGATAGCGGTGTAGGTATTTCCATGTTAGTAGAGATAGCGGTGTAGAAATTTCCATGTTTATAGAGATAGTGGTGTAGATATTTCTATGTTTATAGAGATAGCGGCGTAGGTACTTCCATGTTTATACAGATGGCTGTGTAGTTATTTCCGTGTGTACGCAGATGGCAGTGTAGATATTTCCATGTTTATGGAGATGGTGGTGTAGATATTTCTATGCTTATACAGATGACTGTGTAGCTATTTCCATGTTTATACAGATGGCAGTGTAGATATTTCAAAGTTTATAGAGATAGCGGTGTAGATATTTCCATGTTTATACAGATAGCGGTGTAACTATTTCCATGTTTATAGACATAGCGGTGTAGATATTTCCATATTTACACAGATAGCGGTGTAGATATTTCCATGTTTATACAGATGGCGCTGTAGATATTTCCATATTCATAGAGATGGCGGTGTAGATATTCCCAAGTTTATACAGATAGCGGTGTAGGTATTTCCATGTCCATTCTGATAGTGGTGTAGATATTTCCATGTTTACTCAGAGAGCGGTGTAGATATTTCCATCTTTGCACAGATTGCGGTGTAGATATTTCCATCTTTACACAGATAGCGGTGTAGGTATTTCCATGTTTATACAGATCGCGGTGTAGATATTTCCATATTCATAGAGATGGCGGTGTAGATATTTCCAAGTTTATACAGATAGCGGTGTAGGTATTTCCATGTCCATTCTGATAGTGGTGTAGATATTTCCATGTTTACTCAGAGAGCGGTGTAGATATTTCCATTTTGCACAGATTGCGGTGTAGATATTTCCATCTTTACACAGATAGCGGTGTAGATATTTCCATGTTTACACAGATAGTGTTGTAGATGTTTCCATGTTTATAGAGATAGCGGTTTAGATATTTCCATGTATCTACAGTTAGCGGTGTAGACATTTCCATGTTTACAGGGATAGCGGTTTACATATTTCCATGTTTATACAGATAGCGGTGTAGATTTTTCCATGTTTACATAGATAGCGTTATATATATTTGCATGTTTATACAGATAGCATTGTAGATATTTCCTTGTTTATACAGATAGTGGTGTAATTGTTTCCATGTTTATACAGATAGCGGTGTAGATATTTCCATGTTTATACAGATAGCGGTGTACATGATTCTATGTTTATAAAGATATAGGTGGAGATATTTCCATGTTTATACAGATAGCGGTGTAGATAATTCCATGTTTACAGAGATAGCGGTGTAGATACTTCCATATTTATACAGATGGCGGTCTAGATATTTCCATGTTTATTCAGATGTCCGTGTAGATATTTCCATGTTTATACAGATGGCGGTGTAGATATTAACATGTTTATACACAGAGGTGTAGACATTTCCATCTTTCTAGAGATGGCAGTGTAGATTTTTCAATGTTTATACAAATGGCGGTGTAGATATTTCCCTGTTTATAGAGATGGCGGTGAAGATATTTCTATGTTTATAGAGATAGCGGTGTAGATATTTCCATGTTTATACAGATGGCGGTGTAGATATTACCATGTTTATGCAGATGGTGGAGTAGATATTTCCATGTTTATTGAGATGGCCGTGTATATATTTCTATGTTTATAGAGGTAGCGATGTAGATAATTTCATGTTTATAGAGAAGGCGTTGTAGGTATTCACAGGTTTATAGAGATTACGGTGTAGATATTTCCATGTTCATACAGATAGCGGTGTAGATATTTCCATGTTTATACAGATTACGGTGTTGGTATTTCCATGTTTATACAGATAGCGGTGTAGATATTTCCATGTTTATACAGCTCGCGGTGTAGATATTTCCATCTTTATACAGATGACAGTGCAGAAATTTCCATGTTTATACAGATAGCGGTGTAGATATTTCCATGTTTTCAGAGCTGGTGGTGTAGATAGTTCAATATTAATGGAGATGGCTGTGTAGATATTTTCATGTTTATAGAGATTGTGGTGTAGATATTTTCATGTTTATACAGATGACTGTGAAGATATTTCCATACTTATACAGATGGCGGTGTAAATATTTCCATGTTTACAGAGATAGTGGTGTAGATATTTCCATGTTTATACAGATAGCGGTGCAGATCTTTCCATGTTTATAGAGACAGCGTTGTATATATTTCCATATTTATACAGATAGCGGTGTAAATATTTCCATGTTTATTCAGATCACTGTGTAGATATTTCCATATTTATACAGATAGCGGTGTAGATATTTCCATATTTATACAGATAGCAGTGTATATATTTCCATGTTTATACAGATAGCGGTGGAGATATATCCATGTTTATACAGATGGCTGTGGAGATATTTCCATTTTTATACAGATCGGGGTGTAGATATTTCAAGTTTATACAGATAGCATTGTCCATATTTCCAAGTTTGTACAGATAGCCGTGTAGATATTTCCATGTTTATGTAGATAGCGGTGTAGATATTTGCATGTTTATACCCATAGCAGTGGATATATTTCCACGTTTACAGAGATTGCGGTGCAGATATTTCCATGTTTATACTGATGGCTGTGTAGATATTTCCATGTGTATATAGATGGCAGTGTAGATTTCCCATGTTTATACTGATGGAGGTGTAGATATTTAATTGTTAATAGAGATAGCGGTGGAGGTATTTCCATGTTTATACAGTTAGCGATGTAGATATTTCCATGTTTATACAGACAGCAGTGTAGGTATTTCCATGTTTATACAGATAGCGGTGTAGATATTTCCATGTTTATATATATAGCGGCATAGATATTTCCATGTTCATAAAGATTGCGGTGTAGGTATTTCCATGTTAATATAGATAGCGGCGTAAATATTTCCATGTATATACAGACGGCTGTGTAGATATTTCCATGTTTATACAGATGACTTTGTAGATATTTCCATGTTTTTACAGATGGCGGTGTTGATATTTCCATGTTTATGCAGATACTGGTGTGGCTATTTCCATGTTTATACAGATAGTGTTGTAGACATTTCGATGTTTATAGAGATAGCGGTGTAGATATTTCCATATTTATACAGATTGCAGTGTATATATTTCCATGTTTATACAGATAGCGGTGTAGATATTTCGATGTTTATACAGATTGCGGTGTAGGTATTTCCGTGTTTATAGAAATAGGTGTGTAGATATGTCCATGTTTATACAGATAATGTTGTAGATATTTCCCTGTTTATACAGATAGCGATGGAGGTATTTCCATGTTTATATAGATAGCGGTGGATATATATCCATGTTTATACAGATGGCGGTGTAGATATTTCAAAGTTTATGAAGAAAGCGGTGTAGATATTTCCATGTTTATACAGATAGCGGTGTAGATATTTCCATGTTTATAAACATGGCTGTGTAGGTATTTCCATGTTAATAGAGATAGCGGTGTAGATATTTCCATGTTTATACAGATGGCTGTGTAGATATTTCCATATGTATTCAGATGGCAGTGTGGATATTTCCATGTTTATACAGATGGAGGTGTAGATATTTCCATGTTTATACAGATGACTGTGTAGATATTTTCATATTTTTTCACATGGCAGTGTAGATATTTCATTGTTTATACAGATAGCGGTGTGTCTACTTCCATGTTTATACAGATAGCAGTGGAGGTATTTCCATGTTCGTAGAGATTGTTGTGTAGATATTTCCATGTTTATACAGATGGCAGTGTAGGTATTTCCATGGTTATACAGACAGCGGTGTAGATATTTCCATGTTTATGCAGATGACTGTGTAGGTATTTCCATGTTTATACAGATGGCGGTGTAGATATTTCCATGTTTATACAGATTGCGGTGCCACTATTTCCATGCTGATAGGGATGGTGGTGTAGATATTTCCATGTTTATATAGATTGCGCTGTAGATATTTCCATGTTTATACAGATAGTGGTGTAGACATTTCGATGTTTATAGAGATAGCGGTGTAGATATTTCCATGTTTACACAGATAGCGGTGTAGATATTGCCATGTTTACAGAGATAGAGCTGTAGATATTTCAGTATTTGCACAGATTGCGGTGTAGATATTTCCATCTTAACACAGATAGCAGAGTACATATTCCATGTTTACACAGACAGCTGTGTAGATATTTCCATGTTTACACAGATAGTGTTGTAGATATTTCCATGTTTATACAGATAGCGGTGTAGATATTTCCATGTTTATATAGATGGCGGTGTAGGTATTTCCATGTTTATACAGAGAGCGGTATAGATATTTCCATGTTTATACAGATAGCGGTGTAGATATTTCCATGTTTATACAGATAGCAGTGGAGATATTTCCATGTTTATAGAGATAGCGGTGGAGATATTTCCATGTTTATAGAGATAGCGGTGTAGATATATCCATGTTTACAGAGATAGCAGTGTAGATATTTTGATGTTTATACAGATCGCGGTGAAGGTATTTCCATGTTTATAGAGATAGCGGTGTAGATATTTCCATGTTTATACAGATGGTTGTGTAGGTATTTCCATATGTATACAGATGGCAGTGTAGATATTTCCATGTTTTACAGATGGCGGTGTAGATATTTCCAGGTTTATACAGATACCGTTGTAGATATTTCCATGATAATAGAGATGGCTGTGTAGATATTTCCATGTTTATACTGATGGCAGCATAGGTATTTCCATGTTTATACAGATAGTGGTGTAGATATTTCCATGTTTATAGAGATAGCTTTGTGGACATTTCCATGTTTATACAGGTATCGGTGTAGATATTTCCATGTTTATACAGATGGCAGAGTAGATATTTCCATGTTTATACAGATAGTGGTGTAGATAATTCCATCTTTATACAGATGACTGTGTAGTTATTTCCATGTTTAAACAGATGGCGGTGTAGATATTTCCATGTTTACAGAGATAGCCTTGTAGATATTTAGATGTTTATAAAGATAGAGGTGTAGGCATTTCCATGTTTATAGAGATAGCGGTGTAGATATTTCAATATTTATACCGATAGAAGTGTAGATATTTCCATGTTTATACAGATAGCAGTGTAGATATTTCCATGTTTATACAGACGTCTGTGTAAGTATTCCCAGGTTTATAAAGGTGACGGTGTAGATATTTCCATGTTTATAGAGATATCATTGTATGTATTTCCATGTTTATACAGATAGCGGTGTAGACATTTCCATGTTTATAGAGATAGGCATGTAGATGTTTCCATGTTTATACAGATAGCGGTGTAGACATTTCCATGTTCATAGAGATAGCGGTGTAAATATTTCCATGTTTGTACTGATAGCTGTGTAGTTATTTCCATGTTTATACAGGTAGAGGTGTAGATATATCTATGATTATGCAGATCTCGGTGTAGTTATTTCCATCTTTCAACAGATGACAGTGTAGATGTTTCTATGTTTATAGAGATGGCGGTGTAGATATTTCCATGTTTATACAGACGGCGGTGTAGTTATTTCCATGTTTATGATGATGGCGGTGTAGATATTTCCATGTTTATAGAGATGGCGTTTTAGATATTTCTATGTTTATAGAGATAGCGGTGTAGATAATTCCATGTTTATATAGATAGCGGTGTAGGTATTTCCATGTTTATACAGATAGCGGTGTAGATATTTCCAAGTTTATACAGATAGTGTTGTAGATATTTCCATGTTTATGCAATTGACTGTGTAGGTATTTCCATGTTTATACAGATGGCGGTGTAGATATTTCCATGTTTCTAGAGATAGCCAAGCAGATATTTCCACGTTTATATAGCTAGCGGTGTAAATATTTCCATGTTTATAGAGATAGCGGTGTAGATATTTCCATATTTTTCAGATAGCAGTGTAGATACTTCCATGTTTATAGAGATAGCGGTGTAGACATTTCCATGTTTATACAGATTGCGGTGTAGGTATTTCCATGTTTATGGAGATAGCGGTGTAGATATTTCCATGTTTATACAGATGGCTGTGTAGATATTTCCATGTGTATACAGATGGCAGTGTAGACATTTCCATGTTTATACTCATGGAGGTGTAGATATTTCCATGTTTATACAGATGGCTGTGTAGATATTTCCATGTTTTTACAGATGGCGGTGTAGATATTTTCATGTTTATACAGATAGCGGTGTGGCTACTTACATGTTTATACAGATAGCAGTGTAGATATTTCCATGTTTATACAGATGGCTGTGTAGATATTTCCATGTTTATACAGATGGAAGTGTAGATATTTCCATGTTTATACAGACAGTGGTGTAGGTTTTTCCATGTTTATACAGATGACTGTGTAGTTATTTCCATGTTTATACAGATGGCGGTGTAGATATTTCCATGTTTATAGAGATAGCCATGTAGATATTTCCATGTGTATACAGATAGCGGTGTAGATATTTCCATGTTTACAGAGATAGCGTTGTAGATATTTCCATGTTTACAGATATAGCGGTGTAGATATTAACATATTTGCGCATATTGCGGTGTAGATATTTCCATCTTTACACAGATAGCGGAGTACATATTTCCATGGTTACACAGATAGCTGTGAAGATATTCCCATGTTTACATAGATAGTGTTGCAGGTATTTCCGTGTTTATACAGGTAGCGGTGTAGTAGATATTTCCATGTTTACAAAGATAACGGTGTAGATATTTCCATGTTTGTAGAGATAGTGCTGGAGATATTTCCATGTTTATACAGGTAGCGACGTAGATATTTCCATGTTTATACATATAGCGGTGTAGATATTTCCATGTTTATACAGATAGCGATGGAGATATTTCCATGTTTACACTGATAGCGTTGTAGATATTTCCATGTTTATACAGATAGCGGAGTAGATATTTCCATGTTTATACAGATAACGGGGTAGATATTTCCATGTTTACAGAGATAGCATAGTATATATTTTGATATTTGCACTGATTGCGGTGTACATATTTTCATATTTACACAGATAGTGGTGTACATATTTCCATGTTTACTCAGATAGGTGTGCAGATATTTCAATGTTTACACTGATATTGTTGTAGATATTTCCATGTTTATACAGATAGCGGTGAAGATATTTCCATGTTTATAAAGATAGCGGTGTAGATATTTCCATGTTTATACAGATAGCGGTGTAGATATTTCCATGTTTATACAGAGAAAGGTGTAGATATTTCCATGTTTTTACAGATTGCAGTGTAGCTAATTCCATGTTTACAGAGATAGCGGTGTAGATATATCCATGCTTATACAGATAGCTGTGTAGGTATTTCCATGTGTATACAGATGGCAGTGTAGATATTTCCATGTTTATACAGATGGCAGTGCAGATATTTCCATGTTTATACAGATAGCAGTGTAAATATTTCCATGTTTATGGAGACAGCTGTGTAGATATTTCCATGTTTATACAGATGGCAGTGTAGATATTTCCATGTTTATACAGATAGTGGTGTAGATATTTCGAAGTTCATACAGGTAGATGTGTAGATATTTCCATGTTTATGCAGATCTCTGTGTAGATATTTCCACCTTTCTACAGATGACAGTGCAGATGTTTCTATGTTTGTAGAGTTGGTGGTGAAGATATTTTCATGTTTATACAGATGGCGGTGTAGTTATTTCCATGTTTTTGCTGATGGCGGTGTAGATATTTCCATGTTTACAGAGATGGCGTTTTACATAATTCTATGTTTATAGAGATAGCGGTGTAGATAATTCCATGTTTATACACATAGCTGTGTAGGTATTTCCATGTTTATACAGATAGCTGTGTAGATATTTCCATGTTTATACAGTTAGCGGTGTAGATATTTCCATGTTTATACAGATAGTGGTGTAGATATTTCCATGTTTATGCAATTGACTGTGTAGGTATTTCCTTGTTTATACAGATGGCGGTGTAGAAATTTCCATGTTTATAGAGATATCCATGTAGATATTTCCAGGTTTATACAGCTAGCGGTGTGGGTATTTCCATGTTTATGGAGATAGCGGTGTAGATATTTCCATGTTTATACAGATGGTTGTGTAGATATTTCCATGTGTATACAGATGGCAGTGTAGATATTTACATGTTTATACCCATGGCGGTGTAGATGTTTCCATGTGTATACAGATAGTGGTGTAGATTTTTCCATGTTTGTACAGATGAATGTGTAGGTATTTCCATGTTTATACAGATAGCGGTGTAGATATTTCCATGTTTACAGAGATTGTGGTGTAGATATTTCCATATTTGCGCATACTGCGGTGAAGATATTTCCATCTTTACACAGATAGCGGTGTACATATTTCCATGTTTACACAGATAAATGTGAAGATATTCCCATGTTTACACAGATAGTGTTGTAGATATTTCCATGTTTATACAGGTAGCGGTGTAGATATTTCCATGTTTACAAAGATAGCGATGTAGATATTTCCATGTTTATAGAGATAGCGCTGGGGATATTTCCATGTTTATTCAGATAGCGATGTAGATATTCCCATGTTTATTCAGATAGCGGTGTAGATATTTCCATGTTTATATAAATAGCGGTGGAGATATTTCCATGTTTATACAGATAGCGGCGTAGAAATTTCAATGTTTATAGAGATAGCGTTGGAGATATTTCCATGTTTATACAGATAGTGGTGGGTATATTTCCATGTTTATACACAAGGTGGTGTTGATATTTCCAAGTTTATAAAGATAGCGGTGTAGATATTTCCATGTTTACAGATAGCAGTGTACATATTTCAATGTTTGTACAGATAGCGGTGTCGCTATTTCTATGTTTATACAGATTGCAGTGTAGCTATTTCATTGTTTATAGAGATAACTGTGTAGATATTTCCATGTTTATACAAATAGCAGTGTAGATATTTCCATGTTTATACAGATGGCAGTGTAGATATCTTCATGTTTTTACAGATGGCGGTGTAGATATTTCCATGTTTATACAGATAGCGTTCTCGCTATTTCTATGTTTATGCAGATAGCAGTGTAGCTATTTCCATGTTTATAGAGATAGCTGTGTAGATATTTCCATGTTTATACAGAGAGCGGTGTAGATATTTATATGTTTATACAGATGGCAGTGTAGATATTTCCATGTTTATACAGATAGTGTTGTAGATGTTTCCATGTTTATACAGATGACTGTGTATGTATTTCCATGTTTATACAGATGGCGGTGTAGATATTTCCATGTTTATAGAGATAGCAATGTAGATATTTCCATGTTTATAAAGATAGCGGTGTAGGCATTTCCATGTTTATAGAGATAGCATTGTAGGTATTTCAATATTTATAGAGATAGCAGAGTAGATATTTACAAGTTTATGCAGATAGCTGTGTAGATATTTCCATGTATATACAGATAGCGGTGTAGACATTTCCATGTTTTTGCAGATCGTGGTGTAGATATTTCCATGTTTATACAGATAGCGGTGTAGATATTTCCATGTTTATACACATAATGGTGTAGATATTTCCATGTTTACAGAGATAGCGGTGTAGATATTTTGATATTTGCACAGATTGCGGTCTACATGTTTTCATCTTTCACAGAAAGCGGTATACATATTTCCATGTTTACACAGAGAGCTGTGTAGATATTTCCATGTTTACACAGATATTGTTGTAGATATTTCCATGTTTATACAGACAGCGGTGTAGATATTTCCATGTTTATAAAGATAGTGGTGTAGATATTTCCATGCTTATACAGATAGCGGTGTAGGTATTTCCATGTGTTTAGAGATGGCAGTGTAGATATTTCCATGTTTATACAGATGGCAGTGTAGATATTTCCATGTTTATTCAGAGAGTGGTGGAGACATTTCCATGTTTATACAGGTAGAGGTGTAGATATTTCCATGTTTATGAAGATCTCGGTGCAGATATTTCCATCTTTCTACAGATGAGATTGTAGATGTTTCTATCTTTATAGAGATGGCGGTGTAGTTATTTCCATGTTTATACAGATGGCGGTGTATTTATTTCCATGTTTTTGCTGATGGCGGTGTAGATATTTCCATGTTTATAGAGATGGCGTTCAAGATATTTCTATGTTTATAGAGATAGCGATGTAGATAATTCCATGTTTATGCATAGAGCTGTGTAGGTATTTCCATGTTTATACAGAGAGCAGTGTAGATATTTCCATGTTTATACAGATAGCGGTGTAGATATTTCCATGTTTACAGAGATAGCGGTGTAGATATTTCCATATTTGCGCATATTGCGGTGAAGATATTTCCATCTTTACACAGATAGTGGTGTACATATTTCCTTGTTTACACAGGTAACTGTGAAGATATTCCCATGTTTACACTGATAGTGTTGCAGATATTTCCATGTTTATACATGCAGCGGTGTAGGTATTTCCATGATTACAAAATTAGCGGTGTAGGTATTTCCATGTTTATAGAGATAGCGCTGGGGATATTTCCATGTTTATACAGATGACTGTGTAGGTATTTTCATGTTTTTACAGATGGCGGTGTAGATATTTCCACGTTTATAGAGATAGCCATGTAGATAATTCCATGTTTATACAGATAGCGGTGTAGACATTTCCATGTTCATAGAGATAGCGGTGTACATATTTCCATATTTATACAGATAGCTGTGTAGATATTTGCATGTTTATACATGTAGAGGTGTAGATATTACCAGATTTATACAGATCTCAGTGAAGATATTTCCATCTTTCTACAGATGGCAGTGTAGATGTTTCTATGTTTATAGAGATGGCGGTGTAGATAATTCCATATTTATACAGACGGCGGTGTAGTTATTTCCATGTTTATGCTGATGGCAGTGTAGATATTTCCATGTTTATAGAGATGGCGGTGTAGATATTTCTAAGTTTGTAGAGATAGCAGTGTAGATATTTACATGTTTATACAGATGGCAGTGTAGATATTTCCATGTTTATAGAGATGGTGGTGTAGATATTTCCATGTATATACAGATGACTTTGTAGATATTTCCATGTTTATACAGATGGCAGTGTAGATATTTCCATATTTACAGAGATAGCCTTGTAAATATTTCCATGTTTATACAGATAGCGGTGAAGATATTTCCATGTTTATACAGATAGCGGTGCAGATAATTCCATGTTTATAGAGATAGCGTTGTAGATATTTCCATCTTTGCACAGATTTCTGTGTAGATATTCCCATCTTTCCACAGAAAGCGGTGTAGATATTTCCATGTTTACATAGATAGCTGTTTAGATATTTCCATGTTTACACAGATAGCATTGTAGATATTTCCAGGTTTATACAGATAGCGGTGTAGATATTTCCATCATTACACAGATAGCGGTGTACATATTTCCATGTTTACACAGATAGCGGTGAAGGTATTTCCATGTTAACACAGATAGTTTTGTAGATATTTCCATGTTTATACAGATAGCGGTGTAGTTATTTCCATATTTATAGAGATCGTGGTGTAGATATTTCCATATTTATACAGATAGCAGTGTAGATATTTCCATGTTTATACAGATAGTGTTGTAGATTTTCCATGATTATACTGATAGCGGTGTAGATATTTCCATGTTTATAAAGATAGCGGTGTAGATATTTCCATGTTTATACCGATAGCGATGGAGATATTTCCATGTTTATACAGATAGCGATGTAGATATTTCCTTGTTAATACAGAGAGCGGTGGAGACATTTCCATGTTTATACAGATGGCGGTGTAGTTATTTCCATGTTTATACAGATAGTGCTGTAGATATTTCCATGTTTATGCAGATGAATGTGTATGTATTTCCATGTTTATACAGATGGCGTTGTAGGTATTTCCATGTTTATGCAGATAGCCATGTAGATACTTCCATGTTTATACAGATAGCGGTGTAGGTATTTCATGTTTGTAGAGATAACCGTGTAGATATTTCGATGTTTATACACATGGCAGTGTATATATTTCCATGAGTGTACAGATGACAGTGTAGGTATTTCCAGGTTTATACAGATGGAAGTGTAGATATTTCCAACTTTATACAGATAGCGGTGTAGATATTTCCATGTTTCTACAGATAGCGTTGTAGATATTTCCATGTTTATACTGATAGCTGTGTAGGTATTTCCATGTTAATAGAGAGCGGTGTAGATATTTCCATGTTTATACAGAAGGCAGTGGAGATATTTCCATGTGTATAGAGATGGCAGTGTAGATATTTCCAGGTTTATACAGATGGAGTTGTAGATATTTCCGTTTTTATACAGATGACTGTGTAGGTATTTTCATGTTTTTACAGATGGCGGTGTAGATATTTCCCTGTTTATACAGATAGCGGTGTAGATATTTCCATGTTTATAGAGATAGCGGTGTATATATTTCCATGTTTATACAGATAGCGGTGTAGATATTTCCATGTTTATACAGACCGCGGTGTAGATATTTCCATGTTTATTCAGATAGTGGTGCAGATATTTCCATGTTTGTACAGATGGCGGTGTTGATATTTCCATCTATACACAGATGACCGTGTAGCTATTTCCATGTTTATACAGATGGCGGCACAGATATTTCTATGGATATGCAGATGGCGGTGTAGATATTTCCATGTTTATACAGATAGCGGTGTAGTTATTTCCATGTTTATATAGATAGCGGTATAGGTATTTCCATGTATATACACATGGCTGTGTAGATATTTCCATGTTTATACAGATGGCGGTGTAGATATTTCCATGTTTATACAGATAACTTTGTACGTATTTCCATGTTTATACAGATGGCGGTGTAGATAATTCGATGTTTATAGAGATAGCAGTGGAGATATTTCCATGTTTATACAGATAGCGGTGTATATATTTCCATGTTTATAATGATCGCGGTGTAGATATTTCCATGTTTATACAGATGACAGTGGAGATATTTCCATATTTATACAGATGTCTGTGTAGATATTTCCATGTGTATACAGATGGTATTGTAGGTATTTCCATGTTTATACAGATGGTGGTGTAGATATTTCCATGTTTATTCGGATGACTGTGTAGATATTTCCATGTTTTTACAGATGGCAGTGTAGATATTTCAATGTTTATAGAGATGACGCTGTAGATATTTCCATGTTTATACAGATAAAGGTGGAGATATTTCCATGTTTATACAGACAGCACTGGAGATATTACCATGTTTATACACATAGCGGTGTACATATTTCCATGTTTATAGAGACAGCAGTGTAGGTATTTCCATGTTTATACAGATAGCGGTGCGGATATTTCCATGTTTTTACAGATGTCTATGCAGATATTTCCATATTTATACAGAGGGCTTTGTAGATGTTTCCATGTTCCTACACATGACTGTGTAGTTACTTCCATGTTTATGCAGATGGCTTTGCAGGTGTTTCCTTGTTTATAGAGATAGCGGTGTAGATATTTCCATGTTTATACAGATCGCGGTGTAAATATTTCCATGTTTTATACAGACCGTGGTGTAGATATTTCCATGTTTACACAGATACCGGTGTAGATATTTCCATGTTTATACAGACTAGAGTGTAGATATTTCCATGTTTATACAGATAGCGGTGTAGATATTTCCATGTCTGTGCAGACGGCGGTGTTGAAGTTTCCATCTATACACAGATTGCCGTGTAGGTATTTCCATGTGTATACAGATGGCATTGTAGATATTTCCATGTTTATACAGATGGTGGTGTACATATTTACATGTTTCTACAGATGTCATGGTAGGTATTTCCATGTTTATACAGATAACGGTGTAGATATTTCCATGTTTATACAGATAGCCGTGTAAATATTTCCATGTTTATACAGATCACGGTGTGGATATTTCCATGTTTATAGAGAGAGCGGTGTAGATATTTCCATGTTTATACAGATAGCGGTTTAGATATTTCCATGTTTATACAGACCGCGGTGTAGATATTTCCATGTTTATACAGAATGCGGTGCAGATACTTCCATGTTTGTACAGTTGGCGGTGTTGATATTTCCATCTATACACAGATGACTGTGTATATATTTCCATGTTTATACAGATGGTGGCGCAGATATTTCCATGGATATGTAGATGGCGGTGTAGATGTTTCCATGTTTATACAGATAGCGGTGTAGTTATTTCCATGTTTATATAGATAGCGGTGTAGATATTTCCATGTATATACACATGGGTGTGTAGATATTTCCATGTTTATACAGATGGCGGTGTAGATATTTCCATGTTTATACACATGAGTTTGTAGGTATTTCCATGTTTATACAGATGGCGGTGTAGATATTTCCATGTTTACACAGATAGCGGTCTAGTTATTTCCATGTTTATACCGATCGCGGTGTAGATATTTCCATGTTTATACAGATGGCGGTCTAGATATTTCCATATTCATAGAGATGGCGGTGTTGATTTTTTCCTTGTTTATAGAGATAGCGGTGTGGATATTTCCATGTTTATACAAATAGGGGTGTAGATATTTCCGTGTTTATGGAGATGGCGGTGTAGATATTTCCATGTTTCTACAGATCACGGTGTAGATATTTCCTTGTTTATACAAATAGCGGTGTAGTTATTTCCATGTTTATACAGATAGCGGTGCAGATATTTCCCTGTATATGCAGATGGCTGTGTAGATATTTCCATGTTTATACAGATGGCTGTGTAGATATTTCCATGTTTATTCAGATGACTTTGTAGGTATTTCCATGTTTATACAGATGGCGGTGTAGATATTTCCATGTTTATATAGATAGCTGTGTAGATATTTCCATGTTTATACAGATAGCGGTGTAGATATTTCCATGTTTATACAGATTGCGGTGTAGATATTTCCATGTTTATACAGATCACGGTGTAAATATTTCCATGTTTATACAGATATTGGTGTAGATATTTCCATGTTTACACAGATTGCGGTGTAGATATTTCCATCTTTCTACAGATGGCATTGTAGATATTTCCATGTTTATACAGATGGCGGTGTAGATATTTCCATGTTTATATAGATCGTGGTGTAGATATTACCATGTTTATACAGATAGCGGGATAGGTATTTCCATGTTTATACAGATCGTGGTGAAGATATTTCCATGTTTATACAGATCGCGGTGTAGATATTTCCATTTTTATACAGATCGCGGTGAAGATATTTCCATGTTTATACATATCGCGGTGTAGATATTTCCATGTTTATACAGATCCCGGTGTAGATATTTCCATGTTTATACAGATAGCGGTGTAGATATTTCCATGTTTATACAGATAGCGGTGTAGATATTTCCATGTTTGTAGAGATAGCGGTGTAGGATTTTCCATGTTTATAGACATAGCGGTGTAGATATTTCCATGTTTATATAGATGGCGTTGTAGATATTTCCATGTTTATACTGATAGCGGTGTTGGTATTTCCACGTTTATACAGATAGCGATGTAGATATTTCCATATTTATTCAGCTCGCGGTGCCGATATTTATATCTTTATACAGATGGCTTTGTAGATATTTCCGTATTCCCACAGATGGCGGTGTAGATGTTTCCATATTTATACAGATGGCGGAGTAGTTAGTTCCATGTTTATGGAGATGGCAGTGTAGATATTTTCATGTTTATAGAGATGGCGGTGTAGATATTGCCATGTTTATAGAGATAGCAGTGTAGATATTTACATGTTTATACAGATGGCTGTGTAGATATTTCCATGTGTATACAGGTGGCATTGTAGATATTTCCATGTTTATACAGATTACTGTATATGTATTTCCATGTTTTTACAGATGGCAGTGCAGATATTTCCATGTTTATAGAGATAGCGGTGTAGGTATTTCCATGTTTGTACAGATGGCGGTGTTGATATTTCCATCTATACACAAATGGCCGTGTAGATATTTCCATGTTTATACAGATGGCGGCGTAGATATTTCCATGGACATGCAGATGGCAGTGTAGATATTTCCATGTTTATACAGATAGCGGTGTAGATATTTCCATGTTTACACAGATGGTGGTGTAGATATTTCCGTGTTTATACACATGGCGGAGTAGATACTTCCATCTTTATGGAGATGGCAGTGTAGATATTTTCATGGTGATAGAGATGGCGGTGTAGATATTTCCATATTTATAGAGATAGTGGGGTAGATATTTCCATCTTTCTACAGATGGCAGTGAAGATATTCCATTTTTATACAGATGGCGGTGTAGATATTTCCATATTTATACAGATGTCTGTGTAGACATTTCCATGTGTATACAGATGGTATTGTAGGTATTTCCACGTTTATACAGATGGTGGTGTAGATATTTCCATGTTTATTCAGATGACTGTGTAGATATATCCATGTTTTTGCAGATGGCAGTGTAGATATTTCAATGTTTATAGAGATGGTGCTGTAGATATTTGCATGTTTATTCAGATCACGGTGTAGATATTTCCATGTTTATACAGATAGCAGTGAAGATATTTCCATGTTTTTACAGATATCGGTGTATATATTTCCATGTTTACACAGATTGCGGTGTAGACATTTCCATCTTTCTACAGATGGCATTGTAGATATTTCCATGTTTATACAGATGGCGGTGTAGATATTTCCATGTTTATATAGATGGTGGTGTAGATATTACCATGTTTATACAGATAGCGTTGTTGATATTTCCATGTTTATAAAGATCGTGGTGAAGATATTTCCATGTTTGTACAGAACGCGGTGCAGAGATTTCCATGTTTATACCGATCGCGGTGTAGATATTTTCATGTTTTCACAGATGGTGGTGTAGATATTTCCGTGTTTATACACATGGCGGAGTAGATACTTCCATCTTTATGGAGATGGCAGTGTAGACATTTTCATGTTTATAGAGATGGCGCTATAGATATTTCCATGTTTATACAGATAACGGTGGAGATATTTCCATGTTTATTCAGACAGCAGTGGAGATATTTCCATGTTTACACATATAGCGATGTACATATTTCCATGTTTATAGAGACAGCGGTGTAGGTATTTCCATGTTTATACAGATAGCGGTGCAGATATTTCCATGTTTATACAGATGCCTATGCAGATATCTCCATATTTATACAGAGGGCTCTGTAGATATTTCTATTTTTATACAGATGGCAGTGTAGATATTTCTATGTTCCTACACATGACTGTGTAGGTATTTCCATGTTTATACAGATGGCTTTGTAGATATTTCCATGTCTATAGAGATAGCGGTGCAGATATTTCCAAGTTTACAGATAGCGGTGTATATATTTCCATGTTTATACCGATTGTGGTGTAGATATTTCCATGTTTATACAGATATCGGTGTAGATATTTCCATGTTTATACAGACCGCAGTGTAGATATATCCATGTTTATAGAGATAGCAGTGTAGATATTTCCAAGTTTTTACAGATGGCGGTGTTGATGTTTCCATCTATACACAGATTGCGGTGTAGGTATTTCCATGTGTATACAGATGGCTTTGTAGATATTTCCATGTTTATACAGATGGTGTTGTAGATAATTCCAGGTTTATACAGATGACTGTATAGGTATTTCCATGTTTATACAGATGGCGGTGTAGATATTTCCATGTTTATAGAGATAGCGGTGTAGATATTTCCATATTTATACAGATAACGGTGTAGAAGTTTCCATGTTTATACAGATAGCAGTGTAAATATTTCCATGTTTATACAGATCACGGTGTAGATATTTCCTTGCTTATACAAATAGCGGTGTAGTTATTTCCATGTTTATACAGATAGCGGTGTAGATATTTCCATGTATATACAGATGGCTGTGCAGATATTTCCATATTTATACAGATGGCTTTGTACATATTTCCACGTTTATACAGATAACTTTGTAATTATTTCCATGCTTTTGCAGATGGCGGTGTAGATATTTCGATGTTTATAGAGATAGCAGTGGAGATATTTCCATGTTTATACACATAGCGGTGTAGATATTTCCATGTTTATGCTGATCGTGGTGTACATATTTCCAAGTTTATAGAGATGGCTGTGTAGATATTTCCATGTTCATAGAGATAGCGGTGTTGATTTTTCCATGTTTATAGAGATAGCGGTGTGGATATTTGCATGTTTATACAGATAGGGGTGTAGATATTTCCATGTTTATAGAGATGGCGGTGTAGATATTTCCATGTTTATACAGATCACGGAGTAGATATTTCCTTGTTTAGACAAATAGCGGTGTTGTTATTTCCACGTTTATACAGATAGCGGTGTAGATATTTCCATGTGTATACAGATGGCTGTGTAGGTATTTCCATGTTTACACAGATGGCTGTGTAGATATTTCCATGTTTATACAGATGAATTTGTAGGTATTTCCATGTTTATACTGATGGCGGTTTAGATATTTCCATGTTTATAGAGATAGCTGTGTAGATATTTCCATGTTAATACAGATAGCGGTGTAGATATTTCCATGTTTATACAGATGGTGGTGTAGATATTTCCATGTTTATTCAGATGACTGTGTAGATATATCCGTGTTTTTACAGAAGGCAGTGTAGATATTTCAATGTTTATAGAGATGGCGGTGTAGATATTTCCATGTTTATACAGATCACGGTGTAGATATTTCCTTGTTTATACAAATAGAGGTGTTGTTATTTCCATGTTTATACAGATAGCGGTGTAGATATTTCCATGTGTATTCAGATGGCTGTGTAGGTATTTCCATGTTTACACAGATGCCTGTGTAGATATTTCCATGTTTATACAGATGAGTTTGTAGGTATTTCCACGTTTATACAGATGGCGGTGTAGATATTTCCATGTTTATAGAGATAGCTGTGTAGATATTTCCATGTTTATACAGATGGCGGTGTAGGTATTTCCATGTTTAGACACATCGCGGTGTAGATATTTCCATGTTTATACAGATAGCGGTGTAGATATTTCCATGTTTATACAGATAGCGGTGTAGATATTTCCATGTTTATACAGATAGCGGTGTAGATATTTCCATGTTTATACAGATAGCGGTGTAGATACTTCCATGTTTATAGAGATAGCGGTGTAGGTATTTCCATGTTTATAAACATAGCGGTGTAGATATTTCCATGTTTATATAGATGGTGTTGTAGATATTTCCATGTTTATACCGATAGCGGTGTTGGTATTTCCACGTTTATACAGTTAGGGATGTAGATATTTCCATGTTTATAGAGCTCGCGTTGCGGATATTTATATCTTTATGCAGATGGCATTGTAGATATTTCCTTATTCACACAGATGGCGGTGTAGATGTTTCCATGTTTATAGAGATGGCGGTGTAGATATTTCCATCTTTATAAAGATAGCAGTGTAGATATTTACATGTTTATACAGATGGCTGTGTAGATATTTCGATGTTTATACAGATAACTTTGTAAGTACTTCCATATTTGTACAGATGGCGGTGTAGATATTTCGATGTTTATAGAGATAGCAGTGGATATATTTCCATGTTTATACAGATAGCGGTGTAGATATTTCCATGTTTATACTGATCGCGGTTTAGATATTTCAATGTTTATAGAGATGGCGGTGTAGATATTTCCATGTTCATAGAGATAGCGGTGTTGATTTTTCCATGTTTATAGAGATAGCTGTGTGGATATTTCCATGTTTATACAGATAGGGGTGCAGATATTTCCATGTTTATACAGATGGCGGTGTAGATATTTCCATGTTTATACAGATCACGGTGTAGATATTTCCATGTTTATACAGATCGCGGTGTAGATATTTCCATGTTTATACAGATCATGGTGTAGATATTTCCATGTTTATACAGATCGCGGTGTTGATATTACCATGTTTATAGGCATGGCGGTGCAAATATTTCCACATTTATACAGATAGCGTTGTAGATATTAGCATATTTATACAGATAGCGGTGTAGATATTTCCATGTATAAACAGATGTCTGTGTGTATATTTCCATGTTTAAACAGATGGCGGTGTAGATATTTCCTTGTTTATACAAATAGCGTTGTAGATATTATCATGTTTATACAGATAGCTGTGTAGATATTTCCATGTATATACAGATGGCTGTGTAAATATTTCCATGTTAACAGAGGGCTGTGTAGATATTTCCATGTTTATACAGATGACTTTGTATGTATTTCCATGTTTATACAGACGGCGGTGTAGATATTTCCATGTTTATAGAGATAGCTGTGTAGATATTTCTATGTTTACAGAGATAGCGGTCTAGATATTTCCATGTTTATACAGATCGCGGTGTAGATATTTCCATGTTTATACAGATATCGGTGTAGATAATTCCATGTTTATGCGGATGGCGGTGTAGACATTTCCATGTTTATAGAAATGGTGGTGTAGATATTTCCATGTTTATAAAGATAGCGGTGTAGATATATCCATTTTCATAGAGATAGCAGTGAGGATATTTCCATGTTTATACAGATGGCAGTTTAGATATTTCCTCTTTTATAGAGATAGCGGTTTAGATATTTCATATTTATACAGATAGCGGTGTAGATATTTCCAGGTTTATACAGATTGCAGTGTAGATATTTCCATGTTTATACAGATAACTTTGTAAGTATTTCCATGTTTATAGAGATGGCGGTGTAGCTATTTCCATGTTTATAGAGATAGCAGTGTAGATATATACATGTTTATACAGATGGCTGTGTAGATATTTCCATGTTTATATAGATGGCAGTGTAGATATTTTCTTGCTTATGTAGATGGCATTGTAGATACCTCCATGTTTAAAGAGATGGCGGTTCTGTATATTTCCATGTTGATGGAGTTAGTGGTGTAGATATTTCCATGTTTATAGAGATAGCGGTGTAGTTATTTCCATGTTTATAGAGATAGCGGTGTAGATATTTCCATGTTACTGTAGATTACTGTGTAGATATTTCCATGTTTGTACAGATGGCACTGTAGATATTTCCATGTTTATAGAGATAGCGGTGTAGATATTTTCATGTTAATACAGGTTGTGGTGGAGATATGTCCATGTTTATACAGATAGCAATGGAGATATTTCCACGTTAATACACATAGCGGTGTAGATATTTCCGTGTTTATGCAGATAGCGGTGTAGATATTTCCATGTTTATACAGATAGCGGTGCAGATATTTCCATGTTTATACAGATAGCGGTGTATATATTTCCATGTTTATTGATTTTGGTGTAGATATTTCCATGTTTATACAGATACCGTTGTAGATATTTCCATGTTTATACAGACCGCAGTGTAGGTATTTCCATGTTTATACAGACCGCAGTGTAGATATTTCCATGTTTATAGAGATAGCAGTGTAGATATTTCCATGTTTGTACAGATGGAGGTGTTGATGTTTCCATCTATACACAGATTGCCGTGTAGGTATTCCCATGTGTATACAGATGGCATTGTAGATATTTCCATGTTTACACAGATGACTGTATAGGTATTTCCATGTTTATGCAGATGGCGGTGTAGATATTTACATGTTTATAGAGATAGCGGTGTAGATATTTCCATATTTATACAGAATACGGTGTAGAAAATTCCATGTTTATACAGATAGCTGTGTAAATATTTCCATGTTTATACAGATCACGGTGTAGATATTTGAATGTTTAGAGAGATAGCGGTGTAGATATTTCCAGGTTTATACAGATGGCGGTGTAGATATTTCCATGTTTATACAGACCGCGGTGTAGATATTTCCATGTTTTTACAGATGGCGGTGTTGATATTTCCATCTATACACAGATGACCGTGTAGATATTCCCACGTTTATACAGATGGCGGTGCAGATATTTCTATGGAAATGTAGATGGCGGTGTAGATGTTTCCATGTATATAGAGATAGCGGTGTAGTTATTTCCATGTTTATATAGAGAGCGGTGTAGATATTTCCATGTATGTACACATGGCTGTGTAGATATTTCCATGTTTATACAGATGGCGGTGTAGATATTTCCAAGTTTATACAGATAACTTTGTAAGTATTTCCATGTTTATACATATGGCGGAGTAGATATTTCGATGTTTATAGAGATAGCAGTGGAGATATTACCATGTTTATAGAGATAGCGGTGTAGTCATTTCCATGTTTATATAGATAGCGGTGTAGATATTTCCATGTATATACACATGGCTGTGTAGATATTTCCATGTGTATACAGATTGCGGTGTAGGTATTTCCATGTTTATACAGATCATGGTGTAGATATTTCCATGTTTATACAGATCGCGGTGTTGATATAACCATGTTTATAGGGATATCGGTGCAAATATTTCCACATTTATACAGATAGCGGTGTAATTATTAGCATGTTTATACAGATAGCGGTGTAGATATTTCCATGTATAAACAGATGTCTGTGAATATATTTCCATGTTTAAACAAATGGCGGTGTAGATATTTCCTTGTTTATACAAATAGCGGTGTAGTTATTTCCATGTTGATACAGATAGCAGTGTAGATATTTCCATGTTTATACAGATGGCTGTGTAGATATTTCCATGTTTATACAGATGACTTTGTAGGTATTTCCATGTTTATACAGATGGCCGTGTAGGTATTTCCATGTTTATAGAGATAGATGTGTAGATATTACCATGTTTATACAGATAGCGGTGTAGATATTTCCATATTTATACAGATGGCGGTGTAGATGTTTCCATGTTTATACAGACAGCAGTGGAGATATTTCCATGTTTATACACATAGCGGTGTACATATTTCCTTGTTTATAGAGACAGCGGTGTAGGTATTTCCATGTTTATACAGATAGCGGTGCAGGTATTTCCATGTTTATACAGATGCCTATGCAGATATTTCCATATTTATACAGAGGGCTGTGTAGATATTTCCATGTTTATACAGATGGCATTGTAGATATTTCCATGTTCCTAGTCATGCCTGTGTAGGTATTTCCATGTTTATACAGATAGCGGTGTAAATATTTCCATGTTTATACAGATCGTGGTGTAGATATTTCCATGTTTATACAGATCGTGGTGTAGATATTTGCATGTTTATAGAGATAGCGGTGCAAATATTTCCATGTTTATAGAGATAGCGGTGTAGATATTTCCATGTTTATACAGATAGCGGTGTAGATATTTCCATGTTTATACTGATCGCGGTTTAGATATTTCAATGTTTATAGAGATGGCGGTGTAGATATTTCCATGTTCATAGAGATAGCGGTGTTGATTTTTCCATGTTTATAGAGATAGCTGTGTGGATATTTCCATGTTTATACAGATAGGGGTGCAGATATTTCCATGTTTATACAGATGGCGGTGTAGATATTTCCATGTTTATACATATCTCGGTGTAGATATTTCCATGTTTATACAGATCGCGGTGTAGATATTTCCATGTTTATACAGATCATGGTGTAGATATTTCCATGTTTATACAGATCGCGGTGTTGATATTACCATGTTTATAGGCATGGCGGTGCAAATATTTCCATATTTATACAGATAGTGGTGTAGTTATTAGCATGTTTATACAGATAGCGGTGTAGATATTTCCATGTATAAACAGATGTCTGTGTATATATTTCCATGTTTAAACAGATGGCGGTGTAGATATTTCCTTGTTTATACAAATAGCATTGTAGATATTATCATGTTTATACAGATAGCGGTGTAGATATTTCCATGTATATACAGATGGCTGTGTAAATATTTCCATGTTAACAGATGGCTGTGTAGATATTTCCATGTTTATACAGATGACTTTGTAGGTATTTCCATGTTTATACAGACGGCGGTGTAGATATTTCCATGTTTATACAGATCGCGGTGTAGATATTTCCATGTTTATACAGATAGCGGTGTAGATAATTCCATGTTTATACGGATGGCGGTGTAGATATTTCCATGTTTATAGAAATGGCGGTGTAGATATTTCCATGTTTATAAAGATAGCGTTGTAGATATATCCATTTTCATAGAGATAGCAGTGAGGATATTTCCATGTTTATACAGATAGCAGTGTAGATATTTCCTCTTTTATAGAGATAGCGGTTTAGATATTTTATATTTATACAGATAGCGGTGTAGATATTTCCATGTTTATACAGATTGCGGTGTAGATATTTCCATGTTTATACAGATAACTTTGTAAGTATTTCCATGTTTATACAGATGGCGGTGTAGATATTTCCATGTTTATAGAGATAGCAGTGTAGATATTTACATGTTTATACAGATGGCTGTGTAGATATTTCCATGTTTATATAGATGGCAGTGTAGATGTTTTCTTGTTTATGTAGATGGCATTGTAGATACCTCCATGTTTAAAGAGATGGCGGTGTGTATATTTCCATGTTGATGGAGATAGTGGTGTAGATATTTCCATGTTTATAGAGATAGCGGTGTAGTTATTTCCATGTTTATAGAGATAGCGGGGTAGATATTTCCATGTTACTACAGATGACTGTGTCGATATTTCCATGTTTGTACAGATGGCACTGTAGATATTTCCATGTTTATAGAGATAGTGGTGTAGATATTTTCATGTTTATACAGATTGCGGTGGAGATATGTCCATGTTTATACAGATAGCAATGGAGATATTTCCACGTTAATACACATAGCGGTGTAGATATTTCCGTGTTTATGCAGATAGCGGTGTAGATATTTCCATGTTTATACAGATAGCGGTGCAGATATTTCGATGTTTATACAGATAGCGGTGTATATATTTCCATGTTTATACAGATCGTGGTGTGGATATTTCCATGTTTTTACAGATACCGTTGTAGATATTTCCATGTTTATACAGACCGCAGTGTAGGTATTTCCATGTTTATACAGACCGCAGTGTAGATATTTCCATGTTTATAGAGATAGCAGTGTAGATATTTCCATGTTTGTACAGATGGAGGTGTTGATGTTTCCATCTATACACAGATTGCCGTGTAGGTATTTCCATGTGTATACAGATGGCATTGTAGATATTTCCATGTTTACACAGATGACTGTATAGGTATTTCCATGTTTATTCAGATGGCGGTGTAGATATTTACATGTTTATAGAGATAGCGGTGTAGATATTTCCATATTTATACAGATAACGGTGTAGAAAATTCCATGTTTATACAGATAGCTGTGTAAATATTTCCATGTTTATACAGATCACGGTGTAGATATTTGAATGTTTAGAGAGATAGCGGTGTAGATATTTCCAGGTTTATACAGATGGCGGTGTAGATATTTCCATGTTTATACAGACCGCGGTGTAGATATTTCCATGTTTTTACAGATGGCGGTGTTGATATTTCCATCTATACACAGATGACCGTGTAGATATTCCCACGTTTATACAGATGGCGGTGCAGATATTTCTATGGAAATGGAGATGGCGGTGTAGATGTTTCCATGTATATAGATATAGCGGTGTAGTTATTTCCATGTTTATATAGAGAGCGGTGTAGATATTTCCATGTATGTACACATGGCTGTGTAGATATTTCCATGTTTATACAGATGGCGGTGTAGATATTTCCAAGTTTATACAGATAACTTTGTAAGTATTTCCATGTTTATACAGATGGCGGAGTAGATATTTCGATGTTTATAGAGATAGCAGTGGAGATATTACCATGTTTATACAGATAGCGGTGTAGTTATTTCCATGTTTATATAGATAGCGGTGTAGATATTAACATGTATATACACATGGCTGTGTAGATATTTCCATGTTTATACAGATGGCGGTGTAGACATTTCCATGTTTGTACAGATATCTTTGTAAGTATTTCCATGTTTATACAGATGGCGGTGTAGATATTTCGATGTTTATAGAGATAGCAGTGGAGATATTTCCATGTATATACAGATAGCGTTGTAGATATATCCATGTTTATACTGATCGCGGTGTAGCTATTTCCATGTTTATAGAGATGGAGGTGTAGATATTTCCATGTTCATAGAGATAGCGGTGTTGATTTTTCCATGTTTATAGAGATAGCTGTGTGGATATTTCCACGTTTATACAGATAGGGGTGTAGATATTTCCATGTTTATAGAGATGATGGTGTAGATATTTCCATGTTTATATAGATCACGGTGTAGATATTTCCATGTGTATACAGATCGCGGTGTAGGTATTTCCATGTTTATACAGATCATGGTGTAGATATTTCCATGTTTATACAGATCGCGGTGTTGATATTACCATGTTTATAGGGATATCGGTGCAAATATTTCCACATTTATACAGATAGCTGTGTAGTTATTAGCATGTTTATACAGAAAGCGGTTTAGATATTTCCATGTATAAACAGATGTCTGTGTATATATTTCCATGTGTAAACAAATGGCGGTGTAGATATTTCCTTGTTTATACTAATAGCGGTGTAGTTATTTCCATGTTTATACAGATACCAGTGTAGATATTTCCATGTTTATACAGATGGCTGTGTAGATATTTCCATGTTTATACAGATGGCTGTGTAGATATTTCCATGTTTATACAGATGAGTTTGTAGGTATTTCCATGTTTATCCAGATGGCGGTGTAGGTATTTCCATGTTTATAGAGATAGATGTGTAGATATTACCGTTTATACAGATAGCGGTGTAGATATTTCCATATTTATACAGATCGCGGTGTAAATGTTTCCATGTTTATATAGACAGCAGTGGAGATATTTCCATGTTTATACACATAGCGGTGTACATATTTCCTTGTTTATAGAGACAGCGGTGTAGGTATTTCCATGTTTATACAGATAGCGGTGCAGGTATTTCCATGTTTATACAGATGCCTATGCAGATATTTCCATATTTATACAGAGGGCTGTGTAGATATTTCCATGTTTATACAGATGGCATTGTAGATATTTCCATGTTCCTAGTCATGACTGTGTAGGTATTTCCATGTTTATACAGATAGTGGTGTAAATATTTCCATGTTTATACAGATCGTGGTGTAGATATTTCCATGTTTATACAGATCGTGGTGTAGATATTTCCATGTTTATAGAGATAGCGGTGCAAATATTTCCATGTTAATAGAGATAGCGGTGTAGATATTTCCATGTTTATACAGATAGCGGTGTAGATATTTCCATGTGTATACTGATCGCGGTTTAGATATTTCAATGTTTATAGAGATGGCGGTGTAGATATTTCCATGTTCATAGAGATAGCGGTGATGATTTTTCCATGTTTATAGAGATAGCTGTGTGGATATTTCCATGTTTATACAGAGAGGGGTGCAGATATTTCCATGTTTATACAGATGGCGGTGTAGATATTTTCATGTTTATACAGATCACGGTGTAGATATTTCCATGTTTATACAGATCGCGGTGTAGATATTTCCATGTTTATACAGATCATGGTGTAGATATTTCCATGTTTATACAGATCGTGGTGTTGATATTACCATGTTTATAGGCATGGCGGTGCAAATATTTCCACATTTATACAGATAGCGGTGTAGTTATTAGCATGTTTATACAGATAGCGGTGTAGATATTTCCATGTATAAACAGATGTCTGTGTATATATTTCCAAGTTTAAACAGATGGCGGTGTAGATATTTCCTTGTTTATACAAATAGCGTTGTAGATATTATCATGTTTATGCAGATAGCGGTGTAGATATTTCCATGTATGTACAGATGGCTGTGTAAATATTTCCATGTTAACAGATGGCTGTGTAGATATTTCCATGTTTATACAGATGACTTTGTAGGTATTTCCATGTTTATACAGACGGCGGTGTAGATATTTCCATGTTTATAGAGATAGCTGTGTAGATATTTCTATGTTTACAGAGATAGCGGTCTAGATATTTCCATGTTTATACAGATCGCGGTGTAGATATTTCCATGTTTATACAGATCGCGGTGTAGATATTTCCATGTTTATACAGATAGCGGTGTAGATAATTCCATGTTTTTACGGATGGCGGTGTAGATATTTCCATGTTTATAGAAATGGCGGTGTAGATATTTCCATGTTTATAAAGATAGCGTTGTAGATATATCCATTTTCATAGAGATAGCAGTGAGGATATTTCCATGTTTATACAGATAGCAGTGTAGATATTTCCTCTTTTATAGAGATAGCGGTTTAGATATTTCATATTTATACAGATAGCGGTGTAGATATTTCCATGTTTATACAGATTGCGGTGTAGATATTTCCATGTTTATACAGATAACTTTGTAAGTATTTCCATGTTTATACAGATGGCTGTGTAGATATTTCCATGTTTATAGAGATAGCAGTGTAGATATTTACACGTTTATACAGATGGCTGTATAGATATTTCCATGTTTATATAGATGGCAGTGTAGATATTTTCTTGTTTATGTAGATGGCATTGTAGATACCTCCATGTTTAAAGAGATGGCGGTGTGTATATTTCCATGTTGATGGAGATAGTGGTGTAGATATTTCCATGTTTATAGAGATAGTGGTGTAGTTATTTCCATGTTTATAGAGATAGCGTTGTAGATATTTCCATGTTACTACAGATGACTGTGTAGATATTTCCATGTTTGTACAGATGGCACTGTAGATATTTCCATGTTTATAGAGATAGCGGTGTAGATATTTTCATGTTTATACAGATTGCGGTGGAGATATGTCCATGTTTATACAGATAGCAATGGAGATATTTCCACGTTAATACACATAGCGGTGTAGATATTTCCGTGTTTATGCAGATAGCGGTGTAGATATTTCCATGTTTATACAGATAGCGGTGCAGATATTTCCATGTTTATACAGATAGCAGTGTATATATTTCCATGTTTATACAGATCGTGGTGTGGATATTTCCATGTTTATACAGATACCGTTGTAGATATTTCCATGTTTATACAGACCGCAGTGTAGGTATTTCCATGTTTATACAGACCGCAGTGTAGATATTTCCATGTTTATACAGACCGCAGTGTAGATATTTCCATGTTTATAGAGATAGCAGTGTAGATATTTCCATGTTTGTACAGATGGAGGTGTTGATGTTTCCATCTATACACAGATTGCCGTGTAGGTATTTCCATGTGTATACAGATGGCATTGTAGATATTTCCATGTTTACACAGATGACTTTATAGGTATTTCCATGTTTATACAGATGGCGGTGTAGATATTTACATGTTTATAGAGATAGCGGTGTAGATATTTCCATATTTATACAGATAACGGTGTAGAAAATTCCATGTTTATACAGATAGCTGTGTAAATATTTCCATGTTTATACAGATCACGGTGTAGATATTTGAATGTTTAGAGAGATAGCGGTGTAGATATTTCCAGGTGTATACAGATGGCGGTGTAGATATTTCCATGTTTATACAGACCGCGGTGTAGATATTTCCATGTTTTTACAGATCGCGGTGTTGATACTTCCATCTATACACAGATGACCGTGTAGATATTCCCACGTTTATACAGATGGCGGTGCAGATATTTCTATGGAAATGTAGATGGCGGTGTAGATGTTTCCATGTATATAGAGATAGCGGTGTAGTTATTTCCATGTTTATATAGAGAGCGGTGTAGATATTTCCATGTATGTACACATGGCTGTGTAGATATTTCCATGTTTATACAGATGGCGGCATAGATATTTCCATGGACATGCAGATGGCGGTGTAGATATTTCCAAGTTTATACAGATAACTTTGTAAGTATTTCCATGTTTATACAGATGGCAGAGTAGATATTTCGATGTTTATAGAGATAGCAGTGGAGATATTACCATGTTTATACAGATAGCGGTGTAGTTATTTCCATGTTTATATAGATAGCGGTGTAGATATTTCCATGTATATACACATGGCTGTGTAGATATTTCCATGTTTATACAGATGGCGGTGAAGACATTTCCATGTTTGTACAGATATCTTTGTAAGTATTTCCATGTTTATACAGATGGCGGTGTAGATATTTCGATGTTTATAGAGATAGCAGTGGAGATATTTCCATGTATATACAGATAGCGGTGTAGATATATCCATGTTTATACTGATCGCGGTGTAGCTATTTCCATGTTTATAGAGATGGAGGTGTAGATATTTCCATGTTCATAGAGATAGCGGTGTTGATTTTTCCATGTTTATAGAGATAGCTGTGTGGATATTTCCATGTTTATACAGATAGGGGTGTAGATATTTCCATGTTTATAGAGATGATGGTGTAGATATTTCCATGTTTATATAGATCACGGTGTAGATATTTCCATGTTTATACAGATCGCGGTGTAGTTATTTCCATGTTTATACAGATCATGGTGTAGATATTTCCATGTTTATACAGATCGCGGTGTTGATATTACCATGTTTATAGGGATATCGGTGCAAATATTTCCACATTTATACAGATAGCGGTGTAGTTATTCGCATGTTTATACAGATAGCGGTTTAGATATTTCCATGTATAAACAGATGTCTATGTATATATTTCCATGTTTAAACAAATGTCGGTGTAGATATTTCCTTGTTTATACAAATAGCGGTGTAGTTATTTCCATGTTTATACAGATAGCAGTGTAGATATTTCCATGTTTATACAGATGGCTGTGTAGATATTTCCATGTTTATACAGATGCCTGTGTAGATATTTCCATGTTTATACAGATGACTTTGTAGGTATTTCCATGTTTATACAGATGGCGGTGTAGGTATTTCCATGTTTATAGAGATAGATATGTAGATATTACCATGTTTATACAGATAGCGTTGTAGATATTTCCATATTTATACAGATCGCGGTGTAGATGTTTCCATGTTTATACAGACAGTAGTGGAGATATTTCCATGTTTATACACATAGGGGTGTACATATTTCCTTGTTTATAGAGTCAGCGGTGTAGGTATTTCCATGTTTATACAGATAGCGGTGCAGGTATTTCCATGTTTATACAGATGCCTATGCATATATTTCCATATTTATACAGAGGGCTGTGTAGATATTTCCTTGTTTATACAGATGGCATTGTAGATATTTCCATGTTCCTAGTCATGATTGTGTAGGTATTTCCATGTTTATACAGATAGCGGTGTAAATATTTCCATGTTTATACAAATCGTGGTGTAGATATTTCCATGTTTATACAGATCGTGGTGTAGATATTTCCATGTTTATAGAGATAGCGGTGCAAATATTTCCATGTTTATAGAGATAGCGTTGTAGTTATTTCCATGTTGGTACAGATGTCGGTGTTGATGTTTCCATCTATACACAGATTGCCGTGTATTTATTTCCATGTGTATACAGATGGCATTGTAGATATTTCCATGTTTATACAGATGGTGGTGTAGATATTTCCATGTTTATACAGATGTCTATAGGTATTTCCATGTTTTTACAGATGGCATTGTAGATATTTCAATGTTTATAGAGATAGCAGTGTAGATAATTCCATGTTTTTACAGATGGTGGTGTAGATATTTCCATGTTTATAGAGATAGCGGTGTAGATATTTCCATAGTTATACAGATAACGGTGTAGATATTTCCATGTTTATACAGGTGGCAGTGTAGTTATTTCCATGTTTATACAGATAACTTTGTAAGTATTTCCATGTTTATACAGATGGCGGTGTAGATATTTCGATGTTTATAGAGATAGCATTGAAGATATTTCCATGTTTATACAGATAGCGGTGTAGATATTTCCATGTTTATACTGATCGCGGTGTAGATATTTCCATGTTTATAGAGATGGCTATGTAGATATTTCCATGTTCATAGAGATAGCGGTGTTGATTTTTCCATGTTTACAGAGATAGCTGTGTGGATATTTCCACGTTTATACAGATATGGGTGTAGATATTTCCATGTATATACAGATAGCGGTGTAGATATTTCCATGTCTATAGAGATAGCATTGTAGATATTTCCAAGTTTATACAGATGGCTTTGTAGATATTTCCATGTGTGTACAGATCGCGGTGTAGATATTTCCATGTATATAGAGATGGCGCTGTAGATATTTCCATGTTTATACTGACGGCAGTGTAGATATTTCCAAGTTTATACAGATATCGGTGTAGATATTTCCATGTTTACAAAGATAGCGGTGTAGGTATTTCCAGCATTGCACAGATTGCGGTGTAGGTATTGCCAAATTTACACAGATAGCGGTGTACATATTTCCAAGTTTACACAGATAGCTGTGTAGATATTTCCATGTTTACAGAGATAGCATTGTAGATATTTCCGTGTTTATACAGATTGCGGTGTAGTTATTTCCATGTTGATACAGATAGCGGTGTAGATATTTCCATGTTTATACAGGTAGCGGTGTAGAAATTCCCATGTTTATACAGATCGCTTTGTAGACATTTCCATTTTTCTACAGATGTCAGTGTAGATAGTTCCAAGTTTATACAGATGGCAGTGTAGATATTTCCATGTTTATACAGATGTCTGTGTAGATATTTCCATGTTTATTCAGATGGCGGTGTAGATATTTCCATGTTTATAGAGATGGCGGTGTAGTTATTTCTATGTTTATAGAGATAGCGGTGTAAATATCTCCATGTTTATAGAGATGGTAGTGTAAGTATTTTCATGTTTATAGAGATAGCGGTGTAGATATTTCCATGTTTATACAGATAACGGTGTTGGTATTTCCATGTTTATACAGATAGCGGTGTAGATATTTCCATGTTTATACAGATCGGGGTGTAGATATTTCCATGTTCATACAGATCACGGTGTAGATATTTCCATGTTTATACAGATAGCGGTGTAGATATTTCCATGTTTATATAGATAGCGGTGGAGATATTTCCATGTTTATAGAGATAGCGGTGTAGGTTTTTCCATGTTTATAGACATAGCGGTGTAGATATTTCCATGTTTATATAGATGCCGTTGTAGATATTTCCATGTTTATACCGATAGTGGTGTTGTTATTTCCACGTTTATACAGATAGCCATGTAGATATTTCCATGGTTATACAGCTCGCGGTGCAGATATTTATATCTTTATACAGATGGCATTGTAGATATTTCCTTATTCACACAGATGGCGGTGTAGATGTTTCCATGTTTATACAGATGGCGGAGTAGTTAGTTCCATGTTTATGGAGATGGCAGTGTAGATATTTTCATGTTTATATAGATGGTGCTGTAGATATTTCCATGTTTATAGAGATAGCACTGTAGATATTTACATGTTTATACAGATGGCTGTGTAGATATTTCCACGTGTATACCGATGGCATTGTAGATATTTACATGTTTATACAGATGACTGCATAGGTATTTCCATGTTTTTAAAGATGGCAGTGCAGATATTTCCATGTTTATAGAGATAGCGGTGTAGATATTTTCGTGTTTATACACATGGCGGAGTAGATACTTCTATCTTTATGGAGATGGCAGTGTAGATATTTTCATGTTTATACAGATGGCGGTGTAGATATTTCCATATTTTTAGAGATAGCGGTGTAGATATTTCCATCTTTCTACACATGGAAGTGTAGATATTTCCATGTTTATAGAGATGGCGGTGTAGATATTTCCATATTTATACAGCTGTCTGTGTAGATATTTCCATGTGTATACAGATGGTATTGTAGGTATTTCCATGTTTATGCAGATGGTGGTGTAGATATTTCCATGTTTATTCAGATGACTGTGTAGATATTTCCATGTTTTTACAGATGGCAGTGTATATATTTCAATTTTTATAGAGATGGCGCTGTAGATATTTCCAAGTTTATACAGATAACGGTGGAGATATTTCCTTGTTTATACAGACAGCAGTGGAGATATTTCCATGTTTATACACATAGCGGTGTACATATTTCCATGTTTATAGAGACAGCGGTGTAGGTGTTTCCATGTTTATACAGATAGCGATGCAGATATTTCCATGTTTATACAGATGCCTATACAGATATTTCCATATTTATACAGAGGGCTGTGTATATATTTCTACGTTTATACAGATGGCAGTGTAGATATTTAAATGTTCCTACACATGACTGTGTAGGTGTTTCCATGTTTATGCAGATGGCTTTGTGGATATTTTCATGTTTATAGAGATAGCGGTGCAGATATTTCCATAGTTATACAGAGAGCGGTGTATATATTTCCATGTTTATACAGATCGTGGTGTAGATATTTCCATGTTTATACGGATACCGGTATAGATATTTCCATGTTTATATAGACCGCAGTGTAGATATTTCCATGTTTATACAGACAGCGGTGTAGATATTTCCATGTTTGTACAGATGGCGGTGTTGATGTTTCCATCTATACACAGATTGCCGTGTAGGTATTTCCATGTGTATACAGATGGCATTGTAGTTATTTCCATGTTTACACAGATGACTGTATAGGTATTTCCATGTTTATACAAATGGCGGTGTAAATATTTCCATGTTTATAGAGATAGCGGCTTAGATATTTCCATATTTATACAGATAACGGTGTAGAAATTTCCATGTTTATACAGGTAGCGGTGTAAATATTTCCATGTTTATACAGATCACGGTGTAGATATTTAAATGTTTATAGAGATAGCGGTGTAGATATTTCCATGTTTATAGAGATGGCGTTGTAGATATTTCCATGTTTATACAGACCGCGGTGTAGATATTTCCGTCTTTTTACAGATGGCGGTGTTGATATTTCCATCTATACACAGAAGACCGTGTAGATATTTCCATGTTTATACAGTTGGCGGCGCAGATATTTCTATGGATATGTAGACGGCGGTGTAGATAATTCCATTTATATAGAGATAGCGGGGTAATTATTTCCATGTTTATATACAGAACGGTGTAGCTCTTTCCATGTATGTACACATGGCTGTGTAGACATTTCCATGTTTATACACGTGGCGGTGTAGATATTTTCATGTTTATACAGATAACTTTGTAAGTATTTCCATGTTTATACAGATGGCGGTGTAGATATTTTGATGTTTATAGAGATAGCAGTGGAGATATTTCCATGTTTATACAGATAGCGGTGTAGATATTTCCGTGTTTATACTTATCGTGGTGTAGATATTTCCATGTTTGTAGAGATGGTGGTGTAGATATTTCCATGTTCATAGAGATAGCGGTGTTGATTTTTCCATGTTTATAGAGATAGCTGTGTAGATATTTCCACGTTTATACAGATAGGGTTTTAGATATTTCCATGTTTATAGAGATGGCGGTGTAGATATTTCCATGTTTATATACATCACGGTGTAGATATTTCCTTGTTTATACAGATCGCGGTGTAGATATTTCCATGCTTATACAGATCATGGTGTAGATATTTCCATGTTTATACAGATCACGGTGTTGATATTACCATGTTTATAGGGATAGCGGTGCAACTATTTCCACATTTATACAGATAGCGGTGTAGTTATTAGCATGTTTATACAGATAGCGGTGTAGATATTTCCATATATAAACAGATGTCTGTGTATATATTTCCATGTTTAAACAGATGGCGGTGTAGATATTTCCTTGTTTATACAAATAGCGGTGTAGTTATTTCCATGTTTATACAGATAGCAGTGTAGATATTTCCATGTATATACAGATGGCTGTGTAGATATTTCCATGTTTATACAGATGCCTCTGTAGATATTTCCATGTTTATACAGATGACTTTGTAGGTATTTCCATGTTTATACAGATGGCGGTGTAGGTATTTCCATGTTTATAGAGATAGATGTGTAGATATTTCCATGTTTACACAGATAGCGGTGTAGATATTTCCATGTTTATACAGATCGCGGTGGAGATAATTCCATGTTTATACAGACAGAAGTGGAGATATTTCCATGTTTATACACATAGCGGTCTACATATTTCCATGTTTATAGAGACAGCGGTGTAGGTATTTTCATGTTTATACAGATAGCGGTGCAGATATTTCCATGTTTATACAGATGCCTATGCAGATATTTCCATATTTATACAGAGGGTTGTGTAGATATTTCCATGTTTATACAGATGGCAGTGTAGATATTTCCATGTTCCTACACATGACTGTGTAGGTATTTCCATGTTTATACAGATGGCTTTGTAGATATTTACATGTTTATAGAGATAGCGGTGCAGATATTTCCAAGTTTATACAGATAGCGGTGTAAATATTTCCATGTTTATACAGATCGTGGTGTAGATATTTCCATGTTTATACAGATACCGGTGTAGATATTTCCATGTTTATACAGACCGCAGTGTAGGTATTTCCATTTTAAAGAGATAGCGGTGTAGATATTTCCATGTTTGTACAGGTGGCGGTGTTGATGTTTCCATCTATACACAGATTGCCATGTTGTTATTTCCATGTGTATACAGATGGCATTGTAGATATTTCCATGTTTATACAGATGGTGGTGTAGATATTTCCATGTTTATACAGATGACTGTGTAGGTATTTCCATGTTTTTACAGATGGCATTGTAGATATTTCCATGTTTATAGAGATAGCAGTGTTGATATTTCCATGTTTATTGAGATAGCGGTGTAGATATTTCCATGTTTATAGAGACAGCGGTGTAGATATTTCCATATTTATACTGATAACGGTGTAGATATTTCCATGTTTATACAGATAGCGGTGTAAATATTTCCATGTTTATACAGATCACGGTGTAGATATTTCCATGTTTATAGAGACCGCGGTGTAGATATTTCCATGTTTATACAGATAGCAGTGTAGATATTTCCATGTTTATAGAGACCGCGGTGTAAATATTTCCATGTTTATACAGATAGCATTGCAGATATTTCCATCTTTGTACAGATGGCGGTGTTGATATTTCCATCTATACACAGATGACCGTGTAGATATTTCCATGTTTATACAGATGGCGGCACAGATATTTCTATGGATACGTAGATCCGGTGTAAATATTTCCATGTTTATACAGACCGCGGTGTAAATATTTCCATGTTTATACAGATAGCGGTGTAGATATTTGCATGTTTATACTGATCGCGTTGTAGATATTTCCATGTTTATAGAGATGGCGGTGTAGATATTTCCATGTTCATAGAGATAGCGGTGTATATATTTCCATGTTTATACAGATCACGGTGTAGATATTTCCATGTTTATACAGATGGCGGTGCAGATATTTCCATGTTTGTACAGATGGCGGTGTTGATATGTCCATCTCTACACAGATGACCGTGTAGATATTTCCATGTTTATACAGATGACGGTGCAGATATTTCCATGGATATGCAGATAGCGCTGTAGATATTTCCATATTTCTTCAGATAGCGGTTTAGTTTTTTCCATGTTTATATAGATAGCGGTGTATATAATTCCATGTATATACAGATGGCTGTGCAGATATTTCCATGTTTATACAGATGGCTGTGTAGATATTTCTATGTTTATAAAGATAACTTTGTAAGTATTTCCATGTTTATACAGATGGCGGTGTAGATATTTCCATGTTAATAGAGATATGGGTGTTGATTTTTCCATGTATATAGAGATAGCTGTGTGGATATTTCCATGTTTATACAGATAGGGGTGTAGATATTTCCATGTTTTTACAGATATCAGTGTAGATATTTCCATGTTTACACAGATTGTGGTGTAGATATTTCCATCTTTCTACAGATGGCATTGTAGATATTTCCATGTTTATACAATGGCGGTGTAGATATTTCCATCTTTATATAGATGGTGGTGTAGATATTACCATGTTTATACAGATAGCGGTGTAGATATTTCCATGTTTATACAGATCGTGGTGAAGATATTTCCATGTTTATACAGATCGCGGTGTAGATATCTCCATGTTTATACAGATCGTGGTGTAGATATTTCCATGTTTATACAGATAGCAGTGTAGATATTTCCATTTTTATTCAGATACCGGTGTAGATATTTCCATGTTTATAGAGATAGCGGTGTAGGTATTTCCATGTTTGTAGACATAGCGGTGTAGATATTTCCATGTTTATATAGATGGCGTTGTCGATATTTCCATGTTTATACCGACAGCGCTGTTGGTATTTCCACGTTTATACAGATACCGGTGTAGATATTTCCATGTGTATACAGACTGCAGTGTAGGTATTTCTATGTTTATACATATAGCGGTGAAGGTATTTCCATGTTTGTACAGATGGCGGTGTTGATATTTCCATCTGTACACAGATTGCCGTGTAGATATTTCCATCTTTATACAGATGGCGTTGTAGATATTTCCATGGATATGCAGATGGTGGTGTGGATATTTCCATGTTTATAGAGATAGCGGTGCAGTTATTTCCATGTTTATAGACATAGCGGTGTAGATATTTCCATGTTTATATAGATGGAGTTGTAGATATTTCCATGTTTATACCGATAGCGGTGTTGTTATTTCCACGTTTATACAGATAGCGATGTAGATATTCGCATGTTTATACAGCTTGCGATACAGATATTTATAACTTTATACAGATGGCATTGTAGATATTTCCTTATTCACACAGATGTCGGTGTAGATATTTCCATGTTTATACAGATGGCGGAGTAGTTAGTTCCATGTTTATGGAGATGGCAGTGTAGATATTTTCATGTTTATAGAGATAGCGGTGTAGATATTTCCATGTTTACAGAGATAGCAGTGTAGATATTTAGACGTTTATACAGATGGCTGTGTAGATATTTCCATGTGTATACAGATGGCATTGTAGATATTTCCATGTTTATACAGATGACTGTATAGGTATTTCCATGTTTTTACAGATGGGAGTGCAGATATTTCCATGTTTATAGAGATAGCGCTGTAGATATTTCCATGTTTGTACAGATGGCGTTGTTGATATTTCCATCTATACACATAGCGGTGTACATATTTCCATGTTTATAGAGACAGCGTTGTAGATATTTCATTGTTTATAGAGATAGCGGTGTAGGTATTTCCATGTTTTTAAAGATACCGGTGTAGGTAATTCCGTGTTTATAAAGATAGCGGTGGAGATATTTCCATGTTTATACAGATTGCGGTGTAAAAATTTCCATGTTTATACAGATAGCGCTGTAGTTATTTCCATGTTTATACAGATAGCGGTGTTGATATTTCCATGTTTATAGAGACTGCGGTGTAGATATTTTCATCTTTGCACAGATTGCTGTGTAGATATTTCCATGTTTATACTGATTGCGGTGTGGTTATTTCCACGTTGATACAGATAGTGGTGTAGATATTTCTATGTTTATACAGGTAGCGGTGTAGAAATTCCCATGTTTACACAGATCGCTTTGTAGATATTTCCATCTTTCTACAGATGTCAGTGTAGATATTTCCAAGTTTATACAGATGTCTGTGTAGATATTTCCATGTTTATGCAGATGGCGGTGTAGATATTTCCATGTTTATAGAGATGGTGGTGTTGTTATTACTATGTTTATAGAGATAGCGGTGTAAATATTTCCATGTTTATAGAGATTTTGGTGTAAGTATTTTAATGTTTATAGAGATAGCGGTGTAGATATTTCCATGTTAATACAGATAGCGGTGTTGCTACTTCCATGTTTATACAGATAGCGGTGTAGATATTTCCATGTTTATACAGCTCGCAGTGTAGATATTTCCATCTTTAAACAGATGGGAGGGGAGAAATTAACATGTTTATACAGATAGCGGTGTAGATATTTCCATGTCTATACAGATAGCGGTGTAGGTATTTCCATCTTTATACAGATGGCGGTGTAGATATTTCCATGTTTATATAGATAGAAGTGAAGATATTTCCATGTTTATATAGATAGTGGTGTAGATATTTCCAAGTTTATACAGATGGCGGTGTAGATACATCCATGTTTCTGAAATTGGCGGTGTAGATATTTTCATGTTTATAGAGATGGCGTTGTAGATATTTCCATGTATATAGAGATTGCAGTGTAGATATTTCCATGTTTATAGTGAAAGTGGTGTAGGTATTTCCATGTTTATAGAGATAGCGGTGTAGATATTTCCATATTTATACGGATAGCGGTGTAGATATTTCCACGTTTATACAGCTCGTGGTGTACATATTTCCATCTTTATACAGATGGCAGTGTAGGTATTTACATGTTTAAGCAGATAGCCGTGTAGATATTTCCATGTTTATACAGATAGCGGTGTATGTATTTCCATGTTTATAGAGATAGCAGTGTAGATATTTCCACGTTTATACAGATGACTGTGTAGTTATTTCCATGTGTACACAGATGGCAGTGTAGATATTTCCATGTTTATATAGATGGATGTGTAGTTATTTCCATGTTTATAAATATGACTTTGTAGATATTTCCATGTTTTCAAAGATGGCGGTGTAGATATTTCCATGTTTATACAGATAGCAATGTGGCTATTTCCATATTTATAGAGATAGCGGTGTACATACTTCCATGTTTATAGAAATACCGGTGCATATATTCCCATGTTTATACTGATAGCAGTGGAGATATTTCCATCTTTATAGAGATAGCGGTGTAGATATTTCCATTTTTATAGAGATCGCGGAGCAGATATTTCCATGTTTATACAGATAGCGGTGGAGATATTTCCATGTTTATAGAGATAGCGGTGTAGGTATTTCCAGGTGTATTCAGATAGCGGTGCAGATGATTCCAAGTGTATACTGATGGCTGTGTAGATATTTCCATGTGTATACATATGGCAGTGTAGATATTTCCATGTTTATAGAGATGGTGGTGTAGATATTTCCACGTATATACAGATGACTTTGTAGATATTTCCATGTTTATAAAGATGGTGGTGTAGATAATTCCATGTTTATAGAGATAGCGGTGTAGATATTTCCATGTTTATACAGATACCGGTGCAGATATTTCCATGTTTATAGAGATAGCGGTGTAAATATTTCAATGTTTGCACAGATTGCGCTGCAGACATTTCCATCTTTACAAAAATAGCGGTGTAGATATTTCCATGTTTACACAGATAGCTGTGTAGACATTTCCATGTTTACACACATATCGTTGTTGATATTTCCATGTTTTTAATGATAGCGGTGTAGATGTCACCATGGTTATACAGATGATTGTGTAGGTATTTCCATGTTTATACAGATTGCGTTGTAGATATTTTTATGTTTTAACAGATGGCGGCATAGATATTTCCATGTATATACAGATAGCGGTGTGGATATTTCCAATTTTATACAGATCGTGGTGTATATGTTTCCATGTTTATGCAGATAGCGGTGTAGATATTTCCATGTTTACACAGATAGCGTTGTAGGTATTTGCATGTTTATACAGATAGCGGTGTAGATATTTCCATGTTTATACAGATAGCGGTGTAGATGTTTCCATGTTTATACAGAAAGCGGTGGAGATATTTCCATGTTTATACAGATCGTGGTGTAGATATTTCCATGTTTTTACAGATAGCAGTGGAGATATTTCCATGTTTATACAGAGAGCGGTGGAGATATTAGCATGATTATACTGATGGCGGTGTAAGTATTTCCATGTTTTCACAGATTGCGCTGTAGATATTTCCATGTTTATACAGATGATTGTGTTGTTATTTCCATGTTTATACAGAAGGCGGTTTAGGTATTTCCATATTTATAGAGTTAGCCTTGTAGATATACCCATGTTTATGCAGATAGTGGTGTAGACATTTCCATGTTTATAGAGACAGCGGTGTAGATATTTCCATATTTATACAGATCTCGTTGTAGATATTTGCATGTTTATATAGTTAGCGGTGTAGATGTTTCCATGTTTATACAGACAGCGGTGGAGATATTTCCATGTTTATACAGATCGTGGTGTAGATATTTCCATGTTTATGGAGATAGCGGTGTAGATATTTCCATATTTATACAGATAGCCGTGTAGATATTTCCATGTTTATTCAGAAGGCGGTGTAGTTATTTCCATGTTTTTACAGATTGTGGTGTAGATATTTCCATGTTTATACTGACAGTGGTGTAGATATTTCTATGTTTATACAGATAATGGTCTAGATATTTCCATGTTTACACAGATAGCGCTGTAGATATCTCCATGTTTACAGAGATGGTGGTGTAGATAATTCCATATTTGCACAGATTGCGTTGTAGATATTACCATCTTTACACAGATAGCGGTGTACATATTTCCATGTTTACACAGATAGCTGTGTAGATGTTTCCATGTTTATACAGATAGCGGTGTAGATATTTCCATGTTTATACAGATAGCATTGTAGATATTTCCAAGTTTATACAGATCGCGGTGTAGACATTTCCATCTTTCCACAGATGGCAGTGTAGATATTTCTATGTTTATACAGACGGCGGCATAGATATTTCCATGTTTATACAGATGGCGGTGTAGATATTTCCATGTTTATAGAAATGGCGGTGTAGATATTTATATGTTTGTAGAGATAGTGGTGTAGATATTTCCATGTTTATAGAGATGGCGGTGTAGGTATTTCTTTGTTTATAGAGATATTGGTGTAGATAATTCCATGTTTATAGAGATGACAGTGCAGGTATTTCCTTCTTTATAGAGATAGTGGTGTAGATATTTCCATGTTTATACAGATAGCGGTATAGATATTTCCATGTTGATACAGATAGCAGTGTTGGTATTTCCATGTTTATACAGATAGCGGTGTAGATATTTCCATGTTTATACTGCTCGCGGTGTAGATATTTCCATATTTATACAGATAGCAGTGTAGATATGTCCATGTTTATACAGATAGCGGTTTAGATATTTCCATTTTGCACAGATGGTGGTGTAGATTGTTCCATGTTTATGGAGATGGCGGTGTAGATATTTCCATGTTTATAAATATGTCAGTGTAGATATTTCTAGGTTTCAGAGATGGCGGTGTAGATATTTCCATGTTTATAGAGATAGCTGTGTAATTATTTCCATCTGTATAGAGATAGCGGTATAGTTATTTCAATGTTTATGCAGATGGCTGTGTAGATATTTCCATGTTTATACGGATGGCGGCATAGATATTTCCATGTTTATATAGATAGCGGTGTATATATTTCCATATTTATAGAGATAGCAGTGTAGATATTTCCATGTTTATTCAGAGGGTGGTATAGATATTTCCATGTTTATACAGACAGCGGTGTATTTATTTCCATGTTTATACAGAGAGACTTGTAGATATTTCCATGTTTATACAGATCGTGTTGTTGATATTTCCACGTTTATACAGATAGTGGTGTTGGTATTTCCCTGTTTATACAGATAGCAGTGTAGATATTTCCATGTTTATACAGCTCGGGGTGCAGATATTTCCATCTTTATACAGACGGCAGTGTAGATATTTCCATGTTTACACAGATGGCGGTGTAGATAGTTCCATGTTTATGGAGATGGCGGTGTAGATATTTTCATGTTTATAGAGATGGCGGTGTAGATATTTCCATGTTTACAGAGTTTGTGGTGTAGTGTTTCCATGTTTACAGAGATTGCAATGTAGGTATTTCCATGTGTATAGAGATAGCGGTGCAGATGTTTCCATGTTTATACTGATGGCTCTGTAGACATTTCCATGTGTATACAGACGGCAGTGTAGATATTTCCATGTTTATAGAGATGGTGGTGTAGATATTTCCATGTATATACAGATGACTGTGTAGATACTTCCATGTTTACAGATGGCAGTGTAGATATTTCCATGTTTATAGAGATGGTGGTGTAGATATTTCCATGTATATACAGTTGACTGTGTAGATATTTCTATTTTTATACAGATAGCGGTGTAGATATTTCCATATATAAACAGAGAGCGGTGGTGGTGTTTCCATGTTTATACAGAGAGCGATGTAGATATTTCCATGTTTATACAGATTGTTTTGTAGGTATTTCCATGTTTATAGAGGTAGCGGTGTAGATATTTCCATGTTTATACAGATGGCTGTGTAGATATTTCCATGTGTATACATGGCAGTGTAGATATTTCCATGTTTATGCATATGGAGGTGTAGATATTTCCATGTTTATAGAGATAGCGGTGGAGATATTTCCATGTTTATACGGATGGATGTGTAGATATTTCCATGTGTATACACATGGCAGTGTAGATATTTCAATGTTTATAGAGATGGTGGTGTAGATATTTCCATGTTTATACACATGACTTTGTAGATATTTGTATGTTTATACAGATGGCCGTGTAGATATTTCCATGTTTATAGAGATAATGGTGAAGAATATCCATGTTTATACAGATAGCAGTGTAGATATTTCCTTGTTTATGGAGATAGCGGTGTAGATATTTCCATATTTACACAGATAGCGGTATAGATATTTCAATGTTTATAAAGATCCCGGTGTAGATATTTCCATGTTTATATAGATGGCGGTGTAGATATTTCCATGTTTATACAGATAGCGGCGTAGATACTTCCATGTTTATACAGATAGCGGTGTAGATATTTCCATGTTTACAGAGAAAGCGGTGTAGATATTTCCATCTTTGCACAGATTGCGGTGTTGATATTTCCATCTTTACACAGATAGCGGTGTAGATATTTCCAGGTTTACACAGATAGCTGTGTAGTTATTTCCATGTTTTCACAGATAGAGTTGTAAATATTTCCATGTTTATAGAGATAGCGTTGTAGATATTTCCATATTTATTCACATAGCGGTGTAGATATTTCCATGTTTATACAGATAGTGGTGTAGATATTTCCATGTTTATACAGATAGTGGTGTAGATATTTCCATGTTTACAGAGTTAGCGGTGCAGATATTTCCATCTTTGAACAGATTGCTGTGTATATCTTTCCATCTTTACACAGATTGCGGTGTAGATATTTCCAAGTTTACACAGATAGCTGTGTAGATATTTCCATGTTTACACAGATAGCGTTGTAGATATTTCCACGTTTATACGCATAGCAGTGTAGATATTTCCAGGTTTATAGAGATAGCGGTGTAGATATTTCCATATTTATGGAGATGGCGGTGTAGATATTTCCATGTTTTTACTGATAGCAGTATAGATATTTCCATGTTTACACAGATAGCGATGTTGAAATTTCCATGTTTATACAGATAGCGGTGAAGATATTTCCATCTTTATACAGATAGCAGAGTAGATATTTCCATGTTTACACAGATAGCAATGTAGATATTTCCATGTTTACACAGATAGTGTTGCAGATATTTCCATGTTTATACAGATAGCCGTGTAGATATTTCCATGTGTATAGAGATGGTGGTGTAGATATTTCCATGTTTACAGAGATAGTGGTGAAGGTATTTCCATGTTCATACAGATAGCGGTGTAGATATTTCCATATTTATACAGATAGCGGTGTTGGTATTTCCATGTTTATACAGATAGCGGTGTAGATATTTCCATGTTTATACAGATAGCTGTGTAGATATTTCCATGTTTACACAGATAGCATTGTAGATATTTCCATGTTTATACAGATAGCGGTGTAGATATTTACATGTTTATACAGATAGCGGTGTTGGTATTTCCATGTTCATACAGATAGTGGTGTAGATATTTCCATGTATATACAGCTCCCGGTGTAGATATTTCCATCTTTATACAGATGGCAGTGAAGATATTTCCATGTTTATACAGAGAGTGGTGTAGATATTTCCAGGTTTACAGAGGTGGTGGTGTAAGTATTTTCATGTTTAAAGAGATAGCGGTGTATATATTTCCATGTTTATACAGATAACGGTGTTGGTATTTCCATGCTTATACAGATAGCGGTGTAGATATTTCCATGTTTATACAGCTCGCGATTTAGATATTTCCATCTTTATACAGATGGCAGTGTAGATATTTCCATGTTTATACAGATAGCGGTGTAGATATTTTAATGTCTATAGAGATAGCAGTGTAGGTATTTCCATATTTATACAGATTGCGGTGTAGATATTTCCATCTTTATACAGATGGCAGTGTAGATATTTCCATGTTTATACAGATGGCAGTGAAGATATTTCCATGTTTATACAGATAGTGGTGTAGATATTTCCATGTTTATACAGATTGCGGTGTAGATATTTCCATGTTTATAGAGATAGCGGTGTAGGTATTTCCTTGTTTATAGAGATAGCTGTGAAGATACATCCATGTTTATACAGATGGCTGTGTAGGTATTTCCATGTCTACAGATATTTGTATGTTTACACAAATGGCGGTGTAGATATTTCCAAATTTATACAGATTGCGGTGTAGATATTTCCATGTTTATACAGATTAAGGTGTAGATATATCCATGTTTATTCAGATAGCGATGTAGATATTTCCATGTTTATACAGATAGTGGTGTAGATATTTCTATGTTTACAGAGATGGCGGTGTAGATATTTCCATCTTTGCACAGATTGCGGTGTAGATATTTCCATCTTTACACAGATAACGGTGTAGATATTTTCATATTTATACAGATCGTGGTGTAGATATTTCCATCTTTCCACAGATGGCATTGTAGATATTTCCATGTTTATACAGATGACAGTGTAGATATTTCCATGTTTATACAGATAGTGGTGTAGATATTTCCATGTTCATGCAGATGGTGGTGTAGATATTTCCATGTTTATAGAGATAGCAGTGTAGATATTTCTATGTGTATAGAGATGGTGGTGTAGGTGTTTCCATGTTTATAGAGATAGTTGTGTAGGTATTTCCATGTTTATTCATATTGCAGTGTAGATATTTCCATGTTTATACAGATAGCGGTGTTGGTATTTCCATGTTTATACAAATAGCGTTGTAGATATTTCCATGTTTATTCAGCTCGCGGTGTAGATATTTCTATCTTTATAGAGATGGCAGTGTAGATATTTCCATGTTTATACAGATAGCGGTTTAGATATTTCCATGTTTCTACAGATGGCGGTGAAGATATTTCCATGTTTATACAGATATCGGTTTAGATATTTCCATGTTTATACAGATAGCTGTGTTGTTATTTCCATGTTTATACAGATAGCGCTGTAGATTGTTCCATGTTTATGCAGATAGTGGAGTAGATATTTACATGTTTATACAGATAGTTGTGTAGATATTAACATGTTTATACAGACCGCGGTGTAGATATTTCCATGTTTATACAGATCACGGTGTAGATAGTTCCATGTTTATACAGATAGCGGTGTAGATATTTCCATGTTTTTACAGATATCGGTGTAGATATTTCCAAGTTTACACAGATTGCAGTGTAAATATTATGATCTTTCTACAGATGGCATTTTAGATATTTCCATGTTTATACAGATGCGGAGTAGATATTTCCATGTTTATATAGATGGTGGTGTAGATATTACCATGTTTATACAGACAGCGGTGTAGATATTTCCAGGTTTATACAGATCGTGATGAAGATATTCCATGTTTATACAGATCGCGGTGTAGATATTTCCATGTTTATACAGATCATGGTGTAGATATTTCCATGTTTATACAGATCGAGGTGTTGATATTACCATGTTTATAGGGATAGCGGTGAAAATATTTCCACATTTATACAGATAGCGGTGTAGCTATTAGCATGTTTATACAGATAGCGGTGTAGATATTTCCATGTATAAACAGATGTCTGGTATATATATCCATGTTTAAACAGATGACGGTGTAGATATTTCCTTGTTTATACAAATAGCGGTGTAGTTATTTCCATGTTTATACAGATCATGGTGTAGATATTTCCTTGTTTATACAAATAGCGTTGTAGTTATTTCCATGCTTAAACGGGTAGCGGTGTAGATATTTCCTTGTTTATACAAATAGCGGTGTAGATATTTCCATGTTTATACAGATCACGGTGTAGATATTTCCTTGTTTATACAAATAGCGGTGTAGTTATTTCCATGTTTATACAGATAGCGGTGTAGATATTTCCATGTATATACAGATGGCTGTGTAGATATTTCCATGTTTATACAGATGGCTGTGTAGATGTTTCCATGTTTATACAGATGACTTTGTAGGTATTTCCATGTTTATACAGACGGCGTTGTAGATATTTCCATGTTTATAGAGATAGTTGTGTAGATATTTACATGTTTATACAGATCGCAGTGTAGATATTTCCATGTTTATACAGATCGCCGTGTAGATATTTCCATGTTTATACAGATAGCGGTGTAGATATTTCCATGTTAGAGATATCGGTGTAGATATTTCCATGTTTACACAGATTGCGGTGTAGATATTTCCATCTTTCTACAGATGGCATTGTAGATATTTCCATGTTTATACATATGGTTGTGTAGATATTTCCATGTTTATATAGATGGTGGTGTAGATTTTACCATGTTTATAGAGATCGCGGTGTAGATATTTCCACGTTTATACAGATCGTGGTGAAGATATTTCCATGTTTATACAGACCGCGGTGTAGATATTTCCATGTTTATACAGATCGCGGTGTAGATATTTCCATGTTTATACAGATAGCGGTGAAGATATTTCCATGTTTATACAGATAGCGATGTAAATATTTCCATGTTTATAGAGATAGCGGTGTAGGTATTTCCATGTTTATAGACACAGCGGTGTAGACATTTCCATGTTTATATAGATGGCGTAGTAGATATCTCCATGTTTATACCGATAGCGGTGTTGGTATTTCCACGTTTATACAGATAGCGATGTAGATATTTCCATGTTTATACAGCTCGCGGTGCAGATATTTATATCTTTAAACAGATGGCATTGTAGATATTTCCTTATTCACACAGATGGCGGTCTAGATGTTTCCATGTTTATACAGATGGCGGAGTAGTTACTTCCATGTTTATGGAGATGGCAGTGTAGATATTTTCATGTTTATAGAGACGGCGGTGTAGATATTTCCATGTTTATAGAGATAGCATTGTAGATATTTACATGTTTATACAGATGGCTGTGTAGATATTTCCATGTGTATACAGATGGCATTGTAGATATTTCCATGTTTATACAGATGACTGTATAGGTATTTCCATGTTTTCACAGATGGCAGTGCAGATATTTCCATGTTTATAGAGATAGCGGTGTAGATATTTCCATGTTTGTACAGATGGCGGTGTTGATATTTCCATCTATACACAGATGGCCGTGCAGATATTTCCATGTTTATACAGATGGCGGCGTAGATATTTCCATGTTTATACAGATAACGGTGGAGATATTTCCATGTTTATACAGAGAGCAGTGGAGATATTTCCATGTTTATACACATAGCGGTGTACATATTTCCATGTTTATACAGACAGCGGTGTAGGTATTTCCATATTTATACAGATAGCGGTGCAGATATTTCCATGTTTATACAGATGCCTATGCAGATATTTCCATATTTATACAGAGGGCTGTGTAGATATTTCTATGTTTATACAGATGGCAGTGTAGATATTTCCATGTTCCTACACATGACTGTGCAGGTATTTCCATGTTTATACAGATGGCTTTGTAGATATTTCCATGTCTATAGAGACAGCGGTGCAGATATTTCCATGTTCATACAGATAGCGGTGTATATATTTCCATGTTTATACAGATCGTGGTGTAGATATTTCCATGTTTATACAGATACTGGTGTAGATATTTCCATGTTTATACAGATAGCGGTGTAGATATTTCCATGTATATACAGATGGCTGTGTAGATATTTCCATGTTTATACAGATGGCTGTGTAGATGTTTCCATGTTTATACAGATGACTTTGTAGGTATTTCCATGTTTATACAGACGGCGTTGTAGATATTTCCATGTTTATAGAGATAGCTGTGTAGATATTTACATGTTTATACAGATCGCAGTGTAGATATTTCCATGTTTATACAGATCGCGGTGTAGATATTTCCATGTTGATACAGATAGCGGTGTAGATATTTCCATGTTTTTAGAGATATCGGTGTAGATATTTCCATGTTTACACAGATTGCGGTGTAGATATTTCCATCTTTCTACAGATGGCATTGTAGATATTTCCATGTTTATACATATGGTTGTGTAGATATTTCCATGTTTATATAGATGATGGTGTAGATTTTACCATGTTTATACAGATCGCGGTGTAGATATTTCCACGTTTATACAGATCGTGGTGAAGATATTTCCATGTTTATACAGACCGCAGTGTAGATATTTCCATGTTTATACAGATCGCGGTGTAGATATTTCCATGTTTATACAGATAGCGGTGAAGATATTTCCATGTTTATACAGATAGCGATGTAGATATTTCCATGTTTATAGAGATAGCGGTGTAGGTATTTCCATGTTTATAGACACAGCGGTGTAGACATTTCCATGTTTATATAGATGGCGTTGTAGATATCTCCATGTTTATACCGATAGCGGTGTTGGTATTTCCACGTTTATACAGATAGAGATGTAGATATTTCCATGTTTATACAGCTCGCGGTGCAGATATTTATATCTTTAAACAGATGGCATTGTAGATATTTCCTTATTCACACAGATGGCGGTCTAGATGTTTCCATGTTTATACAGATGGCGGAGTAGTTACTTCCATGTTTATGGAGATGGCAGTGTAGATATTTTCATGTTTATAGAGACGGCGGTGTAGATATTTCCATGTTTATAGAGATAGCATTGTAGATATTTACATGTTTATACAGATGGCTGTGTAGATATTTCCATGTGTATACAGATGGCATTGTAGATATTTCCATGTTTATACAGATGACTGTATAGGTATTTCCATGTTTTCACAGATGGCAGTGCAGATATTTCCATGTTTATAGAGATAGCGGTGTAGATATTTCCATGTTTGTACAGATGGCGGTGTTGATATTTCCATCTATACACAGATGGCCGTGCAGATATTTCCATGTTTATACAGATGGCGGCGTAGATATTTCCATGTTTATACACATAACAGTGGAGATATTTCCATGTTTATACAGAGAGCAGTGGAGATATTTCCATGTTTATACACATAGCGGTGTACATATTTCCATGTTTATACAGACAGCGGTGTAGGTATTTCCATATTTATACAGATAGCGGTGCAGATATTTCCATGTTTATAAAGATGCCTATGCAGATATTTCCATATTTATACAGAGGGCTGTGTAGATATTTCTATGTTTATACAGATGGCAGTGTAGATATTTCCATGTTCCTACACATGACTGTGCAGGTATTTCCATGTTTATACAGATGGCTTTGTAGATATTTCCATGTCTATAGAGACAGCGGTGCAGATATTTCCATGTTTATACAGATAGCGGTGTATATATTTCCATGTTTATACAGATCGTGGTGTAGATATTTCCATGTTTATACAGATACTGGTGTAGATATTTCCATGTTTATACAGACCGCAGTGTAGATATTTCCATGTTTATAGAGATAGCAGTGTAGATATTTGCAAGTATGTACAGATGTTGGTGTTGGTGTTTCCATGTATACACAGATTGCCGTGTAGGTATTTCCATGTGTATACAGATGGCATTGTAGATATTTCCATGTTTATACAGATTGTGGTGTAGATATTTCCATGTTTTCACAGATGACTGTATAGGTATTTCCATGTTTATACAGATGGCGATGTAGATACTTCCATGTTTATAGAGATAGCGGTGTAGATATTTCCATATTTATACAGATAACGTTGTAGAAATTTCCATGTTTATACAGATAGCGTTTTAAATATTTCCATGTTTATACAGATCACGGTGTAGATATTTCCATGTTTATAGAGATATCGGTGTAGATATTTCCATGTTTATACAGATAGCGGTTTAGATACTTCCATGTTTATACAGACCACGGTGTAGATATTTCCATGTTTATACAGATAGCGGTGCGGGTATTTCCATGTTTGTACAGATGGCGGTGTTGATGTTTCCATCTATACTCAGATGACCGTGTAGATATTTCCATGTTTATACAGATGGCGGTGCAGATATTTCCATGGATATGTAGATGGCGGTGTAGATATTACCATTTTTACACAGATAGCGGTGTAGTTATTTCCATGTTTATATAGATAGCGGTGTAGATATTTCCATGTATATACACATGGCTGTGTAGATATTTCCATGTTTATACCGATAACTTTGTAAGTATTTCCATGTTTATACAGATGGCGGTGTAGATATTTCGATGTTTATAGAGATAGCAGTGGAGATATTTCTATGTTTATACAGATAGCGGTGTAGATATTTCCACGTTTATACTGATCGCGGTGTAGATATTTCCATGTTTATAGAGATGGCGGTGTTGATATTTCCATCTATACACAGATGGCCGTGTAGATATTTCCATGTTTATACAGATGGCGGCGTAGATATTTCCATGGACATGCAGATGGCGGTGTAGATATTTCCATGTTTACACAGAGGGCGGTGTAGACATTTCCATGTTTACACAGATGGTGGTGTAGATATTTCCGTGTTTATACACATGGCGGAGTAGATACTTCCATCTTCATGGAGATGGCAGTGAAGATATTTCCATGTTTATTCAGATGACTGTGTAGATATTTCCATGTTTTTACAGATGGCAGTGTAGATATTTCAATGTTTATAGAGATGGCGCTGTAGATATTTCCATGTTTATACACATCGCGGTGTAGATATTTCCATGTTTATACAGATAACGGTGTAGATATTTGCATGTTTTTACAGATATCAGTGTAGATATTTCCATGTTTACGCAGATTGCGGTGTAGATATTTCCATCTTTCTACAGATGGCATTGTAGATATTTCCAAGTTTATACAGATGTCGGTGTAGATATTTCCATGTTTATACTGATCGCGGTGTAGATATTTCCATGTTTATACAGATAGCGGTGTAGATATTTCCATGTTTATACAGATCGTGGTGAAGATATTTCCATGTTTATACAGACCGCGGTGTAGATATTTCCATGTTTATACAGATCGCGGTGTAGATATTTCCATGTTTATACAGATAGCGGTGAAGATATTTCCATGTTTATACAGATCGCGGTGTAGATATTTCCATGTTTATACAGATAGCGGTGAAGATATTTCCATGTTTATACAGATGGCGGTGTAGATATTTCCATGTTTATAGAGACGGCAGTGTAGATATTTCCATGTTCATAGAGATAGCGGTGTTGATTTTTCCATGTTTATAGAGATAGCTGTGTGGATATTTCCATGTTTATACAGATAGGGGTGTAGATATTTCCATGTTTATAGAGATGGCGTTGTAGATATTTCCATGTTTATACAGATCACGGTGTAGATATTTCCATGTTTATACAGATCGCGGTGTCGATATTTCCATGTTTATACAGATCATGGTGTAGATATTTCCATGTTTATACAGATCGAGGTGTTGGTATTACCATGTTTATAGGGATAGCGGTGCAAATATTTCCACATTTATACAGATAGCGGTGAAGTTATTAGCATGTTTATACAGATAGCGGTGTAGATATTTCCATGTATAAACAGATGTCTGTGTATATATTTCCATGTTTAAACAGATGGCAGTGTAGATATTTCCTTGTTTATACAAGTAGCGGTGTAGTTATTTCCATGTTTATACAGATCATGGTGTAGATACTTCCTTGTTTATACAAATAGCGTTGTAGATATTTCCATGTTTATACATATCACGGTGTAGATATTTCCTTGTTTATACAAATAGCGGTGTAGTTATTTCCATGTTTATACAGATAGCGGTGTAGATATTTCCATGTATATACAGATGGCTGTGTAGATATTTCCATGTTTATACAGATGGCTGTGTAGATGTTTCCATGTTTATACAGATGAGTTTGTAGGTATTTCCATGTTTATACAGACGGCGGTGTAGATATTTCCATGTTTATAGAGATAGCTGTGTAGATATTTCCATGTTTATACAGATCGCGGTGTAGATATTTCCATGTTTATACAGATCGCGGTGTAGATATTTCCATGTTTATACAGATTGCGGTGTAGATATTTGCATGTTTTTAGATATATCGGTGTAGATATTTCCATGTTTACACAGATTACGGTGTAGATATTTCCATCTTTCTACAGATGGCATTGTAGATATTTCCATGTTTATACAGATGGTTGTGTAGATATTTCCATGTTTATATAGATGGTGGTGTAGATATAACCATGTTTATACAGATCGCGGTGTAGATATTTCCATGTTTATACAGATCGTGGTGAAGATATTTCCATGTTTATACAGACCGCGGTGTAGATATTTCCATGTTTATACAGATCGCGGTGTAGATATTTCCATGTTTATACAGATAGCGGTGAAGATATTTCCATGTTTATACAGATAGCGATGTAGATATTTCCATGTTTATAGAGATAGCGGTGTAGGTATTTCCATGTTTATAGACACAGCGGTTTAGATATTTCCATGTTTATATAGATGGCGTTGTAGATATCTCCATGTTTATACCGATAGCGGTGTTGGTATTTCCACGTTTATACAGATAGCGATGTAGATATTTCCATGTTAATACAGCTCGCGGTGCAGATATTTATATCTTTATACAGATGGCATTGTAGATATTTCCTTATTCACACAGATGTCGGTCTAGATGTTTCCATGTTTATACAGATGGCGGAGTAGATAGTTCCATGTTTATGGAGATGGCAGTGTAGATATTTACATGTTTATACAGATGGCTGTGTAGATATTTCCATGTGTATACAGATGGCATTGTAGATATTTCCATGTTTATACAGATGACTGTATAGGTATTTCCATGTTTTTACAGATGGCGGTGTAGATATTTCCATTTTTATACAGATGTCTGTGTAGATATTTCCATGTGTATACAGATGGTATTGTAGGTATTTCCATGTTTATACAGACGGTGGTGTAGATATTTCCATATTTATACAGATGTCTGTGTAGATATTTCCATGTGTATACAGATGGTATTGTAGGTATTTCCATGTTTATACAGATGATGGTGTAGATATTTCCATGTTTATTCAGATGACTGTGTAGATATTTCCATGTTTTTACAGATGGCAGTGTAGATATTTCAATGTTTATAGAGATGGCACTGTAGATATTTCCATGTTTATACAGATAACGTTGGACATATTTCCATGTTTATACAGACAGCAGTGGAGATATTTCCATGTTTATACACATAGCGATGTACATATTTCCATGTTTATAGAGACAGCGGTGTAGCTATTTCCATGCTTATACAGATAGCGGTGCAGATATTTCCATGTTTACGCAGATTTCTATGCAGATATTTCCATATTTATACAGAGGGCTGTGTTGATATTTCCATGTTTATTCAGATGGCGGTGTAGATATTTCCATGTTTATAGAGATGGCGGTGTAGTTATTTCTATGTTTATAGAGATAGCGGTGTAAATATCTCCATTTTTATAGAGATGGTGGTGTAAGTATTTTCATGTTTATAGAGATAGCGGTGTAGATATTTCCATATTTCTAGAGATGACTGTGTAGATATTTCCATGTGTATACAGATGGAATTGTAGATATTTCCATGTTTATACAGATGACTGTATAGGTATTTCCATGTTTCTACAGATGGCAGTGCACATATTTCCATGTTTATAGAGATAGCGGTGTAGACATTTTCATGTTTATACAGATTACGGTGGAGATATGTCCATGTTTATACAGATGGCTTTGCAGGTATTTCCTTGTTTATAGAGATAGCGGTGTAGATATTTCCATGTTTATACAGATAGCGGTGTAGATATTTCCATGTTTATACACATGGCTCTGCCGATATTTCCATGTTTATACAGAGTTCTCTGTTGATATTTCCATGTTTATATAGATGACAGTGTAGATATTTCAAGGTCTATACAGATGACTGTGTAAATATTTCCATGTTAATACATATGGCAGTGTAGATATTTCCATGTTTACAGAGATAGAGGTGTAGATATTTCCATGTTTATTCAGATAGCGGTGTAAATATTTCCATATTTATACAGATAGTGGTGTAGATATTTCCATGTTTTTACAGATAGCGGTGTAGATATTTCCATCTTTATTCAGAGAGTGCTGTACATATTTCCATGTTTATACAGATCACTCTGTAGATATTTCCATGTTTATACAGATAACGTTGTAGATATTTCCATCTTTATTCAAACGTTGGTGTAGATATTTCCATGTTCCTACACAAGACTGTGTAGTTATTTCCATGTTTATACAGATGGCGGTGTAGATATTTCCATATTTATAGAGATAGCAGTGTAGATATTTCCAGGTTTATACAGAGAGCGGTGTAAATATTTCCATTTTTATACAGATCGTGGTGTAGATATTTCCATGTTTATACAGATACCGGTGTAGGTATTTCCATGTTTATACAGACTGCAGTGTAGTTATTTCTATGTTTATACAGATAGCTGTGTAGATATTTCCATGTTTGTACAGATGGCGGTGTTGATATTTCCAATTGTACACAGATTGCCATGTAGATATTTCCATCTTAATACACATGGCGTTGTAGATATTTCCATGGATATGCAGATGGCGGTGTGGATATTTCCATGTTTATAGAGATAGCGGTGTAGGTATTTCCATGTTTATAGACATAGCAGTGTAGATATTTCCATGTTTATATAGATGGCGTTGTACATATTTCCATGTTTATACCGATAGCGGTGTTGGTATTTCCACGTTTATACAGATAGAGATGTAGATATTTCCATGTTTATACAGCTCGCGGTGCAGATATTTATTTCTTTATACAGATTGCATTGTAGATATTTCCTTATTCACACAGATGGCGGTGTGGATGTTGCCATGTTTATACAGATGGCGGAGTAGTTAGTTCCATGTTTATGGAGATGGCAGTGTAGATATTTTCATGTTTATAGAGATGGTGGTGTAGATATTTCCATGTTTATAGAGATAGCAGTGTAGATATTTACACGTTTATACAGATGGCATTGTAGATATTTCCATGTTTATACAGATGACTGTATAGATATTTCCATGTTTTTACAGATGGCAGTGCAGATATTTCCATGTTTATTGAGATAGCGGTGTAGATATTTCCATGTTTGTACAGATGGCGGTGTTGATATTTCCATCTATGCACAGATGGCCGTGTAGATATTTCCATGTTTATACAGATGGTGGCGTAGATATTTCCATGGACATGCAGATGACGGTGTAGTTATTTCCATGTTTATACAGATAGCGGTGTAGTTATTTCCATGTTTACACAGATGGTGTTGTAGATATTTCCGTGTTTATACACTTGGTGGAGTAGATACTTCCATCTTTATGGAGATGGCAGTGTAGATATTTTCAAGTTTATAGAGATGGCGGTGTAGGTATTTCCATATTTATAGAGATAGCGGTGAAGATATTTCCATCTTTCTACAGATGGCAGTGTAGATATTTCCATGTTTATACAGAGGGTGGTGTAGATATTTCCATATTTATACAGATGCCTATGCAGATATTTCCATATTTATACAGAGGGCTGTGTAGATATTTCTATGTTTATACCGATGGTAGTGTAGATATTTCCATGTTCCTACACATGATTGTGTAGGTATTTCCATGTTTATACAGATGGCTTTGTAGATATTTCCATGTTTATAGAGATAGCGGTGCAGATATTTCCATGTTTATACAGATAGCGGTGTATATATTTCCATGTTTATACAGATCGTGGTGTAGATATTTCCATGTTTATACAGATACCGGTGTAGATATTTCCATGTTTATACAGACCGCAGTGAAGGTATTTCCATGTTTATAGAGATTGCAGTGTAGTTATTTCCATGTTTGTACAGATGGCGGTGTTGATGTTTCCATCTATACACAGATTGCCGGGTAGTTATTTCCATGTGTATACAGATGGCATTGTAGATATTTCCATGTTTATACAGATGGTCGTGTAGATATTTCCATGTTTACACACATGACTGTATAGGTATTTCCATGTTTATACAGATGGCGGTGTAGATATTTTGATGTTTATAGAGATAGCAGTGGAGATATTTCCATGTTTATAGAGATAGCGGTGTAGATATTTCCATGTTTTTACTGATCACGGTGTAGATATTTCCATGTTTATAGAGATGGCGGTGTAGATATTTCCATGTTCATAGAGATAGCGGTGTTGATTTTCCATATTTATAGAGATAGCTGTGTGGGTATTTCCATGTTTATACAGATATTAGTGTAGATATTTCCATGTTTATATAGATAGAGCTGTAGATATTTCCATGTATATACACATGGGTGTGTAGATATTTCCTTGTTTATACAGATGGCGGTGTAGATATTTCCATGTTTATACAGATAACATTGTAAGAATTTCCATGTTTATGCAGATGGCGGTGTAGATATTTCGATGTTTATAGAGATAGCAGTGGAGATATTTCCATGTTTATACAGATAGCGGTGTAGATATTTCCATGTTTATACTGATCACGGTGTAGATATTTCCATGTTTATACAGATGGCGGTGTAGATATTTCCATATTTATACAGATGTCTGTGTAGATATTTCCATGTGTATACAGATGGAATTGTAGGTATTTCCTTGTTTATACATATGGTGGTGTAGATATTTCCATGTTTATTCGGATGAGTGTGGAGATATTTCCATGTTTTTACAGATGGCAGTATAAATATTTCAATGTTTATAGAGATGGCGCTGTAGATATTTCCATGTTTATACAGATAAAGGTGGAGATATTTCCATGTTTATACAGACAGCAGTGGAGATATTACCATGTTTATACACATAGCGGTGTACATATTTCCATGTTTATGGAGACAGCAGTGTAGATATTTCCATGTGTATACAGATAGCGGTGCGGATATTTCCATGTTTATACTGATGCCTATGCAGATATTTCCATATTTATACAGAGGGCTGTGTAGATATTTCCATGTTTATACAGATGGCAGTGTTGATATTTCCATGTTCCTACACATGACTGTGTAGTTATTTCCATGTTTATACAGATGGCTTTGCAGGTATTTCCTTGTTTATACAGATAGCGGTGTAAATATTTCCATGTTTTATACAGATCACGGTGTAGATATTTCCATCTTTATACAGATACCGGTGTAGATATTTCCAGGTTTATACAGACCGCAGTGTAGATATTTCCATGTTTACACAGATAATGGTGTAGATATTTCCATGTCTGTACAGATGGCGGTGTAGATGTTTCCATCTATATACAGATTGCCGTGTAGGTATTTCCATGTGTATACAGGTGGCATTGTACATATTTCCATGATTATACAGATTGTGGTGTAGATATTTCCATGTGTCTACAGATGGTATTGTAGGTATTTCCATGTTTACAAATATCGGTGTAGATATTTCCATGTTTATACAGATAGCGGCGTAAATATTTCCACGTTTATACAGATCACGGTGTAGATATTTCCATGTTTATAGAGATAGCGGTGTAGATATTTCCATGTTTATACAGATGCCTATGCAGATATTTCCATATTTATACAGAGGGCTGTGTATATATTTCCATGTTTATACAGATGGTAGTGTAGATATTTCCATGTTTATACAGATGACTGTATAGGTATTTCCATGTATTTACAGATGGCATTGTAGATATTTCTATGTTTATAGAGATAGCAGTGTAGATATTTCCATGTTTATACAGATGGCGGTGTAGATATTTCCATGTTTATAGAGATAGCGGTGTAGATATTTCCATATTTATACAGATAACTGTGTAGATATTTTCATGTTTATACAGATAGCGGTGTAAATATTTCCATGTTTATACAGATCATGGTGTAGATATTTCCATGTTTATAGAGATAGCGGTGTAGATATTTCCATGTTTATACAGATAGCGGTGTAGGTTTTTCCATGTTTATACAGACCGCGGTGTAGATATTTCCATGTTTATACAGATAGCGGTGCAGACATTTCCATGTTTGTACAGATGGCGGTGTTGATATTTCCATCTATACACAGATGACCGTGCATATATTTCCATGTTTATACAGAAGGCAGCACAGATATTTCTATGGATATGTAGATGGCGGTGTAGATATTTCCATGTTTATACAGATAGCAGTGTAGTTATTTCCATGTTTATGTAGATAGCGGTGTAGATAATTCCATGTGTATACAAATGGCTGTGTAGATATTTCCAGGTTTATACAGATGACGGTTTAGACACTTCCAGGTTTATACAGATAACTTTGGAAGTATTTCCATGTTTATACACATGGCGGTGTAGATATTTTGATGTTTATAGAGATAGCAGTGGAGTTATTTCCATGTTTATACAGATAGCGGTGTAGATATTTCCATGTTTATACTGATCGCGGTGTAGATATTTCCATGTTTTTACAGATGGCGGTGTAGATATTTCCATATTTATGCAGATGTCTGTGTAGATATTTCCATGTGTATACAGATGGTATTGTAGGTATTTCCATGTTTATACAGATGGTGGTGTAGATATTTCCATGTTAATTCGGATGACTGTGTAGATATTTCCATGTTTTTACAGATGGCAGTGTAGATATTTCAATGTTTATAGAGATGGCGCTGTAGATATTTCCATGTTTATACAGATAAAGGTGGAGATATTTCCATGTTTATACAGACAGCAGTGGAGATATTACCATGTTTATACACATAGCGGTGTACATATTTCCATGTTTATAGAGACAGCCGTGCAGATATTTCCATGTTTATACAGATAGCGGTGTAAATATTTCCATGTTTATACAGATCGTCGTGTAGACATTTCCATGTTTATACAGATACCGGTGTAGATATTTACATGTTTATACAGACCGCAGTGTAGTTATTTCCATGTTTATAGAGATAGCGCTGTAGATATTTCCATGTTTGTACAGATGGCGGTGTTGATGTTTCCATCTATACACAGATTGCCGTGTAGGTATTTCCATGTGTATACAGATGGCATTGTAGATATTTCCATGTTTGTACAGATGGTGGTGTAGATATTTCCATGTTTATACTGATGACTGTATAGGTATTTACATGTTTTTACAGATGGCATTGTAGATATTTGCATGTTTATAGAGATAGCAGTGTAGATATTTCCATGTTTATACAGTTGGCGGTGTAGATATATCCATGTTTATGGAGATAGCGGTGTAGATATTTCCATATTTATACAGATAACTGTGTAGATATTTCCATGTTTATACAGAGAGCGGTGTAAATATTTCCATGTTTATTCAGATCATGGTGTAGATATTTCCATGTTTATAGAGATAGCGGTATAGAGATTTCCATGTTTATACAGGTAGCGGTGTAGGTATTTCCATGTTTATACAGACCGCGATGAAGATATTTCCATGTTTATACAGATAGGGGGGCAGATATTTCCATGTTTGTACAGATGGGGGTGTTGATATTTCCATCTATACACAGATTGCCGTGTAGGTATTTCCATGTGTATACAGATGGCATTGTAGATATTTCCATGTTTATACAGATGGTGGTGTAGATATTTCCATGTTTCTACAGATGGCATTGTAGGTATTTCCATGTTTATACAGATCACGGTGTAGATATTTCCATGTTTATAGAGATAGCGGTGTAGATATTTCCATGTTTATACAGATGCCTATGCAGATATTTCCATATTTATACAGAGGGCTGTGTAGATATTTCCATGTTTATACAGATGGCAGTGTAGATATTTCCATGTTCCTACACATGACTGTGTAGGTATTTCCATGTTTATACAGATGGCTTTGTAGATATTTCCATGTTTATAGAGAAAGCGGTGCAGATATTTCCATGTTTATACAGATAGCGGTGTACATATTTCCATGTTTATACAGACCGCGGTTTACATATTTCCATGTTTATACAGATAGCGGTGTAGATATTTCCATGTTTATACTGATCGCGGTGTAGATATTTCCATGTTTATACAGATAGCTGTGTAGATATTTCCTTGTTTATACAGATGACTTTGTAGGTATTTCCATGTTTATACAGATGGCGTTGTAGATATTTCCATGTTTATAGAAATAGCTGTGTAGATATTTCCATGTTTATACAGATAGCGGTGTAGATATTTCCATGTTTATACAGATAGCGCTGTAGATATTTCCATGTATATACACATGACTGTGTAGGTACTTCCATGTTTATACAGATGGCTTTGTAGATATTTCCATGTCTATAGAGATAGCGGTGCAGATATTTCCATGTTTATACAGATAGCTGTGTAAATATTTCCATGTTTATACAGATCGTCGTGTAGATATTTCCATGTTTATACAGATACCGGTGTAGATATTTACATGTTTATACAGACCACAGTGTAGTTATTTCCATGTTTATAGAGATAGCAGTGTAGATATTTCCATGTTTGTACAGAGGGTGGTGTTGATGTTTCCGTCTATACACAGATTGCCGTGTAGGTATTTCCATGTGTATACAGATGGCATTGTAGATATTTCCATGTTTTTACAGATGGTGGTGTATTTATTTCCATGTTTATACAGATGACTGAATAGGTATTTACATGTTTTTACAGATGGCATTGTAGATATTTGCATGTTTATAGAGATAGCAGTGTAGATACTTCCATGTTTATACAGATGGCCGTGTAGATATATCCATGTTTATGGAGATAGCGTTGTAGATATTTCCATATTTAAACAGATAACTGTGTAGATATTTTCATGTTTATAAAGAGAGCGGTGTAAATATTTCCATGTTTATACAGAGAGCGGTGTAAATATTTCCATGTTTATTCAGATCATGGTGTAGATATTTCCATGTTTATAGAGATAGCGGTGTAGTTATTTCCATGTTTATACAGATAGCGGTGTAGGTATTTCCATGTTTATACAGACCGCGGTGTAGATATTTCCATGTTTATACAGATAGCGGTGCAGATATTTCCATGTTTGTACAGATGGGGATGTTGATATTTCCATCTATACACAGATTGCCGTGTAGGTATTTCCATGTGTAGACAGATGGCATTGTAGATATTTCCATGTTTATACAGATGGTGTTGTAGATATTTCCATGTTTCTACAGATGGCATTGTTGGTATTTCCATGTTTACAGATAACGGTGTAGATATTTCTATGTTTATATAGATAGCGGTGTAAATATTTCCATGTTTATACAGATCACGGTGTAGATGTTTCCATGTTTATAGAGATAGCGGTGTAGATATTTCCATGTTTATACAGATGCCTATGCAGATATTTCCATATTTATACAGAGGGCTGTGTAGATATTTCCATGTTTATGCAGATGGCAGTGTAGATATTTCCATGTTCCTACAAATGACTGTGTAGGTATTTCCATGTTTAAACAGATGGCTTCATAGATATTTCCATGTTTATAGAGATAGCGGTGCAGATATTTCCATGTTTATACAGATAGGGGTGTAAATATTTCCATGTTTATACAGATCACGGTTTATATATTTCCATATTTATACAGATACCGGTGTAGATATTTCCATGTTTATACAAACCGTAGTGTAGATATTTCCATGTTTATGGAGATAGCGGTGTAGATATTTCCATGTTTGTACAAATGGCGTTGTTGACGTTTCCATCTCTACACAGATTGCCGTGTAGTTATTTCCATGTGTATACAGATGGCATTGTAGATATTTCCATGTTTATACAGATGGTGGTGTAGATATTTCCATGTTTATACAGATGACTGTATAGGTATTTCCATGTTTTTACAGATGGCTTTGTAGATATTTCCATGTTTATAGAGATAGCAGTGTAGATATTGCCATGTTTATACAGATGGCGGTGTAGATATATCCATGTTTATGGAGATAGCGGTGTAGATATTTCCATATTTATACAGATAACTGTGTAGATATTTCCATGTTTATACAGACAGCGGTGTAAATATTTCCATGTTTATTCAGATCATGGCGTAGATATTTCCATGTTTATAGAGATAGCGGTGTAGAGATTTCCATGTTTATACAGATAGCGGTGTAGGTATTTCCATGTTTATACAGACCGCGGTGTAGGTATTTCCATGTTTATACAGATAGCGGTGCAGATATTTCCATGTTTGTACAGATGGGGGTGTTGATATTTCCATCTATACACAGATTGCCGTGTAGGTATTTCCATGTGTATACAGATGGCATTGTAGATATTTCCATGTTTATACAGATGGTGGTGTAGATATTTCCAGGTTTCTACAGATGGCATTGTAGGTATTTCCATGTTTATACAGATAACGGTGTAGATATTTCCATGTTTATATTGAAAGCGGTGTAAATATTTCCATGTTTATACAGATCACGGTGTAGATATTTCCATGTTTATAGAGATAGCGGTGTAGATATTTCCATGTTTATACAGAAGCCTATGAGGATATTTCCATATTTATACAGAGGGCTGTGTAGATATTTCCATGTTTATACAGATGGCAGTGTAGATATTTCCATATTCCTACACATGACTGTGTAGGTATTTCCATGTTTATACAGATGGCTTTGCAGATATTTCCATGTTTATAGAGATAGCGGTGCAGATATTTCCATGTTTATGCAGATCGCGGTGTAGATATTTCCATGTTTATACAGATCGCGGTGTAGATATTTCCATGTTTATACAGATGGCTGTGTAGGTATTTCCATGTTTATACAGATGGCTGTGTAGATATTTCCATGTTTATACAGATGACTTTGTAGGTATTTCCATGTTTATACAGATGGCGGTGTAGATATTTCCATGTTTATAGAAATAGCTGTGTAGATATTTCCATGTTTATACAGATAGCGGTGTAGATATTTTCATGTTTATACAGATAGCGCTGTAGATATTTCCATGTTTATACAGATGGCGGTGTAGATATTTCCATGTTTATAGAGATGGCAGTGTAGATATTTCCATGTTTATACAGATAGCGGTGTAGATATTTCCATGTTCATAGAGATAGCAGTGAGGATATTTCTATGTTTATACAGATAGCAGTGTAGATATTTCCATTTTTATAGAGATAGCGGTTTAGATATTTCATATTTATACAGATAGCGGTGGAGATATTTCCATGTTTATACAGATTGCGGTGTAGATATTTCCATGTATATACACATGACTGTGTAGGTACTTCCATGTTTATACAGATGGCTTTGTAGATATTTCCATGTTTATAGAGATAGCGGTGCAGATATTTCCATGTTTATACAGATAGCGGTGTAAATATTTCCATGTTTATACAGATCGTCGTGTAGATATTTCCATGTTTATACAGATACTGGTGTAGATATTTACATGTTTATACAGACCGCAGTGTAGTTATTTCCATGTTTATAGAGATAGCGGTGTAGATATTTCCATGTTTGTACAGATGGCGGTGTTGATGTTTCCATCTATACACAGATTGCCGTGTAGGTATTTCCATGTGTATACACATGGCATTGTAGATATTTCCATGTTTATACAGATAGCGGTGTAAATATTTCCATGTTTATACAGATCGTCGTGTAGATATTTCCATGTTTATACAGATACCGGTGTAGATATTTACATGTTTATACAGACCACAGTGTAGTTATTTCCATGTTTATAGAGATAGCAGTGTAGATATTTCCATGTTTGTACAGAGGGTGGTGTTGATGTTTCCGTCTATACACAGATTGCCGTGTAGGTATTTCCATGTGTATACAGATGGCATTGTAGATATTTCCATGTTTTTACAGATGGTGGTGTATTTATTTCCATGTTTATACAGATGACTGAATAGGTATTTACATGTTTTTACAGATGGCATTGTAGATATTTGCATGTTTATAGAGATAGCAGTGTAGATACTTCCATGTTTATACAGATGGCCGTGTAGATATATCCATGTTTATGGAGATAGCGTTGTAGATATTTCCATATTTATACAGATAACTGTGTAGATATTTCCATGTTTATAAAGAGAGCGGTGTAAATATTTCCATGTTTATACAGAGAGCCGTGTAAATATTTCCATGTTTATTCAGATCATGGTGTAGATATTTCCATGTTTATAGAGATAGCGGTGTAGTTATTTCCATGTTTATACAGATAGCGGTGTAGGTATTTCCATGTTTATACAGACCGCGGTGTAGATATTTCCATGTTTATACAGATAGCGGTGCAGATATTTCCATGTTTGTACAGATGGGGATGTTGATATTTCCATCTATACACAGATTGCCGTGTAGGTATTTCCATGTGTAGACAGATGGCATTGTAGATATTTCCATGTTTATACAGATGGTGGTGTAGATATTTCCATGTTTCTACAGATGGCATTGTTGGTATTTCCATGTTTACAGATAACGGTGTAGATATTTCTATGTTTATATAGATAGCGGTGTAAATATTTCCATGTTTATACAGATCACGGTGTAGATGTTTCCATGTTTATAGAGATAGCGGTGTAGATATTTCCATGTTTATACAGATGCCTATGCAGATATTTCCATATTTATACAGAGGGCTGTGTAGATATTTCCATGTTTATGCAGATGGCAGTGTAGATATTTCCATGTTCCTACAAATGACTGTGTAGGTATTTCCATGTTTAAACAGATGGCTTCATAGATATTTCCATGTTTATAGAGATAGCGGTGCAGATACTTCCATGTTTATACCGATAGGGGTGTAAATATTTCCATGTTTATACAGATCACGGTTTATATATTTCCATATTTATACAGATACCGGTGTAGATATTTCCATGTTTATACAAACCGTAGTGTAGATATTTCCATGTTTATGGAGATAGCGGTGTAGATATTTCCATGTTTGTACAAATGGCGTTGTTGACGTTTCCATCTCTACACAGATTGCCGTGTAGGTATTTCCATGTGTATACAGATGGCATTGTAGATATTTCCATGTTTATACAGATGGTGGTGTAGATATTTCCATGTTTATACAGATGACTGTATAGGTTTTTCCATGTTTTTACAGATGGCTTTGTAGATATTTCCATGTTTATAGAGATAGCAGTGTAGATATTGCCATGTTTATACAGATGGCGGTGTAGATATATCCATGTTTATGGAGATAGCGGTGTAGATATTTCCATATTTATACAGATAACTGTGTAGATATTTCCATGTTTATACAGACAGCGGTGTAAATATTTCCATGTTTATTCAGATCATGGCGTAGATATTTCCATGTTTATAGAGATAGCGGTGTAGAGATTTCCATGTTTATACAGATAGCGGTGTAGGTATTTCCATGTTTATACAGACCGCGGTGTAGGTATTTCCATGTTTATACAGATAGCGGTGCAGATATTTCCATGTTTGTACAGATGGGGGTGTTGATATTTCCATCTATACACAGATTGCCGTGTAGGTATTTCCATGTGTATGCAGATGGCATTGTAGATATTTCCATGTTTATACAGATGGTGGTATTGATATTTCCAGGTTTCTACAGATGGCATTGTAGGTATTTCCATGTTTATACAGATAACGGTGTAGATATTTCCATGTTTATATTGAAAGCGGTGTAAATATTTCCATGTTTATACAGATCACGGTGTAGATATTTCCATGTTTATAGAGATAGCGGTGTATATATTTCCATGTTTATACAGAAGCCTATGAGGATATTTCCATATTTATACAGAGGGCTGTGTAGATATTTCCATGTTTATACAGATGGCAGTGTAGATATTTCCATGTTCCTACACATGACTGTGTAGGTATTTCCATGTTTATACAGATGGCTTTGCAGATATTTCCATGTTTATAGAGATAGCGGTGCAGATATTTCCATGTTTATGCAGATCGCGGTGTAGATATTTCCATGTTTATACAGATCGCGGTGTAGATATTTCCATGTTTATACAGATGGCTGTGTAGGTATTTCCATGTTTATACAGATGGCTGTGTAGATATTTCCATGTTTATACAGATGACTTTGTAGGTATTTCCATGTTTATACAGATGGCGGTGTAGATATTTCCATGTTTATAGAAATAGCTGTGTAGATATTTCCATGTTTATACAGATAGTGGTGTACATATTTTCATGTTTATACAGATAGCGCTGTAGATATTTCCATGTTTATACAGATGGCGGTGTAGATATTTCCATGTTTATAGAGATGGCAGTGTAGATATTTCCATGTTTATACAGATAGCGGTGTAGATATTTCCATGTTCATAGAGATAGCAGTGAGGATATTTCTATGTTTATACAGATAGCAGTGTAGATATTTCCATTTTTATAGAGATAGCGGTTTAGATATTTCATATTTATACAGATAGCGGTGGAGATATTTCCATGTTTATACAGATTGCGGTGTAGATATTTCCATGTATATACACATGACTGTGTAGGTACTTCCATGTTTATACAGATGGCTTTGTAGATATTTCCATGTTTATAGAGATAGCGGTGCAGATATTTCCATGTTTATACAGATAGCGGTGTAAATATTTCCATGTTTATACAGATCGTCGTGTAGATATTTCCATGTTTATACAGATACTGGTGTAGATATTTACATGTTTATACAGACCGCAGTGTAGTTATTTCCATGTTTATAGAGATAGTGGTGTAGATATTTCCATGTTTGTACAGATGGCGGTGTTGATGTTTCCATCTATACACAGATTGCCGTGTAGGTATTTCCATGTGTATACACATGGCATTGTAGATATTTCCATGTTTATACAGATGGTGGTGTAGATATTTCCATGTTTATCCAGATGACTGTATAGGTTTTTCCATGTTTTTACAGATGGCATTGTAGATATTTCCATGTTTATAGAGATAGCAGTGTAGATATTGCCATGTTTATACAGATGGCGGTGTAGATATATCCATGTTTATGGAGATAGCGGTGTAAATATTTCCATGTTTATTCAGATCATGGCGCAGATATTTCCATGTTTATAGAGATAGCGGTGTAGAGATTTCCATGTTTATACAGATAGCGGTATAGGTATTTCCATGTTTATACAGACCGCGGTGTAGATATTTCCATGTTTATAGAGATAGCGGTGTAGTTATTTCCATGTTTATACAGATAGCGGTGTAGGTATTTCCATGTTTATACAGACCGCGGTGTAGATATTTCCATGTTTATACAGATAGCGGTGCAGATATTTCCATGTTTGTACAGATGGGGATGTTGATATTTCCATCTATACACAGATTGCCGTGTAGGTATTTCCATGTGTAGACAGATGGCATTGTAGATATTTCCATGTTTATACAGATGGTGGTGTAGATATTTCCATGTTTCTACAGATGGCATTGTTGGTATTTCCATGTTTACAGATAACGGTGTAGATATTTCTATGTTTATATAGATAGCGGTGTAAATATTTCCATGTTTATACAGATCACGGTGTAGATGTTTCCATGTTTATAGAGATAGCGGTGTAGATATTTCCATGTTTATACAGATGCCTATGCAGATATTTCCATATTTATACAGAGGGCTGTGTAGATATTTCCATGTTTATGCAGATGGCAGTGTAGATATTTCCATGTTCCTACAAATGACTGTGTAGGTATTTCCATGTTTAAACAGATGGCTTCATAGATATTTCCATGTTTATAGAGATAGCGGTGCAGATACTTCCATGTTTATACCGATAGGGGTGTAAATATTTCCATGTTTATACAGATCACGGTTTATATATTTCCATATTTATACAGATACCGGTGTAGATATTTCCATGTTTATACAAACCGTAGTGTAGATATTTCCATGTTTATGGAGATAGCGGTGTAGATATTTCCATGTTTGTACAAATGGCGTTGTTGACGTTTCCATCTCTACACAGATTGCCGTGTAGGTATTTCCATGTGTATACAGATGGCATTGTAGATATTTCCATGTTTATACAGATGGTGGTGTAGATATTTCCATGTTTATACAGATGACTGTATAGGTTTTTCCATGTTTTTACAGATGGCTTTGTAGATATTTCCATGTTTATAGAGATAGCAGTGTAGATATTGCCATGTTTATACAGATGGCGGTGTAGATATATCCATGTTTATGGAGATAGCGGTGTAGATATTTCCATATTTATACAGATAACTGTGTAGATATTTCCATGTTTATACAGACAGCGGTGTAAATATTTCCATGTTTATTCAGATCATGGCGTAGATATTTCCATGTTTATAGAGATAGCGGTGTAGAGATTTCCATGTTTATACAGATAGCGGTGTAGGTATTTCCATGTTTATACAGACCGCGGTGTAGGTATTTCCATGTTTATACAGATAGCGGTGCAGATATTTCCATGTTTGTACAGATGGGGGTGTTGATATTTCCATCTATACACAGATTGCCGTGTAGGTATTTCCATGTGCATGCAGATGGCATTGTAGATATTTCCATGTTTATACAGATGGTGGTATTGATATTTCCAGGTTTCTACAGATGGCATTGTAGGTATTTCCATGTTTATACAGATAACGGTATAGATATTTCCATGTTTATATTGAAAGCGGTGTAAATATTTCCATGTTTATACAGATCACGGTGTAGATATTTCCATGTTTATAGAGATAGCGGTGTATATATTTCCATGTTTATACAGAAGCCTATGAGGATATTTCCATATTTATACAGAGGGCTGTGTAGATATTTCCATGTTTATACAGATGGCAGTGTAGATATTTCCACGTTCCTACACATGACTGTGTAGGTATTTCCATGTTTATACAGATGGCTTTGCAGATATTTCCATGTTTATAGAGATAGCGGTGCAGATATTTCCATGTTTATGCAGATCACGGTGTAGATATTTCCATGTTTATACAGATCGCGGTGTAGATATTTCCATGTTTATACAGATGGCTGTGTAGGTATTTCCATGTTTATACAGATGGCTGTGTAGATATTTCCATGTTTATACAGATGACTTTGTAGGTATTTCCATGTTTATACAGATGGCGGTGTAGATATTTCCATGTTTATAGAAATAGCTGTGTAGATATTTCCATGTTTATACAGATAGCGGTGTACATATTTTCATGTTTATACAGATAGCGCTGTAGATATTTCCATGTTTATACAGATGGCGGTGTAGATATTTCCATGTTTATAGAGATGGCAGTGTAGATATTTCCATGTTTATACAGATAGCGGTGTAGATATTTCCATGTTCATAGAGATAGCAGTGAGGATATTTCTATGTTTATACAGATAGCAGTGTAGATATTTCCATTTTTATAGAGATAGCGGTTTAGATATTTCATATTTATACAGATAGCGGTGGAGATATTTCCATGTTTATACAGATTGCGGTGTAGATATTTCCATGTATATACACATGACTGTGTAGGTACTTCCATGTTTATACAGATGGCTTTGTAGATATTTCCATGTTTATAGAGATAGCGGTGCAGATATTTCCATGTTTATACAGATAGCGGTGTAAATATTTCCATGTTTATACAGATCGTCGTGTAGATATTTCCATGTTTATACAGATACTGGTGTAGATATTTACATGTTTATACAGACCGCAGTGTAGTTATTTCCATGTTTATAGAGATAGCGGTGTAGATATTTCCATGTTTGTACAGATGGCGGTGTTGATGTTTCCATCTATACACAGATTGCCGTGTAGGTATTTCCATGTGTATACACATGGCATTGTAGATATTTCCATGTTTATACAGATGGTGGTGTAGATATTTCCATGTTTATCCAGATGACTGTATAGGTTTTTCCATGTTTTTACAGATGGCATTGTAGATATTTCCATGTTTATAGAGATAGCAGTGTAGATATTGCCATGTTTATACAGATGGCGGTGTAGATATATCCATGTTTATGGAGATAGCGGTGTAAATATTTCCATGTTTATTCAGATCATGGCGTAGATATTTCCATGTTTATAGAGATAGCGGTGTAGAGATTTCCATGTTTATACAGATAGCGGTATAGGTATTTCCATGTTTATACAGACCGCGGTGTAGATATTTCCATGTTTATAGAGATAGCGGTGTAGTTATTTCCATGTTTATACAGATAGCGGTGTAGGTATTTCCATGTTTATACAGACCGCGGTGTAGATATTTCCATGTTTATACAGATAGCGGTGCAGATATTTCCATGTTTGTACAGATGGGGATGTTGATATTTCCATCTATACACAGATTGCCGTGTAGGTATTTCCATGTGTAGACAGATGGCATTGTAGATATTTCCATGTTTATACAGATGGTGTTGTAGATATTTCCATGTTTCTACAGATGGCATTGTTGGTATTTCCATGTTTACAGATAACGGTGTAGATATTTCTATGTTTATATAGATAGCGGTGTAAATATTTCCATGTTTATACAGATCACGGTGTAGATGTTTCCATGTTTATAGAGATAGCGGTGTAGATATTTCCATGTTTATACAGATGCCTATGCAGATATTTCCATATTTATACAGAGGGCTGTGTAGATATTTCCATGTTTATGCAGATGGCAGTGTAGATATTTCCATGTTCCTACAAATGACTGTGTAGGTATTTCCATGTTTAAACAGATGGCTTCATAGATATTTCCATGTTTATAGAGATAGCGGTGCAGATATTTCCATGTTTATACAGATAGGGGTGTAAATATTTCCATGTTTATACAGATCACGGTTTATATATTTCCATATTTATACAGATACCGGTGTAGATATTTCCATGTTTATACAAACCGTAGTGTAGATATTTCCATGTTTATGGAGATAGCGGTGTAGATATTTCCATGTTTGTACAAATGGCGTTGTTGACGTTTCCATCTCTACACAGATTGCCGTGTAGGTATTTCCATGTGTATACAGATGGCATTGTAGATATTTCCATGTTTATACAGATGGTGGTGTAGATATTTCCATGTTTATACAGATGACTGTATAGGTTTTTCCATGTTTTTACAGATGGCTTTGTAGATATTTCCATGTTTATAGAGATAGCAGTGTAGATACTGCCATGTTTATACAGATGGCGGTGTAGATATATGCATGTTTATGGAGATAGCGGTGTAGATATTTCCATATTTATACAGATAACTGTGTAGATATTTCCATGTTTATACAGACAGCGGTGTAAATATTTCCATGTTTATTCAGATCATGGCGTAGATATTTCCATGTTTATAGAGATAGCGGTGTAGAGATTTCCATGTTTATACAGATAGCCGTGTAGGTATTTCCATGTTTATACAGACCGCGGTGTAGGTATTTCCATGTTTATACAGATAGCGGTGCAGATATTTCCATGTTTGTACAGATGGGGGTGTTGATATTTCCATCTATACACAGATTGCCGTGTAGGTATTTCCATGTGTATACAGATGGCATTGTAGATATTTCCATGTTTATACAGATGGTGGTGTAGATATTTCCAGGTTTCTACAGATGGCATTGTAGGTATTTCCATGTTTATACAGATAACGGTGTAGATATTTCCATGTTTATATTGAAAGCGGTGTAAATATTTCCATGTTTATACAGATCACGGTGTAGATATTTCCATGTTTATAGAGATAGCGGTGTAGATATTTCCATGTTTATACAGAAGCCTATGAGGATATTTCCATATTTATACAGAGGGCTGTGTAGATATTTCCATGTTTATACAGATGGCAGTGTAGATATTTCCATGTTCCTACACATGACTGTGTAGGTATTTCCATGTTTATACAGATGGCTTTGCAGATATTTCCATGTTTATAGAGATAGCGGTGCAGATATTTCCATGTTTATGCAGATCGTGGTGTAGATATTTCCATGTTTATACAGATCGCGGTGTAGATATTTCCATGTTTATACAGATGGCTGTGTAGGTATTTCCATGTTTATACAGATGGCTGTGTAGATATTTCCATGTTTATACAGATGACTTTGTAGGTATTTCCATGTTTATACAGATGGCGGTGTAGATATTTCCATGTTTATAGAAATAGCTGTGTAGATATTTCCATGTTTATACAGATAGCGGTGTAGATATTTTCATGTTTATACAGATAGCGCTGTAGATATTTCCATGTTTATACAGATGGCGGTGTAGATATTTCCATGTTTATAGAGATGGCAGTGTAGATATTTCCATGTTTATACAGATAGCGGTGTAGATATTTCCATGTTTATAGAGATAGCAGTGAGGATATTTCTATGTTTATACAGATAGCAGTGTAGATATTTCCATTTTTATAGAGATAGCGGTTTAGATATTTCATATTTATACAGATAGCGGTGGAGATATTTCCATGTTTATACAGATTGCGGTGTAGATATTTCCATGTATACACACATGACTGTGTAGGTACTTCCATGTTTATACAGATGGCTTTGTACATATTTCCATGTTTATAGAGATAGCGGTGCAGATATTTCCATGTTTATACAGATAGCGGTGTAAATATTTCCATGTTTATACAGATCGTCGTGTAGATATTTCCATGTTTATACAGATACTGGTGTAGATATTTACATGTTTATACAGACCGCAGTGTAGTTATTTCCATGTTTATAGAGATAGCGGTGTAGATATTTCCATGTTTGTACAGATGGCGGTGTTGATGTTTCCATCTATACACAGATTGCCGTGTAGGTATTTCCATGTGTATACACATGGCATTGTAGATATTTCCATGTTTATACAGATGGTGGTGTAGATATTTCCATGTTTATCCAGATGACTGTATAGGTTTTTCCATGTTTTTACAGATGGCATTGTAGATATTTCCATGTTTATAGAGATAGCAGTGTAGATATTGCCATGTTTATACAGATGGCGGTGTAGATATATCCATGTTTATGGAGATAGCGGTGTAAATATTTCCATGTTTATTCAGATCATGGCGTAGATATTTCCATGTTTATAGAGATAGCGGTGTAGGGATGTCCATGTTTATACAGATAGCGGTATATTTATTTCCATGTTTATACAGACCGCGGTGTAGATATTTCCATGTTTATACAGATAGCGGTGCAGATATTTCCATGTTTGTACAGATGACTGTATAGGTTTTTCCATGTTTTTACAGATGGCATTGTAGATATTTCCATGTTTATAGAGATAGCAGTGTAGATATTGCCATGTTTATACAGATGGCGGTGTAGATATATCCATGTTTATGGAGATAGCGGTGTAGATATTTCCATATTTATACAGATAACTGTGTAGATATTTCCATGTTTATACAGACAGCGGTGTAAATATTTCCATGTTTATTCAGATCATGGCGTAGATATTTCCATGTTTATAGAGATAGCGGTGTAGAGATTTCCATGTTTATACAGATAGCGGTATAGGTATTTCCATGTTTATACAGACCGCGGTGTAGATATTTCCATGTTTATACAGATAGCGGTGCAGATATTTCCATGTTTGTACAGATGGGGGTGTTGATATTTCCATCTACACACAGATTGCCGTGTAGGTATTTCCATGTGTATACAGATGGCATTATAAATATTTCCATGTTTATACAGATGGTGGTGTAGATATTTCCAGGTTTCTACAGATGGCATTGTAGGTATTTCCATGTTTATATAGATAACGTTGTAGATATTTCCATGTTTATATTGAAAGCGGTGTAAATATTTCCATGTTTATACAGATCACGGTGTAGATATTTCCATGTTTATACAGAGGCCTATGAGGATATTTCCATATTTATACAGAGGGCTGTGTAGATATTTCCATGTTTATACAGATGGTAGTGTAGATATTTCCATGTTCCTACACATGACTGTGTAGGTATTTCCATGTTTATACAGATGGCTTTGCAGATATTTCCATGTTTATAGAGATAGCGGTGCAGATATTTCCATGTTTATGCAGATTGCGGCGTAGATATTTCCATGTTTATACAGATCGCGGTGTAGATATTTCCATGTTTATACAGATGGCTGTGTAGGTATTTCCATGTTTATACAGATGGCTGTGTAGATATTTCCATGTTTATACAGATGACTTTGTAGGTATTTCCATGTTTATACAGATGGCGGTGTAGATATTTCCATGTTTATAGAAATAGCTGTGTAGATATTTCCATGTTTATACAGATAGCGGTGTAGATATTTTCATGTTTATACAGATAGCGCTGTAGATATTTCCATGTTTATACAGATGGCGGTGTAGATATTTCCATGTTTATAGAGATGGCGGTGTAGATATTTCCATGTTTATGCAGATAGCGGTGTAGGTATTTCCATGTTCATAGAGATAGCAGTGAGGATATTTCCATGTTTATACAGATAGCAGTGTAGATATTTCCATTTTTATAGAGATAGCGGTTTAGATATTTCATATTTATACAGATAGCGATGGAGATATTTCCATGTTTATACAGATTGCGGTGTAGATATTTCCATGTATATACACATGATTGTGTAGGTACTTCCATGTTTATACAGATGGCTTTGTAGATATTTCCATGTTTATAGAGATAGCGGTGCAGATATTTCCATGTTTATACAGATAGCGGTGTAAATATTTCCATGTTTATACAGATCGTCGTGTAGATATTTCCATGTTTATACAGATACTGGTGTAGATATTTACATGTTTATACAGACCGCAGTGTAGTTATTTCCATGTTTATAGAGATAGCGGTGTAGATATTTCCATGTTTGTACAGATGGCGGTGTTGATGTTTCCATCTATACACAGATTGCCGTGTAGGTATTTCCTTGTGTATACAGATGGCATTGTAGATATTTCCATGTTTATACAGATGGTGGTGTAGATATTTCCATGTTTATACAGATGACTGTATAGGTTTTTCCATGTTTTTACAGATGGCATTGTAGATATTTCCATGTTTATAGAGATAGCAGTGTAGATATTGCCATGTTTATACAGATCGCGGTGTAGATATATCCATGTTTATGGAGATAGCGGTGTAGATATTTCCATATTTATACAGATAACTGTGTAGATATTTCCATGTTTATACAGACAGCGGTGTAAATATTTCCATGTTTATTCAGATCATGGCGTAGATATTTCCATGTTTATAGAGATAGCGGTGTAGAGATTTCCATGTTTATACAGATAGCGGTGTAGGTATTTCCATGTTTATACAGACCGCGGTGTAGATATTTCCATGTTTATACAGATAGCGGTGCAGATATTTCCATGTTTGTACAGATGGGGGTGTTGATATTTCCATCTATACACAGATTGCCGTGTAGATATTTCCATGTTTATACAGATGGCACCGCAGATATTTCCATGGACATGCAGATGGCGGTGTAGATGTTTCCATGATTATACAGATAGCGGTGTAGATATTTCCATGTTTTCACAGATGGTGGTGTAGATATTTCCGTGTTTATACACATGGTGGAGTAGATACTTCCATCTTTATGGAGATGGCAGTGTAGATATTTTCACGTTTATAGAGATGGCTGTGTAGATATATCCATATTTATAGAGATAGCGGTGTAGATATTTCCATCTTTCTACAGATGGCAGTGTAGATATTTCCATGTTGATACAGATGTCGGTGTAGATATTTCCATATTTATAGAGGTGTCTGTGTAGATATTTCCATGTGTATACAGATGGTATTGTAGATATTTCCATGTTTATACAGATGGTGGTGTAGATATTTCCATGTTTATTCAGATGACTGTGTAGATATTTCCATGTTTTTACAGATGGCAGTGTAGATATTTCCATGTTTATACAGAAGACTTTGTAGGTATTTCCATGTTTATACAGATGGCGGTGTAGATATTTCGATGTTTATGGAGTTAGCAGTGGAGATATTTCCATGTTTATACAGAGAGCGGTGTGGTTATTTCCAAGTTTATATAGATAGCAGTGTAGATATTTCCATGTATATACACATGGCTGTGTTGATATTTCCATGTTTATACAGAAGGCGGTGTAGATATTTCCATGTTTATACAGATAACTTTGTAAGTATTTCCATGTTTATAGAGACGGCGGTGAAGATATTTCGATGTTTATAGAGTTAGCAGTGGAGATATTTCCATGTTTATACAGATAGCGGTGTAAATATTTCCATGTTTATACAGATCTTGGTGTAGATATTTCCATGTTTATAGAGATAGCGGTGTAGATATTTCCATGTTTATACAGACTGCGGTGTAGATATTTCCATGTTTATACAGATAGCGGTGTAGATATTTCCATGTTTATACTGATCACGCTGTAGTTATTTCCATGTTTATAGAGATGGCGGTGTAGATATTTCCATGTTCATAGACACAATGGTGTTGATTTTCCCAGGTTTATAGAGATAGCTGTGTGGATATTTCCATGTTTATAAAGATAGGGGTGTAGATATTTCCATGTTTATTGAGATGGCGGTGTAGATATTTCCATGTTTATACAAATGGCTGTGTAAATATTTCCATGTTTATACAGATGACTTTGTAGGTATTTCCATGTTTATACAGATGGCGGAGTAGGTATTTCCATATTTATAGAGATAGCTGTGAAGATACTTCCATGTTTATACAGATAGCGGTGTAGGTATTTCCACGTTTATACAGATCACGGTGTAGATATTTCCATGTTTATACAGACAGCACTGGAGGTATTTCCATGTTTATACACATAGCGGTGCAGATATTTCCATGTTTATACAGATGCCTACGCAGATATTTCCATATTTACACAGCGGGCTGTGTAGATATTTCCATGTTTATACAGATGGCAGTGTACATATTTCCATGTTCCTACACATGACTGTGTAGGTATTTCCATGTTTATACAAATGGCTTTGTAGATATATCCATGTTTATACAGATAGCGTTGTAGTTATTTACATGTTGATACAGATAGCGGTGTAGATATTTTCAGGGTTATACAGATAGTGGTGTAGATATTTCCACATTTTACAGATAGCTGTGTAGATATTTCCCTGTTTACACAGATAGCATTGTAAATATTTCTATGTTTACACATATAGCGTTGTAGATATTTCCATGCTTACACAGATTGTGGTGTAGATATTTCCAAGTTTACACAGATAGCTGTGTAGATATTTCCATGTTTACACAGATACCATTGTAGATATTTCATTGTTTATAGAGATAGTGCTGTAGGTATTTCCATGTTTTTAAAAATACCGGTGTAGTTATTTCCGTGTTTATAAAGATAGCGGTGGAGATATTTCCATGTTTATACAGATAGCGGTGTAAAAATTTCCATGTTTATACAGATAGCGGTGTAGTTATTTCCATGTTTATACAGATAGTGGTGTAGATATTTCCATGTTTATAGAGACTGCAGTGTAGATATTTCCATCTTTGCACAGATTGCTGTGTAGATATTTCCATGTTTATACAGATTGCGGTGTAGATATTTCCATGTTGATACAGATAGCGGTGTAGATATTTCCATGTTTATACAGGTAGCGGTGTAGAAATTCCCATATTTATAGAGATCGCTTTGTAGATATTTCCATCTTTCTACAGATGTCAGTGTAGATATTTCCAAGTTTATACATATGTCTGTGTATAAATTTCCATGTTTATGCAGATGGTGGTGTAGATATTTCCATGTTTATAGAGATGGCAGTGTAGATATTTCCATGTTTATACAGATCGCGGTGTAGATATTTGCATGTTTATACATATCGCGGTGTAGATATTTCCATGTTTATGCAGATAGCGGTGTAAATATTTCCATGTTTTTACAGATATCGGTGTAGATATTTCCATGTTTACACAGATTGCGGTGTAGATATTTCCATCTTTCTACAGATGGCATTGTAGATGTTTCCATGTTTATACAGATGGCGGTGTAGATATTTCCATGTTTATATAGATGGTGGTGTAGATATTTCCATGTTTACACAGATGACTGTATAGGTATTTCCATGTTTATACAAATGTCGGTATAGGTATTTCCATGTTTATAGAGATAGCGGTGTAGATACTTCCATATTTATACAGATAACGGTGTAGAAATTTCCATGTTTACAGATAGCAGTGTAAATATTTCCATGTTTATACAGATCACGGTGTAGATATTTCCATGTTTATAGAGATAGCGGTGCAGATATTTCCATGTTTATACAGATGGCGGTGTAGATATTTCCATGTTTATACACATGGCGGTGTAGGTATTTCCATGTTTATAGAGATAGCGGTGTAGATATTTCCAGGTTTATACAGATGGCTGTGTAGGTATTTCAATATATATACAGATGGCAGTGTAGGCTTTTCCATGTTTATACAGATGGAGGTGTAGATATTTCCATGTTTATACAGATAACTGTGTAAGTATTTCCATGTTTATACAGATGGCGGTGTAGATATTTTGATGTTTATAGAGGTAGCAGTGGAGATATTTCCATGTTTATACTGATAGCGGTGTAGATATTTCCATGTTTATACTGATCGTGGTGTAGATATTTCCATGTTTATAGAGATGGCGATGTAGATATTTCCATGTTCATAGAGATAGCGGTGTTGATTTTTCCATGTTTATAGAGGTCGCGCTGTGGATATTTCCATGTTTATACAGATAGGGGTGTAGATAATTCCATGTTTACAGAGATGGCGCTGTAGATACTTCCATGTTTATACAGATCACGGTGTAGATACTTGCTTGTTTATACAAATAGCGGTGTAGTTATTTCCAGGTTTATACAGATAGCAGTGTAGATATTTCCATGTATATACAGATGGCTGTGTAGATATTTCCATGTTTATACAGATGGCTGTGTAGATATTTCCATGTTTATACAGAAGTCTTTGTAGGTATTTCCATGTTTATACAGACGGCGGTGTGGCTGTTTCCATGTTTATACAGATGGCTGTGTAGATATTTCTATGTTTATACTGATAGTGGTGTAGATAGTTCCATGTTTATAAACATAGCAGAGTAGACATTTCCATGTTTATAAAGATAGCGGTGTAGATATTTCCATGTTTATAGAGATGGCTGTGTCGATATTTCCAGGTTTATGCAGATGGCTGTGTAGATATTTCCATGTTTATACAGATAGTGGTGTTGGGATTTCCATGTTTATACAGATGACTGTGTAGGTATTTCCATGTTTATAGAGATGGCGGTGTAGATATTTCCATGTTTGTAGAGATAGCCATGTAGATATTTCCATGTTTAAACAGATAGCGGTGTAGGCATTTCAATGTTTATAGAGATAGCAGTGTAGGTATTTCCAAATTTATACAGTTGGCGGTGTAGATATTTCCATGTTTATATAGATAGCCATGTAGATATTTCCATGTTTATACAGATAGCGGTGTAGACATTTCCATGTTTATAGAGACAGCGGTGTAGGTATTTCCATATTTATACAGATAGCCGTGTAGATATTTCCATGTTTATTCAGATGCCGGTTTTGGTATTTCCATGTTTATACAGATAGCGTTGTGGCTATTTCCATGTTTATACAGATGGCAGTGTTCATATTTCCATGTTAATACAGATAGCGATGTAGATATTTCCATGTTTATACAGATAGTGGTGCAGATATTTCCATGTTCATACAGATAGCGTTGTAGATATTTCCATGTTTATACAGATAGCTGTGGAGATATTTCCATATTTATACAGATAGCGGTGGAGATATTTCCATGTTTATACAGACAGCGGTGTAGATATTTCCATGTTTATAATGATAGCGTTGGGGATATTTCCATGTTTATAGAGATGGCGGTGTAGATATTTCCAAGTTTATGCAGATAGCGGTGTAGATATTTCCATGTTTATAAAGATAACGGTGTAGATATTTCCATGTTTATACATATAGTGGTGTATTTATTTCCATGTTTATACAGATGACTGTGTATATATTTCCATGTTTATACAGATGATGGTGGAGATATTTCCATGTTCATAGAGATTTCGTTGGAGATATTTCCACGTTTATAAAGATAGCTGTGTAGATATTTCCATGTTTATAGAGATAGCGGTGTAGATATTTCCATATTTATGCTGATAGCCGTGTAGATATTTCCATGTTTATTCACATGGTAGTGTATATATTTCCATGTTTACACAGATAGCGCTGTGGCTACTTCCATCTTTATACAAATGGAAGTGTAGATATTTCCATGTTTACAGATTGCAGTGTAGATATTTCCATGGTTATATGGATAGTGGTGTAGATATTTCCATGTTTATACAGATGACAGTGTAGGTATTTCTATGTTTATACAGTTGGCGGTGTAGATATTTCCAGGTTTATACAGATAGCGGTGTGGCTGTTCCACGTTTATACAGATGGCAGTGTTCATATTTCCATGTTAATACAGATAGCGATGTAGATATTTCCATGTTTATGCAAATAGTGGCGCAGATATTTCCATGTTTATACATATAGCGTTCTAGATATTTGCATGTTTATAGAGATAGCGGTGGAGATATTTCCATATTTATACAGATAGCGGTGGAGATATTTCCATGTTTATACAGATAGCGGTGGAGATATTTCCATGTTTATGCTGATAGCGTTGGGGATATTTCCATGTTTATAGAGATGGCGGTGTAGATATTTCCAAGTTTATGCAGATAGCGGTGTAGATATTTCCATGTTTATACAGATAACGGTGTAGATTTTTCCATGTTTATACAGATAGCGGGGTAGGTATTTCCATGTTTGTAGAGATAGCGGTGAAGATATTTCCATGTTTATACAGATTGCTGTGTAGATATTTCCAGATTTATATTGATAGCGGTGTAGATAATTCCATGTTTGTTCAGATAGCGGTGTAGATATTTCCATGTTTATACAGATAGTGGTGAAGTTATTTCCATGTTTATACAGATGACTGTGTATATATTTCCATGTTTATACAGATGACGGTGGAGAGATTTCCATGTTTATAGAAATTGCGGTGTAGATATTTCCATGTTTATGCAGATAGCTGTGTAGATATTTCCATGTTTATAGAGATAGCGGTGTAGATATTTCCATATTTATGAAGATAGCCGTTTAGATATTTCCATGTTTATTCACATGGTAGTGTATATATTTCCATGTTTCACAGATAGCGGTTTGGCTATTTCCATTTTATACAGATGGCAGTGTAGATATTTCCATGTTTATACAGATAGCGATGTACATATTTCCATGTTTACACAGATACCGGTGTAGATATTTCCATGTCTATACAGATGGCAGTGTAGATATTTCCAGGTGTATACAGATGGCAGTGTAGATATTTCCTTGTTTATAGAGATGGAGGTGTAGGTATTTCCATGTTTACACAGATGACTGTGTAGATATTTCCATGTTTATACAGACAGCTGTGTCAATAATTCCATCTTTATGCAGATAGTGGTGTACATATTTCCATGTTTATACAGATGACTGTGTATGTATTTCCATGTTTATACAGATGGCGGTGTTGATATTTCCATGTATATAGAGATACGCATGTAGATATTTCCATGTTTATAAAGATAGTGGTGTAGACATTTCCATGTTTATAGAGATGGTGTTGTAGATGTTTCCATATGTATACAGATAGCGGTGTAGATATTTCCATATTTACAGATAGCCGTGTAGATATTTCCATGTTTATACAGATGGCTGTGTAGATATTTCCATGTGTATACAGATGGCAGTGTAGATATTTCCATGTTTATACAGATGGAGGTGTAGATATTTCTATGTTTATACAGATGACTGTGTAGATATTTCCATGTTTTTACAGATGGCGGTGTCAATATTTCCATGTTTATACAGATAGTGGTGTAGATATTTCCATGTTTATACTGACGACTGTGTAGGTATTTCCGTGTTTATACAGATGGCGGTGTTGATATTTCCATGTATATACAGATATCCATGTAGATATTTCCATGTTTATACAGATAGCGGTGTAGGCATTTCCATGTTTATAGAGATGGCAGTGTAGATGTTTCCATATGTATACAGATAGTGGTGTAGATATTTCCAAGTTTATACAGATAGCTGTGTATATATTTCCATGTTTATGCAGATAGCGGTGTAGATATTTCCATGTTTATAGAGATGGCGGTGTAGATATTTCCAAGTTTATACAGATAGCAGTGTAGTTATTTCCATGTTTATACAGATGACTGTGGATATATTTCCATGTTTATAGAGATGGCGTAGCAGATATTCCCATGTTTATAGAGATAGCGGTGTAGATATTTCCATGTTTATAGAGATAGCGGTGTAGATATTTCCATATTTACAGATAGCCGTGTAGATATTTCCATGTTTATTCAGATGGCGTTGTAGATATTTCCATGTTTATAGAGACGGCTGTGTAGATATTTCCAAGTTTATACTGATGGCAGTGTAGATATTTCCATGTTTATACAGATAGTGGTGTAGATATTTCCATGTTTATACAGATGACTGTGTAGGTATTTCCATGTTTATACAGATGGCATTGTAGGTATTTCCATGTTTATAGAGATAGCCATGTAGATATTTCCATGTTTATACAGATAGCGGTGTAGACATTTCCATGTTTATAGAGATAGCGGTGTAGATATTTCCATGTTTATACACATAGCGGTGTAGGTATTTCCATGTTTATACAGATAGCGGTGTAGATATTTCCATGTTTATACAGATTGCGGTGTAGTTATTTCCATGTTTATACAGATGGTGGTGTATATATTTCCATGTTTATAGAGATGGCGGTGTAGATATTTCCATATTTATAGAGGTAGATGTGTAGATATTTCCATGTTTATAGAGATAGCAGTGCAGATATTTCCATATTTATACAGAGAGCCGTGTAGATATTTCCATGTTTATTCAGATGGCGGTGTAGATATTTCCATGTTTATACAGATAGCGGTGTGGCTATTTCCATGTTTATAATGATGTCAGTGTAGATATTTCCATGTTTATAGAGATATCCATGTAGTTATTTCCATGTTTATACAGATAGAGGTGTAGGCATTTCTATGTTTATAGAGATAGCGGTGTAGATATTTCCATATTTATACAGATAGCTGTGTAGATATTTCCATATTTATACAGATAGCCGTGTAGATATTTCCATGTTTATTCAGACGGCGTTGTAGATATTTCCATGTTTATACAGATAGCGGCGTGGCTATTTCCAAGTTTATACTGATGGCAGTGTAGATATTTCCATGTTTATGCAGATAGCGATGTAGATATTTCCATTTTTATAAAGATAGCGGTGTAGATATATCCATGTTTATACAGATAGTGGTGGAGATATTTCCATGTTTATACAGATAGCGGTGTAGATATTTCCATGTTTATACATATAGAGGTGTAGGTATTTCCATGTTCATAGAGATAGCGTTGTAGATATTTCCAGGTTTATACAGGTGGCTGTGTAGATATTTCCAAGTATATACAGATGGCAGTGTAGATATTTCCATGTTTATATAGATGGAGGTGTAGATATTTCCATGATTATACAGATGACTGCATAGATATTTCCATGTTTTTACAGATGGCGGTGTCAATATTTCCATCTTTATACTGATAGAGGTGTAGATATTTCCATGTTTATACAGACGACTGTGTAGGTATTTCCATGTTTATACAGATAGCGGTTTAGATATTTCCATGTTTATAGAGATGGCGGTGTAGATGTTTCCATATGTATACAGATATCGGTGTGGATATTTCCATGTTTATGCAGATAGTGGTGTAGATATTTCCATGATTATACAGATAGCGATGTAGATATTTCCATGTTTGTAGGGATGGCGGTGTAGATATTTCCAAGTTTATATAGATAGCGGTGTAGATATTTCCATGTATATACACATGGCTGTGTAGAAATTTCCATGTTTATACAGATAACTTTGTAAGTATTTCCATGTTTATACAGATGGCGGTGTATTTATATCGATGTTTCTAGAGATAGCAGTGGAGATATTTCCATGTTTATACAGATAGCGGTGTAGATATTTCCATGTTTATACTGGTCACGGTGTAGATATTTCCATGTTTATAGAGATGGCGGTGTAGTTATTTCCATGTTCATAGAGATAGCGGTGTTGATTTTTCCATGTTTATAGAGATAGCGGTGTGGATATTTCCATGTTTATACAGATAGGGGTGTAGATATTTCCATGTTTATAGAGATGGCGTGTAGATATTTCCATGTTTATACAGATCACGGTGTCGATATTTCCATGTTTATACAGATCGCGGTGTAGATATTTCCATGTTTATACAGATCATGGTGTAGATATTTCCATGTTTATACAGATCGCGGTGTTGATATTACCATGATTATAGGGATAGCGGTGCAAATATTTCCACATTTATACAGATAGCGGTGTAGTTATTAGCATGTTTATACCGATAGTGATGTAGATATTTCCATGTATAAACAGATGTCTGTGTAGATATTTCCATGTTTAAACAGACGGCGGTGTAGACATTTCCATGTTTATACAGATAGCGGTGTATATATTTCCATGTTTATACAGATAGCGGTGTACATATTTCGTTGTTTATAGAGATAGCGGTGTAGGTATTTCCATGTTTATAGACATAGCGGAGTTGGTATTTCCACGTTTATACAGATAGCGATGTAGATATTTCCATGTTTATACAGCTCGTGGTGCAGATATTTATATCTATATACAGATGGCAGTGTAGATATTTCCTTATTTACACAGATGGCGGTGTAGATGTTTCCATATTTATACAGATCGCAGTGTAAATATTTCCATGTATATAGAGATAGTGGTGTAGATATTTCCATGTTTATACATATGACTGTGTAGGTATTTCCATGTATATACACACGGCAGTGTAGATATTTCCATGTTTATAGAGATAGCGGTTTAGTTATTTCCATGTTTATACAGATGACAGTGTAGATATTTCCATGATTATACAGAAAGCGGTGTAGATATTTCCATGTTTTTAGAGATAGCCATGTAGATATTTCCATGTTTATACAGAAGACGGTGTGGACATTTACATGTTTATAGAGATAGCGGTGTAGATATTTCCATATTTATACAGATAGCGGAGTAGATATTTCCATCTTCATACAAATAGTGGTGTAGATATTTCCATGTTTATACAGATAGCGGTGTAGATATATCCATGTTTATACAGATTGTGGTGTAGATACTTCCATGTTTATACAGATAGCGGTGTAGATATTTCCATGTTAATACAGAGAGTGGTGTAGATATTTCCATGTTTACAGAGATAGAGGTGTAGATATTTCCATATTTGCACAGATTGCGGTGTAGATATTTCCGTCTTCACACAGATTGCGGTGTACATATTTCCATGTTTAAACAGTCAGCTGTGTAGATATTTCCATGTTTATACAGAAAGTGTTGTAGATATTTCCATGTTTATAGAAATTGCGGTGTAGATATTTACATGTTTATAACGATAGCGGTGTAGATATTTCCATGTTTATACAGATAGCTGTGGAGATATTTCCATGTTTATACAGATAGCGCTGTAGATATTTGCATGTTTATACAGATAGCGGTGTAGATATTTCCATGTTTATAGAGATAGTGGTGTAGATATTTCCAAGTTTATACCGGTAGTCGTGTAGATATTTCCATGTTTACAGAGATAGCCGTGTAGATACTTTCATATTTATAGAGATAGCGGTTTAAATATTTGTATGTTTATTCAGATGGCGGTGTAGATATTTCCATGTTTATACAGATAGCGGTGTAGACATTTCCATGTTTATAGAGATAGCGGTGTAGATATTTCCATATTTATACAGATAGCGGAGTAGATATTTCCATGTTTATACAGATAGTGGTGTATACATTTCCATGTTTATAAACATAGCGGTGTTGATTTATCCATGTTTATACAGATTGTGGTGTAGATATTTCCATGTTTATACAGATAGCGGTGTAGATATTTCCATGTTTATACAGAGAGTGGTGTAGATGTTTCCATGTTTACAGAGATAGAGGTGTAGATATTTCCATATTTGCACAGATTTCGGTGTAGATGTTTCCATCTTCACACAGATTGCGGTGTACATATTTCCATGTTTACACAGACAGCTGTGTAGTTATTTCCATGTTTACACAGATAGTGTTGTAGATATTTCCATATTTATAGAGATTGCGGTGTAGATATTTCCATGTTTATAAAGATAGCAGTGTAGATATTTCCATGTTTATACAGATAGCGGTGGAGATTTTTCAATGTTTATACAGACAGCGCTGTAGATATTTGTAGGTTTATACAGATAGCGTTGTAGAAATTTCCTTGTTTATACAGATAGCCGTGTAGATATTTCCATGTTTATACAGATAGCGGTGTAGATATTTCCATGTTTATACTGAGAGTGGTGGAGATATTTCCATGTTTATACAGATAGCGGTGGAGATATTTCCCTGTTTCTAGAGATGGTGGTGTAGATATTTCCAAGTTTATGCAGGTAGCTGTGTAGATATTTCCATGTATATAGAGATAGCTGTGTAGATATGTCCATGTTTATACAGGTAGAGGTGTAGATATTTCCATGTTTACAGGGATAGCGGTGCAGCTATTTCCAAGTTTATAGAGATAGCTGTGGGGATATTTCCATGTCCATAGAGATAGCGGTGGAGATATTTCCATGTTTATACAGGTAGCGGTGTAGAAATTTCCATGTTTATATAGATCGCAGTGTAAGTATTTCCGTCTTTCTACAGATGGCAGTGTAGATATTTCCATGTTTATGCAAACGGCGGTGTAGGTATTTCCATGTTTATACTGATGGCGGTGTAGATATTTGCATGTATATGCAGATGGCGGTGAAGATTTTTCCACGTTTATAGAGATGGCGGTGTTGATATTTCTAACTCTATAGAGATAGCGGTGTAGATATTTCCATCTTTATACAGATAGCGGTGTAGATATTTCCATGTTTATACAGATGGCAGTGTAGATATTTCCATCTTTATACAGATATCGGTGCAGATATTTCCATGTTTATACAGATGGCAGTGTAGACAGTTGCATGTTTATACAGATGGCTGTGCAGATATTTTCATGTGTATACAGATTGCTGTGTAGATATATCCATGTTTATAGAGATGGTGGTGTAGATATTTCCATGTTTATAAAGATGACAGTGTAGATCTTTCCATGTTTATACAGATGGCGTTGTAGATATTTCCATGTTTATACAGGTAGCGGTGTAGATGTTTCCATGTTTATACAGATCGCGGTGTAGATATTTCCATGTTTATACAAATAGCGGTGTAGGTATTTCCATGTTTATACTGATGGCTGTGTAGATATTTCCATGTGTATACAGATGGCCGTGTAGATATTTCCATGTTTATAGAGACGTTGTTGTAGATATTTCCATCTATATACAGATGACTCTGTTGATATTTCCATGTTTATACAGATGACGGTGTATATAATTCCATGTACATACAGATAGCGGTGTAGATATTCCCATGTTTATAGAGATAGCGGTGTAGATATTTCCATCTTTATAGAGATAGCGGTGTAGCTATTTCCATATTTATATAGATAGCGTTGTAGATATTTCCATGTTTTTACCGTCGGTGTTGTAGATATTTCCATGTTTTTACCGTTGGTGTTGTAGATATTTCCATGTTTATAGAGATGGCTGTGTAGATATTTCCATGTTTATACAGACGGCAGTGTAGATATTTCCCTGTTTATACAGATAGTGGTGTAGATATTACCATGTTTATATAGATGACTCTATAGATATTTCCATGTTTATAGAGATGGTGGTGTAAATATTTCCATGTTTATAGAGATAGCCCTGTAAATATTTCCATGTTTATACAGATAGCGGTGTAGACATGTTCATGTTTACAGGGATAGCCGTGTAGATATTTCCATGTTTGTATAGATGACTGTGTATATATTTCCATGCTGTTACAGATGGTTGTGTAGATATTTCCATGTATATACAGATAGCGGTGTGGCTATTTCCATGTTTAAACAGATAGCGGTGTTGATATTTCCATGTTTATAGAGATGGCTGTGTAGATATTTCCACGTTTATACAGATGGCTGTGTAGGTATTTCTATGTTTATAGAGACTTTGGTATAGACATTTCCATGTTTATACAGAAGACAGAGTAGTTATTTCCACGTTTAAACAGATGGCGGTTTAGATATTTCCATGTTTATAAAGATAGCCATGTAGATATTTCCATGTTTATACTGATAGTGGTGTAGACTTTTTCATGTTTAAAGAGATAGCAGTATAGATATTTTCATATTTATACCGATAGCGGTGTAGACATTTCCATGTTTATACAGATAGCGGTGTAGATATTTCCATGTTTATACAGATAGCTGGGTAGATATTTACATGTTGATACAGATCGTGGTGTAGTTATTAACATGTTTACACAGATGGTGGTGTACATATTTCCATGCTTATAGAGGTAACGGTGTATATATTTCCATGTTTATAGAGAGCGCAGTGTAGACATTTCCATCTTTATACAGATGGCAGTGTAGATATTTCCATGTTTACACAGATGGCGTTGTAGATATTTCCATGTTTATGCAGATGGCTGTGTAGATAGTTACATGTTTATAGAGACGGCGGTGTATATATTTCTAAGTTTATAGGGATAGCGGTGTAGATAATTCCATGTTTACAGAGATGGTGTTGTAGGTATTTCCATGTTTACAAAGATAGTGGTGTAGATATTTCCATGTGTATACAGATAGCGGTGTAGATATTTCCATTTTCATACATATTGCGGTGTTGGTAATTCCATGTTTATACAGAGAGTGATGTAGTTATTTCCATGTTTATACACTCATGGTGTAGATATTTCCATTTTTACACAGATGGTGGTTTAGATAGTTCCATATTTATGGAGATGTCGGTGTAGATATTTCCATGTTTCTAGAGATGGCGGTGTAGATATTTCCATGTTTATATAGATGGCGGTGTAGGTATTTCCATGTGTGTAGAGATAGCGGTGTAGATATTTCCATGTTCATACAGATGGCTTTGTAGATATTTCCATGTTTATACAGATAGCGATGGAGATATTTCCCTGTTTATACAGATGACTGTGTAGATATTTCCATGTTTATACAGATGGCAGTGTAGATATTTCCATGTTTGTACAGATAGCGGTGTGGCTATTTCCATGTGTATAGAGATAGCGTCGTAGATATTTCCATGTTTATAGAGATGGCTGTGTAGGTATTTCCATATTTATACAGATCGCAGTGTAAATATTTCCATGTATATAGAGATAGTGGTGTAGATATTTCCATGTTTATACATATGACTGTGTAGGTATTTTCATGTATATACACACGGCAGTGTAGATATTTCCATGTTTATAGAGATAGCGGTGTAGTTACTTCCGTGTTTATACAGATGACAGTGTAGATATTTCCATGATTATACAGAAAGCGGTGAAGATATTTCCATGTTTTTAGAGATAGCCATGTAGATATTTCCATGTTTATACAGAAGACGGTGTGGACATCTACATGTTTATAGAGATAGCGGGGTAGATATTTCCATATTTATACAGATAGCGGAGTAGATATTTCCATCTTCATACAAATAGTGGTGTAGATATTTCCATGTTTATACAGATAGCGGTGTAGATATATCCATGTTTATACAGATTGTGGTGTAGATACTTCCATGTTTATACAGATAGCGGTGTAGATATTTCCATCTTCACACAGATTGCGGTGTACATATTTCCATGTTTACACAGATAGTGTTGTAGATATTTCCATGTTTATAGAGATTGCGGTGTAGATATTTACATGTTTATAAAGATAGCGGTGTAGATATTTCCATGTTTTTACAGATAGCGGTGGAGATATTTCCATGTATATACAGATAGCGCTGCAGATATTTGCATGTTTATACAGATAGCAGTGTAGATATTTCCATGTGTATACAGATAGCGGTGTAGATATTTCCATGTTTATACAGATAGCGGTGTAGATATTTCCATGTTTATACAGATAGCGTTGTAGATATTTCCATGTTTATACAGATAGCGGTGGAGATATTTCCATGTTTATAGAGATGGTGGTGTAGATATTTTCAAGTTTATGCAGATGGCAGTGTAGATATTTCCATGTTTATAGAGATAGTGGTGTAGATATTTCCATGTTTATAGAGATGGCTGTGTAGATATTTCCATGTTTATACAGATGGCAGTGTAGATATTTCCGTGTTTATACAGATAGTGGTGCGGATATTTCTATGTTTATACAGATGACTGTGTAGGTATTTCCATGTTTATACAGATGGCGGCGTAGATATTCCCATATTTATAGAAATAGCCATGAAGATATTTCCATGTTTATACCGATGGCGGTGTAGATATTTCCATATTTATAGAGATAGCCGTAAATATATTTCCATGTTTATACAGATAGCCTTGTAGATATTTCCATGTTTATAGAGATAGCGGTGTAGATATTTCCATATTTATAAAGATAGCGGTATAGATATTTCCATGTTTATACAGATCGCGTTGTAGATATTTCCATGCTTATACAGACAGCGGTGTAGATATTTCCATGTTTATATAGATAGCGAAGTAGATATTTCCATATTTACAGAGATAGATGTGTAGATATTTCCATATTTGCACAGACTGCGGTGTAGATATTTCCACCTGTATACAGATAGCTGTGTAGATATTTCTATGTTTATACAGATAACGGTGTAGGTATTTCCATCTTTATACAGATGACTGTGTAGATATTTCCATGTGTATACAGATGGCAGTGTAGATATTTCCATGTTTATGCAGATAGCGGTGTGGCTATTTCCATGTTTATAGAGATAGCGTTGTAGATATTTCCATGTTTATAGAGATGGCTGTGTAGATATTTCCATGTTTATACAGATGGCAGTGTAGTTATTTCCACGTTTATAGAGATAGTGGTGTAGATATTTCAATGTTTATACAGATGACTGTGTAGTAATTTCCCTGTATATACAGATGGCAGTGTAGATATTTCCATGTTCATTCAGAAGGCGGTGTAGACATTTCCATGTTTATAGAGATAGCGGTGTAGATATTTCGATATTTATACAGATAGCGGAGTAGATATTTCCATGTTTATACAGATAGTGGTGTAGATATTTCCATGTTTATACAGATTGCGGTGTAGATATTTCCATGTTTATACAGATTGTGGTGTGGCTATTTCCATGTTTATACAGATGGCGGTGTAGATATTTCCATGTTTATACAGATAATGGTGTAGATATATCCATGTTTACAGAAATAGAGGTGTAGATATTTCCATATTTGCACAGATTGCGATGTAGATATTTCCATCCTCACACAGATTGCGGTGTACATATTTCCATGTTTACCCAGACAGCTGTGTAGATATTTCCATGTTTACACAGATAGTGTTGTAGATATTTCCATGTTTATAGTGATTGCGGTGTAGATATTTCCATCTTTTTAAAGAGAGCGGTGTAGATATTTCCATGTTTATACAGATAGCGGTGGAGATATTTCCATGTTTATACAGATAGCGCTGTAGATATTTGCACGTTTATATAGATAGCTGTGTAGATTTTCCATGCCTATGCAGATAGCGGTGTAGATATATCCATGTTTATACAGATAGCGATGTAGATATTTCCATGTTTATGCAGGGAGTGGTGGAGATATTTCCATGTTTATACAGATAGCGGTGGAGATATTTCCATGTTTCTAGAGATGGTGGTGTAGATATTTCCAAGTTTATGCAGGTAGCGGTGTAGATATTTCCATATTTATAGAGATAGCGGTGAAGATATTTCCATGTTTATTCAGATGGCGGTGTAGATATTGCCATGTTTATACAGATAGCGGTGTGGCTGTTCCATGTTAATACAGATGGCAGTGTAGATATTTCCATGTTTATACAGATAGTGGTGTAGATATTTCCATGTTTATAAAGATAGAGGTGTAGATATTACCATGCTTATAGAGATAGCGGAGGAGATATTTCCATGTTTATAGAGATAGCGGTCGAGATATTTCCATGTTTATACAGATAACGATGTAGATATTTCCATGTTTATACAGATAGCTGTGTAGATATTTCCATATTTACAGAGATGGCTGTATAGGTATTTCCATGTTTATGCAGATTGCAATGTAGATATTTCCATTATTATACAGATAGTGATGTAGGTATTTCCATGTTTATACAGATGACTGTGTAGGTATTTCCATGTTTATAGAGATGGCGGTCTAGATATTTCCATGTTTATGGAGATAGCCATCTAGATATTTCAATGTTTAAACAGATAGCGGTGTAGACATTTCTATGTTTATAGAGATAGCAGTGTAGGTATTTCCATATTTATACAGATGGCGGAGTAGATATTTCCATGTTTATAGAGATAGCCATGTAGATATTTCCATGTTTATACAGATAGCGGTGTAGACATTTCCATGTGTATAGAGATTGCGGTGGAGATATTTCCATGTTTATACAGATAGCGATGGAGGTATTTCCATGTTTATACAGATTGCGGTGTAGATATTAACAAGTTGATGCAGATAGCAGTAGATATTTCCATGTTTATAGAGATAGCGGTGTAGATATGTCCATGTTTATACAGATAGCGGTGTAGTTATTTCCATGTTTTTAGAAATAGCGGTGTAGATATTTCCATATTTATACAGATAACGGTGTAGATACTTCGATGTTTATTCAAATGGCGGTGTAGATATTTCCATGTTTATACACATAGCGGTGTGGCTGTTTCCATGTTTATACAGATGGCAGTGTAGATATTTCCATGTTTATACAGATAGTGTTGTAGATATTTCCATGTTTTATAGATAGCTCTGTAGATATTTCCATGTTTATAAAGATAGAGGTGTAAATATTTCAATGTTTATAGAGATAGAGGTGGAGATATTTCCATGTTTATTGAGATAGTGGTGGAGATATTTCCATGTTTGTACAGATAGCGATGTAGATATTTCCATGTTCATAAAGATAGCGGTGGAGATATTTCCATGTTTATACAGAAAGCGATGGAGATATTTCCATTTTTATACAGATAGCGTTGGAGATATTTCCATGTTTATAGAGATGGCGGTATAGACATTTCCATGTTTATACAGATAGGTGTGTAGATATTTCGATGTTTATTCAGATGGCAGTGTAGATATTTCCATGTTTATACAGAGAGCGGTGTAGCTAATTCCATGTTTATAGAGATAGCGGTGTTGACATTTCCATGTTTATACAGATGGCTGTGTGAATATTTCCATGTTTATACAGATAGTGGTGTAGGTATTTCCATGTTTATAGAGATGGCTGTGCAGTTATTTCCATGTTTATAAAGATGGCGGTGTAGATATTTCCATGTTTATAAAGATAGTCATGAAGATATTTCCATGTTTATACAGATAGTGGTGTAGACATTTCTATGTTTATAGAGATAGTAGTGTAGGTATTTCCATATTTATATAGATGGTGGTGTAGATATTTCGAAGTTAGTAGAGAGATTCATGTAGATATTTCCATGTTTATACAGATAGCGGTGAAGACATTTCCATGTTTATAGAGATAGTGGTGTAGGTATTTCCATATTTATACAGATAGCCGTGTGGATATTTCCATGTATATTCAGATGGCGGTGTAGATATTTCCATGTTTATGCAGATAGCGGTGTGGCTATTTCCATGTTTATACAGATGGCGATGAAGATATTTCCATGTTAATACAGATAGCGATGTAGATATTTCCATGTTTATACAGATAGTGTTGCAGATATTTCCATGTTTATACAGATAGCGTTGTAGTTATTTCCATGTTTATACAGACAGTGGTGTAGATATTTCCATGTTTATACAGATAGCGGTGTGGCTAATTCCATGTTTATACAGATGGCAGTGTAGATATTTCCATGTTTATAGCGATAGCGATGTAGATATTTGCATGTTTATAGAGATAGCGGTGTAGATATTTCCATGTTTATACAGATGGCTGTGTGGATATTTCCATGTGCATACAGATGGCAGTGTAGATATTTCCATGTTTACACAGATGGAGATGTAGGTGTTTCCATGTTTATACAGATGACAGTGTAGATATTTACATGTTTTAACAGATGGCGGTGTAGATATTTCCATGTTTATACAGATAGAGGTGTGGCTATTTCCATGTTTATACACATAGCGATGTAGATATTTCCATTTTTATAGAGATGGCAGTGTAGATATTTCCATGTTTATACAGATAGTGGTGTAGGTATTTCCATGTTTATACAGATGACTGTGCAGGTATTTCCATGTTTATAAAGATGGCGGTGTAGGTATTTCCATGTTTATACAGATAGCCATGTAGATATTTCCATGTTTAAACAGATAGCGGTGTAGACATTTCTATGTTTATAGAGATAGCAGTGTAGTTATTTCCATATTTATATAGATGGCGGTGTTGATATTTCCAAGTTTAAGGAGAGAACCATGAAGATATTTCCATGTTTATACAGATAGCGGTGTAGACATTTCCATGTTTATAAAGGTAGCGGTTTAGATATTTCCATGTTTATACAGATAGCGGTGTAGGTATTTCCATGTTTATACAGATAGCGGTGTAGATATTTCCATGTTTATACAGATGGCTGTGTTGATATTTCCATGCGTATACAGACGGCAGTGTAGTTATTTCCATGTTTATACAGATGGTGGTGTAGATATTTCCATATTTTTAGAGATAGCGGTGTGGCTGTTTCCATGTTTATACAGATGGCGGTGTAGATATTTCCATATTTTTAGAGATAGCGGTGTGGCTGTTTCCATGTTTATACACATGGCAGTGTAGATATTTCTATGTTTATACAGATAGTGGTGTAGATATTTCCATGTTTATAAAGATAGCAGTGTAGATATTTCCATGTTTATAGAGATAGCGGTGGAGATATTTCCATGTTTATACAGATAGCGGTGTAGATGTTTCCATGATTATACAGATAGCGGTGGAGATATTTCCTTGTTTATACAGATAGCGGTGTAGATATTTCTAGGTTTATAACGATAGCGTTGGAGATATTTCCATGTTTGTAGAGATGGCGGTGTAGATATTTCCAAGTTTATACAGATAGTGGTGTAGATATTTCCATTTTTATACAGACAGCAGTGTAGATATTTCCATGTTTATACAGATTGCAGTGTAGACATTTACATGATTATTGAGATAGCGGTGTAGGTATTTCAATATTTATACAGATAGCTGTGTAGATATTTCCATGTTTATTCAGATGCCGGTGTAGATATTTCCATGTTTATAAAGATAGCGGTGTGGCTATTTCCATGTTTATATACATGGCAGTGTAGACATTTCCATGTTAATACAGATAGCGATGTAGATATTTCCAAGTTTATACAGATAGTGGCGCAGATATTTCCTTGTTTATACAGACAGCGTTGTATATATTTCCATGTTTATACAGATAGCGGTGTAGATATTTCCATGATTAAACAGATAGCGGTGTGGATATTTACATGTTTATACAGATAGCAGTGGAGGTATTTCCATGTTTAAACAGATTGCGGTGGAGATATTTCCATGTTTATACAGATAGCGTTGGGGATATTTCCATGTTTATAGAGATGGCGGTGTAGATATTTCCAAGTTTATACAGATAGCGGTGTAGATATTTCCATGTTTATACAGATAGCGGTGTGGCTATTTCCATGTTTGTACAGATTGCGGTGTAGACATTTCCATACTAATAGAGATAGCGGTGTATATATTTCCATATTTATACTGATAGCGGTGTAGATATTTCCATGTTTATTCAGATAGCGGTGTAGATATTTCCATGTTTATGGAGATAGCGGTGTAGATATTTCCATGTTTATAGAGATAGCGGTGTAGATATTTCCATGTTTATACAGATGGCTGTGTTGATATTTCCATGTGTATACAGATGGCAGTGCAGATATTTCCATGTGGACACAGATGGAGGTTTAGATATTTCCAAGTTTCTACAGATGACTGTGTAGATATTTCCATGTTTTTGCAGATGGCGGTGTAGGTATTTCCATGTTTATACAGATAACGTTGTCCCTATTTCCATGTTTATAGAGATGGCGACGTAGATATTTCCATGTTTATACAGATAGCAATGAAGATATTTTCATGTTTATACAGATATCTGTGGAGATATTTCCATGTTTATACAGATAGCGGTGGATATATTTCCATGTTTATACAGATAGCGGCGTAGATATTTCCAAGTTTATGCAGATAGCGGTGTAGATATTTCCACATTTATAGAGATATCGGTGTAGATATTTCCTTGTTTATTCAGATGCCGGTGTGGATGTTTCCATGTTTATACAGATAGCGATGTGGCTGTGCCATGTTTATACAGATGGCAGGGTAGATATTTCCGTGTTTATGCAGATAGTGGTGTAGGTATTTCCATGGTAATACAGATGAAAGTGTAGGTATTTCCATGTTTATAGAGATGGCAGTTTTGATATTTCCATGTTTATAGAGATAGCCATGTAGATATTTCCATGTTTAAACAGTTAGCGGTGTAGACATTTCAATGTTTATAGAGATAGCAGTGTAGGTATTTCCAAATTTATACAGATGGCGGTGTAGATTTTTCCATGTTTATACAGATAGCCATGTAGATATTTCCATGTTTATAGAGATAGCGGTGTAGGTATTACCATATTTATACAGATAGCCGTGTAGATATTTCCATGTTTATTCAGATGCTGGTATACACATTTCCATGTTTATACAGAAAGCGGTGTGGCTATTTCAATGTTTATACCGATGGCAGTGTAGATACTTCCATGTTAATACAGATAATGATTTAGATATTTCCATGTTTATACAGAAAGTGGCGCAGATATTACCATGTTTATACAGATAGCGTTGTAGATATTTCCTTCTTTGTACAGATAGCGGTATAGACATTTCCATGTTTATACAGATAGCGGTGGAGATATTTCCATGTTTATACAGATAGCGGTGGAGATATTTCCATGTTTATACAGATAGCGTTGGGGATATTTCCGTGTTTATAGAGATGGCGGTGTAAATATTTCCAAGTTTATACATATAGCGGTGTAGATATTTCCATGTTTATACAGATAGCGGTGTAGATATTTCCAAGTTTATACAGATAGCGATGTAGACATTTCCATGTTTACACAGATAGTGGCGCAGATATAAACATGTTTATGCAGATAGCATTGTAGATATTTCAATATTTATACAGATAGCGGTGAAGATATTTCCATGTTTATACAGATAGCAGTGGAGAAATTTCCATGTTTATACAGATAGTGGTGTAGGTATTTCCAAGTTTATACAGATGACTGTGCAGGTATTTCCATGATTATAAAGATGGCGGTGTAGATATTTCCATGTTTATAAAGATAGCCATGTAGATATTTCCATGTTTATACAGATAGAGTTGTAGACATTTCTATGTTTATAGAGATAGTAGTGTAGGTATTTCCATATTTATATAGATGGCGGTGTAGATATTTCCAAGTTTGTAGACAGAGCCATGTAGTTATTTCCATGTTTATACAGATAGCGGTGAGGGCATTTCCATGTTTATAGAGATAGCGGTGTAGGTATTTTGATATTTATACAGATAGCCGTGTAGATATTTCCATGTTTATTCAGATGGCGGTGTAGATATTTCCATGTTTATGCAGATAGCGGTGTGGTTATTTCCATGTTTATACAGATGACAGTGAAGATATTTCCATGTTAATACAGATAGCGATGTGGATATTTCCATGTTTATACAGATAGTGGTGCAGATATTTCCATGTTTATACAGATAGCGTTGTAGTTATTTCCATGTTTATACAGATAGTGGTGTAGATATTTCCATGTTTATACAGATAGCAGTGTGGCTACTTCCATGTTTATACAGATGGCAGTGTAGATATTTCCATGTTTATAGAGATAGCGATGTAGATATTTCCATGTTTATAGAGATAGCGGTGTAGATATTTCCATGTTTATACAGATGACTGCGTGGATATTTCCATGTGCATACAGATGGCAATGTAGATATTTCAATGTTTACACAGATGGAGATGTAGGTGTTTCCATGTTTATACAGATGACAGTGTAGATATTTACATGTTTTAACAGATGGCGGTGTAGATATTTCCATGTTTATACAGATAGTGGTGTGCCTATTTCCATGTTTATACAGATAGCGATGTAGTTATTTCCATTTTTGTAGAGATGGCAGTGTAGATATTTCCATGTTCATACAGATAGTGGTGTAGGTATTTCCATGTTTATACAGATGACTGTGCATGTATTTCCATGTTTATAAAGATGGCGGTGTAGACATTTCCATGTTTATACAGATAGCCATGTAGATATTTCCATGTTTAAACAGATAGCGGTGTAGACATTTCTATGTTTATAGAGATAGCAGCGTAGGTATTTCCATATTTATATAGATGGCGGTGTAGATATTTCCAAGTTTATAGAGAGAGCCATGTAGATATTTCCATGTTTATACAGATAGCGGTGTAGACATTTCCATGTTTATAAAGGTAGCGGTGTAGATATTTCCATGTTTATACAGATAGCGGTGTAGGTATTTCCATGTTTATACAGATAGCGGTGTAGATATTTCCATGTATATACAGATGGCTGTGTTGATATTTCCATGTGTATACAGACGGCAGTGTAGATATTTCCATCTTTATACAGATGGTGGTGTAGATATTTCCATATTTTTAGAGATAGCGGTGTGGCTCTTTCCATGTTTATACACATGGCGGTGTAGATATTTCCATATTTTTAGAGATAGCGGTATGGCTGTTTCCATGTTTATACAGATGGCAGTGTAGATATTTCTATGTTTATACAGATAGTGGTGTAGATATTTCCATGTTTATAAAGATAGCAGTGTAGATATTTCCATGTTTATAGAGATAGCGGTGGAGATATTTCCATGTTTATACAGATAGCGGTGTAGATGTTTCCATGATTATACAGATAGCGGTAGAGATATTTCCTTGTTTATACAGATAGCGGTGGAGATATTTCTAGGTTTATAACGATAGCGTTGGAGATATTTCGATGTTGGTAGAGATGGCGGTGTAGATATTTCCAAGTTTATACAGATAGCGGTGTAGATATTTCCATTTTTACACAGATAGCACTGTAGATATTTCCATGTTCATACAGATAGCAGTGAAGACATTTACATGTTTATAGAGATAGCGGTGTAGGTATTTCAATATTTATACAGATAGCTGTGTAGATATTTCCATGTTTATTCAGATGCCGGTGTAGATATTTCCATGTTTATACAGATAGCGGTGTGGCTATTTCCATGTTTATATACATGGCAGTGTAGACATTTCCATGTTAATACAGATAGCGATGTAGATATTTCCATGTTTATACAGATAGTGGCGCAGATATTTCCATGTTTATACAGACAGCGTTGTAGATATTTCCATGTTTATACAGATAGCGGTGTAGATATTTCCAGGATTAAACAGATAGCGGTGTAGATATTTCCATGTTTATACAGATAGCGGTGGAGTTATTTCCATGTTTAAACAGATTGCGGTGGAGATATTTCCATGTTTATACAGATAGCGTTGAGGATATTTCCATGTTTATAGAGATGGCAGTGTAGATATTTCCAAGTTTATACAGATAGCGGTGTAGAAATTTCCATGTTTATACAGATAGCGGTGTGGCTATTTCCATGTTTATACAGATAGCGGTGTAGACATTTCCATACTAATAGAGATAGCGGTGTATATATTTCCAAATCTATACTGATTGCGGTGTAGATATTTCCATGTTTACTCAGATAGCGCTGTTGATATTTCCATGTTTATGGAGATAGCGGTGTAGTTATTTCCATGTTTATAGAGATAGCGGTGTAGATATTTCCATGTTTATACAGATGGCTGTGTTGATATTTCCATGTGTATACAGATGGCAGTGCAGATATTTCCATGTTGACACAGATGGAGGTTTAGATATTTCCAAGTTTCTACAGATGACTGTGTGGATATTTCCATGTTTTTACAGATGGTGGTGTAGATATTTTCATGTTTATACTGATAACGGTGTGCCTATTTCCATGTTTATAGAGATAGCGATGTAGATATTTCCATCTTTATACAGATAGCAGTGAAGATATTTTCATGTTTATACAGATATCGGTGGAGATATTTCCATGTTTATACAGATAGCAGTGGAGATATTTCCATGTTTATACAGATAGCGGCATAGATATTTCCAAGTTTATGCAGATAGCGGTGTAGATATTTCCATATTTATAGAGATATCGGTGTAGATATTTCCTTGTTTATTCAGATACCGGTGTAGATGTTTCCATGTTTATACAAATAGCGGTGTGGCTGTGCCATGTTTATACAGATGGCAGAGTAGATATTTCCGTGTTTATGCAGATACTGGTGTAGGTATTTCCATGGTTATGCAGATGACTGTGTAGGTATTTCCATGTTTATAGAGATGGCGGTTTTGATATTTCCATGTTCATAGAGATAGCCATGTAGATATTTCCATGTTTAAACAGTTAGCGGTGTAGACATTTCAATGTTTATAGAGATAACAGTGTAGGTATTTCCACATTTATACAGATGGTGGTGTAGATTTTTCCATGTTTATACAGATATCCATGTAGATATTTCCATGTTTATACAGATAGCGGTGAAGGTATTACCATATTTATACAGATAGCCGTGTAGACATTTCCATGTTTATAGAGATAGCGGTGTAGTTATTACCATATTTATACAGATAGCCTTGTAGCTATTTCCATGTTTATACAGATAGCGGTGTAGGTATTTCCAGGTTTATAGAGATCGCGGTGTAGATATTTCCATGTTTATACAGATTGCTGTGTTAATACTTCCACGTGTATACACATGGCAGTGTAGATATTTCCATGTTTATACAGATGGAGGTGTAGATACTTTCATGTTTCTACAGATGACTGTGAAGATATTTCCATGTTTTTACACATGGCGGTGTAGATATTTCCATGTTTATACAGATTGCGGTCTGGCTATTTCCATGTTAATACAGATAGCGATGTAGATATTTCCATGTTAATAGAGATGGCTGTGTAGATATTTACATTTTTATACAGATAGCAGTGTAGTTATTTCCATGTTTATAGAGATAGCAGTGTAGATATTTCCATATTTATACAGATAGCACTGTAGATAATTCCATGTTTATTCAGATGGCGGTGTAGATATTTCCATGTTTATCCAGATAGTGGTGAGGATATTTCTATGTTTATAAAGATAGCGGTGTAGATATTTCCATGTTTATAAAGATAGAGGTGTAGATATTTCCTTGTTTACAGAGATAGCGGTGGAGATATTTCCTTGTTTATACAGATAGCGATCGAGATATTTCCATGTGTATACATATAAAGATTTAGATATTTCCATGTTTATACAGATAGCGGTGTAGATATTTTCATGTATATAGAGATAGCGGCATAGATATTTCCATGTTTATACAGATAGCGGTGTAGATATTTCCATGTTTATAGAGATAGCGGTGGAGATATTTCCATGTTTGTACATATAGCGATGTAGATATTTCTATGTTCATACAGATAGCGGTGGAGATATTTCCATGTTTTTACTGATAGCGGTGGAGATATTTCCATGTTTTTACACATAGCGGTGTAGATTTTTCCATGTTTATACAGATAGCGGTGTGGCTGTTCCATGTTTTTACACATGGCAGTGTAGACATTTCCATGTTTTTACACATAATGGTGTAGGTATTTCCATGTTTATAAAGATAACGGTGTAGATATTTCCATGTTTGTAGAGATAGTGGCGGAGATATTTCCATGTTTATAGAGATAACGGTCGATATATTTCCATGTTTATACAGATAACGATGTAGATATTTCCATGTTTATACAGATAGCGGAGTAGATATTTCCATGTTTATAGAGATGGCTGTGTAGATATTTCCATGTTTATGCAGATGGCAGTGTAGATATTTCCGTGTTTGTACAGATAGTGGTGTTGGTATTTCCATGTTTATACAGATGACTCTTTAGGTATTTCCATGTTTAAACAGATAGCGGTGTAGACATTTCAATGTTTATAGAGATAGCCGTGTAGGTATTTCCAAATTTATACAGATGGCGGTGTAGATATTTCCATGTTTATAGAGATAGCCATGTAGATATTTCCATGTGTATGCAGATAGCGGTGTAGACATTTTCATGTTTATAGAGATAGCGGTGTAGGTATTTCCATATTTATACAGATAGCCGTGTAGATATTTCCATGTTTATACAGAAGACGGTGCAGATATTTACATGTTTTTACAGGTAGCGGTGTGGCTCTTTCCATGTATATACAGATGGCGGTGTAGCTATTTCCATATTTTTAGAGATAGCAGTGTGGCTGTTTCCATGTTTATACAGATGGCAGTGTAGATATTTCTATGTTTATACAGATAGTGGTGTAGATATTTCCATGTTTATAAAGATAGCAGTGTAGATATTTCCATGTTTAGAGAGATAGCGGTCCAGATTTTTCCATGTTTACACAGATAACGATGTAGATATTTCCATGTTTATACAGATAGCGATGTAGATATTTCCATGTTTATAAAGATAGCGGTGTAGATGTTTCCATGTTTACACAGATAGCGGTGGAGAAATTTCCATGTTTATACATATAGCGGTGGAGATATTTCTAGGTTTATAACGATAGCATTGGAGATATTTCCATGTTTATAGAAACGGCGGTGTAGATATTTCCAAGTTTATATAGATTGCGGTGTATGTATTTCCATGTTTATACAGATACCGGTGTAGATATTTCCATGTTTATAAAGATAGAGGTGTAGGTATTTCCATGTTTATAGAGATAGCGGTGAAGATATTTCCATGTTTGTACAGATGGCTGTGTAGATATTTCCATGGTTATACTGATGGCAGTGTAGATTTTCCATGATTATACAGCTGGAGGTGTAGATATTTCCATGTTTATACAGATGACTGTGTAGATATTTCCATGTATTTACAGATGACGGTGTAGATATTTCCACGTTTATAAACATAGCGATGTGGATATTTCCATGTTTATAAAGATAGCGATGTAGATATTTCCATGTTTATTCAGATAGCGGTGGAGATATTTCCATGTTTATACAGTTAGCGGTGGAGGTATTTCCATGTTTATACAGATGGCGGTGTAGATATTTCCAAGTTTATGCAGATAGTGGTGTATATATTTCCATGTTTATAGAGATAGTGGTGTAGTTATTTCCATGTTTATATAGATAGCGATGTAGTTATTTCCGTGTTTATAGAGATAGCGGTGTAGATATTTCCATATTTATACAGATAGCGTTGTAGATATTTCCATGTTTATTCAGATGGCGTTGTAGACATTTCCATGTTTATACACATAGCGATGTGGCTGTTTCCATGTTTATACAGATGGCAGTGTAGATATTTCCAAGTTTATACAGATAGTGGTGTAGATATTTCCATGTTTTATAGATAGCGGTGTAGATATTTACATGTTTATACAGATAGCGGTGTAGATATTTCCATGTTTATAGAGATAGAGTTGGAGATATTTCCATGTTTATTGGGATAGCTGTCGAGATATTTCCATGTTTATACAGAGAGCGGTGGACATATTTCCATGTTTATACAGATATCGGTGTAGATATTTCCAAGTTTATGCAGATAGCAGTGTAGATATTTCCATATTTATAGAGATAGCGGTGTAGATATTTCCATGTTTATTCAGATGGCGGTGTAGATATTTCCATGTTTATACAGACAGCGGTGTGGCTGTTCCATGTTTATACAGATGGCAGTGTAGATATTTCCAAGTTTATACAGATAGTGGTGTAGATATTTCCATGTTTATAAAGATAGAGGTGTAGATATTTCCATGTTTATAGAGATAGCGTTGGAGATATTTCCATGTTTATAGAGATACAAGTCGAGAAATTTCCATATTTATACAGCTAATAATGTAGATATTTCCATGATTATACAGATAGCGGTGTAGATATTTCCATGTTTATAGAGATGGCTGTGTAGATATTTCCATGTTTATGCAGATGGCAGTATAGATATTTCCGTGTTTATACAGATAGTGATGTAGGTATTTCCATGTTTATACAGATGTCTGTGTAGGTATTTCCGTGTTTATAGAGATGGCGGTGTAGATATTTCCATGTTTATAGAGATAGCCATGTAGATATTTCCATGTTTAAACAGAGAGCGGTGTAGACATTTCAATGGTTTTTGAGATAGCAGTGTAGGTATTTCCAAATTTATACAGATGGCGGTGTAGATATTTCCATGTTTATAGAGATAGCCATGTAGATATTTCCATGTTTATACAGATAGCGGTATAGACATTTCCACGTTTATAGAGATAGCGGTGTAGGTATTTCCATATTTATACAGATAGCCCAGTAGATATCTCCATGTTTTTTCAGATGCCGGTGTAGATATTTCCATGTTTATACAGATAGCGGTGTGGCTATTTCCATGTTTATACACATGGCAGTGTAGATATTTCCAAGTTAATACAGATATCGATGTAGATATTTCCATGTTTATACAGATATTGGCGCAGATATTTTCATGTTTATACAGACAGCGTTGTAGATATTTCCATGTTTATACAGATAGCGGTGTAGATATTTTCATGTATATAGAGATAGCGGCATAGATATTTCCATGTTTATACAGATAGCGGTGTAGATATTTCCATGTTTATAGAGATAGCGGTGGAGATATTTCCATGTTTGTACATATAGCGATGTAGATATTTCTATGTTCATACAGATAGCGGTGGAGATATTTCCATGTTTTTACTGATAGCGGTGGAGATATTTCCATGTTTTTACACATAGCGGTGTAGATTTTTCCATGTTTATACAGATAGCGGTGTGGCTGTTCCATGTTTTTACACATGGCAGTGTAGACATTTCCATGTTTTTACACATAATGGTGTAGGTATTTCCATGTTTATAAAGATAACGGTGTAGATATTTCCATGTTTGTAGAGATAGTGGCGGAGATATTTCCATGTTTATAGAGATAACGGTCGATATATTTCCATGTTTATACAGATAACGATGTAGATATTTCCATGTTTATACAGATAGCGGAGTAGATATTTCCATGTTTATAGAGATGGCTGTGTAGATATTTCCATGTTTATGCAGATGGCAGTGTAGATATTTCCGTGTTTGTACAGATAGTGGTGTTGGTATTTCCATGTTTATACAGATGACTCTTTAGGTATTTCCATGTTTAAACAGATAGCGGTGTAGACATTTCAATGTTTATAGAGATAGCCGTGTAGGTATTTCCAAATTTATACAGATGGCGGTGTAGATATTTCCATGTTTATAGAGATAGCCATGTAGATATTTCCATGTGTATGCAGATAGCGGTGTAGACATTTTCATGTTTATAGAGATAGCGGTGTAGGTATTTCCATATTTATACAGATAGCCGTGTAGATATTTCCATGTTTATACAGAAGACGGTGCAGATATTTACATGTTTTTACAGGTAGCGGTGTGGCTCTTTCCATGTATATACAGATGGCGGTGTAGATATTTCCATATTTTTAGAGATAGCAGTGTGGCTGTTTCCATGTTTATACAGATGGCAGTGTAGATATTTCTATGTTTATACAGATAGTGGTGTAGATATTTCCATGTTTATAAAGATAGCAGTGTAGATATTTCCATGTTTAGAGAGATAGCGGTCCAGATTTTTCCATGTTTACACAGATAACGATGTAGATATTTCCATGTTTATACAGATAGCGATGTAGATATTTCCATGTTTATAAAGATAGCGGTGTAGATGTTTCCATGTTTACACAGATAGCGGTGGAGAAATTTCCATGTTTATACATATAGCGGTGGAGATATTTCTAGGTTTATAACGATAGCATTGGAGATATTTCCATGTTTATAGAAACGGCGGTGTAGATATTTCCAAGTTTATATAGATTGCGGTGTATGTATTTCCATGTTTATACAGATACCGGTGTAGATATTTCCATGTTTATAAAGATAGAGGTGTAGGTATTTCCATGTTTATAGAGATAGCGGTGAAGATATTTCCATGTTTGTACAGATGGCTGTGTAGATATTTCCATGGTTATACTGATGGCAGTGTAGATTTTCCATGATTATACAGCTGGAGGTGTAGATATTTCCATGTTTATACAGATGACTGTGTAGATACTTCCATGTATTTACAGATGACGGTGTAGATATTTCCACGTTTATAAACATAGCGATGTGGATATTTCCATGTTTATAAAGATAGCGATGTAGATATTTCCATGTTTATTCAGATAGCGGTGGAGATATTTCCATGTTTATACAGTTAGCGGTGGAGGTATTTCCATGTTTATACAGATGGCGGTGTAGATATTTCCAAGTTTATGCAGATAGTGGTGTATATATTTCCATGTTTATAGAGATAGTGGTGTAGTTATTTCCATGTTTATATAGATAGCGATGTAGTTATTTCCGTGTTTATAGAGATAGCGGTGTAGATATTTCCATATTTATACAGATAGCGTTGTAGATATTTCCATGTTTATTCAGATGGCGTTGTAGACATTTCCATGTTTATACACATAGCGATGTGGCTGTTTCCATGTTTATACAGATGGCAGTGTAGATATTTCCAAGTTTATACAGATAGTGGTGTAGATATTTCCATGTTTTATAGATAGCGGTGTAGATATTTACATGTTTATACAGATAGCGGTGTAGATATTTCCATGTTTATAGAGATAGAGTTGGAGATATTTCCATGTTTATTGGGATAGCTGTCGAGATATTTCCATGTTTATACAGAGAGCGGTGGACATATTTCCATGTTTATACAGATATCGGTGTAGATATTTCCAAGTTTATGCAGATAGCAGTGTAGATATTTCCATATTTATAGAGATAGCGGTGTAGATATTTCCATGTTTATTCAGATGGCGGTGTAGATATTTCCATGTTTATACAGACAGCGGTGTGGCTGTTCCATGTTTATACAGATGGCAGTGTAGATATTTCCAAGTTTATACAGATCATGGTGTAGATATTTCCATGTTTATAAAGATAGAGGTGTAGATATTTCCATGTTTATAGAGATAGCGTTGGAGATATTTCCATGTTTATAGAGATACAAGTCGAGAAATTTCCATATTTATACAGCTAATAATGTAGATATTTCCATGTTTATACAGATAGCGGTGTAGATATTTCCATGTTTATAGAGATGGCTGTGTAGATATTTCCATGTTTATGCAGATGGCAGTATAGATATTTCCGTGTTTATACAGATAGTGATGTAGGTATTTCCATGTTTATACAGATGTCTGTGTAGGTATTTCCGTGTTTATAGAGATGGCGGTGTAGATATTTCCATGTTTATAGAGATAGCCATGTAGATATTTCCATGTTTAAACAGAGAGCGGTGTAGACATTTCAATGGTTTTTGAGATAGCAGTGTAGGTATTTCCAAATTTATACAGATGGCGGTGTAGATATTTCCATGTTTATAGAGATAGCCATGTAGATATTTCCATGTTTATACAGATAGCGGTATAGACATTTCCACGTTTATAGAGATAGCGGTGTAGGTATTTCCATATTTATACAGATAGCCCAGTAGATATCTCCATGTTTTTTCAGATGCCGGTGTAGATATTTCCATGTTTATACAGATAGCGGTGTGGCTATTTCCATGTTTATACACATGGCAGTGTAGATATTTCCAAGTTAATACAGATATCGATGTAGATATTTCCATGTTTATACAGATATTGGCGCAGATATTTTCATGTTTATACAGACAGCGTTGTAGATATTTCCATGTTTATACAGATAGCGGTGTAGATATTTCCATGTTTATACAGATACCGGTGTGGCTACTTCCATGTTTATACAGATAGCGATGTAGATATTTCCATGTTTATAGAGATGGCTGTGTAGATATTTTCATGTTTATACAGATGACTATGTATATATTTCCATGTTTATATAGATGGCTGTGTAGATATTTCCATGTTTATACAGATCGCAGTGTAGATATTTCCATGTTTATACGGATAGTTGTGTAGATATATCCACGTTTATACAGATGACTGTGTAGGTATTTCTATGTTTATACAGATGGCGGTGTAGATATTTCCAAGTTTATACAGATAGTGCTGTAAATATTTCCATGTTTATACAGATTGCGGTGGAGATATTTCCATGTTTATACAGATAGCGGTGTAGGTATTTCTATGTTTATACAGATAGCGGTGTAGATATTTCCAAGTTTATACAGATGGCTGTGTTGATATTTCCAAGTGTATACAGATTGCAGTGAAGTTATTTCCATGTTTATACAGATGGAGGTGTAGATATTTCCATGTTTACACAGATGACTCTGTAGATATTTCCATGTTTATATAGATAGCGGTGTGGCTATTTCCATGTTTATACAGATAGCGACGTAGATATTTCCATCTTTATTCAGATAGCGGTGGAGGTATATCCATGTTTATACAGATAGCGGTGGAAGTATTTCCATTTTTATACAGATGGCGGTGCAGATATTTCCAAGTTTATGCAGATAGCGGTGTAGATATTTTCATGTTTATAGAGATAGTGGTGTAGTTATTTCCATGTTTATACAGATAGCGGTGTAGTTATTTCCATGTTTATAGAGATAGTGGTGTAGATATTTCCATATGAATACAGATAGCGGTGTAGACATTTCCATGTTTATTCAGATGGCGCTGTAGATATTTTCATGTTTATACACATAGCGATGTGGCTGTTTCCATGTTTATACAGATGGCAGTGTAGATATTTCCATGTTTATAATGATAGCAGTGTAGATATTTCCATGTTTATAGAGATAGAGGTGGAGATATTTCCACGTTTATAGAGATAACGGTGGAGATATTTCCATGTTTATACAGATAACGATGTAGATATTTCCATGTTCATACAGATAGCGGTGGAGATATTTCCATGTTTATACAGATAGCGGTGGAGATATTTCCATGTTTATACAGATAGTGGTGTAGATATTTCCATGTTTATAAAGATAGAGGTGTAGATATTTCCATGTTTATAGAGATAGCGTTGGAGATATTTCCATGTTTATAGAGATAGAGGTCGAGAAATTTCCATGTTTATACAGCTAATAATGTAGATATTTCCATGTTTATACAGATAGCGGTGTAGATATTTCCATGTTTATAGAGATGGCTGTGTAGATATTTCCATGTTTATGCAGATGGCAGTGTAGATATTTCCGTGTTTATACAGATAGTGGTGTAGGTATTTCCATGTTTATACAGATGTCTGTGTAGGTATTTCCGTGTTTATAGAGATGGCGGTGTATATATTTCCATGTTTATAGAGATAGCCATGTAGATATTTCCATGTTTAAACAGAGAGCGGTGTAGACATTTCAATGGTTATTGAGATAGCAGTGTAGGTATTTCCAAATTTATACAGATGGCGGTGTAGATATTTCCATGTTTATAGAGATAGCCATGTAGATATTTCCATGTTTATACAGATAGCGGTATAGACATTTCCACGTTTATAGAGATAGCGGTGTAGGTATTTCCATATTTATACAGATAGCCCAGTAGATATCTCCATGTTTATTCAGATGCCGGTGTAGATATTTCCATGTTTATACAGATAGCGGTGTGGCTATTTCCATGTTTATACACATGGCAGTGTAGATATTTCCAAGTTAATACAGATATCGATGTAGATATTTCCATGTTTATACAGATAGTGGCGCAGATATTTTCATGTTTATACAGACAGCGTTGTAGATATTTCCATGTTTATACAGATAGCGGTGTAGATATTTCCATGTTTATACAGATACCGGTGTGGCTATTTCCATGTTTATACAGATAGCGATGTAGATATTTCCATGTTTATAGAGATGGCTGTGTAGATATTTTCATGTTTATACAGATGACTATGTATATATTTACATGTTTATGTAGATGGCTGTGTAGATATTTCCATGTTTATACAGATCGCAGTGTAGATATTTCCATATTTATACGGATATTTGTGTAGATATATCCACGTTTATACAGATGACTGTGTAGGTATTTCTATGTTTATACAGATGGCAGTGTGGATATTTCCAAGTTTATACAGATAGTGCTGTAGATATTTCCATGTTTATACAGATTGCGGTGGAGATATTTCCATGTTTATACAGATAGCGGTGTAGGTATTTCTATGTTTATACAGATAGCGGTGTAGATATTTCCAAGTTTATACAGATGGCTGTGTTGATATTTCCAAGTGTATACAGATTGCAGTGAAGATATTTCCATGTTTATACAGATGGAGGTGTAGATATTTCCATGTTTACACAGATGACTCTGTAGATATTTCCATGTTAATATAGATAGCGGTGTGGCTATTTCCATGTTTATACAGATAGCGACGTAGATATTTCCATGTTTATTCAGATAGCGGTGGAGGTATATCCATGTTTATACAGATAGCGGTGGAAGTATTTCCATTTTTATACAGATGGCGGTGCAGATATTTCCAAGTTTATGCAGATAGCGGTGTAGATATTTTCATGTTTATAGAGATAGTGGTGTAGTTATTTCCATGTTTATACAGATAGCGGTGTAGTTATTTCCATGTTTATAGAGATAGTGGTGAAGATATTTCCATATGAATACAGATAGCGGTGTAGACATTTCCATGTTTATTCAGATGGCAGTGTAGATATTTCCATGTTTATACAGATATCGATGTAGGTATTTCCATGTATATCGAGATAGCGGTGTAGATGTTTCCAGGTTTATACAGATGGCTGTGTGGATATTTCCATGTGTATACAGATGGCAGTGTAGATATTTCCATGTTTACACAGATGGAGGTGTAGGTATTTCCATGTTTATACAGATGACTGAGTAGATATTTCCATGTTTTTACAGATGGCGGTTTAGATATTTCCATGAATATACAGATAGCGGTGTGGCTATTTCCAAGTTTATACAGATGACAGTGTAGATATTTCCATGTTAATACAGATAGCGTTGTAGATATTTCCATATTTATACAGATAGCGTTGTATATATTTCCATGTTTATACAGATAGCGTTGGAGATATTTCCAAGTTTATACAGATAGCGTTGGAGATATTTCCATGTTTATAGAGATGGCGGTGTAGATATTTCCATGTTTATACAGATGGCGGTGTAGATATTTCCATGTTTACACAGATAGTGGTGTAGATATTTCCATTTTTATACAGATAGCGGTGTAGGTATTTCCATGTTTATACAGATAGTGGTGTAGGTATTTCCAGGTTTATAGAGATAGCGGTGTAGATATTTCCATGTTTATACAGATTGCTGTGTAGATACTTCCACGTGTATACAGATGGCAGTGTAGATATTTCCATGTTTATACAGATGGAGGTGTAGATACTTCCATGTTTCTACAGATGACTGTGTAGATATTTCCATGTTTTTACACATGGCGTTGTAGATATTTCCATGTTTATACAGAGAGCGCTGTGGCCATTTCCATGTCAATAGCGATGGCTGTGTAGATGTTTCCATATTTATACAGATAGCGGTGTAGTTATTAACATGTTTATAGAGATAGCGGTGTAGATATATCCATATTTATACAGATAGCGCTGTAGATAATTTCATGTTTATTCAGATGGCAGTGTAGATAATTCCAGGTTTACACACATAGCAGTGTGGTTGTTTCCATGTTTATACAGTTGGCAGTGTAGATATTTCCATGTTTATACAGATAGTGGTGTAGATATTTCCATGTTTATAAAGATAGCGGTGTAGATATTTCCATGTTTATAAAGATAGCGGTGTAGATATTTCCATGTTTACAGAAATAGCGGTGGAGATATTTCCATGTTTATAGAGATTGCGGTCGAGATATTTCCATGTTTATACATATAACGATTTAGATAATTCCATGTTTATACAGATAGCGGTGTAGACATTTCCATGTATATAGAGATAGCGGCGTAGATATTTCCTTGTATATAGAGATAGCGGCGTATATATTTCCATGTTTATACAGATAGCGGTGTAGATATTTCCATGTTTATAGAGATAGCGGTGGAGATATTTCCATATTTGTACATATAGCGATGTTGATATTTCCACGTTCCTACAGATAGCGGTGGAGATATTTCCATGTTTATACTGATAGCGGTGGAGATATTTCCATGTTTATACAGATAGCGTTGGAGATATTTCCATGTTTATACAGATGGCGGTGTAGATATTTCCATGTTTATAAAGATAGCCATGTAGATATTTCCATGATTATACAGACAGCGGTGTAGACATTTCTATGTTTATGGAGATAGCAGTGTAGGTATTTCCATGTTTATACAGATGGCGTTGTAGATATTTCCAAGTTTATAGAGATATCCATGTAGATATTTCCATGTTTATACAGACAGCGGTGGAGACATTTCCATGTTTATACAGATAGCAGCGTATATATTTCCATGTTTATATAGCTAGCGGTGTAGATAATTCCATGTTTATAGAGATAGCGGTGGAGAGATTTCCGTGTTTGTACATATAGTGATGTAGATATTTCCATGTTCATACAGATAGCGGTGGAGATATTTCCATGTTTATACAGAAAGCAATGGAGATATTTCCATGCTTATACGGAGAGCGTTGGAGATATTTCCATGTTAATAGAGATGGCAGAGTAGATATTTAGATATTTATACAGATAGCCGTGTATATATTTTGATGTTTATTCAGATTGTGGTGTAGATATTTCCATGTTTATACAGATAGCGGTGTGGCTACTTCCATGTTTATACAGATGGCAGTGTAAATATTTCCATGTTTATACAGATATTGATGAAGATATTTCCATGTATATCGAGATAGCGGTGTAGATATTTCCAGGTTTATACAGATGGCTGTGTGGATATTTCCATGTGTATACAGATGGCAGTGTAGATATTTCCATGTTTACACAGATGGAGGTGTAGGTATTTCCATGTTTATACAGATGACTGTGTAGATATTCCATGTTTTTACAGATGGCGGTGAAGTTATTTCCATGAATATACAGAGAGCGGTGTGGCTATTTCCAAGTTTATACAGATGACAGTGTAGATATTTCCATGTTAATACAGATAGCGTAGTAGATATTTCCATGTTCACAAAGATAGCGTTGTATATATTTCCATGTTTATACAGATAGCGTTGGAGATATTTCCATGTTTATACAGATAGCGTTGGAGATATTTCCATGTTTATAGAGATGGCTGTGTAGATATTTCCAAGTTTATACAGATGGCGGTGTAGATATTTCCATGTTTACACAAATAGTGGTGAAGGTATTTCCATTTTTATACAGATAGCGGTGTAGGTATTTCCATGTTTGTACAGATAATGGTGTAGGTATTTCCAAGTTTATAGAGATAGTGGTATAGATATTTCCATATTTATACAGATTGCTATGTAGATACTTCCATGTGTATACAGATGACAGTGTAGATATTTCCATGTTTATACAGTTGGAGGTGTAGATACGTCCATGTGTTTACAGATGACTGTGTAGATGTTTCCATGTTTATACAGAGAGCGGCGTGGCCATTTCCATGTCAATAGAGATGGCTGTGTAGATGTTTCCATGTTTATACAGATAGCGGTGTAGTTATTTCCATGTTTATAGAGATAGCGGTGTAGATATGTGCATATTTATACAGATAGCGCTGTAGATAACTCCATGTTTATTCAGGTGGTGGTGTAGATATTTCCAGGTTTACACACATAGCAGTGTGGTTGTTTCCATGTTTATACAGATGGCAGTGTAGATATTTCCATGTTTATACAGTTAGCGGTGGAGGTATTTCCATGTTTATAAAGATAGCTTTGTAGATATTTCCATGTTTATAAAGAAAGCGGTGTAGATATTTCCATGTTTACAGAAATAGCGGTGGAGATATTTCCATGTTTATAGAGATTGCAGTTGAGATATTTCCATGTTTATACATATAACGGTTTAGATATTTCCACGTTTATACAGATAGCGGTGTAGATATTTCCATGTATATAGAGATAGCGGTGTAGATATTTCCATGTTTATTCACATGATGGTGTATATATTTCCATGTGTATACAGATAGTGGTGTGGCTACTTCCATGTTTATACAGATGGCAGTGTAGATATTTCCATGTTTATACAGATAGTGGTGTAGATATTTCCACGTTTATACAGATGGCTGTGTAGATATTTCCATGTTTATACAGATAGCAGTGTAAATATTTCCAAGTTTATACAGATAGTTGTGGAGATATTTCCATATTTGTAGAGATAGCGGTGTAGATTTTTCCATGTTTATTCAGATGGCGGTGTAGATATTTCCATGTTTATACAGGTAGCGGTGTGGCTGTTCCCTGTTTATACAGATGGCAGTGTAGATATTTCCAAGTTTTTACAGCTAGTGGTGTAGATATTTCCATGTTTATAAAGGTAGCTGTGTAGATATTTCCATGTTTATAGAGATAGCGGTGGAGATATTTACATGTTTATAGAGATAGCGGTCGATATATTTCCATGTTTATACAGATAACGATGTAGATATTACCATGTTTATACAGATAGCGGTGTAGATATTTCCATATTTAAGGAGATGGCTGTGTTGATATTACCATCTTTATGCAGATGGCAGTGTAGATATTTCCGTGTTTATACAGATAGTGGTGTTGGTATTTCCATGTTTATACAGATGACTGTGTAGGTATTTCCATGTTTAAACACATAGCGGTGTAGGCATTTCAATGTTTATAGAGATAGCAGTGTAGGCATTTCCAATTTTATACAGATGGCGGTGTAGATATTTCCATGTTTATAGAGATAGCCATGTAGATATTTCCATGTTTATACAGATAGCGGTGCAGAGATTTCCATGTTTATAGAGATAGCGGTGTAGGTAGTTCCACATTTATACAGATAGCCGTGTAGATATTTCCATGTTTATTCAGATGCCGGTGTAGATATTTCTATGTTTATACAGATAGCGGTGTAGACATTTCCATATTAATAGACATAGCAGTGTAGATATTTCCATATTTATACTGATAGCGGTGTAGATTTTCCATGTTTATTCAGATAGCGGTGTTGTTATTTCCATGTTTATTCACATGACTGTGTATATATTTCCATGTTTATACAGATGACGGTGGAGATATTTCCATGTTTATGGTGATTGCGGTGTAGATATTTCCACGTTTATACAGATAGCTGTGTAGATATTTCCATGTTTATAGAGATAGCGGTGTAGATATTTCCATATTTATGCAGATAGCCGTGTAGATATTTCCATGTTTATTCACATGGTGGTGTATATATTTCCATGTTTATACAGATAGCGGTGTGGCTACTTCCATGTTTATACAGATGGCAGTGTAGATATTTCCATGTTTATACAGATAGCGATGTAGATACTTCCATGTTTATACAGATAGCGGTGTAGATATTTCCATGTTTATACAGATGGCTGTGTAGATATTTCCAGGTGTATACAGATGGCAGTGTAGTTATTTCCATGTTTATACAGATGGAGGTGTAGATATTTCCAAGTTTACACAGATGACTGTGTAGATATTTCCATGTTTTTACAGATGGCGGTGTAGATATTTCCATTTTTATACAGAAAACGGTGTGGCGATTTCCAAGTTTATACAGATAGCAATGTAGATATTTCCATGTTTATATAGATGGCTGTGAAGATATTTCCATGTTTATACAGATTGCAGTGTAGATATTTCCATGTTTATACAGATGACTGTGTAGGTATTTCTATGTTTATACTGATAGCGGTGTGGCTATTTCCATGTTTATGGAGATAGCGATGTAGATATTTCCATGTTCATACAGATAGCGTTGTAGATATTTCCATGTTTATATAGATATCGGTTTAGATATTTCCAAGTTTATGCAGATATCAGTGTAGATATTTCCATATTTTTAGAGATAGCGGTGTAGATATTTCCATGTTTATTCAGATGGCAGTGTAGATATTTCCATGTTTATACAGATAGCGGTGTGGTTGTTTCCATGTTTATACAGATGGCAGTGTAGATATTTCTGTGTTTATACAGATAGTGGTGTAGATATTTCTCTGTTTATAAACATAGCAGTGTAGATATTTCTATGTTTATACAGATAGAGGTGAAGATGTTCCCATGCTTATACAGATATCGGGGGAGATATTTCCATGTTTATACAGATAGCGGTGGTGATGTTTCTAGGTTTATAATGATAGCGTTGGAGTGATTTCCATGTTTATAGAGATGGCGGTGTAGATATTTACAAATTTATACAGATAGCGGTGTAGATATTTCCATGTTTATACAGATAGCGGTGTAGATATTTCAATGTTTATACAGATAGCGGTGTAGGTATTTCCATGTTTATAGAGATAGCTGTGTAGATATTTCCATGTTTATACAGATGGCTGTGTAGATATTTCCATGTGTATTCAGATGGCAGTGTAGATATTTCCATGTTTATAGAGATGGAGGTGAAGTTATTTCCATGTTTATACAGATGACAGTGTATATATTTCCATGTTTTTACAAAAGGCGGTGTGGATATTTCGATGTTTATACAGATAGCGGTGTGGCTATTTCCATGTTTATATAGATAGCGATGTAGATATTTCCATGTTTATTCAGATAATGGTGGAGATATTTCCATGTTTTTACAGATAGCGTTGGAGGTATTTCCACGTTTATACAGATGGCGTTGTAGAAATTTACAAGTTTATGCAGATAGAGGTGTAGATATTTCCATGTTTATAGAGTTATCGGTGTAGATATTTCCATCTTTATACAGATAGCGGTGTAGTTATTTCCATGTTTTTAGAGACAGCAGTGTAGATATTTCCATATTTATACAGATAGCGGTGTAGATACTTCCATGGTTATTCAGATGGCGGTGTAGATATTTCCACGTTTATACACATAGCGGTGTGGCTGTTTCCATGTTTATACGGATGGCAGTGTAGATATTTCCATGTTTACACAGATAGTGGTGTAGATATTTCCAAGTTTTATAGATAGCGGTGCAGAGATTTCCATGTTTTTAAAGATAGCGGTGTAGATATTTACATGTTTATACAGATAGCGGTGGGGATATTTCCATGTTTATAGAGATAGAGGTGGAGATATTTCCATGTTTATAGAGATAGCGGTCGTGATATTTCCGTGTTTATACAGATAACGATGTAGATAATTCCATGTTCATACAGATAGCGGTGTAGATATTTCCATGTTTATAGAGATAGCGGTGGAGATATTTCCATGTTTGTACAGATAGCAATGTAGATATTTCCATGTTCATACAGATAGCGGTGGAGATATTTCCATGTTTATACAGATAGCGGTGGAGTTATTTCCATGTTTATACAGATAGTGTTGGAGATATTTCCATGTTTATTGAGATGGTTGTGTAGATATTTCAATATTTATACAGATAGCTGTGTAGATATTTCGATGTTTATTCAGATGGTGGTGTAGATATTTCCATGTTTTTACAGAGAGCGGTGTGGCTACTTCCATGTTTATACAGATGGCAGTGTAGATATTTCCATGTTTATACCGATGGCTGAGTGGATTTTTCCATGTGCATACAGATAGCAGTGTGGATATTTCCATGTTTACAAAGATTTAGGTGTAGGTATTTCCATGTTTATACTGATGACTTTGTAGATATTTCCATGTTTTTACAGATGTTGGTGTAGATATTTACATGTTTATACAGATAGAGGTGTGGCTATTTCCATGTTTATACAGATAGCGATGTAGATATTTCCATGTTTATAGAGATGGCTGTGTAGATATTTCCAAGTTTATGTAGATGGCAGTGTAGTTATTTCCATGTTTATACAGATAGTGGTGTAGGTATTTCCATGTTTACACAGATGACTGTGCAGGTATTTCCATGTTTATAAAGACGGCGGTGTAGATATTTCCATGTTTATAAAGATAGCCATATAAGTATTTCCATATTTATAAAGATAGCGGTGTAGACATTTCGATGTTTATGGAGATATCGGTGTAGGTATTTCCATATTTATACAGATAGCCGTGTAGATATTTCCATGTTTATACAGATGGAGGTGTAGATACTTCGATGTTCCTACCGATGACTGTGTAGATATTTCCACGTTTTTACAGATGGCGGTGTAGATACTTCCATGTTTATACAGATGGCGGTGTAGATATCTCCAAATTTATGCAGATAGCGGTGTAGATATTTCCATGTTTATGGAGATAGCGGTGTAGATATTTCCATGTTTATACAGATAGCGGTGTAGTTATTTCCATGTTTATAGAGATAGCGGTGGAGATATTTACTATGTTTATACAGATAGCGATGTAGATATTTACGTGTTTGTACAGATAGCGTTGTAGATATTTCCATATTTAAACAGATTGCGGTGGAGATATTTCCATGTTTATACAGATAGCAGTGAAGATAATTCCATGTTTATAGAGATAGTGGTGGAGATATTTCCATGTTTGTACAGATAGCGATGTAGATATTTCCATGTTCATGCTGATAGCCGTGCAGATATTTCCATGTTTATACAGACAGCGGTGTAGGTATTTCCACGTTAATAGAGATAGCAGTGGAGATATTTCCATGTTTATACTGATGGCTGTGTGGATATTTCCATGTGTATACAGACGGCAGTGTAGATATTTCCATGTTTACAGAGATGGAGGTGTAGATATTTCCATGTTTATACAGATGACTGTGTAGATATTTCCATGTTTTTACAGATGGCGGTGGAGATATTCCCATGTTTATACACATAGCGGTGTGGCTATTGTCATGTTTATACAGATAGCGATGAAGACATTTCCATGTTTATTCAGATAGCGGTGGAGATATTTCCATGTTTATACAGATAGCAGTGGATGTATTTCCATGTATATACAGATTGCGGTGTAGATATTTCCATGTTTATACAGATAGCGGTGTAGTTATTTCCATGTTTATAGAGAAGGCATTGTAGATATTTCCAGGTTTATACAGATAGTGGTGTAGATATTTCCATGTTTATACAGATGACCGTGTAGGTATTTCCATGTTTATACAGATGGCGTAGTAGATATTTCCATGTTTATACAGATAGCCATGAAGATAGTTCGTTGTTGATACAGGTAGCTTTGTAGACATTTCCATGTTTATAGAGATAGCGGTGTAGATATTTCCATATTTATAAAGATAGCAGTGTATATTTCCATGTTTATACAGATAGCGGTGTAGATATTTCCATGTTTATACAGATAGCGGTGTAGATATATCCATGTTTATAAAGATCGTGCTGTAGATATTTCGATGTTTATAGAGATAGCGGTGTAGCTATTTCCATATTTATAAAGATAGCAGTGTATATTTCCATGTTTATACAGATAGCGGTGTAGATATTTCCATGTTTATACCGATAGCGGTGTAGATATATCCATGTTTTTAAAGATAGTGCTGTAGATATTTCGATGTTTATACAGATGACTGTGTAGGTATTTCCGTGATTATGCAGATGGCAGTGTAGATATTTCCATGTTTATAGAGATAGAAATGAAGATATTTCCGTGTTTATATAGATAGCGGTGTAGACATTACCATGTTTATAGAGATAGCGGTGTAGATATTTCCATATTTATACAGATAGCAGTGTAGATTTTTCCATGTTTATAGAGATAGCGGTGTAGATATTTCCATGTTTATGCAGATAGCGGTGCAAATATTTCCATGCTTATACAGATGACTGTGAATATATTTCCATGTTTACACAGATAGCGTTGTAGATATTTCCAAGTTTATACAGATAGCGGTGTAGACATTTCCATGTTTATAGAGATGGCTGTGTACATATTTCCATGTTTATACAGATAGCGGCATGGGTATTTCCATGTTTGTACAGATAGCGGTGGAGATATTTTCATGTTTATACAGATAGCGGTGTAGATATTTCCATGTTTATAGTTATAACGGTGTAGATATTTCCATGTGTATAAAGATAGCGTTGTAGTTATTTCCATGTATATACAGATAGCGTTGGAGATATTTCCATGTTTATAATGATAACGGTGTAGATATTTCCATGTTTATACAGATAGTGCTTTAGATATTTCCATTTTTATACAGATCGTGGTGTAGATGTTTCCATGTTTATACAGATATCGGTGTAGATATTTCCAAGTTTATACAAGTAGCGGTGCAGATATTTCCAGGTTTGTACAGATCGCGGTGTAGACATTTCCATCTTTCTAAAGATGGCAGTGTAGATCTTTCTATGTTTATACAGATGGAGGTGTAGATATTTCCATGTTTATACAGATGGCGGTGTAGATATTTCCATGTTAATGCTGATGGCGGTGTAGATATTTCCATGTTTATAGAGATTGCGGTGTAGATATTTCTATGTTTATTGAGATAGCAGTGTAGATAATTCCATGTTTACACAGATAGCGGTGTAGGTATTTCCATGTTTATAGAGAGATTGGTGTATATATTTCCATATTTATACACATAGCGGTGTAGATATTTCCATGTTTATTCAGCTGGCAGTATAGATATTTCCATGTTTAAACAGATAGCGGCGTGGCTATTTCCAAGTTTATGCAGATAGCGGCGTAGATATTTCCATGTTTATACATATGTCTGTGTAGATATTTCCATGTTTATACAGATGGAAGTGTAGATATTTCCATGTTTATACAGAGAGCGGTGAAGACATTTCCATGTTTATGGAGATAGCGGTGTAGATATTTCAATATTTATACAGATAGCGGTGTAGATATTTCCATGTTTATACAGATAGCGGTGTAGATATTTCCATCTTTGCACAGATTGCGTTGTAGATATTTCCATCTTTAAACAGATAGACTTTTAAATATTTCCATCATTGTACAGATTGCGCTGAAGATATTTCCATCTTTACACACATAGCGGTGTAGATATTTCCATGTTTACACAGATAGCGTTGTAGATATTTCCATGTTTATACAGAAGGCTGTGTAGATGTTTCCATGTTTATACAGATAGCGGTGGAGATATTTCCATGTTTATAGAGATAGCCGTGTAGATATTTCCATGTTTATACAGTTAGCTGTGTAGGCATTTCCATGTTTATAGAGATACTGGTGTAGGTATTTCCATATTTATACAGAGAGCCGTGCAGATATTTGCAGGTTTACACAGATAGCGGTCTAGATATTTCCATGTTTATACAGATAGCGTTGTACATATTCCTATGTTTATACAGATAGCGGTGTAGATATTTCGATGTTTATAGAGATAGCGGTGTAGATATTTCCATATTTACACAGATAGCACTGTTGATATTTCCATGTTTATAGAGAAATCGGTGTAGATATTTCCATGTTTATACAGATAATGGTGTAGTTATTTGCATGTTTACACAGACAGCGGTGTATATATGTACTTGTTCATAGAAATATCGGTGTAGATGTTTCCATGTTTATACAGATAGCGCTGTAGATATTTCCATGTTCATAGAGATAGAGGTGAAGATATCTCCATGTTTATACAAATAATGGTGTAGTTATTTGCATGTTTACACAGACAGCGGTGTATATATGTACTTGTTCATAGAAATATCGGTGTAGATGTTTCCATGTTTATACAGATAGTGCTGTAGATATTTCCATGTTCATAGAGATAGCGGTGAAGATATTTCCATGTTTACACAGATAGCGGTGTAGGTATTTCCATGTTTCTACAGATTGCATTGTAGACATTTTCATTTTTAGATAGATAGCGGTGTAGATATTTCCCTGTTTTACAGATAGCAGTGTAGATATTTCCATGTTTATACACATTGATGTGTAGATATTTCCCTGTTCATATGGATATCGGTGTAGATATTTCCATGTGTATAGAGATGGCGGTGTAGATATTTACATGTTTATACAGACAGTGGTGTAGGTGTATTCATGTTACTACAGATGGGTGTGTAGATATTTCGAGGTTTATAGAGATAGTGACGTTGATATTTCCATGTATATAGAGATAGCACTGCAGATATTTCCATGTTTATAGAGATAGCGGTGTAGATATTTCCTCGTTTATACAGATAGCAGTGTAGATATTTCCATCTTTATAGAGATAGCGCTGTAGATATTTCCATGATTATAGAGGTAGCGGTGCAGATACATCCTTGTTTATACAGATAGCGGTGTAAATATTTACATATTTATACAGATAGCATTGTGGATATTTCCATGTTTATACACATAGCATTGTAGATGTTTCCATGTTTATAGAGATAGCGGTGTAGATTTTTCCATGTTTATACAGATTTTGATGTAGATATTTCCATGTATACACAGATAGCGGTGTAGATATTTCCATGTTTATGCAGATAGCGGTGTAGATATTTCCATGTTTATAGAGATAGCGGTTGAGATATTTCCATGTTTATACAGATGGCGGTGTAGGTATTTCAATGTTCATAGAGATGGTCGTGTAGATATTTACATGTTTATACAGATGGCGGTATAGATATTTCCATGTTTATACAGATCCCGTTGTAGTTATTTCCATGTTTATACAGACGGCGGTGTAGATATTTCCATGTTTATACAGATAGCGGTGTAGATATTTCCATGTTAATACAGATAGCAGTGTAGATATTTCCATGTTTACAGAGATTGCGGTGTAGTTATTTCCATCTTTGCACAGATTGCAGTGTAGCTATTTCCATAATTACACAGATAGCATGTAAATATTTCCAAATTTACACAGATAGCTGTGTAGATATTTCCATGTTTACACAGATAGCATTGTAGATATTTCCAGGTTTATACAGATAGTGCTGTAGATATTTCCATGTTTATAGAGATAGCGGTGTTTTTATTTCCATGTTTATAAAGATAGCGGTGGAGATATTTCCAAGTTTATACAGATAGCGATGTAGATATTTCCATGTTTATACAGATAGCTGTGCAGATGTTTCCATGTTTATACAGACAGCGGAGTAGATATTTCTATGTTTATACAGATGGCCGTGCAGATATTTCCATGTTTATTCAGATGGCATTGTAGATATTTCCATGTGTATAGAGATGGCAGTCTAGATATTTCCATGTTTGTAGAGATAGTGGTGTGGATATTTCCATGTTTATACAGATGACTGTGTAGATATTTGCATGTTTTTTCAGATGGCGGTTTAGATAGTTCCAAGTTTATAGAGATAGTGTTGTAGATATTTCCAAGTTTATACAGATAGCGGTGCAGATATTTCCATGTTTATACAGCTCACGGTATATATATTTCCATCTTTATACATATGGCAGTGTAGATATTTCCATGTTTATACAGATAGCGGTGTAGATATTTCCATTTTTATTGAGATACCGGTGTAGGTGTTTCCATGTTTATTCAGATGGCAGTGTAGATATTTCCATGTTCATAAAGATAGTGGTGTAGAGATTTCCATGTTTATAGAGATAACGGTGTAGATATTTCCATATTTATACAGATGATGGTGTATTTCCATGTTAATAGAGACAGCGGTGTAGATATTTTCATGGTCATACAGAGAGCTGTGTAGATATTTAACTGTTTATTCAGATGGCGATGTAGATATTTCCATATTTATACACATGGCGGTGTAGATATTTCCATGTTTATAAAGATAGCGGTGTCGATATTTCCATTTTTATAGAGATGACGGTGTAGATTTTTCCCTGATTATAGACATAGCGGTGTAGATATTTCCATGTTTATACACATAGTGGTGTAGATATTTCCATGTTTACACAGATAGCAGTGAAGATATTTCCAAGTTTGCAGAGATAGCGGTGTAGATATTTCCATGTTTATGCAGATGGCGGTGTAGATGTTTCCATGTTTTTACAGATAGCGGTGTAGCTATTTCCATGTTTATAAAGATAGTGGTGAAGATATTTCCATATTTATACAGATAGCGGTATAGATATTTCCATGTTTATACAGATCCCGTTGTAGTTATTTCCATGTTTATACAGACGGCGGTGTAGATATTTCCATGCTTATACAGATAGCGGTGTAGATATTTCCATGTTTATACAGATAGCAGTGTAGATATTTCCATGTTTACAGAGATAGCGGTGTATATATTTCCATCTTTGCACAGATTGCAGTGTAGGTATTTCCATTATTACACAGAGAGCATGTAGATATTTCCAAATTTACACAGATAGCTGTGTAGATATTTCCATGTTTACACAGAAAGCATTGTAGATATTTCCAGGTTTACACAGATAGTGTTGTAGATATTTCCATGTTTATACAGATAGCGTTGTATATATTTCCATGATTATAAAGATAGCTGTGGAGATATTTCCATGTTTATACAGATAGCGATGTAGATATTTCCATGTTTATACAGATAGCGGTGCAGATGTTTCCATGTTTATACAGACAGCGGAGTACATATTTCTATGTTTACACAGATGTCCGTGCAGATAGTTCCATCTTTATTCAGATGGCATTGTATATATTTCCATGTGTATAGAGATGGCAGTCTAGATATTTCCATGTTTATAGAGATGGTGGTGTGGATATTTCCATGTTTATACAGATGACTGTGTAGATATTTGCATGTTTATTCAGAAGCGGTTTAGATATTTCCAAGTTTATAGAGATATTGATGTAGATATTTCCATGTTTATACTGATAGCGGTGAAGACATTTCCATGTTTATTCAGCTCACGGTATATATATTTCCATCTTTATACAGATGGCAGTGTAGATATTTCCATGATTATAAAGATAGCGGTGTAGATATTTCCAGCTTTATAAAGATGGCGGTGTAGTTAGTTCCATGTTTATGGAGATGGTGGTGTAGATATTTTCATGTTTATAGAGATGGCGTTGTTGATATTTCCTTGTATATAGAGATTGCGGTGTAGATATTAACATGTTTATAAATATGGCTGTGTAGTTATTTCCATGTTTATGGAGATAGCGGTGCAGATATTTCCATGTTTATGCAGATGGCTGTGTAGATATTCCCAAGTGTATACAGATGGCAGTGTATATAATTCCATGTTTATAGAGATGGTGGTGTAGATATTTCCATGTATATACAGATGACTGTGTAGATATTTGTACGTTTATACAGACGGTGGTGTAGATATTTCCGTGTTTATAGAGATAACGGTGTAGATATTTCCATGTTTTTAGAGATAGCGGTGTAGATATTTCCATGTTTATAGAGATAGCTGTGTAGTTATTTTCATGTTTATACAGATAGCGGTTTAGATATTTTGATGTTTATACAGATCCCGGTGTAGATATTTCCATGTTTACACAGATGGCGGTGTAGATATTTCCATGTTTATTCAGATAGCCGTGCAGATATTTCCATGTTTATAGTGATGGCGGTGTAGATATTTCCATATTTATAGAGATAGCGGTGTAGATATTTCCATGTTTATAATGATAGCGGTGTAGATATTTCCATATTTATACAGATGGCGGTGTACATATTTCAATGTTTATACAGGTGGCGTTGTCAATATTTCCATGTTTATACAGATGGCAGTGTAGATATTTCCACGTTTATACAGATGTCAGTGTAGATATTTCCATGTTTATACAGATAGCGGTGTAGATATTTCCATGTTTATACAGATGGCGGTGTAGATATTTCCATCTTTATACAGATGGCGGTGTAGATATATGCACGTTTACGCAGATGGCAGTATAGATATTTCTATGTTTATATAGATATCGGTGTCGATATTTCCACGTTTATAGTGATGACGGTGTAGATATACGCATGTTTATGCAAATGGCGATATAGATATTTCCATGTTTATATAGATAGCGGTGTAGATATTTCCATGTTTATACAGATATCAGCACAGATATTTCCAGGTTTGTATAGATAGCGGTGTTGATATTCCCATATTTATAGAGATAGCTTTGAGGATATTTGCATATTTATACAGATAGCTCTGTAGATATTTCCATGTTTACACAGATAGCGTTGCAGATATTTCCATGATTATAGAGATAGCGTTGTAGATATTTCCATATTTATATAGATAGTGGTGTAGATATTTCCATGTTTATACAGATAGCGGTGTAGATATTTCCATGTTTATACAGATCTGGTGTAGACATTTCCATGTTTATACAGATTACAATGTTGATATTTCCATGTTTGTAGAGAAAGCGGTGTAGATATTTCCATGTTTATACTGATAACGGTGTAGTTATTTCCATGTTCACGAAGATGGTGGAGTAGATATTTCCATGTGTATAGAGATGGCGGTGTAGATATTTCCATGTTTATAGAGATAACGGTGTAGATAATTCCATGTTTTTAGAGATAGCGGTGTAGATATTTCCATGTTTATAGAGATAGCTGTGTAGTTATTTTCATGTTTATACAGATAGCGGTTTAGATATTTCGATGTTTATACAGATCCCGGTGTAGATATTTCCATGTTTACACAGATGGCGGTGTAGATATTTCCATGTTTATTCAGATAGCCGTGCAGATATTTCCATGTTTATAGTGATGGCGGTGTAGATATTTCCAAATTTATAGAGATAGCGGTGTAGATATTTCCATGTTTATAATGATAGCGGTGTAGATATTTCCATATTTATACAGATGGCGGTGTACATATTTCAATGTTTATACAGGTGGCGTTGTCGATATTTCCATGTTTATACAGATGGCAGTGTAGATATTTCCACGTTTATACAGATGTCAGTGTAGATATTTCCATGTTCATACACATAGCGGTGTAGATATTTCCATGTTTATACAGATGGCGGTGTAGATATTTCCATCTTTATACAGATGGCGGTGTAGATATATGCATGTTTACGCAGATGGCAGTATAGATATTTCTATGTTTATGTAGATATCGGTGTAGATATTTCCACGTTTATAGTGATGACAGTGTAGATATACGCATGTTTATGCAAATGGCGATATAGATATTTCCATGTTTATATAGATAGCGGTGTAGATATTTCCATGTTTATACAGATATCAGCACAGATATTTCAATGTCTGTATAGATAGCGGTGTTGATATTCCCATATTTATACAGATAGCGGTGAGGATATTTGCATATTTATACAGATAGCTGTGTAGGTATTTCCATGTTTACACAGATAGCGTTGTAGATATATATATGATTATAGAGATAGCGTTGTAGATATTTCCATATTTATATAGATAGTGGTGTAGATATTTCCATGTTTATACAGATAGCGGTGTAGATATTTCCATGTTTATACAGATCTGGTGTAGACATTTCCATGTTTATACAGATTACAATGTTGATATTTCCATGTTTGTAGAGAAAGCGGTGTAGATATTTCCATGTTTATACAGATAACGGTGTAGTTATTTCCATGTTCACGAAGATGGTGGAGTAGATATTTCCATGTGTATAGAGATGGCGGTGTAGATATTTCTATGTTTATAGAGATAGCGGTGTTGATGGTTCCATGTGTACAGAGATGGCGGTGTAGGTATTTCCATGTTTATAGAGATAGTGGTGTAGATATTTCCATGTATGTACAGATAGTGGTGTATATATTTCCATCTTTATACAGATAGCGGTGTTGCTATTTCCATGTTTATTCAGATAGCGGTGTTGATTTTTCCATGTTTATACTGCTCATGGTGTACATATTGCCATCTTTATAGAGATGGCAGTGGAGATATTTCCATGTTTATAAAGATGGCGGTGTAGATATTTTCATGTTTATAGAGATGGCAGTGTGGATATTTCCGTTTTTATAGAGATGGCGGGGTAGATATTTCCATATGTATGGAGATGGTGTAGGTATATCCATGTTTACAGAGATGGCGGTGTAGATATTTTCATGTTTATACAGATGGCTATGTAGATATTTCCTTGTGTATACTGACGGTAATGAAGATATTTCCATGTTTAAAGAGATGGTGGTGTAGATATTTCCATGTTTATACAGTTGACTGTGTAGATATTTCCATGTTTATACAGATGGCGGTGTAGGTATTTCCATGTTTATAGAGATAGCATTGTAGATATTTCCATGTTTACACAGATAGTGGTGTAGATATTTCCATCTTTAGACAGATAGCGGTGTAGGTATTTCCATGTTTATACAGACTGCGGTGTAGATATTTCCATGTTTCTACAGATGGTGGTGTAGATATTTCCTTGTTTATACAGACAGCGGTGTAGATATTTCCATGTTTATACAGGTAGCGGTGTAGATATTTCCATGTTTACAGAGATAGCCGTGTAGTTATTTCCATCTTTGCACCGATTGCCGTGTAGATATTTCCATGTTTACGCAGTAAGCTGTGTAGATATTTCCAAGTTTACACAGATAGCTGTGTAGATATTTCCATGTTTATAGAGATAGCGGTGTAGATATTTCCATCTTTGCACGGATTGCGGTGTAGGTATTGCCAAATTTACAGAGATAGCGGTGTAGATATTTACATGTATATAGAGGTAGCGGTGTAGGTGTTTCCATATTTATACAGATTGCGGTGTAGATATTGTCATCTTTACACAGATGGCGGTGTAGATATTTCCATGTTTATACACATGGCAGTGAAGATATTTCCATGTTTATACAGATAGTGGTGTAGATATTCCATGTTTATACAGATGGCGGTGTAGATACATCCATGTTTCTGAAGATGGCGGTGTAGATATTTTCATGTTTATAGAGATGGCGGTGTAGATATTTCCATGTATATAGAGATTGCAGTGTAGATATTTCCATGTTTATAGAGAAAGCAGTGTAGGTATTTCCATGTTTATAGAGATAGCGGTGTGGTTATTTCCATATTTATACAGATAGTGGTGTAGGTATTTCCATGTTTATACAGATGGCGGTGTAGATATTTCCTTGCTTATACTGATAGCGTTGTAGATATTTCCATTTTTATACAGATATCGGTGTAGATATTTCCAGGTTTATACAGAGAGCGGTGTAGATATTTCCACGTTTTACAGATAGTGGTGTAGATATTTCCATCTTTATACAGATAGCGGTGCAGATATTTGCATGTTTACAGAAATAGCCGTGTAGATATTTCTGTGTTTAAACAGATAGATTTGCAGATATTTCCATGTTTATAAAGATAGCGGTTCAGATATTTCCATCTTTATACAGATAGCGGTGTAGATATTTCCATGTTTATACAGATAGCTGTGTAGATATTTCCATGTTTATACAGACAGCAATGTAGATATTTCTATGTTTATAGAGATAGCGGTGTAGATATTTTCATGTTCATACAAACAACAGTGTAGGTATTTTCATGTTTATGGAGATAGAGGTGTAGATATTTCCATTTTTATAGACATAATGGGGTAAATATTTCCAAGTTTTTACAGATAGCGGTGTAAATATTTCCATGATTATACAGATAGCGTTGTAAATATTTTCATGTTTATAGACATAGCGGTGTAGATATTTCCATGTTTTTAGAGATAGCGGTGTAAATATTTACATGTTTATACAGATAGCCGTGTAAATGTTTACACGTTTGTAGGGATAGCGGTGTAGTTATTCCCACGTTTTACAGATAGCGGTGTAGATAATTCCCCGTTTATAGAGATAGCGGTGTAGATATTTCCACGTTTATACAGATAGCGGTGAAGATATTTCCACTTTTATACAGATTGCGGTGTAGATATTTCCTTGTTTATGCAGATAGCGGTGTAGATATTTCCACGTTTGTAGACATAGCGATGTAGATATTTCCACGTCTATACAGATAGCAGTGTAGGTATTTCCACGTTAATACAGATAACGGTGTAGATATTTCCAGGTTTATAGAGACAGCGGTGTAGGTATTTCCATGTTTCTACAGATAGCGTTGTAGATATTTCCATGTTTATAGAGACAGCGGTGTATATATTTCCATGTTTATACAGATAGCGGTGTAGATATTTCCGTGTTTATACAGTCAGTGGTGTAGATATTTCCATGTTTAAACAGATAGCCGTGTATATATTTCCATGTTTATACAGACAGCGGTGTAGATATTTCCATGTTTTACAGATATTGGTGTAGATATTTCCATGTTTATAGAGATAGCGGTGTAGATATTTCCATGTTTATAGAGATAGCTTTGTAAATATTTCCATGTTTATACAGATAGCGGTGTAAGTATTTCCATGTTTATAGAGATAGCGTTGTAGATATTTCCATGTTTATACAGATAGCGCTGTAGATATTTCCACATTTATACTTATAGCGGTGTAGATATTTCCAGGTTTATAGAGTTAGCGGTGTAGATGTTCCCACGTTTATAGGGATAGCGGTGTAGATATTTCCATGTTTTTAGAGATAGCGGTGTATATATTTCCACGTTTATTGAGATAGCGGTGTAGATATTTCCATGTTTCTAGAGACAGAGCTGTAGATATTTCCATGTTCATAGAGATAGCGGTGTAGATATTTCCATGTTTATAGAGACAGTGATGTAGATATTTGCGTGTTTATAGAGATAGCATTGTAGATATTTCCATGTTTATAGAGACAGTGCTGTAGATATTTCCATGTTTATACAGATAGAGGTGTAGATATTTCCATGTTTATATAGACAGCTGTGTAGATATTTCCATGTTTATACAGATAGCGGTGTAGGTTTTTCCATGTTTATAGAGATAGCGTTGTAGGTATTTCCATGTTTATAGAGATAGTGGTGTAGATAGTTCCATGTTTATAGAGACGGCGGTGTAAATAGTTCCATGTTTTTACAGATAGCGTTGTAAATGTTTACACATTTACAGAGATAGAGGTGCAGATATTTCCACGTTTACAGAGATTTTATGAAAATTTATTTTATGAAGACCAAACAAGTCATTGGGGTACCTACCTTATGTCATTTTTTACATTGAGAGTGTTAAAAATACCCCTACCCTAACCAAAACCCTTACTTATAGAGCCAGGAAAGGCCATGCAATAAAGGATTCTTGGGCTTGTATGCCTGATAACAAAAACTTATCACAGAAGACTGCAAAAAACACAATCTTGCACAAAGCCCGTTGCAACTTTGCACACAACAATGCTTTTGAAGGATATTTGCCCAACAACTGCCTTTCCAACCTGTGCCTGTCATCACCTTTGTTATTCATCTTTGTAGCCAAGGATAGTCATTTCCAAATGATCATATAATCTTCCTCATTTTTTCTTTTGTCTTCCTTTACCTCCGTGAATATGCATATAGTTTACTCTGGCTTGCCTGTTTCTATTGCAAGGCTCTGTTTCCAAACGAATATATTTTTCTTGTGGAGAGCCTCTCTCTGTTTGTTATTTAGGTTGATAAGAGAAATGTGAACATTTGAGAGCTCAGGTAAAAGGCCTTAGTCTACAGTGAAACTTTTTTGCACCCTTAGATGCTTACTTCCCCTACAACTTGCAGGTGGGCCTTGAAAAGTTCTTGGAATAAGTTTGAGCTTTGGTCTTCTCCGATTCATTTAGCATAGATTCTCAAAATGTGGTCCCTGGACCCACAGCATCAGCATCACCTGGAGATTGTTAGAAATGCAAATCATCGGGCCTCATTCCAGACCCTCAGCTGGAAAGTCTAGGGGCATGGCCAGACCCTCTGTAGCTGAACAAGCCATCCAGGTGGTTTTGATGCCGCTAAAGTTTTGGAACAACTAATGTAGCCCCATTTGGAAAACTTGCCTCTACAGGCCTCCCTAGCTGGTAAGCTGCTAGCATTTTTTGTTTGTTTGTTTCTTTGTTTTGATACAGGGTCTTGCTCTGTTGACCAGACCGTGACCTCCTGGGTTCAAGCGAGGACTCAGCCTCCTGAATAGCCAGGACTACAGGTATGTGCCACCACCATGCCCAACTACTTTTTGTATTTTTTTTTTTTTTTGTAGGGATGGGGTTTTAGCCCAGGCTAGTCTCAAACTCCTGGACTCAAGCAATCTGCCCACTTTGGCCTCACGAAGTGCTGGGATTATAGGCATGGGCCACCACTCCTGGCCCAAAGTTCATATTTTAACTACTAACCTAAATTGTTTTAAAAACAAAATTCTCCTTGGACTCAAACCAGGTCAGAGTGACATGATCATGTGCCTGTTTTGTGCAGGGTGAAGTGAGATTATTATCTAGGAAATAGCTGAAATGTCCTGAGGGTGACAAAGAGGAGCTGTGTTTTCAGCCAAATATCAGAACCAGGGCCACTGCCTGCCGCTGAAACCCAGCGGGGACCCCTACTTTGTGTTTATCTGTGGTGGCTACGCTTGCCCACCTGGGTGGGAACCCCGAGAATGACTCCAGACTTTTCCAGGGACTGCATGCCAGGGTATTTTTACAATTTATGTGTAGACTTTGTTCGGGTGGAAAAGTTATTTTATGAAGACGAAACAAGCAATTGGGGTACCTACCTTATGGCATTTTTTACATTGAGAGTGTTAAAAATACCCCTCCCCTAACCAAAACCCTGACAAATAGAGCCAGGGAAGGCCATGCAATAAAGGATTCTTGGGCTTGTATGCCTGATAACAAAAACTTATCACAGAAGACTGCAAAAAACACAATCTTGCAAAAAGCCCATTGCAACTTTGCACACAACAATGCTTCTGAAGGATATTTGCCCAACAACTGCCTGTCCAACCTGGGCCTGGCATCACCTTTGTTATTGATCTTTGTAGCCAAGGATAATCATTTCCAAATGATCATATAATCTTCCTCATTTTTTCTTTTGTCTTCCTTTACCTCCGTGAATATGCATATAGTTTACTCTGGCTTGCCTGTTTCTATTGCAAGGCTCTGTTTCCAAACGAATATCTTTTTCTTGTGGAGAGCCTCTCTCTGTTTGTTATTTAGGTTGATAAGAGAAATGTGAACATTTGAGAGCTCAGGTAAAAGGCCTTAGTCTACAGTGAAACTTTTTTGCACCCTTAGATGCTTACTTCCACTACAACTTGCAGGTGGGCCTTGAAAAGTTCTTGGAATAAGTTTGAGCTTTGGTCTTCTCCGATTCATTTAGCATAGATTCTCAAAATGTGGTCCCTGGACCCACAGCATCAGCATCACCTGGAGATTGTTAGAAATGCAAATCATCGGGCCTCATTCCAGACCCTCAGCTGGAAAGTCTAGGGGCATGGCCAGACCCTCTGTAGCTGAACAAGCCATCCAGGTGGTTTTGATGCCGCTAAAGTTTTGGAACAACTAATGTAGCCCCATTTGGAAAACTTGGCTCTACAGGCCTCCCTAGCTGGTAAGCTGCTAGCATTTTTTGTTTGCTTGTTTGTTTGTTTTGATACAGGGTCTTGCTCTGTTGACCAGACCGTGACCTCCTGGGTTGAAGTGAGGACTCAGCCTCCTGAGTAGCCGGGACTACAGGTATGTGCCACCACCATGCCCAACTACTTTTTGTATTTTTTTTTTTGTAGGGATGGGGTTTTAGCCCAGGCTAATCTCAAACTCCTGGACTCAAGCAATCTGCCCACTTTGGCCTCACGAACTGCTGAGATTATAGGCATGAGCCACTGTGCCCGGCCCTGCCAGCTTTGTATAAGCTGAGGAGTTTTTAAAAATACCTAGACTCAGGGCAAACCCCAGACACTTAAGTCAGATTCTCTGGGAGGTGAAGCCCAGGCACTGGTATTTTTAAAGTCTCTACAGATGGTTCTAATGTGCTGCTAAGTTAAAGAACCGCTGATCTAGACCAGGCCATTTCAAACTTAATGTGCACGTGAATTACCTGGACCTTGTTAAAATGCAGATTCAGTCTGCATAGGCCTGGGGTGGAGCCTGAGCTTCTGCATTTTTAACAAGTCTCTAGAGGATGCTGCTGCATCTGGGCTGCTAACTACACTTGGAGATAGGAGGTTCTGGAGAGCAGAGGAAAGAGCATGAACCATAACCTAGGGGCTGGTAGTCCTGACTTCCGAGCCAAGGTTTGCCTTTATGTTGCTGGCAACTTGCTTGGACTCCTACCTCAATTCTTTGTGCCCAAGGTTTGTCCTGCCTCAGAAGGATGTCAAGAAAATTGAGTGAGTAATGCAGAATTGTTTCTTAAAGTGTGTGCAGATGCTCCATGAATTTAGAGAGTATGTGGATGCACATTAGTAAATTTTAATAGTTGTGACCATCTTGTTATGAGTACTTAGAACAAGTAATAATGGCTTTTGATGTATAGTAGTAAGAAAGCTTCCTTTTAAAAGGCGTGTATTTAAGTTTCAAAAGTGGGTCTATTTAAAAATATATGAAATAAATAATAGTAGAGGTAATTGACAGATCAAAATTAGGAAGGCAGGATGAGAATGACTCAAGTTTGGGAAATGCTGAGAAAGCAGATGCCCAAGGGCTATGGAAACTTAAAAAAATAGGTAGCACTTGATTTTGATTGGCTGAATGGGATGATGTGTTTGATTATTTATGGGGTTGGCATTTGGCAACATGCACTGGGTGGCTGGGATCACTGTTTATTAAAAAATATTTGAGTCTCCACTTTGCACTAGATACTCTTTTAGTCTCTTGGAAAAGGGATTGGGGGGCAGGCAGGAGAAAAACAAATCATTTATGCCCACAAGAAAATTGCAGGAAGATAAAAGTCATGAAATAAACTCTATGCTTCTAATTTAATATTTTTTATAGATTATGAGAAAAAAGTTTTGCTCACTATCAGCTAGGAAAGCTGTCTTAGCACAACCATTCATTCTTGCACAAATCAAAATCAAGACGAGCCAGATTTAATTTAATATTTTTTCACAGATTATGAGAAAAAAGTTCTAATTTAATTTTTTTATAGATTATGAGAAAAACGTTTCGCTCTCTATCAGCTAGGAAAGCTGTCTTAGCACAACCATTCATTCTTGCACAAATCAAAATCAAGATGAGCCAGAAGGCTCCATTCTGACAGCTTCTAATGGAGAAGCTACATTTACTGGACATGGGGAAAGTTGCTGGGCTCTAAGGACTGTGCATTTCTTGAACTAGATAAATGGTCTTGGTGTAGCATAATACCAAAACTTCTTGTCGCAGCCTGTAAGGACAGAACTCAATCAGCCTGAAAACGAAGTCAGTGACTCTGACTCAACACAGGAATGTTCTGTGATTCCTAAAGAAGGATGTAGGAGTGTGGCACAATTCAACCACAGTCTGTGGCCCTGTGCCTCTGCCTTGACATGAGTGGGATTTCCCAGCTGGTCATTTTCTTCTTATCTAAGACATTGGGAACAAATTACTTGACCTCCTCTGGGCTTCAGTACTCCCACTCATCAAATTAGAGGACTGGGCAGTCGCTAGGCTCTCTTTAGGCATCATATTTTAGTTTCTGTGATTTTAAATTTGAGAAGGGGTGTCTAAGGGAGAATACATAGGGGAGGGGGAAAGGCTTATTAAAAGTGTAGTTAGACACTGAATTTTTAAGAATTGCATTTTGTAATAATACCTTTACCTAATCAGGACTGACAATCTTACCTGATGACAGCACATGGAGGAATGGCTGCATTCAAAAATAAAAATGAAATAAAACAAGACCTTATTTGAACTTAGCAATAATGCTGATTCCTCTTTTTGATTTGAGGAGGTTATAGCTGTTGTAAATGCTTGAATTGGGTCTGCCCAGGCAAAACGGAGTCAAGAGTCCATGTCGGATGAATTTTAACAATGTAGACAATAGAAAGGGTTGCTTAAACTGCCCCTCTTTTACCAAAACACATTTAGAAATGAAAGAACAACACTTCCATTTTTTAAAACATTTTTTGAGATGAAGTCTTCCTTTGTCACCCAGAGTGGAGTGCAGTGGTGCGATCTTGGCTCACTGCAAACTTTGCCTCCCAGGTTCAAGTGATTCTCCTGCCTCATCCTCCCGAGTAGCTGGGACTACAGGCGCCCACCACCATTCCTAGCTAATTTTTGTATTTTTAGTAGAGACAGGGTTTCACCATGTTGGCCAGGCTGGTCTCAAACTCCTGACCCCAGGTGATCCGCCGACCTCGGCCTCTGAAAGTGCTGGGATTACAGGCGTGAGCCAACAGGCGTGGCCAAAAAATTTCCATTTTTAATTGCAGGGTCTGGGGAATTAAAATGCATCCGTAATTTCTTGCATCTCTCCGCTCGGGCTTGCATGAATGCAGAGGGATGGGGAGGACTTCTTGAGGCAAGCATCCCCCTCTTGTCGCCTGCCATCTAGAGAGAGAGGGCTGTGATTTATCTCACTTTAATCAGGAAGGACCCGATGTGTGGATGGAGAGGTCTGACGGCTTTGTTGCTCCATGTGGGAAAGAAACGGACAGAGTGAATTTGTGTATGATCCCTAAGGAGAAAGCGTCTTTGTGCTCTATTTCTTTTTGACCTGGAGCCCCTGAAAGCAAGCTAGTTACAAGTTGAAATAGGCCGTTTCTAAAATGTGATTTTGTTTATGTATGAGCCTTGATTACAAAGGGGAAAAAAACCCGCTTAATTTACATACACCACATGTAGTGCAGGATCCCCTGGGCTGTCTTTTCAGGTATCAGGGAACTTAGATGAAAGTCGCTTGTCTCATCTAGGAGTCATTTCATATTGTTTAGCAGAGCCTGGTATTAACATTTCCTTCCAACTGTTTACTGGAATCTGTGTGTTCCCTTCAAGTGATGCATACTAGGTGCACAGGCTTCCTGCCACTGTCTTCCTAATCTTTCCGTGCAGACAGGAGCAGAGGGGAGAGCGCTGAGCCAGGCCCCAGCTTGCTTTTCTTTCCTGACACAGCCCGGCTCCACTGCACTTCTCAGCTCTTGCTCTAGGTGGTGCTGTTTGACCATTTTCTTCATGTGACCCTCCAATCGGTAATATAAATTCATTCGGAGGATGACCTGATATCAAAAAAAATTCCTTTTGATTAGTAGAATCAACTTGTTTCTTCACACGGTACTCTTCCCACTGAGACACATGGAGACAATTCTGACTCCAGGTTTGCAACCTTGAGATTTCTCTCAGATGCAATAAAAAAACAAAAAAGCATTTTGAGTGGCACAGTGATGCCTAGTGCATGATCATGTTTGTCTGCTCAAACATTAAAGGGAAACTTGTGGGTTTGAGGATGCCCAGCAGCACGACAGCTGCCAATGTAAATGAGCCGTATAGAGAGAGAGGGGGCGGGAGGGGACTACAAACTTCAGAATATGAGCTGATCGTTTATAAGTTAAAAAAAAAAAAAAAGTCAAAAGGGAGCCCAGGATGGTGCAAGAAAGAGGAGAAAGGAAGATTTTCCTTGCAGCTAATCAGGAGAGTTCATAAGGGCTGATTACATGAGTGGAAGCCTTAAGTTCTTTTTTTAAAAAAAATGTGAAAATTTGCATGTATGTATGTATGTATGTATGTATGTATGTATAGCTTCGTGTATTACCATTATTATTGCAATCAGCAAATGGATTTACTTCCTTTATCTCATGGGCTCCTTCCCACTCACTTCTGGCAGCACATTTTCCTTTCTCCTTCATCCCAGAACACCAAAGAACAGATGCGCTTCCTAACCCTGGCTCCAGGGGACTTTATACAATGTAAACAGTGCACCTCTAACATGGTTCACTGCTTAGAGAACGTGTGTCCCATTTTAAAACTGTGACTCCTTTATATTTTGCAGTGCTTATTTTAATAAGAGACATTGGACTTGTGACTTATTTTTCATGGAGGAGTGAGCTTAATGGTTGAAAGTAATCGATAAACTTGTTTTTCCTCTGATGCCATCAGCCAAGATCCTATGGCAATAGTAAGAGGATGACACTGGGCTGGCACCCCCTCCATAACATATTTGGACCATGTTTTCCCCCCAGAATGCACATGCAATAGCTTTGGTTTGGTAAGAGAGAGATGCTGTACTTGGTTTCCTTCTGTCACACTTTTGGTGAAATGAATTAGACTTTTAAATCAGGAAATTCAGCGAGATGAGTTAGATTTTTACACAAGAGCAGTGGAGGACTTCCAGCTGGTTGGGGGAATGATACGGAAATATCTTGCTAAATCAGGGTCTGGTGGAATGCTGCTCCCCTGGCAGGCTCCTCTTCACAGGGAGCAATCTGTGGGTTGCTTATAGAACAGAGCGAGCAGGAGGCATAGCATGGTCTTGCTCAGGGGAAGACCCGGTGTTCAGATGTTTGTCATTAGGAACTGGGTGTGGGCTTTTTCAAGTTAAACTGAAGCAGCAGTTCTATTAGGAAGAGCCTCCCAGATCAGCATCTTCTGTTTCTGGATACTCTCCCTTTGAAAAGCCAGATTTCAGCAAAAAGCTTTGCTAATGGTGAAATTGCACAACTGAAACCCTATGGGAGCAATGGGAAAGATGGAGAAAGAGGTGGTTATATCATGTACTTCAACAGTTTATTTAGAGGCTGTTGACGTTAGAATAACAAGCCAAGACAAACAAAAATACTCATTTTGGATGAAAATATTGTCTTTTCTTGTTATTATAGATAGCTGAGTCCTAAGACTTCTACAGAAACACATTTTCCTAATGAGTGGCTGATTTTTCTGTTTGTGCAAGTAATATCCAAATTATTGTACAAATTTTTGGCTCAGGAGCAAACATTGTATTGTATATTGAGCTAATCACTTGCCCTTTCTAAGGTAAGCCCTTACCTCTGCTTTCCCTTCATCTTGTCATTTCTGTTTGTTGGGTACAGGTTTCCTGTTGGTTCTTTCTGTTGGCTCTGATGTAACATGAATGAAGTTCTTAACATCCTTTCAGACATAAACACAACTTAGCTCATTGTTTCTGAGTTCATATAGAGGTTTTCTTGCCCCTGAGACTTTCGTGTCAGACAGCTGGATGTTGCTGTGTTCAAGGCTCTATCTGTTGATTTTGTATCCTACAACTTTACTGATATCACCTATCAGTTCAGTTCTAACAGTTTTCAAATTTTATTTATTTGTTTTTGTTTTTTAAATATTGCATGTTTCATTTTAGAGTCAGGAGCGTAGATGTACAGGTTTCTTAAACAGGTATATTGCATGGTGCTGAGGTTTGGGCTTCTAATGATCCCACCACCCAAGCAGTGAGCATAGTAATCGATAGGTAGTTTTTCAACCCTTGCTCCCACCATCCTTCCCTCCCACCTTTGGAGTCCCCCAGTGTCTATTGTTCCCTTCTTTGTGTTGAGTTCTAACCTTTTTTTAGTGAAGTTTGTAGGGTTTTCTATATATAACAAGATCATGCCGTCAGTAGAGACAGTTTCACTTCTTCCTTTCCTATTAAGATGCCTTTTATTTCTTTCTTTTGCCTAATTACCCTGAGAAGTGGTGTCTGTGGGCATCCTTGTCTTGTTCCTGATGGTAGAGGAAAAGTTTCAACTTTTCACCATTGATCATGGTGTTAGCTATGGGTTTGTCATATATGGCCTTTATTTTGTTGGGATACAGTCCCTCAATACGTGATCTGTTGGGTGTTTTTTTTTTTTTCACCATGAAAGGGTTTCGAATTTTGTCAAAAGCTTTTTCTATATCTATTGTGATGGCCATATAGTTTCTATCCTTTATTTTTCTAATATGGTATATTATATGTATTGATTTGCTTATGTTGAACCATGACATGATCATGGTGAATGATTCTTTCAATGTGCTATTGAATTTATTTTGCTAGGATTTTGTTGAGGATTTTTGCATCTATGTAGATCAAGGATATTGGCCTGTCATTTTCCTTTCTTGTAGTGTTCTTGTCTGGCTTTGGAATCAGGGTAATGCTGGCCCTGTAAGATGAGTTTGGAAGTATTCCCTCCACTTCAGCTTTTTGGAAGAGTTTGAGAAGGACTGGTATTAGTTCTTCTTAAAATATTTGGTAGAATTAATCTGGGAAGCCATCTGGTTTTGGGTTTTTCATTGATAGGAGACATTTTCTTACGGATTCAACCTCCTTGCTTGCTATTAGTCTGTTCAGATTTTTAAATTTCTTCATGAGTCAATCTTGGTAGGTTTTATGTGTCTGGGAATTTATCCATTTCTTCTAGATGATCCAATTAGTTAGTGTGTAATTATACCTAGCAGTTTCTTAGGATCCTTTGTATTTCTGTGATATTGGCTATGATGTTTCATCTTTCATTTCTGATTTTATGCTCTATTGAAAACATGAGGCATAGCAGGTAGGGGGCACTGGTCAGGACTTGGGGTATAAACTGGCAGATGTTAAGGTGGGTGATTCTGGTTAACTCAGAAACTCCGAAGTCCCGTGTGGAAGAATTAACTGCCTGTACTCACCTAGTAATGTAGATCCTTGGTCAAAAAAGATCCAGCTGAGAATGTTGGATGAAGGGACTAAATCAATATTCATCATTATATTGAAAACAAGTCAGATTGGCTGTGGTCTTTTGACAGCAGGTCAGTGGCTAAGTCTATTTGAACAAAGTTAGGGCAGGTTCAAGGGAGAATCCTGAGATCGGTATTCTTTGTTCCATACAAACTTGCCTTTCAGTTTCTTCTCCCCATGCCTCCAGGATGTCCCTGCACGGCCCGTAGGGCCCCCTCCTTCAGTACCTTGCCTTACGAAGGGGAGAAAATGAGTTTTCCAATGTTAGCATATATTTAGCCTTCCAAAATTTTCTATTTCTATTTTAGGGGAGCTCTAGGAAAACAGCAGATTACTCTAAATCCCCAGGTAAAAATCTCAAATGGTGGAATTTCATATGACCAGGAGACATATTTTGGGGCAAGTTGACTTTTCACAATCACTTGGACATGAAGGCATCTGCTTCTTCTATGCCTAAAATAGTCCTTCAATTTAGTAGTTTAATTCCTCTTCCACTTTTTCAAATTTCAAGACAATACATGTAGTGACTGAACAATTTGGATCCAAGTTTCACTATTTAACTGCCAGTGTGACCTTGGGCGAGTCACTTAATCTTTTCAAGGCTCAATTTCATCATGTAAAGTAGAAGTACAAACAATCCCTGACTTAGAATATTTTGACTTACGATTTTTCAACTTTAAGATAGTTTGAAAGCAATACACATTCAGCAGAAGCTGTACTTTGAGTACTCATACAACCATTCTGTTTTCCACTTTCAGTACAGTATTCATTATATTACATGAGATATTCAAAGCCCACTTTATTATAAAATGGGCTTTCTGTTAGATGATTTTGCCTAACTGTAGGTTAATGTGAGTGTTTAAGGTAGGCCGAGCTAAGCTATGATGTTTAGTAGGTTAAGTGTATTAAATGCATTTTCAGCTTACAATATTTTCATAAGTTTATTGGAATATAACCCTATTGTAAATTGAGGGGTATTTGTAATAATGATATCTCTTCAAGGAGACTTTGTGAGCCTCTCATAGGAAAATGCATACACAGATGCATATAAATATATAATCTTTCTTTTCCATACATATGATATTCTTTAAGGATATTCAAAAATCTGGAAACAGTTGCCTCCAGGGAGATAAATGGTAGTGGGTTGGGAAACTTTTAACTGTATACGCTTTTGTACCTTTTGCATTTTGAATCAGATGAATGTATAATCTACATAAAATATTAAGATTAAAACATCACCGAATAACTTATCAGGAGTTTGGTGAACATAAGGGAAGGCCACCTATGGTGGCTGTATTTTATTCAGTGTTGGTCACTGTTGGGCACTTCATAGAGCTTATTTCATTTCATCCTCACAAGCGCCGTAGGAGGAAGGGGCCCCAGAGGGATTCATGGTTAGAATAGCAGAGTAGGAGCATTTGGCAGCTATATTCTGTGTAGGTGATAACTTTAAAGATATTTTTGTTATAAAATGTTTCAAACATACAAAAAATATAGAGAAGCAGTTTTCTATAGTTATTAAATATTCTTAATGGGTAGTCACAGAAATTATCATCCAAAGTGGGATATTCTTGAGAGAAAAAGGAGGTTCTATTTATAATTATGGTGGGATAACAAACTTAAGATGAACAGCTCTGGACAAACTGGGTTGTATGGTCCCTGGAAAACAAGGATTACTGTAAATGTGAGTCCCGCCTTGTGCTTCTCTCTGTCCCACCAAGAAAATATGATCTTGATACAGATGTTCATTGTGTCAAGGCAACCATGGCAACCATGATCTAGATACACTGTTCAAGTTTTATGCTGATCCTACCTAGGTATGTCTCAGGAACTTTCCAGAGTTTCCTTTGAGTGCTTCTAAATTTTGCATAAATGGTATGTTGTCCCTTGTCTCTTTTTAAAACCAATAAGCCATTTTCCCTTCTTTTCCTGGAAAAGTAAAGGAACAAAGACCAGGAAATAACAACGTATTAGCTAAGGTTCTGTTGATTGAAAGCAACAGAACCTAATTCTGGCTAGCTTAAACCATGCTAGGATTTAATGAAGAATACTGCAGAATCTTAGATATCTTATGACTGGGAAAGAGGAGGTTCAGGCAGTTCCTGGGATGTCAGCAACAGGTAGCTGTCAATTAACTGCCCCCACACCACCCACTGCTGCCGTCATCAATATAGCACACCACGATGGCTCCCAGCCTCTGTACGTCTGGGTTCCAGTGTTCAAATTTTAGAGACAGCAAGAGAAATCCCATTGAGTCAGGGATCCTTCCCTGGGTCACACTCCCTGCATATGGTCAGAAATGCAGGATTATGTACTAAAGACACAGCTAAAGAGGACCCACTTCACTGTTTTGGGACCATTTGCAGGGGAGGCAAAATTATGAGCTACTCACTTAAAGAGGTGATAACCATAAGTTTGCAGGAAAAAAAAATTGGAGAAGAGAAGGATAACACTATCCTACGGTTTCTTCTGAAAATGGACGAAGGGAACAGCATTTCCATTTGGAAATTCTCTCCTGGCATTTCAATATTTATGGATTCTGAATTCTGAGAAAAATCAGTTGAGAAATTAGGAAAATGGGAAGGAACATTCTAATTTTCCTGTGAAAATTACAGCTTAATAGTCAGTATAGAGAACTTACTGGCTTGAAGAAATGCACTGACTTCAAGTCAAGCAAGATGAGGAAGCACTGACATGTGGAGATGAAAGTTAAGGTGAACAGGACAGGAGCAGTAAAGGAGCCTCAGTCAGACTTTCTTGTATCTGTTGCTGTGTTACAAGTGTGTGTTCATGGCCTTGTCCACTGCTAACAGTGAACCATTTCTGCAAATAAATATTAATGTGTTCCTAGGCATAGTATATGTTTTACAAATCCTATGAGAGGTTTTCTAAGAAATGCCAAGTTTTAGAAACAAAATATGCCCTTAAATCGGCCATTTTGACAGTTGCTTCTTTCTAGTGCTATTCATCTTGCCAGGAGATCAGAATGTTATGTTATTTAAATGGTATTGGAGGGGATGATTGATGCCTTGTTTAACAATGTCATGTAAACAACGATTAAAGCATTAAGTATTTGTGGTGTTACCTTTCAATCTTTAAAGGACTTTTCTTTAGCATTTATTTTGTGATAATATTCATTTCTTTTTAATGTTTTCTCTATTAATGCTACTGGATTTTATAATCTTGTTACAATATGTTGGCTCCTAATAATAAGAAATCATCATTTGTTATCATATCTTTTAAAAACAGAAGACTACTAAAACTTTTCATATAATCCTGTTACAGAAAAAAACGACTATTTGCTTGTTATTATAGTCACTTATTATTTTTCAAAAACTTGTAAGTGAAGTGTTATGAAAATCATATGAATTTGGGAATTCCCAAGCATTCTCAGAAATTCTATTTCCTTGTTCCCAAATCCCAATGATTAATATCTGCCAGGAGTCGGAAAAGAGTGAAAGGAAGTAACATCCTATGTTGGATACCTGGTAGGGTTAGTGAAGAAACGTTATTGCTGAGCTCTGTGTTACGCTCACGAATGATGCCATTGAGGAAGTCACGCTTGTTGAAAGGAATGCAGATACACAAAGAGTTTTGCTGCTGTCTGTTGGATAAGAACCCCCTGGTCGATTTCAGCTCCTACTGCAAGTTACAAAAATCAATCCAATGATAAATGAAAAGTGCCCAGTGTGCTGGGAAATAACTTATTTTTTGGCTTCAGAGGAAATTTTAGAAACAGTGCCAAGTGAAACGTAAAAACAAACTACGAAGACGTTCATGAATTTCCCTCTGAAGCTGACAGCCGTATTTTAGCAGATGGAACTCCTACTATTAGCCCAACTCTTGGGTTGAAACAGTGTGTCCAGGAAACCCTATGTTAAAATGCAATGTGTTGGGGATATTGTTCCTCTATTTCCTTGAGTTAATTTTCAAATTAGTGTACTCTTGCTTAGCTGTGCTCTGAGGGAATGAACAAAAGATTGGTAAACTCTGATGGAGAACACTGGTCAGGCAGGGCACATAGAATCCCTGGGGATGGTGGTTCCTGGCAAATGGGGGAGGAGGCCCTGAGCCAGGCTTGGGCTAGGCTGGAGGAACATGAAGATGGGATCTACTCACAACCCCCAAAACTGAGGGGTCCTGGTAACACATTATTTCACCCTCAGCCATGCAAATTTATTATTTTTATGGATAAAATAGCTTTAAAAAACTAATTTACATTGAAATGTTAAAATATTTATATAGAGATTAGAAATATTTATATAGAGATTATTGGGAATCCCCTCCTAAAGCCCAAACATAAAAACTACCAAAAAAAGAAATTCCGTGTAGGCTAAGATTGCAAGTGACTGATGGAATGTCATTTAAATTAAACATGGAAAATATATTTCCTCTTTAATAAAGATCTAAATTCTATTCTTTTTAGGAGCCTTCAGAAATGAAATTCAACTATTAAAAAAAGTATAGAGAAGCCTTTAGAAAAGAAACTTTTCTTTTGCTGTATTATATATTAAAGAACTTTGATGAGAATAGTTCTAAAGTGTTTAATACTCGATTCCACTGATGTTTCTAGGTATTGTGGGGAACACCTAGAAATTAAATCTTCATCTTTGGCAGATCAGAGGCCTATTATTTTTAGGTAAAACAATTAAAATCTGCTTTTAATAAATCACAAATTTTGCAAGTTAGCCATTAATAGTAAGTGCTTTTCAAAGTTTGGCCCAATACATGAAAAAGCCAGAAAAACATACCTGCATTAGTTTTGCCCATCACCTTCTTATGCTGGCCTCAGGAGATTTAGTAACAGCATTCAATATTTTAGGTAGGCTGGATGTGGTGGCTCATGCATGTAATCCCAGCACTTTGGGAGGCTGAGGTGGGAGGATGGCTTGAGACCAGGAGTTCAAGACCAGCCTGGTCAACCTAGTGAGCCCCTCGGTCTCTCTGAAAAGAAAAAAAATTTAGGTATCCTGTGGCTACCTCCAAAAACAAACTCCAGAGGAACTGAATTTTCTTTTTTATTTCATGTGTTGGGATAATGGCTTCTTTTGCAGTTACTTACGAAGAATTTAAGGGTCAGTAAAAATATTTTTTCATCCTTAATAACATGAATTCTCTAATTTGTGTGTGATATAATGCTAGATATTGTGCCAAAAGTGTTACATAGACATAATCCATGCCCATTTTCAAAGACAATACTAATATAGAGAATAAGAATCATTATTATTGTAGTAATTATTATTTTAGTAATAGTAGTAATAATCAAAACAATTACATCAAACACTTATTAAACCCTTATTATGTGATAGGTACTGTGTAAGCAATTTCCACATATTAGCTCCTTAAATGTGATCACTAACCCCATGAGGTAGGTAGCGTTATGTCCATTTTATAGATGCAGAAACTGAGCTTTGAAGAGGGAAAGCAACTTGCCCAAGGCCATGCAGGCAGTCATTGATAAGGGTGGGGAGCGAGAAGTTGAAGTCTGAGATGTAAGTTCACAGACACGAGTACACAAACACGTACAAGATACTCGTATGACATGTGGGGTTGCTTGAAATATGTAATTGACTTTCCCCAGCACAAGAAAGTGTTTGGACAGATTTCAAAGGGATCTAACACTTCCTCAGAGGACTGCCCTACGACGTTTTTCCGTGTGCTTTTCTGCCTCTTGTCCTATACTTTTGGCATTTCTTCTGCTCTTAGAGGCAATGAGTCAACAGCATATTTTTAGCACCTCCTGTGTGCATAGAAGTGGCCCCTGACTCAATGGGAGTGTATAACTACCATGGGCCAAATCAGTGTGCTTTCCTGTTAGCCAGGGGGTTATAGAAGAACACGCTCCCCTGATTCCAACAGAACTTGCTGCCACTCTGATGTCTTCATTGTAAGGCCTCTAAATGAATGTTCAAGAAATTCATGTTAAAGGCACGTGTCATATGTGTAACTTGTAAACATTTGTGTACTTGTCTCTGTGTCCTTACACCTCAGGCTTCAACTCTTGTTTTTACCTTTATCAATGACTACCTGTGTGCTGTGTGGCTTTGGACCAATTGCTCACCCCCTCTAAAGCTCAGTTTCTGCATCTGTAAAATGGATATAATGCCATATATACATAGATATAGATATACATACACCAATATATATACACACATATATATGTGTGTATATACATATATATATAATATACAAACTGAAATATATAGTTATATAAATATTTCAGTTTAAGTTTCAAAAATCACTGGAGGGTATTTTTATAATACCCTTCAGCAATTTTACCTGCTGCCTTTGCACATTCTGGTGAATTTCTAAATGGAAGTCTGATAGAGATTAATCTTTTAATGCATCATAAATAAAAAAGAAAATCACAGAATGATGTAGCTGGAGAGGACTTTGGGGATCTAGTGTTTCATGAAAGATTAATGTCCTTGATCTGTTTGTAAGTGTTTTGGAAAAATCTTCCATGGTCAAATAAAACTTGGCAATGTTGGATTAAAGTTAAATAGGTTTTTTTTTTCCTGCAGAACTTCATAGTCTTTAATATGCTAATATGTTTTGTGAATCTACAAGGAATGAAGTGTTTCAATGCTTATTTTACCCAGATTCTCATTTTGGGACAGGCTGGTCAAGCTGAGTCAGCTAGTATATTCTCTAGATGGAGATGACGGCTGATTCCTTTTTGAGAGCAAGAGAGTCCCCAGGGGAAGCAAGGGTATATCAGTTGCTCCATTTCATGCCAAGGATCCTCAGTCTTTAGCGGCTCAGAGAAGGCTGAAAGGCTACTCTAGGCTATCAGGGCTACCATTCATTGTGAGCCATGCTACAGAGAAGCTTTGAGCTCAGTGCAAAGGAGTGACCAGCCCTTGAGAATCAGGAAAATTTATTTATTCCTGACCTAGTCCACTGAGGACATACAAGGAATGGGGCAGGGGAGTGTCACCAGCTATGGTTACAAGCTAGTCTGATTCTCTTTCATTAAGAAAACTGGTCCCTGTGAGTTTAGATTGGGAAGCACCAGGTTAAAAAATTTTTAGTCCAGGAGTGGTGGCCACTGTACTCCAGCCTGGGTGACAGAGTGAGAATCTGTCTTAAAAAAAAAAAAAAAAGTTAAGTGATGTCTTCTGTTGAGGACCTCTCAGAACTTTTAATATGAAAGTGTGCATTGTGAAGAATGGGAGTAGAGTGTACAGGAGTTTTAAAAGCTACTTGGTCATGAAACTCTTGCTTTGTGCAGGATTCGAGGGGCACTAACATTCTGAGGAAAATGTTTTGGGAAACATTGATCTAATCCAAACTTCTCATTTTACCAGCAAACAACTGTGGGGCCCTCTAAGTTTCCTTTCTCCATCATTGTGACAAATTCATTGGAATTAATTCAATCAAACCTGGGGGCAGCTTTGAAGAGATTTATTTAGCAGGTAAATCTGTTTTGTACATTTTGAGGGAGTTCTGAGTTTCCATAGTCAAAAACCACAGATCAATTTAACCAACCTTTATGGAATATCACCTATGGCCCAAAGACCCTTTAGCTACAGTGATGGTCTACAAAAATATAAACTGTAATTCTTGCAATACAGGAGATTAGTAATAATGGTAAATATAATGATGATGACACCATGAATAGCTAACATTTATTGAATGCCTTTCTATTAGTCAGGCACTTTACTAAGTATTTTAATCCTCCCAACAATTTATGAGGTAGGGATTATAATAATTCCCATCTTATAGTGAGGACACTGAGGTTAGGAAATTATCCTAGCCTAAACGTTAAGTGTAAGCATGAATAGAAAGGAGTTATCAGCCTATAAGACATTCCTTTATGAGTGATACAAAATCCTATATAAATTCAGAGAAAAGAAAAGTGGTTTTAGAAGTCCTTGATCAGTGAGTGTGAAGCATGTGGTGGCCCGGTTACTGTTTGTTTGCCCATCTGTCCTCCCTCTGGGGATCAGCACCCCCTTACTTTGGAAGAATTGTTTTCCTTTTCACTGTAAGGTTCTTTCTGGCTATGCGATGGGGCACATTGCCTCAAACTAGCCCTGTTCCAGTCTTTGAGAACCTTGAAATTGGAACCAAGGGAAGAGGATTGCCTCTTGAATGGTAATTCTCTAAAATCTAGTCTGAGGTGCTGGTGCCTAATCCCTGGGTCTGTGGAAGGAGCTGGGCTGTGAGAGGGGAGAATGAAGTTGATGTCAAGAGAGAGGCAGGTGCTAGGAGCAGAGAGATGGAGGCCTGGAGGGTTTCTGGGCTTCTCTGAGGCTTAGGGTTTGGATCACTGTCTTCATTACTGGAACAAAGGATTTACCATACCTGCTCTTCTGGGAATGAAACTGTCCTGCTTTGCAAAATAAAGTGTCATTAGAAAGAGATCTTAAAAACCCCACACCATAGACAGGTGCACAGATCCGTAGAAGTGTTAAAGTTCTGTCTGTTGGATGCTAAGCCAAGACTCTTAAGTATGTTCTAAAGAGAAACTGGTGTGTGTAGGCTGTGCACTCCCAGGGAGATAAAAAGTTAGGAACTTTATGGGTTGGGCTTGGTGGCTCCCACCTGTAATCCCAGCACTGTGGGAGGCTAAAGTGGGCAGATTGATTGAGCTGAGGAGTTCGAGACCAGCCTAGGCAACATGGTGAAACCCCATGTCTACAAAAACTTCAAAAATTAGCTGGGCGTGGTGGCATGTACCTGTAGGCGGGAGGATCGCTTGAGCCCAAGAGGGAGAGGGTGCAGTGAGCCATGATTGTGCCACTGCACTCCACCTGGGTGACAGGAATTTTATGGGGAATGGGATCTTGGAGACTGAGTAGAGACTAGAGGAAAAAAAAAAAAAACTACCTCCCCAACTGGCCACACTATTCTTTTAAAAAAATGTTAATTGACAAATTAAAATTGTATGTATTTACGGAGGTATAATGTGATGTTATGATATATGTATACATTGTGGAGTAATTAAATCCAGAGAATTAATAGATTCATCACCTCAAAACCTATCTTTTTTGTGGTGAGAACATTTGAAATTTATTGTCTTAGCAATTTTGAAATACACAATACTTCATTGTAAACTACAGTCACCATGCTGTGCTGTAGATCTCAACAAAATGTATGCTTCCTGTCTCAACTAAAACATTGTACTCTTTGACAACATTTCCCCATTCCTCTCACCCCCTCCAAAAACACCCATTCTTTATGTTGAAGAGAATGGCTAAAAAGTCCCAGCAGGTTTCAACTGACAGCTTCAGTGGTTGTCCCATCACACTTCAATGTTATTAATAGAAAGGGGAGGGGCAATACATAATTCGGACAGGCAGAAAGTACCATTGTAACCACTTCCCTGACTTCACAGAAAAAGTCCTCTTGTTTTCATCTGTAAAATGGGAACTGCGTGAATACCATTATTCTTTTCTTCAGCCTCCAAAGAAAAAACAGATGCAAAGCCTTTTATCAATTGCAAAACAGTATACAATGTGTGTTATTACTCACAGTTGTCTTACTGTGACCAAACACTTTATAAGCCTGCGGCAAGTCAGCCTTACTCTCAGGAAGTGGACAATATTTGGGGAAGGAGAAGCAGCAGGATCTTTCAGGACAGTAGCCTTGGTGGGTCCAAAAATTCCTTGAGCGAAATGGGAGACAAAACTTTCTTCCTGCTTTGCGGTTTATCCTGTTAGTCTTGTCTCTCTTCACTCCTATTTTCTATGGAGAATTTCCTGGTTTTGGAGTTTGGGTGCGTTTTATGGAGAGGAGGCAGAACATCTTTAGCTCCAGCAGAATGAAAGGATACATGCAAAGGAACCTAGCACAGTATGTGGTACCCAGTTCCCCTTTAACTTGGCTTTATTCATTCACTCCTGGTAGGGCATTAATAAGGGATTTAGCCCCCTCCTATTGAAAACGATTAATTCAGGGAAGAGTTCAGGCAGTGTGGACAGATACAGTGTAGGCCAAGCCTGTTTCTAAGGCAGGAGCTGGGTAGGGAGGGTGAGAAGGGCGAGAAGAATAGGGAAATATGTGTCGTCTGTGTTGCTGCTGTTGCAACCACCACAACAAACAAACAAGTGAAAAAAAAAAAAAAAAGAATTGTCCATACCGGAAAGTGTGCTGTTTTGGAGGAGGCTGGGGAAAGTGTGGATGGCTCGAGTGGGTCCTGTTGGATTGAAGTCTGACAGTGGTGATTCCCTTCAACAAATGGTCGGGGTGGGAGGGTACACACACACACACACACACACACACACACACACACACACACACCACATGCAGCGCCCAGCCTCCGATTTCAGCGCTGGCAGGAGATAACCATTCTTAGCTCGCCTTTCCAGGGTTATTTTTGGCTGAGGCTGTTCGCTGATGGCAAAAGGTTTCAGTCCCCTCCCAAATCCCTCCCCGTGCTTGTTCTAAAGAGAAACTGGTGCGTGTAGGCTGCGCACTCCCAGGGAGACAGGGAGACGGGCCTGGCGCTGGAGAGGAACCCGGACTCTGCCCAAAGTCTCGCCGCCCGCCGGCTGTTTTCTGGCGGAGGGTGTGCCCAGGAGGGCGGCGATCGCGCGTGAAGGCTTGGGCCAGGCGCAGGTGCAGGCGTCACCGGGGTCGGGCTAGCAGGCCCTGGAATCAGGCTTTTGGGACACCCCGAAAATGAGTCCAACTTGGGGAGAAACTGAGGACACCTCGGGTGGTCTGGCAGCGGAGAAGGTGGGCGGGAGAAAACTTTACAGGAAGGCAGAAGCAATCTCCGCCGAGGGAGTCAGCGAGCAGCCGCACGGAGAGGAGGGGCGGGCAGTCCCCAGGCGGGCGGGTGCAGGGCGCAGGGTGCCGACCTGCCGGAGAGGGGGCCTGGGCGCGAGGCAGAGTCCCGGTGCGCGGCCAGGTGGGCGGAGGCCCAGGGCAGGCTGCAGATTGCCTCCGGCCCCGGAAGCCTCAGCAGGACCGGCCAGGAGGCGCCACGGAGGGGAGCCCCATCCCGGTGCTGACAGTGCCCACCGCGCCCTACGAGGACCGGCGGCCGGCCGGCGGCGGGGGTCTGCGGCGACCTACCGGCCTCTTCGAGGGCCAGCGCAACTACCTGCCCAAATTCATCCAGAGCGTGCTATCGTCCATCGACCTGCGCGACCGCCGGGGCTGCACCACGGTGGTGGGCAGCGACGGCAGGTACTTTAGCAGGACGGCCATCGAGATCGTGGGGCAGATGGCTGCGGCCAACGGGGTGAGTGTCCGGATGCCCCTCGCTTCCCGCCGCGCTGCCGCCATGCCCTCTCCTAGCCCTTGTCCCCCTGCTGCCTCCGGGCCCAGCTGGGAGGCCCCTGCCCCGCCCAGGCTTTGCTTCCTCCCGCGTCCTCACCCTCCAGCGCCCCACTCCCGCCGCGCTCGCAGCCTCCCCGGCGCACCCTGGACACTGGGTTCTATTAGTACCCACCGCCCCCAAAAGCCTTGAGGGGTGTCCGTCGTTCCTGGAGCCACTCCGGGCGCCCTGGACTCTTCTCCGACTCTGCACACATCCCGCACCTGCTCATTTTTCTTTCGGACATTCTCTTACCCGGCCCTGTAGATTCCAAGGCAGCTCCCAGTTTTCCATATTGTTCCCAATGCGTTCACTGCCCAAAGTCCCCACACAAACTTCTTTCCCAGGCTCACAACATAGTTCCTCTTCCCCGTGCCCTTTTTGCAATAATCTGCCAGTCCCCTAAGTCTTAGCTCTGCCTATTTAACAGTAGTGGTGTCTCAGAACACACACACACACACACACACACACACACACACACACACACACACGATCCCTGACATATTTGGCAAGAGTAGGTCCTGAAGGTTTTTAATATTTTGGTTCTTTAACCCAGTGGAATTACTGAATGATTTATTTAATTAGGGTAGGGATGGAGTGGATCCATTTGTTTGATGCTAAACAGCCTGAGCTCGCAGTTCCCAGGGGGCATATCTCTAAATGGTCTGAAGTGAGATTTGCAGTGGTTTTCTTAATGCAATTCCCAACTTCTCTCCAAATGCCTTTTGACATTTGACAACATTTCATGCCTCTTCCCCTTTCGCTTTTCATCCTTGTTTTCTCTCCCTTCTCCCACGACCTCGGTAGTCTTCTGCAATCCAGATTCTCAGACTTCGGGTTTTTCTCCCTCTGCCCCTTTCCTCTCTGTCCTATAACTAGAAGCACCTTTTGGCATAGACCCGTATCCCAGTTTCCTCTTTCCCAGGTCCAGCAGCATCTCAAGGACATCTACAAGAGGGATACCTAACTTCAGGGGTCTCTGAATGATATGTGGGAAACATCGTCTAAAAAGGTAATTTTATCCTTATTCATGCAACCAGACCTACACTCATAGAACTTGTCTTTAAGGGGAGTGTCTTGCAGATGTATAAATGAGTGTTAACATCTTTAAAAGCAAAACTGAACATTTCCCTGGCATTTGTATTCCCTCCTTCCTTCCCAACCCTTTCCTTTTCATTTTCTCATTTATTATTAAAAACATTTTTAAAGGATCTCCATGCTTCATATTTATCTACTATAATTCCTCCTTCTCGGTATTGCAGGGTTAGGGAAAGAGGATTTTTTAAAAAACACAATAAAAAGCAATTGGGAGAAACAGGGCCAGTGGTGTTGGGGTGGGTAGTGCAATTGTGATTTTTGACTCCAGTAGACAATGATGCTGGATATATGGGGTTTGATTTCTCTCTGGCTCCTCACTTGAGATTGATGAAGTTTGGCTAGAATCAGGGAGTTGAAGAGAGGTTGACAAATGGTCTTTCACTCTTCTCTGACAGGCTGTTCCTGTGGAGTGATGGAGAATAATGAGCCTTGGGAGAGCTATGGGAGCTCTCATACTCCTTCCCGAGCCAATTTTTTAGGGAGTGAGAGAAACATGGCCTGTCCAATACTTGTTGTGGGTCAGGATATTTTTGAAGCTACGGTTGTTGATTTGCATGGGAAAATTATTATGTCTTATTATTTCTTGTCCCACTTTACCATAAGGGCTCCTCAGCTTCTTACTTCAATGGGTCTTCCATGACAAACACACTTTATTAATTCTAAGAGTGGAATTTATTTTAACAGATAATTAGCATAGGTCAATATATGCTTAAAATAGAGTCAAATTAAACGCACTAGCTGTTATAAAGGACAGCTGACAAAATCCACATAGAAGCATCGACTCTTAAATAATCTGAAAGTACTACTTCTAAGAGGGGCGGGCATGGGTGAAGGGAATGGTGGACATGTTTCAGAATTTCAAACGCCAACTTTAACCAATCGTTTCCTCATTTTGTTCACCTTCTTGGGGGCTTATGCTAAAGTGAAGTGAATAGCCATAAGGCTGGCTTCAGGAGAATGGTGGTCTAAAAGAACTGGATAATTATAAGCAAAATTGGTCTCGAATGATTGAAAATTGATGAGAATGTGCTTGTCTCCTGATTTGGCATCCTGAGTTAGACTCAGGAATACTGAACATGGATCCCAAAGGCTTTGGTCTTTTTTGATATCTTATTGGATAATCATAAGCAGGCTAGAAAAATAGGAAACTAGAATTTTTTCTCTTTGAACTGACAAATCTGACCAGTGGGCTGCATTCTCTATATCTGAAAAATCTTGGTTTTGATTGAAAAAGTTAATTTTACAAAGCAATTTTCTTTTTTTAAATTAAATTTCATTTTTTTTTTGACACAGGGTCTCACTTTGTTGCCCAGGCTGGAGTGCAATGGTACAGTCTTGGCTCACTGTAGCCTTGACCTCCCCAGATTCAGGTGATCTTCCCACCTCAGCCTCCTGAGTAGCTGGGGCTATAGGTGCACGCCACTACGCACAGGTGATTTTTGTGTTTTTACTACTCATAGGGTTTCTCTGTGTTGCCCAGTCTAGTCTCAAACTCCTGATCTCAAGAGATCTGCCTCCCTTGGCCTCCTAAAGTGTCATGAACCACCATGCCCAGCCTACAAAGCAATGTTCCAGGAAAAACTACAGTTACTCTTTGATTATGTAATTGCTGGAGAAGAAAAGCATGGCATTTCTAAAATGATGAACTATATTACTTATATTTTAATATCTCATAAAGTTTGAAATAGACATTTCAAACATAAACATGTATAAAAATTTTTATAAATTATAAAATCAAAAACATTTTACAATTATTTTATTATAAAATTATTATAGAATCAAAAACATTATAAATTTAAACAACTTTTTAAAAAATTTATTTTGGGATTTCCCATGGAGTGATGGAGAATAATGAGCCTTGGGAGAGCTATGGCAGCTCTCATACTCCTTCCTGGGCCAACTTTTTTAGGAAATGGGAGAAATATACCCTGTTCAATGTTTATTGTGGGTCAGGATATTTTTGAAGCTATAGTTGTTGATTTGCTTCAAACTTCAAAAAATTATTATAAAATTATGGGATGTAAAAAAATTTATTATAAAACTTTGAAATTTTCAAACTTTCAGAAAAGCAGAGAGATGAGATTAATGGCACTCACAGGCAAGCATAGAACATAGATTGTAAACATTTTGCTATATTTGTGTCATGACTATTTTTTGCTTGTGTTTGAAAGTATATTAAAGAAAATGATATTTTACCCCTAAATTCTTTAGTACAGATTTCTAAAAAAATAAGAACATTTTCCTGTATAGTTACAAAATCATCTTTTCAAACAAAATAAAAAATGGCTTTTTTATATCATTTATTACCCAGTCCACATTCAGATTTCCTCAATTATTATGAAATGTCCTTTTATTTTTTGAGACAAAGTCTTGCTCTTTCACACAGCCTGAAGTGCAGTGAAACAATCATAGCTCATTGCAGCCTCAAACTCCTGGGCTCAAGTGATCTTCCTGCCTCAGCTTCCTGAGTAGCTAGGACTAGAGGTGCACACCACCATGCCCAGCTAATTTATTGTTTTTGTAGAGATGGAGGTCTTACTACGTTGCCCAGGCTGGTCTCAAACTCCTGGCCTCAAGTGATCCTTCCAGCTTGGTCTCCCTGAAATATCTTTTGTGGCTGGTTTGTTCAAATTAGTTTCTTCTAATCAAGGGATACACATTGCATTTGATTATTTAGCTCAAGACTGTTTAAACCTGGAAAATACACATACTCTTTGTTTATGTATTTATTTAGTGAAATTGACTTGTTGAAAAACTAGTCAGTTGTCCTGTAGAATATTTCCCCTTCTGGAATTTTCTGGTTGCTTTTTATGGTGTCATTTAACTTTTCACTCTGTTTTTTCCTGGTTAACTGGAAGTTAGTTCTAAAGGCTTTTAGGCCTGCTATAACAAAATACCAAAAACTGGATGACTTATAAAGAACAGAAATTTATTTCTCACAGTCCTAGAGGCTAGCAAGTTTAAAATCAAGGAGCATGTGGTTTTGATATCTGGTTAGGACCAACTTTCTGGTTCATAGATTGGCCTTCTTGCTGGGCCCTCACATAGTGGGAGAGACTAGCTAGCTCTCTGGGGCCTCTTTTATAAGGGCACTAATTCCAATCATGAAGCCTCTGTCCTTATGATCTAATGACCCCCTAAAGGCCCCACCTTTTAATACCAGCACCTTTGGGGTTAGGATGTCAACATATTAATTTGGGGAAGACATACACGTTCAGCCCATTGCAAGGTTTAGTTAGATTCAGGTTCAACTTCTTTTTTTAAAGACTATTTCATAGGCAATAATGTGTATTCACATCCCATCATTAGTGATGGTGAGATGATCGCAAGGTTAGGGTGATCACTGCCTATCTCCTCTGCTATATTCCCCCTTGGGTCAAGCCAGTAGTCTGTGACGTGAACTTTGTACCATGTGTATATTCAGTTATATTCTGTATCAATAGTTACTTGATTGTTTTAGCATTTATTAATGATCCTTGCTTGAGTTGATTATTTCATTAGGGGTTTCAAAATGGTGAATTTCTAATTCTCTAATTCTATCGACATGTTTTAGCTGGCATTTTTCTATAAGCAGACCATTTTCTTCACAACTGGGTTATTTGGCTACCCTGAAACATAGTTCCTTCCGGGAAGGCAGAACATATGTTTATTTCTGTCTTTTAAAAATTACTGGTGTTTGGAGTGAAGATTAGGTGAGCTAACTACCTCCACAGGTGACAAATGAATTTTGTTTTGTCTCACTTTTGCTTTTTTGAATATCACTGTGGCTGCTTGGATTTTTATATTTAATTTGAATGGATTAGGGAATAAATGAGAAGATAGGTTTTATCTGTTTCTGTAGTTTTTATGTGGCTTTGTGAACTTACTTTTAAAAATTCCCAGAAATATTTTAATTCCCCTTTAAAGATATAAACTATGTCATACTATAAAGCAAAAGAAAAACCAATCATGTGAAGAGTAAATAGTACCGTTTAAACGAATTGTGGTTAAGCTTAGTTTGTACCTAATTAGTTTTTTATTTTCTTTCTACTTTTATCTGCTTCAGAGCCTCTTCAGTGGTTTAGATCTTCTATGTGTCAAATTATTCTAATCTCTTAAAAAGTTTAAGAGCTAAAATACAACACAATGACTACAAGAATGCCTTTGTCCTTTTCTGGGTAGGTACACCTAAGGCAACTTCTTTTTCTCTTCTTTGTTCTCTTCTTCTTTCTTATTCTTAAATCATCTTCAATATTGGACAGATGACAGCACTATGCCTGCCTCAAGATGTTTCTGACTTTTTCTTTTTCTTTTTCTTTTTTTTTTTTTGAGATGGAGTCTTGCTCTGTCACCCAGGCTAGAGTGCAGTGGCACAATCTTGGCTCACTACAACTTCTGCCTCCTGGGTTCCAGTGATTCTCCCAACTCAGCCTCCTGAGTAGCTGGGGTTACAGGCATGCACCACCACGCCTAGCTAATTTTTTGTATTTTTACTAGAGACGGGGTTTCACCATGTCGGCCAGGCTGGTCTTGAACTCCTGACCTCAAGGGATCTGCCTGCCTTGGCCTCCCAAAGTGCTGGGATTACACGTGTGAGCCACTGCACCCGGCCGTTTCTGACTTTTTCTAAAGTCTTCTTTCTCTGGAGATGACATTATATAATAGCACTGTTCAATAGAAGTTTCTTTGATGATGGAACTGTTCTATAATCTGCATTTTCCCAGCCACTAGCCATATGTGACTACTGTAACACTTGAAATGTGGCTAGAGCAACTGAAGAACTGAATTTTGCATTTTACTGAATTTTAATTAATTAAAATAGAAATGCAAATAACCATAAGTGGTTAGTAGCTACCATACTGGACAGCAAAGATCTATAATTCAGCATTTAAAATCGATTTTGTTTTGTTTTCAAAAATGGAGTCAGACTGTTACAACCCAAAAGAACTGTAGGTTAAATTAAGGTAAATCCCCAAATACTACATACACATTTGGGAAATCCAAACCAGATTTTTTCATGTGATAACCACACCCTCTTTTGACTTTAGCCTTGGAGGTAATGGAGTATGGCAGAAAAAACCCTGTATCAGCAGCTGGAAGACTCACCTTCTTTTCCTAGCTCTGCCATATATTGACCAAAAGAGTCAAAGTCCATTCAGATGGTTGAAGGGCCTTGGAATTTTCTTTTCCGTTTTCACATACAAGTTGGAGGGCAGATGCGTTAGCCTCTTGAAATACCCAGAAACCACTTGTTTCCTCATCTAAAAATCAGGTATGACAGGATCATTTAATTATCCTGGAAATCAGATGAAGCACTGCATATGAAAGCACTTTGTAACATCGATAGCACTGGGAAATGTAAAGACCTTTTACTGAAATATAAAGGTGTATGGTCAACTGAATATATCTCAGATAGTTAGGATTTGACTGTATATATTGAATATAACCTGTAGTGGGCCCCTTGGTAAACAGCTTACAGATTTGTTGCAAGTTTTAGCCAAGAGAAAATTTATTTGTTGACTAGTCATGCCCTTTATTGGCCACATGATGAGCAGCCAAGATATTAACACACAGTGCACCTTGCAGAATTCAAGAATGTCTCAGTGTCTTGTGAACTAGGAAGCTGAAATGCAGTGGTATGCAGAAGGCTGGCTCAGTAGGAGCCTTGGGAGTGTCCTCCAGATAGATGTTTGTGCAGGTTGTGTTTGATTCCAGTTGGCCATGAAAAGCTGGTTGCTCTAAAGAATGAGAATATACTTGGTTTTGCATTTACTAGAACTATCTGGGGAACAAATCTTGGGGTGGAAGAAAGAAGGGAGGGAGGGAAAGCTGTGCTTCAATACCTAGGGCTTCTTTCCTGGAATGGATCTGAGAATCTGGGATTGGGTGGCTAATATCTCATCTCTAGAAGGGAGAAAGAACTGGGTGGTGATGGCTTTGTATTTTCTATTGGAGTTCACTAGAGAATAGGTGAATGGAATGGGCTGCTATGATCCAGACATTAGGGAGGACAGGTTTGTGATACATTAGAAAACTTGAATGAGCCCTTCTATGATTCTCTCTTCCCTCTTTCTGCTTCCTGTTCTTAATCACCATCCGCAGGTTGTGGAATTAGCAAATCTATTATGTGAGCAATAGCAAACTTACAGGAGCCCTTGGCTCCATCTATCTCCCTGTTTGTGTCAGTTCCTTCTGGATGCTTTTAGTCTGTGGTCTTCATTCACTCTTTTTATGGGGAAGTAAAAGGAGTGGGGCAGATTATGAGAACAGCTGGGTCCTCCCAGTTGCTGGGGTGGTTATTTTAAGCTTTGTTTAATGTGTCCAGAGACCCAGATGGCATTTTTAACTAAGCTGCTTTATTAAATCTTGTGATAAAGCATAGTGATGTTTATTGAAAAGGCAGACACGCATCAGCAACATTATGCGTGAAACTTGCTCTAAGAATTTTCTATAAAACATCTGTTCTCTTTGAGCCTTTTGTGAACTCTGGAAGTTTGCTAGTTTCTATACAGACTTGAGGACAAGAAGTTGGAACCCACTTTTGGAGATGTCCAAGCATAGGTATTGGAATCATTAATCCTAACCCTCTCAGTTTTAAGGCCCCGGATACCCTTCTGTTAGACAACAGTAACATGAGCAAGCACTGTAATAACCTTTAAACAAGATGATTTGGAAATAATGGACAAGAAAAATTAGTATAAATTGTTTGGGGATTTTAAAATTAAAGATAAAAAGCTAGGGCTTCAATGACCTGTGCCAGCCTATAGCCTTAAGAGTCAATTTGCAAACACTCAAGATTTGGCCAATATGCCTCTACTACTTCTACTTAACACAGTCAAAGGGAAATTTTTAGATTCTTTCATCTGATTTGACTCTCTTAGTTACGAATAAGAGGATATCTAGAATATATATGTGACTTGTTAAAATGAAAATCCACCTTCTCGGAGTCTTCAAATATCTTTCATATCTTACATTTTTTAGTCACATCAACTTTTGAAGTCATGTCCGTAGTTGTATGAAAAGAAAAATTTCAGGAACATTCAACCTCAAAAGTTCTTTTTCTTAGTCTGAAGTCGTAGAAGCATTTGACTTTTACTTTCTCTTTTTAAGTTTGTACTAGTAGGTATTTTGTATAAATATAATATTTAATTATTGCCTTTGTATTCTTTTTCTCTAGTAAACATCCTGGTTTTTAGCTATCAATATGTAGTTTTACATTTAGGGATTTCTAATGGAAAGAGAAAGGAATCTGAAATCAGAGGACGAGAGTTTATTCTACTTGACCAAACACATACACAATACTGGAAGGAGAGTTTTACAACAAATATTTAATATCTATGACATGTAAAACGTTTTTTGAAATCAAGAAAATTCAAACAATTCAATACAAATATCATCAATAATAACACATGAACAGGTGGCCAACCTTATTAATAACCAGAGAAATATCAATTAAAACAATCCATCAACTTGTAAAAAAGATGAAATTACCCAGAGTTGGTGTAGGTGATGGAAAATTGTCATGTTTGTATACTGTTCATAGAAGTTAAATTGACATAACTTTTTGGTCAGGCAATTTGGAAGTATATATCTAAATTAATAGAGTAGTTTTCTAATAACCTGGGAATCTCTTAATCTAAGAATCTTTGCTGTAGATTTTTCTAGAACAAATGTACAAACATCTGTGTACAAGGGTACTCACTGCAGCATTTGGCTAAGGAAAAACTCAGAAAAAATCTATATGTTCAACAGAGAACAGGTACATAATTTATGACACAACTGCACAATATACACCACTAAAATTAAGGATATAAATTTATATGTAGTATGAAAAAGATGTGAATGATAGCTTGTTGGTGAAAAACAGCAATGACTGGAATATTGTGTGTAACGTAATCCTGCTTTTCTGTATATAATGTAGGCATAGAAAATAGGATTGAAAGGACATACTCTAGTCAACAGTGTATATAGCTTGGGTGGAGGGGGTGTATAATGGGGAAGGAGAGTCCCTTTTCCTATCTATTCCATATACATCTCTGGATTTAAAAGATCATACATGCATATGCATTACCTTCAAAATTAAAATGAGAAAGACAAAAGGAGAAGCTTTGGATTTGAATCACGATACTACTGTTTGCAACTTCTATGACCGTGGGGAAGTCGCCTAGCCTCCTGGGGTTTATTTCCTCATTTATAAAAATAGGGAAAGTAATAATACTTGTCTACATATCTTCTAGGGTTGTTGGGAGGATTGAATGTGATCATGGGTTACAGCATTATGAATTATTTATTCATAGAACACAATTATTATAAAAATATTTTGCTCTGATTAAAATAAAAGAAGGACGAGATCGTGTGTGTTTTTCAGTCCCAGTAGCTTTACTAACCAGAAAGCGCCTGCTGATGTGGTGATCACAGTTGCTTTGCTGCAGCTTCCTCTTGACTTTTGGCAATTCTCCACGCTGCTAGCTAAGGCTGAGGTGGCGACTGTGGAAGGTGTGATCTCCTCCCCCTCCCAGCACACATTTGTGTGCATACTCACACTCATGCACACACAAACACACACATGCACACTCTATCACAGTACATGAGGTGGCAGCAGCTGCTCCGGCATAGACTTTCACACAACATAAAGGGCTTTTTTGGTGTGGCCTGTGCATTATTTCCTGTTAAGCATGAGCTGAGTCAGTGCCATGCTTTTCCATCTGAAACCTTTCTGAGGCTCAGGCTGTGTTAAGAGCAAACCCTCTCCCCTCCATGCCCACCCCATGGCCCTCTACTGAAGCCAGATCATAATCTGCTCATTTCATGAGGATTTTCAAACCGAATGGACTGGGCCATGTGAGAGATCACTGAAAGGAACAGACCAAGCAGAGGCTAAGAGACTCCACGCTAATCTGCTGAGTCATCTGAAAATGCACAGCTGTGGCAGCTCACGGTGCTTTAAAGTACTTTGGCAGGATGTTTGTTCAGGGGGCCTGTTCCTGCAGCCCTGCTGAATGTTTGGTTAGGAGGCATAATCATTTTTTGGACAGGATCTCCCAAATGTAAAGTGATAGATGCTAACGTGGAATATAATACAGAAGATCCAGCTTGGATGTCATAAATAACAATAAATTGTTTAATCTTGCTGAGTTGTAAATCTATGATTGCCAGAGGTCTTTAGTTCACTGGAACATAGTATGGGGGCAGGGGCACTTAGCAAATAGGCAGTTATTATTTTCCAACCAGACAGAAACTGGTCTGATGAAATTTATCTAAAAAGGCATACACATGTATTTTAATTAATTGTGACAATTACTCAGAGAAAACACATGGCCCTAAAGAGGCTGAGGGTTTTTTTGTTCTACCTATAAATGTATATGTATATTCACCTATATTCTACCTATGTATAAGTAAGAGAATGAGTTTTTGTTTTGGGGATATATATTTATACGTATCTATACAGACAGATATACACATACTTAATTTCTGTCTACCTATTAAGGTGCGGTGACAGATGGAAAGTATTTTTAAGCATTTAGATAGCTTATTCTATAGCATATGTGTGCATATAGCCCCCCCATAAAGCTTTGTCTCTTTTCTGGATATATTTAACAAGAGGCTAGAACAGAGTCCAAAATGTCAGAAATGTTTGAACATTCCATAGAAATGAAGGAGGGGTTTCCAAATGACCTATGTTTCTATGGCAATAAATAGAACTTGTGCTGCGTTGGATGGGTCAGGAGTAAGGAATATAAACAGTGTAAGTATGGCTATTCCAGGCAGAAATCTACCTTGTAAGAACAGCTTTGTGCAGTGAGCTCGACAACATTGATCAGTTAGCAGTCCGGTTCAGTACAACATTGATCAGGTAGCAAGACGGTTCGGCAGTGCCAGTCGGAGACACAGATGGGGACAATCAAAGAAGATGCAGGTCAGGACAAGGATGCAGACATGTACCTGTCACTACCATGGACTTCAGCAGCTTCTTAGTGAGCAGGTTTATGATCAAAGAAGAAAGACATCGTTGATGTGTAAGCATGTTACAATTAATTTGCTGTTTAGTTACTAGCAAACTACATCCAGTTTTTAGTTTTTAGGTTTTTTTTTCTTTTTTCTTTTTTGAAACAGGTTCTTGTTCTGTCATCCAGGCAGGAGTGCAGTCGTTATCCAAGCTCACAGCAGCCTTAAACTCCTGGGCTCCGTGGATCCTCCCACCTCAGCCTCCCAAGAAGCTGGGACTACAGGTGCACACCACCATGGCCAGCTAATATTTCTTATTTTTTTGTAGAGATGAGGCCTTGCTGTATTGCCCAGGCTGCTCTTGAGCTCCTGGCAGTGTAGATATTTCCATGTTTATACAGATGATGGCGTAGATATTTCCATGTTTATACAGATGAGTGTGTAGATATTTCCATGTTTTTAAAGATGGCGGTGTAGATATTTCCATGTTTATAGAGATAGCGATGTAGATATTTCCATGTTTATAGAGACAGAGGTGTAGATATTTCCATATTTATACAGATAGCGGTGTAGGTATTTCCATGTTTCTACAGACCGCGGTGTAGATATTTCCATGTTTTTAAAGATAGCGGTGCAGATGTTTCCATTTTTATACAGGTAGCGGTGTAGATATTTCCATGTTTATACAGATGGCGGTGTAGATATTTCCATGTTTATTGAGATAGCGGTGTAGACATTTCCATGTTTATACAGATAGTGGTGAAGATATTTCCATGTTTATAGAGATAGCGGTGTAGATATTTCCATATTTATACATATAGCAGTGTAGATATTTTCATGTTTATACAGATAGCGGTGTAGGTATTTCCATGTTTATGCACATACCGGTGTACATATTTCCATGTTAATACAGATGGCTGTGTAGATATTTCCATGTTTATAGAGATGGCTGTGTAGATATTTCCATGTTTATACAGATGGCAGTGTAGATATTTCCATGTTTATGCAGATGGTGGTGTTGATATTTCCGTGTTTACAGAGATAGTGGTGTAGATATTTCCATCTTTTCACAGATTGCGGTGTAGGTATTTCCATCTTTACACAGATAGTGGTGTAGATATTTCCCAGTTTACACAGATAGCTGTGTAGATATTTCCATGTTTACACAGATAGCATTATAGATATTTCCATGTTTACACAGATAGCGTTGTAGATATTTCCATGTTTATACAGATAGCGGTGTAGGTATTTCCATGATTATGCAGATAGCGGTGTAGATATTTCCATGTTTATACAGATAGCGGTGTAGATATTTCCATATTCATAGAGATAGCGGTGGAGACATTTCCATGTTTATAGAGATAGCGGTGCAGATATTTCCATGTTTATACAGATAGCCATGTAGATATTTCCATGTTTATAGAGGTAGCGGTGTAGATATTTCCATATTTATAAAGATAGCCGTGTAGATATTTCCATGTTTATTCAGATGGCGGTGTAGATATTTCCATATTTATACAGATAGCGGTGTGACTATTTCCATGTTTATACAGATGGCAGTGTAGATATTCCCATGTTTATACAGATAGCAGAGTAGATATTTCCAGGTTTATACAGATAGCAGTGTAGATATTTCCATGTTTATACAGATTGCGGTGTAGATATTTCCATGTTTATACAAATAGCGGTGTAGATATTTCCATGTTTATACAGATAGCGGTGTAGATATTTCCATGTTTATACAGATAGCGGTGGAGATATTTCCATGTGTATACAGATGGCTGTGTAGATATTTCCATGTTTCTACAGATGACTGTGTAGATATTTCCATATTTTTACAGATGGCGTTGTAGATATTTCCAGGTTTATACAGATAGCGGTTTAGTTATTTCCATGTTTATTCAGATAGCGATGTAGATATTTCCATGTTTATAGAGGCGGCTGTGTAGATATTTCCATGTTTATACAGATGGCAGTGTAGATATTTCAGTGTTTATACAGATAGTGATGTAGATATTTCTATGTTTAAACAGATGACTGTGTAAGTATTTCCATGTTTATACAGATGGCGGTGTAGATATTTCCATATTTATAGAAATAGCCAAGTAGATATTTCCATGTTTATACAGATAGCGGTGTAGAGATTTCCATGTTTATAGAGATAGCGGTGTACATATTTCAATATTTATACAGATAGCGCTGTAGATATTTCCATGTTTATACAGATAGCGGTGTAGATGTTTCCATGTGTATACAGATAGCGGTGCAGATATATCCATGTTTATACAGATCGTGGTGTAGATATTTCCATGTTTATACAGACAGCGGGTTAGATATTTCCAAGTTTATATAGATAGCGCGGTAGATATTTCCATATTTACAGAGATAGATGTGTAGTTATTTCCATATTTCCACAGATTGCGGTGTAGATATTTCCACCTTTATACAGATAGCGGTGTAGATATTTCCATGTTTATACAGATAACGGTGTAGATATTTCCATCTTTTTACAGATGACTCCATAGATATTTCCATGTGTATACAGATGGCAGTGTAGATATTTCCTTGTTTATGCAGATAGCGGTGGGGCTATTTCCCTGTTTATAGAGGTAGTGTTGTAGATATTTCCATGTTTATAGAGATGGCTGTCTGGATATTTCCATGTTTATACAGATGGCAGTGTAGATATTTCCACGTTTATACAGATAGTGGTGTAGATGTTTCCATGTTTATACAGATGACTGTGTAGCTATTTCCATGTATATACAGATGGCAGTGTAGATATTTCCATGTTTATAGAGATAGCGGTGTAGTTATTTCCGTGTTTATACAGATGGCAGTGTGGATATTTTCATGTTTATACAGAAGGCGGTGTAGACATTTCCATGTTTATAGAGATAGCGGTGTAGATATTTCCATATTTATACAGATAGCGGAGTAGATATTTCCAAGTTTACACAGATAGTGTTGTACATATTTCCATGTTTATACAGATTGTGGTGTAGATATTTCCATGTTTACAGAGATAGAGGTGTAGATATTTCCATATTTGCACAGATTGCGGTGTAGGTATTTCCATCCTCATACAGATTGCGGTGTACATATTTCCATGTTTACACAGACAGCTGTGTAGATATTTCCTTATATACACAGATAGTGTTGTAGGTATTTCCATGTTTATAGAGATTGCGGTGTAGATATTTCCATGTTTATAAAGATAGCAGTGTAGATATTTCCATGTTTATACAGATAGCGGTGGAGATATTTCCATGTTTATACAGATAGCGCTGTAGATATTTGCATGTTTATACAGATAGCGGTGTAGATATTTCCATGTTTATACAGATAGCGGTGTAGATATTTCCATGTTTATACAGATGGCGGTGTAGATATTTCCATGTTTATACAGAGAGCGGTGGAGATATTTCCATGTTTACACAGATAGCGGTGGAGATATTTCCATGTTTTTAGAGATAGCCATGTAGATATTTCCATGTTTATACGGGTACCATTGAAGTCATTTCCATGTTTATAGAGATAGTGTTGAAGATATTTCCATATTTATACAGATAGCGGTGCTGAGATTTCCATGTTTATACAGAGAGTGGTGTAGATATTTCCATGTTTATACAGATTGCGGTGTAGATATTTCCATGTTTATACAGATTGTGGTGTGGATATTTCCATGTTTATACAGATAGCGGTGTAGATATTTCCATGTTTATACTGATAGTGGTGTAGATATTTCCATGTTTACAGAGATAGAGGTGTAGATATTTCCATATTTGCTCAGATTGCGGTGTAGATATTTCCATACTCACACAGATTGCGGTGTAGATATTTCCATCCTCCCACAGATTGCGGTGTACATATTTCCATGTTTACACAGACAGCTGTGTAGATATTTCCATGTTTACACAGATAGTGTTGAAGATATTTCCATGTTTATAGTGATTGCGGTGAAGATATTTCCATGTTTATAAAGATAGCGGTGTAGAAATTTCCATGTTTATAGAGATAGCGGTGGAGAGATTTCCATGTTTATACAGATAGCGCTGTAGATTTTTGCATATTTATAGAGATAGCGGTGTAGATATTTCCATGTTTATACAGATAGCGGTGTAGATATTTCCATGTTTATACAGATAGTTGTGTAGATATTTCCATGTTTATACAGAGAACGGTGGAGATATTTCTATGTTTATACAGATGGCGGTGGAGATATTTCCATGTTTATACAGATAGCGCTGTAGATATGTGCATGTTTATGCAGATAGCGCTGTAGATATTTCCATGTTTAAACAGATAGGGGTTTAGCTATTTCCATGTTTATACAGATAATGATGTAGATATTTCCATGTTTATACAGATAGCGCTGTAGTTATGTGCATGTTTATGCAGATAGCGGTGTAGATATTTCCATGTTTATGCAGATAGGGGTTTAGATATTTCCATGTTTATACAGATAGCGATGTAGATATTTCCATGTTTATAGAGACGGCTGTGTAGATATTTCCATGTTTATACAGATGGCAGTGTAGATATTTCCATATTTATAGAAATAGCCATGTAGAAATTTCCATTTTTAAACAGATAGCAGTGTAGACATTTCCATGTTTATAGAGATAGCGGTGTAGATATTTCCATATTTATACAGATAGCAGTGTAGATATTTCCATGTTTATACACATAGCGGTGTAGCTATTTCCACGTTTATTCAGATGGCGATGTAGATATTTCCATGTTTATGGAGATGGCTGTGTAGATATTTCCATGTTTATACAGATGGCAGTGTAGATATTTCCGTGTTTATACAGATAGTGGTGTGGATATTTCTATGTTTATACAGATGACTGTGAAGTTATTTCCATATTTATACAGATGGCGGTGTAGATATTTCCATATTTATAGAAATAGCCATGTAGATATTTCCATGTTTATACAGATAGCGGTGTAGACATTTCCACGTTTATTGAGATAGCGGTGTAGATATTTCCATATTTATACAGATAGCGGTGTAGATATTTCCACCTTTATACAGATAGCGGTGTAGATATTTCCAGGTTTATACAGATAACGGTGTAGATATTTCCATCTTTATACAGATGACTGTGTAGATATTTCCATGTGTATACAGATGGCAGTGTAGGTATTTCCATGTTTATGCAGATAGCGGTGTGGCTATTTCCATGTTTATAGAGGTAGCATTGTAGATATTTCCATGTTTATAGAGATGGCTTTGTAGATATTTCCATGTTTATACAGATGGCAGTGTAGATATTTCCACGTTTATACAGATAGTGGTGTAGATGTTTCCATGTTTATACAGATGACTGTGTAGCTATTTCCATGTATATACAGATGGCAATGTAGATATTTCCTTTTTTATAGAGATAGCGGTGTAGTTATTTCCGTGTTTATACAGATAGCGATGTAGATATTTCCATGTTTATACAGAGAGCGGTGGAGATATTTCCATGTTTATACAGATGGCGGTGGAGATATTTCCATGTTTATAGAGATGGCGGTGGAGATATTTCCAAGTTTATGCAGATAGCGGTGTAGATATTTCCAAGTTTATGCAGATAGCGGTGTAGATATTTCCATGTTTAGAGAGATTGCGATGTAGATATCTCCATGTTTATACAGATAGCGGTGGAGATATTTGCATGTTTATACAGATAGCGCTGTAGATATGTGCATGTTTATGCAGATAGCAGTGTAGATATTTCCATGTTTATACAGATAGGGGTTTAGCTATTTCCATGTTTATACAGATAGCGATGTAGATATTTCCATGTTTATAGAGATGGCTGTGTAGATATTTCCATGTTTATACAAATGGCAGTGTAGATATTTCCATATTTATAGAAATAGCCATGTAGATATTTCCATTTTTCAACAGATAGCGGTGTAGACATTTCCATGTTTATAGAGACAGCAGTGTAGATATTTCCATATTTATACAGATAGCTGTGTAGATATTTCCATGTTTATATAGATAGCGATGTAGAGGTTTCCATGTTTATATAGATAGCAGTGTAGCTATTTCCATGTTTACAGAGATAGAGTTGTAGGTATTTCCATATTTGCACAGATTGCCGTGTATATATTTCCACCTTCACACAGATAACGGTGTACATATTTGCATGTTTACACATACAGCTGAGTAGATATTTCCATGTTTACACAGATAGTGTTGTAGATATTTCCATGTTTATACAGATAACGGTGTAGATATTTCCACGTTTATAGAGATGGCGGTGTAGATACTTCCTTTTTTATGTAGATGGCGGTGTAGATTTTTCCATGTTTATAGAGATGGCGGTGTATACATTTCCATGTTTATAGAGATAGCGGTGTAGATATTTCCTAGTTTACAGAGATAGCGGTGTAGGTATTTCCATGTTTACAGAGATAGCGGAGTAGATATTTCCATGTTTATACAGATAGCGTTGTAGACATTTCCAAATTTATACAGATAGCAGTGTTGGTATGTCCAAGTTTATATATATAGCGGTGTAGATATTTCCATGTTTACACAGCTCGCGGTGTAGATATTTACATCTTTATACAGATGGCAGTGTAGATATTTCCATGTTTATGCAGATGGCGGTGAACATAGTTCCATGTTTATGGAAATGGCAGTGTAGATATTTCCATGTTTATAGAGATAGTGGTGCAGGTATCTCCATTTTTATAGAGATAACGGTGTAGATATTTCCATGATTATACAGATGGTTGTGTAGATATTTCCAAGTGTATACAGATGGCAGTGTAGATATTTCCATTTTTATACAGATGGCAGTGTAGATATTTCCATGTTTATAAAGATAGCGGTGTAGGCATATCCATGTTTACAGAGATCGCGGTGGAGCTATTTCCATGTTCATACAGATAGCGTTGTAGATCTGTATACGGTGAGGATATTTCCATGTTTTTAGTGATAGCCATGTAGATATTTCCATGTATATACAGATAGCAGTGTTGACATTTCCATGTTCATAGAGATAGCGGTGTAGATATTTCAAAATTTATACAGATAGCGGAGTAGACATTTCCATGTTTATACAGATAGCAGTGTAGATATTTCCATGTTTATACAGATAGCGGTGTAGATATATCCATGTTTATACAGACTGTGGTGTAGATATTTCCATGTTTATACAGATAGCGGTGTAGATATTTCCATGTTTATACAGATAGTGGTGTAGATATTTCCATGTTTACAGAGACAGAGGAGTAGATATTTCCATCTTCACACAGATTGCGGTGTACATATTTCCATGTTTACACAGACAGCTGTGTAGGTATTTCCATGTTTACACAGATGGTGTTGTAGATATTTCCATGTTTACAGAGATTGCAGTGTAGATATTTCGAGGTTTATAAATATAGCGGTGTAGTTATTTCCATGTTTATGCAGATAGCGGTGGAGGTATTTCCATGTTTGTACAGATAACGCTGTAGATATTTGCATGTTTATGCAGAAAGCGGTGTAGATATTTCCATGTTTATACAGATAGCGGTGTAGATATTTCCATGTTAATAGAGATAGCGGTGGAGATATTTCCATATTTATACAGATAGCAATGTAGATATTTGAATGTTTCTACAGATACCGGTCTAGATATTTCCATGTTTATACAAATAGCGGTCTAGATATTTCCATGTTTATACAAATAGCGGTGTAGATATTTCCATGTTAATACAGATAGCGGTGTAGATATTTCCATGTTTATACAGATAGCGGTGGAGATATTTTCAAGTTTATACAGATAGCGGTGGACGTATTTTAATGTTTATAGTAATGGCAGTGTAGATATTTCCAAGTATATACAGATAGCGGTGTAGATATTTCCGTGTTTATACAGATAGCGGTGCACGTATTCCCATGTTTATAGAGATTGCGGTGTAGATATTTCCATGTTTATACAGATGGCTGTGTAGATATTTCCATGTGTATTCAGGTGGCAGTGTAGATATTTCCATGTTTATACAGATTGGTGTGTAGATATATCCAAGTTTCTACAGATGAATGTGCAGATATTTCCATGTTTTTTACAGATGGCGGAGTAAATATTTCCAATGTACACAGAGAGCGGTGTGGATATTTCCATGTTTATACAGATAGCGATGTAGATATATCCATGTTTATAGAGATGGCTGTGTGGATATTTCCATGTTTGTACAGATTGCGGTGTAGATACTTCCATGTCTATACAAATAGCGGTGTAGATATCTCCATGTGTATACAGATGGCGGTTTAGATATTTCCATGTTTCTACAGATGACTGTATAGATATTTCCATATTTTTACAGATGGCGGTGTAGATATTTCCATGTTTATACAGATAGCGTTTTAGCTATTTCCATGTTTATTCAGATGGCAATGTAGATATTTCCATGTTTATAGAGATGGCTGTGTAGATATTTCCATGTTTATACAGATGGCAGTGTAGATATTTCCGTGTTTATACAGATAGTGGTGTGGATATTTCTATGTTTATACAGATGACTGTGAAGGTATTTCCATGTTTATACAGATGGCGGAGTAGATATTTCCATATTTATAGAAATAGCCATGTAGATATTTCCATGTTTATACAGATAGCGGTGTAGACATTTCCACGTTTATTGATATAGCGGTGTAGATATTTCCATATTTATACAGATAGCGGTGTAGATATTTCCATGTTTATACAGATAGCGATGTATATGTTTCCATTTTTATACAGATAACGGTGTAGATATATCCATGTTTATATAGATAGCGGAGTAGATAATTCCATATTTACAGAGATAGATGTGTAGATATTTCCATATTTCCACATATTGCGGTGTAGATATTTCCACTTTTATACAGATAGCGGTGTAGATATTTCCAGGTTTATACAGATAATGGTGTAGATATTTCCATCTTTATACAGATGACTGTGTAGATATTTCCATGTGTATACAGATGGCAGTGTAGATAATTCCTTGTTTATGCAGATAGCGGTGTGGCTATTTCCATGGTTATATAGGTAGCGTTCTAGATATTTCCATGTTTATAGAGATGGCTGTGTAGATATTTCCATGTTTATACAGATGGCAGTGTAGATATTTCCACGTTTATACAGATAGTGGTGTAGATGTTTCCATGTTTATACAGATGACTGTGTTGCTATTTCCATGTATATAAAGATGGCAGTGTAGATATTTCCTTGTTTATAGAGATAGCGGTGTAGTTATTTCCGTGTTTATACAGATGGCAGTGTAGATATTTTCATGTTTATACAGAAGGCGGTGTAGACATTTCCATGTTTATAGAGATAGCGGTGTGGATATTTCCATATTTATACAGATAGCCGTGTAGATATTTCCATGTTTATTCAGATGGCGGTGTAGATATTTCCATGTTTATACAGACTGCATTGTAGATATTTCCATGTTTATAGAGATAGCGGTGTAGATATTTCCATGATTGTACAGATGGCGGTGTAGCTATTTCCATGTTTATACAGAAGACTGTATAGGTATTTCCATGTTTTTACAGATGGCATTGTAGATATTTCCATGTTTATAGAGATAGCAGTGTAGATATTTCCATGTTTATACAGATGGCGGTGTAGATATTTCCATGTTTATAGAGATAGCATTGTAGATATTTCCATATTTATACAGATAACGGTGTAGATATTTCCATGTTTATACAGATAGCCGTGTAAATATTTCCATGTTTATACAGATCACGGTGTAGATATTTCCATGTTTATAGAGAGGGCGGTGCAGTTATTTCCATGTTTATAGAGATAGCGGTGTAGCTATTTCCATGTTTATTCAGATAGCGATATAGATATTTCCAGGTTTATACAGATCACGGTGTAGATGTTTCCATGTTTATATAGATCATGGTGTAGATATTTCCATGTTTATACACACCGCTGTGTTGATATTACCATGTTTATAGGGATAGCGGTGCAAATATTTCCAAATTTATACAGATAGCGGTATAGTTATTAGCATGTTTATACAGATAGCGGTGTAGATATTTCCGTGTATAAACAGATGTCTGTGTATATATTTCCATGATTAAACAGATGGCGGTGTCGATAGTTCCTTGCTTATACAAATAGCGTTGTAGTTATTTCCATGTTTATACAGAAAGCGGTGCAGATATTTCCATGTTTGTACAGATGGCGGTGTTGATATTTCCATGTATACACAGATGACCGTGTAGATATTTCCATGTTTATACAGATGGTGGCACAGATATTTCTATGGATATGTAGATGGCGGTGTAGATATTTCCATGTTTATAGAGATAGCGGTGTAGATATTTCCATATTTATACAGATATCGGTGTAGAAATTTCCATGTTTATACAGATATCGGTGTAAATATTTCCATGTTTATACAGACAGCAGTGGAGATATTTCCATGTTTATACACATAGCGGTGTACATATTTCCATGTTTATAGAGACAGCGGTGTACGTATTTCCATGTTTATACAGATAGCGGTGAAGATATTTCCATGTTTATACAGATGCCTATGCAGATATTTCCATATTTATACAGAGGGCTGTGTAGATATTTCCATGTTTATACAGATGGCAGTGTAGATATTTCCATGTTCCTACACATGACTGTGTAGGTATTTCCATGTTTATACAGATGGCTTTGTAGATATTTCCATGTTTATAGAGATGGCAGTGCAGATATTTCCATGTTTATGCAGATCGTGGTGTAGATATTTCGATGTTTATACAGATACCGGTGTAGATATTTCCATGTTTATACAGACCGCATTGTAGATATTTCCATGTTTATAGAGATAGCGGTGTAGATATTTCCATGTTTGCACAGATGGCGGTGTTTATGTTTCCATCTATACACAGATTGCCGTGTAGGTATTTCCATGTGTATACAGATGGCATTGTAGATATTTCCATGTTTATACACATGGTGGTGTAGATATTTCCATGTTTATACAGATAGCGGTGTAGGTATTTCCATGTTTATACTGATTGCGGTGTAGATATTTCCATGTTTCTACAGACGGCGGTGTAGATATTTCCTTGTTTATACAGACAGCGGTGTAGATATTTCCATGTTTATACAGGTAACGGTGTGGATATTTCCATGTTTACAGAGATAGCGGTGTAGATATTTCCATCTTTGCACAGATTGCTGTGTAGATATTTCCATTTTTACACAGATAGCTGGGTAGATATTTCCAAGCTTACACAGATAGCTGTGTAGATATTTCCATGTTTACACAGATAGCATTGTATATATTTCCATGTTTATACAGAGAGCGGTGCAGATATTTCCAAGTTTATACAGATAGCGGTGTAGATATTTCCATGTTTATACAGATAGCGGTTGAGATATTTCCCTGTTTATACAGATAGCGATGTACATATTTCCATGTTTCTACAGATAGCGGTGTAGATATTTCCATGTTTATAGAGATAGCGGTGTAGATATTTCCATGTTTATACAGATGGCTGTGTAGATATTTCCATGTGTGTACAGATGGCAGTGTAGATATTTCCATGTTTATACAGATGTCGCTGTAGATATTTCCATGTTTATACAGATGGCAGTGTAGATATTTCCATGTTTATACAGATAGCATTGTAGATATTTCCATGTTTACAGAGATTGCAGTGCAGATATTTCCATCTTTGCACAGATTGCAGTGTAAGTATTGCCAAATTTACACAGATTGCGGTGTAGATATTTCCAAGTTTACAGAGAAAGCTTTGTTGATATTTCCATGTTTACAGAGATAGCATTGTAGATATTTCCATGTTTATACAGATTGCGGTGTAGATATTTCCATGTTTATACAGCTCACGGTGTAGATATTTCCATATTTATACAGATGGCAGTGTAGATATTTCCATGTTTATACAGATAGCTGTGTAGATATTTCCATCTTTATACAGATGGCGGTGTAGGTATTTCCATGTTTTTACAGATGGCAGTGAAGATATTTCCATGTTTATACAGATAGTGGTGTAGATATTTCCATGTTTATACAGATGGCGGTGTAGATACATCCATGTTTCTGACGATGGTGGTGTAGATATTTTCATGTTTATAGAGATGGCGGTGTAGATATTTCCATGTATATAGAGATTGCAGTGTAGATATTTCCATGTTTATAGAGAAATCGTTGTAGGTATTTCCATGCTATAGAGATAGCGGTGTGGATATTTCCATATTTATACAGATAGCGGTGTAGGTATTTCCATGTTTATACAGATGGCGGTGTAGATATTTCCTTTTTTATACAGATATCGGTTTAGATATTTCCAGGTTTATACAGAGAGCGGTGTAGATATTTCCACGTTTTACAGATAGTGGTGTAGATATTTCCATCTTTATACAGATAGCGGTGCAGATATTTCCATGTTTACACAAATAGCCGTGTAGATATTTCTATGTTTACACAGATAGAGTTGCAGATAATTCCATGTTTATAAAGATAGCGGTGCAGATATTTCCATGTTTATACAGATAGCGGTGTGGCTATTTCCATGTTTATACAGATAGCGGTGTGGGTATTTCCATGTTTATACAGATAGCGGTATAGATATTTCCATGTTTATAGAGATGACTGTCTTAATATTTCCATGTTTATACAGCTTTCCGTGTAGATATTTCCATGTTTATACTGATGGTCGTGTAGGTGTTTCCATGTTTATACAGATGACTGTGAAGTTATTTCCATGTTTATACTGATGTCAGTGTAGATATTTTCATGTTTATAGAGATAACGATGTAGACATTTCCGTGTTTATACAGATAGCGGTGTAGACATTTCCATGTTTAGAGAGATATCGTTGTAGATATTTCCATATTTATACAGATAGCGGTGTAGATCTTTCCAGGTTTATAGAGATAGCGGTGTAGATATTTCCATGTTTATACAGATAGCGGTGTAGATATTTCCATGTTTATAGAGATGGCGTTGTAGGTATTTCCATGTCTATAGAGATAGCGGTGTAGACATTTCCATGTTTAGAGAGATATCGTTGTAGATATTTCCATATTTATACAGATAGCAGTGTAGATCTTTCCAGGTTTATAGAGATAGCGGTGTAGATATTTCCATGTTTATACAGATAGCGGTGTAGATATTTCCATGTTCATAGAGATGGCATTGTAGGTATTTCCATGTCTATAGAGATTGCGATGTAGATATTTCCATGTTTATAGAGAAAGCGGTGTTGGTATTTACATGTTTATAGAGATAGCGGTGTAGATATTTCCATATTTCTACAGATGGCGGTGTAGGTATTTCCATGTTTACACAGATATCGGTGTGGATGTTTCCATGATTACACAGATTGCGGTGTAGATATTTCCATCTTTCTACAGATGGCATTGTAGATATTTCCAGGTTTATACAGATGGCGGTGTAGATATTTCCATGTTTATACAGATCGTGGTGCAGATATTTCCATGTTTATACAGATCGCGATGAAGACATTTCCATGTTTATGCAGAGAGCAGTGTAGATATTTCCATGTTTATTCAGATAGCGGTGTAGATATTTCCATGTTTATACAGATAGCGGTGTAGATATTTCCATGTTTGTACAGATGGCGGTGTTGATGTTTCCATCTATACACAGATTGCCGTGTAGGTATTTCCATGTGTATACAGATGGCATTGTAGATATTTCCATGCTTATACAGATGGTGGTGTAGATATTTCCATGTTTATACAGATGACTGTATAGGTATTTCCATGTTTTCACAGATGGCATTGTAGATATTTCCATGTTTATAGAGATAGCAGTGTAGATATTTCCATGTTTATACAGATGGCGGTGTAGATATTTCCATGTTTATACAGATAACAGTGTAGATATTTCCATGTTTATACAGATAGCCGTGTAAATATTTCAATGTTTATACAGATCACGGTGTAGATATTTCAATGTTTATAGAGATAACGGTGTAGATATTTCCATGTTTATACAGATGGCGGTGTAGATATTTCCATGTTTATACAGACCGCGGTGTAAATATTTCCATGTTTATACAGATAGCGGTGCACCTATTTCCATGTTTGTACAGATGGCGGTGTTGATATTTCCATCTATATACAGATGACCGTGTAGATATTTCCACGTTTATACAGATGGTGGCGCAGATATTTCTATGGATATGTAGATGGCGGTGTAGGTATTTCCATGTTTATACAGATAGCGGTGTAGATATTTCCATGTTTATACAGACCGCGGTGTAGATATTTCCATGTTTATACAGATTGCGATGCAGATATTTCCATGTTTGTACAGATGGCGGTGTTGATATTTCCATCTATACACAGATGACCGTGTAGATATTTCCATGTTTCTACAGATGGTGGCGCAGATATTTCCATGGATATGTAGATGACGGTGTAGATATTTCCAGGTTTATACAGATAGTGGTGTAGTTGTTTCCATGTTTATGTAGATAGCGGTGTAGATATTTCCATGTATATACTCATGGCTCTATAGATATTAACATGTTTATACAGATGGCGTTGTAGATATTTCCATGTTTATACAGATAACTTGTAAGTATTTCCATGTTTATGCAGATGGCGGTGTAGATAGTTCAATGTTTATATAGATGGCAGTGGAGATATTTCCATGTTTATAGAGATAGCGGTGTAGATATTTCCACGTTTATACTGATCGTGGTGTAGATACTTCCATGTTTATAGAGATGGCGGTGTAGATATTTCCATGTTCATAGAGATAGCGGTGTTGATTTTTCCATGTTTATAGAGATTTCGGTGTGGATATTTCCATGTTTATACAGATAGGTGTGTAGATATTTCCATGTTTATAGAGATGGCGGTGTAGATATTTCTATGTTTATACAGACCACGGTGTAGATATTTCCATGCTTATATAGATCGCGGTGTAGATATTTCCATGTTTATACAGATCATGGTGTATATATTTCCATGTTTATACAGATCGCGGTGTTGATATTACCATGTTTATAGGGATTGCGGTGCAAATATTTTCACATTTATGCAGATAGCTGTGTAGTTATTAGCCTGTTTATACAGATAGCGGTGTAGATATTTCCATGTTTATACAGATCACGCTGTAGATATTTCCTTGTTTATACAAACAGCGTTGTAGTTATTTCCATGTTTATACAGATAGCGGTGTAGATATTTCCATGTTTATACAGATGGAGGTGGACATATTTCCATCATTCTACAAATGGCAGTGTAGATATTTCCATGTTTAAAGAGATGGCGGTGTAGATATTTCCATGTTTATATAGATGGCGGCGTAGATATTTCCATGGACATGCAGATGGCGGTGTAGTTATTTCCATGTTTATAAAGATAGCGCTGTAGATATTTCCATGTATATACAGAAGGCTGTGTAGATATTTGTATGTTTATACAGATGGCTGTGTAGATATTTCCATGTTTATACAGATGACTTTGTAGGTATTTCCATGTTTATACAGATTGCGGTGTAGTTATATCTGTGTATATAGAGATAGCTGTGTAGATGTTTCCATGTTTATTCAGATCGCGGTGCAGATATTTCCATGTTTACACAGATCGCGGTGTAGTTATTTCCATGTTTATATAGATCGCAGTGTAGATATTTCCATGTTTATACAGATAGCGGTGTAGATATTTCCATGTTTATACAGATAGCACTGTAGAAATTTCCATGTTTATACAGATGGCGGTGTAGATATTTCCATGTTCATAGAGATGGCGGTGTAGATATTTCCATGTTTATAGAGATAGTGGTGTAGATATATCCATATTCATAGAGATAGTAGTGAGGATGTTTCCAAGTTTATACAGATAGCAGTGTAGATATTTCCATTTTTATAGAGATAGCGGTTTAGGTATTTCATATTTATACAGATAGCGGTGTAGATATTTCCATGTTTATACAGATTGCGGTGTAGATATTTCCATGTTTATTCAGATGACTGTGTAGATATTTCTATGTTTTTACAGATGGCAGTGTAGATATTTCAATGTTTATAGTGATGGCGCTGTAGATATTTCCATGTTTATACAGATAACGGTGGAGATAATTCCATGTTTATACAGACAGCATTGGAGATATTTCCATGTTTATACACATAGCGGTGTACATATTTCCATGTTTATAGAGACAGTGGTGTAGGTATTTCCATGTTTATACAGATAGCGGTGCAGATATTTCCATGTTTATACAGATGCCTATGCAGATATTTCCATATTTATACAGAGGGCTGTGAAGATATTTCTATGTTTATACTGATGGCAGTGCAGATATTTCCGTGTTCCTACACATGACTGTGTAGGTATTTCCATGTTTATACAGATGGCTTTGTAGATATTTCCATGTTTATAGAGATAGCGGCTGCTGATATTTCCATGTTTACACAGATAGTGGTGTAGATATTTCCATGTTCATACAGATACCGGTGTAGATATTTCCCTGTTTATACAGACCGCATTGTAGATATTTCCATGTTTGTACAGTTAGCGGTGTTGATGCTTCCGTCTATGCACAGATTGCCGTATAGGTATTTCGATATGTATACAGATGGCATTGTAGATATTTCCATGTTTATACAGAAGGTGGTGTAGATATTTCCATGTTTACACAGATGAGTGTATAGGTATTACCATGTTTATACAGATGGCGGTGTAGATATTTCCAAGTTTATAGAGATAGCGGTGTAGATATTTCCATATTTATACAGATAACGGTGTAGAAGTTTCCATGTTTATACAGATAGCGGTGTAAATATTTCCATGTTTATACAGATCACGGTGGATATATTTCCATGTTTATAGAGATAGCGGTGTAGATATTTCCATGTTTATACAGATAGCGGTGTAGATATTTCCATGTTTATACAGATAGCGGTGTAGATAATTCCATGTTTATAGAGATAGCGGTGTAGATATTTCCATGTTTGTACAGATGTCTGTGCAGATATCTCCATGTGTGTACAGATGGCAGTGTAGATATTTCCATGTTTATACAGATATCGGTGTAGATATTTCCATGTTTACAGAGATAGCGGTGTAGATATTTCCATCTTTGCACGGACTTCAGTCTAGGTATTGCCAAATTTACACAGATAGCGGTGTAGATATTTACATGTCTATAGAGTTAGCGGTGTAGGTATTTCCATATTTATACAGATTGCGGTGTAGTTATTTCCATCTTTATACAGATGGCGGTGTAGATATTTCCATGTTTATACACATGGCAGTGAAGATATTTCCATGTTTATACAGATAGTGGTGTAGATATTTCCATGTTTATGCAGATGTCGGTGTAGATACATCCATGTTTCTGAAGACGGCGGTGTGGATATTTTCATGTTTATAGAGATGGCGGTGTAGATAGTTCCATGTTTCTGAAGATGGCGGTGGAGATATTTTCATGTTTATAGAGATGGAGGTGTAGATATTTCCATGTATATAGAGATAGCAGTGTAGATATTTTCATGTTTATAGAGAAAGCGGTGTCGGTATTTCCATGTTTATACAGATGGCGCTGTAGATATTTCCATGTTTATACAGATGGCAGTGTAGATATTTCCATGTTTACAGATATCGGTGTAGATATTTCCATGTTTACAGAGATAGCGATGTAGGTATTTCCATCTTTGCACAGATTGCGGTGTAGGTATTGCCAAATTTACACAGATAGCGGTGTAGATATTTCCAAGTTTACACAGATAGCTGTGTAGATATTTCCATGTTTACAGAGATAGCATTGTACATTTTTCCGTGTTTATACAGATTGCGGTGTAGTTATTTCCATGTGGATACAGATAGCGGTGTAGATATTTCCATGTTTATACAGGTAGCGTTGTAGAAATTCCCATGTTTATACAGATCGCTTTGTAGACATTTCCATTTTTCTACAGATGTCAGTGTAGATATTTCCAAGTTTATATAGATGGCAGTGTAGATATTTCCATGTTTTTACAGATGTCTGTGTAGATATTTCCATGTTTATTTAGATGGCGGTGTAGATATTTCCATGTTTATAGAGATGGCGGTGTAGATATTTCCATGTCTATAGAGATAGCGGTGTAGGTATTTCCATATTTATACAGATTGCGGTGTAGATATTTCCATCTTTATACAGATGGCGGTGTAGATATTTCCATGTTTATAAAGATGGCAGTGAAGATATTTCCATGTTTATTCAGATAGTGGTGTAGATATTTCCATGTTTATGCAGATGTCGGTGTAGATACATCCATGTTTCTGAAGACGGCGTTGTGGATATTTTCATGTTTATAGAGATGGCGGTGTAGATACTTCCATGTTTCTGAAGATGGCGGTGGAGATATTTTCATGTTTATAGAGATGGAGGTGTAGATATTTCCATGTATATAGAGATAGCAGTGTAGATATTTTCATGTTTATAGAGAAAGCGGTGTCGGTATTTCCATGTTTATACAGATGGCGCTGTAGATATTTCCATGTTTATACAGATGGCAGTGTAGATATTTCCATGTTTACCGATATCGGTGTAGATATTTCCATGTTTACAGAGATAGCGATGTAGGTATTTCCATCTTTGCACAGATTGCGGTGTAGGTATTGCCAAATTTACACAGATAGCGGTGTAGATATTTCCAAGTTTACACAGATAGCTGTGTAGATATTTCCATGTTTACAGAGATAGCATTGTACATATTTCCGTGTTTATACAGATTGCGGTGTAGTTATTTCCATGTGGATACAGATAGCGGTGTAGATATTTCCATGTTTATACAGGTAGCGTTGTAGAAATTCCCATGTTTATACAGATCGCTTTGTAGACATTTCCATTTTTCTACAGATGTCAGTGTAGATATTTCCAAGTTTATAGAGATGGCAGTGTAGATATTTCCATGTTTATACAGATGTCTGTGTAGATATTTCCATGTTTATTTAGATGGCGGTGTAGATATTTCCATGTTTATAGAGATGGCGGTGTAGATATTTCCATGTCTATAGAGATAGCGGTGTAGATATTTCCATATTTATACAGATTGCGGTGTAGTTATTTCCATCTTTATACAGATGGCGGTGTAGATATTTCCATGTTCATAAAGATGGCAGTGAAGATATTTCCATGTTTATACAGATAGTGGTGTGGATATTTCCATGTTTATACACATGGCGGTGTAGATACATTCATGTTTCTGAAGATGGCGCTGTAGATATTTTCTTATTTATAGAGATGGCGGTGTAGATATTTCCATATTTATACAGATGTCTGTGTATATATATCCATGTTTATGCAGAGAGAGGTGTAGATATTTCCATGTTAATAGAGATGGCGGTCTAGTTATTTCTAAGTTTATGGTGATAGCAGCGTAAATATTTCCATGTTTATAGAGATGGTGGTGTAAGTAGTTTCATGTTTATAGAGATAGCGGTGTAGATATTTCCATGTCTATAGAGATAGCAGTGTAGTTATTTCCATATTTATACAGATTTCGGTGTAGATATTTCCATCTTTATACAGATGGCGGTGTAGATATTTCCATGTTTATAAAGATGGCATTGAAGTTATTTCCATGTTTATACAGATAGTGGTGTGGATATTTCCATGTTTATACAGATGGCAATGTTGATACATCCATGTTTCTGAAGATGGCGGTGTAGATATTTTCATATTTATAGAGATGGCGGTGTAGATATTTCCATATTTATACAGATGTCTGTGTATATATATCCATGTTTATGCAGATAGAGGTGTAGATATTTCCATGTTTATAGAGATGGCGGTCTAGTTATTTCTAAGTTTATAGAGATAGCAGTGTAAATATTTCCATGTTTATAGAGATGGTGGTGTAAGTATTTTCATGTTTATAGAGATAGCGGTTTAGATATTTCCATGTCTATAGAGATAGCGGTGTAGTTATTTCCATATTTATACAGATTTCGTTGTAGATATTTCCATCTTTATACAGATGGCGGTGTAGATATTTCCATGTTTATACAGATGGCAGTGAAGATATTTCCATGTTTATACAGATAGTGGTGTAGATATTTCCATGTTTATACAGATAGCGGTGTAGTTACATCCATGTTTCTGAAGATGGCGGTGTAGATATTTTCATGTTTATCGAGATGGAGGTGTAGATATTTCCATGTATATGGAGATAGCAGTGTAGATATTTTCATGTTTATAGAGAAAGCGGTGTAGTTATTTCCATGTTTATAGAGTTAGCGGTGTAGATATTTCCATATTTATACAGATAGCGGTGTAGTTATTTCCATGTTTATACAGATTGCGGTGTAGATATTTCCATGTTTCTACAGATGGCGGTGTAGATATTTCCTTGTTTATACAGACAGCGGTGTAGATATTTCCATGTTTATACAGGTAGCGGTGTAGATATTTCCAAGTTTACAGAGATAGCGGTGTAGTTATTTCCATCTTTGCACAGATGGCCGTGTAGATATTTCCATGTTTACGCAGATAGCTGTGTAGATATTTCCAAGTTTACACAGATAGCTGTGTAGATATTTCCATGTTTACACACCTACCGTGGTAGATATTTCCAAGTTTATATAGATTGCGGCGTAGATATGTCCATGATTATACAGATAGCGGTGTACATATTTTCATGTTTATACAGATAGCCGTGGAGATATTTCCATGTTTATGGAGACTGCGGTATAGATATTTCCATGTTTATACAGATAGTGGTGTAGATATTTCCATGTTTACAGAGATAGCAGTGTAGATATTTCCATCTTTGCACAGATTGCTCTGTAGATATTTCCATTTTTACACAGATAGCTGTTTAGATATTTCCAAGTTTACACAGTTAGCTGTGTAGATATTTCCATGTTTACACAGATAGCATTGTATATATTTCCATGTTTATACAGATAGCGGTGTAGATATTTCCATGTTTATACAGATAGCGGTGTAGATATTTCCATGTTTATACAGATAGCGGTGTAGATAATTCCATGTTTATAGAGATAGCGGTGTAGATATTTCCATGTTTGTACAGATGTCTGTGTAGATATTTCCATGTGTGTACAGATGGCAGTGTAGATATTTCCATGTTTATACAGATATCGGTGTAGATATTTCCATGTTTACAGACATAGCGGTGTAGATATTTCCATCTTTGCACGGACTTCGGTCTAGGTATTGCCAAATTTACACAGATAGCGGTGTAGATATTTACATGTCTATAGAGTTAGCGGTGTAGGTATTTCCATATTTATACAGATTGCGGTGTAGTTATTTCCATCTTTATACAGATGGCGGTGTAGATATTTCCATGTTTATACACATGGCAGTGAAGATATTTCCATGTTTATACAGATAGTGGTGTAGATATTTCCATGTTTATGCAGATGTCGGTGTAGATACATCCATGTTTCTGAAGACGGCGGTGTGGATATTTTCATGTTTATAGAGATGGCGGTGTAGATAGTTCCATGTTTCTGAAGATGGCGGTGGAGATATTTTCATGTTTATAGAGATGGAGGTGTAGATATTTCCATGTATATAGAGATGGCAGTGTAGATATTTTCATGTTTATAGAGAAAGCGGTGTCGGTATTTCCATGTTTATACAGATGGCGCTGTAGATATTTCCATGTTTATACAGATGGCAGTGTAGATATTTCCATGTTTACAGATATCGGTGTAGATATTTCCCTGTTTACAGAGATAGCGATGTAGGTATTTCCATCTTTGCACAGATTGCGGTGTAGGTATTGCCAAATTTACACAGATAGCGGTGTAGATATTTCCAAGTTTACACAGATAGCTGTGTAGATATTTCCATGTTTACAGAGATAGCATTGTACATTTTTCCGTGTTTATACAGATTGCGGTGTAGTTATTTCCATGTGGATACAGATAGCGGTGTAGATATTTCCATGTTTATACAGGTAGCGTTGTAGAAATTCCCATGTTTATACAGATCGCTTTGTAGACATTTCCATTTTTCTACAGATGTCAGTGTAGATATTTCCAAGTTTATATAGATGGCAGTGTAGATATTTCCATGTTTTTACAGATGTCTGTGTAGATATTTCCATGTTTATTTAGATGGCGGTGTAGATATTTCCATGTTTATAGAGATGGCGGTGTAGATATTTCCATGTCTATAGAGATAGCGGTGTAGGTATTTCCATATTTATACAGATTGCGGTGTAGATATTTCCATCTTTATACAGATGGCGGTGTAGATATTTCCATGTTTATAAAGATGGCAGTGAAGATATTTCCATGTTTATACAGATAGTGGTGTGGATATTTCCATGTTTATACACATGGCGGTGTAGATACATTCATGTTTCTGAAGATGGCGGTGTAGATATTTTCATATTTATAGAGATGGCGGTGAAGATATTTCCATATTTATACAGATGTCTGTGTATATATATCCATGTTTATGCAGAGAGAGGTGTAGATATTTCCATGTTTATAGAGATGGCGGTCTAGTTATTTCTAAGTTTATGGTGATAGCAGCGTAAATATTTCCATGTTTAAAGAGATGGTGGTGTAAGTATTTTCATGTTTATAGAGATAGCGGTGTAGATATTTCCATGTCTATAGAGATAGCAGTGTAGTTATTTCCATATTTATACAGATTTCGGTGTAGATATTTCCATCTTTATACAGATGGCGGTGTAGATATTTCCATGTTTATACAGATGGCAGTGAAGATATTTCCATGTTTATACAGATAGTGGTGTACATATTTCCATGTTTATACAGATGGCGGTGTAGATACATCCATGTTTCTGAAGATGGCATTGTAGATATTTTCATGTTTATGGAGATGGAGGTGTAGATATTTCCATGTATATAGAGATAGCAGTGTAGATATTTTCATGTTTATAGAGAAAGCGGTGTAGGTATTTCCAAGTTTATAGAGATAGCGCTGTACATATTTCCATATTTATACTGATAGCGGAGTAGGTATTTCCATGTTTATACAGATTGCGGTGTAGATATTTCCATGTTTCTACAGATGGCGGTGTAGATATTTCCTTGTTTATACAGACAGCGGTGTAGATATTTCAATGTTTATACAGATAGCGGTGGAGATATTTCCCTGTTTATACAGATAGCGATGTAGATATTTCCATGTTTATACAGATAGCGGTGTAGATATTTCCATGTTTATAGAGATAGCGGTGTAGATATTTCCATGTTTGTACAGATGTCTGTGTAGATATTTCCATGTGTGTACAGATGGCAGTGTAGATATTTCCATGTTTATACAGATATCGGTGTAGATATTTCCATGTTTACAGAGATAGCGGTGTAGATGTTTCCATCTTTGCACGGACTGCGGTCTAGGTATTGCCAAATTTACACAGATAGCGGTGTAGATATTTACATGTCTATAGAGGTAGCGGTGTAGGTATTTCCATATTTATACAGATTGCGGTGTAGTTATTTCCATCTTTATACAGATGGCGGTGTAGATATTTCCATGTTTATACACATGGCAGTGAAGATATTTCCATGTTTATACAGATAGTGGTGTAGATATTTCCATGTTTATGCAGATGTCGGTGTAGATACATCCATGTTTCTTAAGACGGCGTTGTAGATATTTTCATGTTTATAGAGATGGCGGTGTAGATATTTCCATGTATATAGAGATTGCAGTGTAGATATTTCCATGTTTATAGAGAAAGCGGTGTAGGTATTTCCATGTTTATAGAGATAGCGGTGTGGATATTTCCATATTTATACAGGTAGCGGTGTAGGTGTTTCTGTGTTTATACAGATGGCGGTGTAGATATTTCCTTGTTTATACAGATAGCGGTGTAGATATTTCCAGGTTTATACAGATATCGGTGTAGATATTTCGAGGTTTATACAGAGAGCGGTGTAGATATTTCCACGTTTTACAAATAGTGGTGTAGATATTTCCATCTTTATACAGATAGCGGTGCAGATATTTCCATGTTTACACAAATAGCCATGTAGATATTTCTATGTTTACACAGATAGAGTTGCAGATATTTCCATGTTTATAAAGATTGCGGTGCAGATATTTCCATCTTTATACAGATAGCGGTGTGGTTATATCCATGTTTATACAGATAGCGGTGTGGGTATTTCCATGTTTATACATATAGCGGTATAGATATTTCCATGTTTATAGAGATGACTGTCTAGATATTTCCATGTTTATACAGCTTTCCATGTAGATATTTCCATGTTTATACAGATAGCGGTGTAGATATTTCAATGTTTATACAGATAGCTGTGTAGATATTTCCATGTTTATACAGACAGCAATGTAGATATTTCTATGTTTAAAGAGATAGCGGTGTAGATATTTTCATGTTCATACAAACAACAGTGTAGATATTTTCATGTTTATGGAGATAGCGGTGTAGATATTTCCATTTTTATAGACATAACGGTGTAAATATTTCCAAGTTTTTACAGATAGCGGTGTAAATATTTCCATGATTATACAGATATCGGTGTAAATATTTTCATGTTTATAGACATAGCGGTGTAGGTATTTCCTTGTTTTTAGAGATAGCAGTGTAAACATTTCCATGTTTATACAGATAGCCGTGTAAATGTTTACACGTTTATAGGGATAGCGGTGTAGATATTCCCACGTTTTACAGATAGCGGTGTAGATATTTCCCCGTTTATAGAGATAGCGGTGTAGATATTTCCACGTTTATACAGATAGCGGTGAAGATATTTCCACTTTTATACATATTGCAGTGTAGAAATTTCCAAGTTTATACACATAGCGGTGCAGATATTTCCACGTTTATACACATACCGGTGTAGATATTTCCATGTTTATGCAGATAGCGATGTAGATATTTCCACGTTAGTAGACATAGTGATGTAGATATTTCCACGTCTATACAGATAGCGGTGTAGGTATTTCCACGTTAATACAGATAACGGTGTAGATATTTCCAGGTTTATACAGACAGCGGTGTAGATATTTCCATGTTTCTACAGATAGCGTTGTAGATATTTCCATGTTTATAGAGACTGCGGTGTAGATATTTCCATGTTTATACAGATAGCGGTGTAGATATTTCCATGTTTATACAGTCAGTGGTGTAGATATTTCCATGTTTAAACAGATAGCCGTGTATATATTTCCATGTTTATACAGACAGCGGTGTAGATATTTCCATGTTTTACAGATAGTGGTGTAGTTATTTCCAGGTTTATAGAGATAGCGGTGTAGATATTTCCATGTTTATACAGTCAGTGGTGTAGATATTTCCATGTTTAAACAGATAGCCGTGTATATATTTCCATGTTTATACAGACAGCGGTGTAGATATTTCCATGTTTTACAGATAGTGGTGTAGATATTTCCATGTTTATAGAGATAACGGAGTAGATATTTCCATGTTTATAGAGATTGCTTTGTAAATATTTCCCTGTTTATACAGATAGCGGTGTAAGTATTTCCATGTTTATAGAGATAGCGGTGTAGATATTTCCATGTTTATGCAGATAGCGGTGTAGATATTTCCACATTTATACTTATAGCGGTGTAGATATTTCCAGGTTTATAGAGTTAGCGGTGCAGATGTTCCCACGTTTATAGGGATAGCGGTGTATATATTTCCATGTTTTTAGAGATAACGGTGTATATATTTCCACGTTTATAGAGATAGCGTTTTAGATATTTCCATGTTTCTAGAGACAGCGGTGTAGTTATTTCCATGTTCATAGAGATAGCGGTGTAGATATTTCCATCTTTATAGAGACAGTGATGTAGATATTTGCGTGTTTATAGAGATAGCATTGTAGATATTTCCATGTTTATAGAGACAGTGGTGTAGATATTTCCATGTTTATACAGATAGAGATGTAGATATTTCCATGTTTATAGAGACAGCAGTGTAGGTATTTCCATGTTTATACAGATAGCGGTGTAGGTATTTCCATATTTATAGAGATAGCGGTGTAGATATTTCCATGTTTATAGAGATAGCGGTGTAGATATTTCCATGTTTATTGAGACGGTGGTGTAAATAGTTCCATGTTTATACAGATAGCGTTGTAAATGTTTACACATTTACAGAGATAGCGGTGTAGATATTTCCACGTTTACAGAGATTTTATGAAATGTTATTTTATGAGGACCAAACAAGTCATTGGGGTACCTACCTTATGTCATTTTTTACATAGGGAGTGTTAAAAATACCCCTCCCCTAACCAAAACCCTGACAAATAGAGCCAGGGAAGGCCATGCAATAAAGGATTCTTGGGCTTGTATGCCTGATAACAAAAACATCACAGAAGACTGCAAAAAACATAATCTTGCACAAAGCTCATTGCAACTTTGCACACAACAATGCTTCTGAAGGATATTTGCCCAACAACTGCCTGTCCAACCTGGGCCTGGCATCACCTTTGTTATTGATCTTTGTAGCCAAGGATAATCATTTCCAAATGATCATATAATCTTCCTCATTTTTTCTTTCGTCTTCCTTTACCTCCGTGAATATGCATATAGTTTACTCTGGCTTGCCTGTTTCTATTGCAAGGCTCTGTTTCCAAATGAATATCTTTTTCTTGTGGAGAGCCTCTCTCTGTTTGTTATTTAGGTTGATAAGAGAAATGTGAACATTTGAGAGCTCAGGTAAAAGGCCTTAGTCTACAGTGAACCTTTTTTGCACCCTTAGATGCTTACTTCCACTACAACTTGCAGGTGGGCCTTGAAAAGTTCTTGGAATAAGTTTGAGCTTTGGTCTTCTCCGATTCATTTAGCATAGATTCTCAAAATGTGGTCCCTGGACCCACAGCATCAGCATCACCTGGAGATTGTTAGAAATGCAAATCATCGGGCCCCATTCCAGACCCTCAGCTGGAAACTCTAGGGGCATGGCCAGACCCTCTGTAGCTGAACAAGCCATCCAGGTGGTTTTGATGCAGCTAAAGTTCTGGAACAACTAATGTAGCCCCATTTGGAAAACTTGGCTCTACAGGCCTCCCTAGCTGGTAAGCTGCTAGCATTTTTTATTTGTTTGTTTCTTTGTTTTGATACAGGGTCTTGCTCTGTTGACCAGACCGTGACCTCCTGGGTTGAAGTGAGGACTCAGCCTCCTGAGTAGCCGGGACTACAGGTATGTGCCACCACCATGCCCAACTACTTTTTGTATTTTTTTTTTTTTTGTAGGGATGGGGTTTTAGCCCAGGCTAGTCTCAAACTCCTGGACTCAAGCAATCTGCCCACTTTGGCCTCACGAAGTACTGGGATTATTGGCATGGGCCACCACTCCTGGCCCAAAGTTGATATTTTAACTACTAACCTAAATTATTTTAAAAACAAAATTCTCCTTGGACTCAAACCAGGTCAGAGTGACATGATCATGTGCCTGTTTTGTGCAGGGTGAAGTGAGATTATTATCTAGGAAATAGCTGAAATGTCCTGAGGGTGACAAAGAGGAGCTGTGTTTTCAGCCAAATATCAGAACCAGGGCCACTGCCTGCCGCTGAACCCCAGCGGGGACCCCTACTTTGTGTTTATCTGTGGTGGCTACGCTTGCCCACCTGGGTGGGAACCCCGAGAATGACTCCAGACTTTTCCAGGGACTGCATGCCAGGGTATTTTTACAATTTATGTGTAGACTTTGTTCGGGTGGAAAAGTTATTTTATGAAGACCAAACAAGCAATTGGGGTACCTACCTTATGGCATTTTTTACATTGAGAGTGTTAAAAATACCCCTCCCCTAACCAAAACCCTGACAAATAGAGCCAGGGAAGGCCATGCAATAAAGGATTCTTGGGCTTGTATGCCTGATAACAAAACTTATCACAGAAGACTGCAAAAAACACAATCTTGCACAAAGCTCATTGCAACTTTGCACACAACAATGCTTCTGAAGGATATTTGCCCAACAACTGCCTGTCCAACCTTGGCCTGGCATCACCTTTGTTATTGATCTTTGTAGCCAAGGATAATCATTTCCAAATGATCATATAATCTTCCTCATTTTTTCTTTTGTCTTCCTTTACCTCCGTGAATATGCATATAGTTTACTCTGGCTTGCCTGTTTCTATTGCAAGGCTCTGTTTCCAAACGAATATCTTTTTCTTGTGGAGAGCCTCTCTCTGTTTGTTATTTAGGTTGATAAGAGAAATGTGAACATTTGAGAGCTCAGGTAAAAGGCCTTAGTCTACAGTGAACCTTTTTTGCACCCTTAGATGCTTACTTCCACTACAACTTGCAGGTGGGCCTTGAAAAGTTCTTGGAATAAGTTTGAGCTTTGGTCTTCTCCGATTCATTTAGCATAGATTCTCAAAATGTGGTCCCTGGACCCACAGCATCAGCATCACCTGGAGATTGTTAGAAATGCAAATCATCGGGCCCCATTCCAGACCCTCAGCTGGAAACTCTAGGGGCATGGCCAGACCCTCTGTAGCTGAACAAGCCATCCAGGTGGTTTTGATGCAGCTAAAGTTCTGGAAAAACTAATGTAGCCCCATTTGGAAAACTTGCCTCTACAGGCCTCCCTAGCTGGTAAGCTGCTAGCATTTTTTGTTTGCTTGTTTGTTTGTTTTGATACAGGGTCTTGCTCTGTTGACCAGACCGTGACCTCCTGGGTTGAAGTGAGGACTCAGCCTCCTGAGTAGCCGGGACTACAGGTATGTGCCACCACCATGCCCAACTACTTTTTGTATTTTTTTTTTGTAGGGATGGGGTTTTAGCCCAGGCTAATCTCAAACTCCTGGACTCAAGCAATCTGCCCACTTTGGCCTCACGAACTGCTGGGATTATAGGCATGAGCCACTGTGCCCGGCCCTGCCAGCTTTGTATAAGCTGAGGAGTTTTTAAAAATACCTAGACTCAGGGCAAACCCCAGACACTTAAGTCAGATTCTCTGGGAGGTTAAGCCCAGGCACTGGTATTCTTAAAGTCTCTACAGATGGTTCTAATGTGCTGCTAAGTTAAAGAACCCCTGATCTATACCAGGCATTTTCAAACTTAATGTGCACGTGAATTACCTGGACCTTGTTAAAATGCAGATTCAGTCTGCATAGGCCTGGGGTGAAGCCTGAGCTTCTGCATTTTTAACAAGTCTCTAGAGGATGCTGCTGCATCTGGGCTGCTAACTACACTTGGAGATAGGAGGTTCTGGAGAGCAGAGGAAAGAGCATGAACCATAACCTAGGGGCTGGTAGTCCTGACTTCCGAGCCAAGGTTTGCCTTTATGTGGCTGGCAACTTGCTTGGACTCCTACCTCAATTCTTTGGGCCCAAGGTTTGTCCTGCCTCAGAAGGATGTCAAGAAAATTGAGTGAGTAATGCAGAATTGTTTCTTAAAGTGTGTGCAGATGCTCCATGAATTTAGAGAGTATGTGGATGCACATTAGTAAATTTTAATAGTTGTGACCATCTTGTTATGAGTACTTAGAACAAGTAATAATGGCTTTTGATGTATAGTAGTAAGAAAGCTTCCTTTTAAAAGGCGTGTATTTAAGTTTCAAAAGTGGGTCTATTTAAAAATATATGAAATAAATAATAGTAGAGGTAATTGACAGATCAAAATTAGGAAGGCAGGATGAGAATGACTCAAGTTTGGGAAATGCTGAGAAAGCAGATGCCCAAGGGCTATGAAAACTTAAAAAAATAGGTAGCACTTGATTTTGATTGGCTGAATGAGATGATGTGTTTGATTATTTATGGGGTTGGCATTTGGCAACATGCACTGGGTGGCTGGGATCACTGTTTATTAAAAAATATTTGAGTCTCCACTTTGCACTAGATACTCTTTTAGTCTCTTGGAAAAGGGATTGGGGGGCAGGCAGGATAAAAACAAATCATTTATGCCCACAAGAAAATTGCAGGAAGATAAAAGTCATGAAATAAACTCTATGCTTCTAATTTAATATTTTTTATAGATTATGAGGAAAAAGTTTTGCTCACTATCAGCTAGGAAAGCTGTCTTAGCACAACCATTCATTCTTGCACAAATCAAAATCAAGACGAGCCAGATTTAATTTAATATTTTTTCACAGATTATGAGAAAAAAGTTCTAATTTAATGTTTTTATAGATTATGAGAAAAAAGTTACGCTCTCTATCAGCTAGGAAAGCTGTCTTAGCACAACCATTCATTCTTGCACAAATCAAAATCAAGATGAGCCAGAAGGCTCCATTCTGACAGCTTCTAATGGAGAAGCTACATTTACTGGACATGGGGAAAGTTGCTGGGCTCTAAGGACTGTGCTCATTTCTTGAACTAGATAAATGGTCTTGGTGTAGCATAATACCAAAACTTCTTGTCGCAGCCCGTAAGGACAGAACTCAATCAGCCTGAAAAGGAAGTCAGTGACTCCGACTCAACACAGGAATGTTCTGTGATTCCTAAAGAAGGATGTAGGAGTGTGGCACAATTCAACCACAGTCTGTGGCCCTGTGCCTCTGCCTTGACATGAGTGGGATTTCCCAGCTGGTCATTTTCTTCTTATCTAAGACATTGGGAACAAATTACTTGACCTCCTCTGGGCTTCAGTACTCCCACTCATCAAATTAGAGGACTGGGCAGTCGCTAGGCTCTCTTTAGGCATCATATTTTAGTTTCTGTGATTTTAAATTTGAGAAGGGGTGTCTAAGGGAGAATACATAGGGGAGGGGGAAAGGCTTATTAAAAGTGTAGTTAGACACTGAATTTTTAAGAATTGCATTTTGTAATAATACCTTTACCTAATCAGGACTGACAATCTTACCTGATGACAGCACCTGGAGGAATGGCTGCATTCAAAAATAAAAATGAAATAAAACAAGACCTTATTTGAACTTAGCAATAATGCTGATTCCTCTTTTTGATTTGAGGAGGTTATAGCTGTTGTAAATGCTTGAATTGGGTCTGCCCAGGCAAAACGGAGTCAAGAGTCCATGTCAGATGAATTTTAACAATGTAGACAATAGAAAGGGTTGCTTAAACTGCCCCTCTTTTACCAAAACACATTTACAAATGAAAGAACAACACTTCCATTTTTTAAAAACATTTTTTGAGATGAAGTCTTCCTTTGTCACCCAGAGTGGAGTGCAGTGGTGCGATCTTGGCTCACTGCAAACTTTGTCTCCCGGGTTCAAGTGATTCTCCTGCCTCATCCTCCCGAGTAGCTGGGACTACAGGCGCCCACCACCATTCCTAGCTAATTTTTGTATTTTTAGTAGAGACAGGGTTTCACCATGTTGGCCAGGCTGGTCTCGAACTCCTGACCCCAGGTGATCCACCGACCTCGGCCTCTGAAAGTGCTGGGATTACAGGCGTGAGCCAACAGGCGTGGCCAAAAAATTTCCATTTTTAATTGCAGGGTCTGGGGAATTAAAATGCATCCGTAATTTCTTGCATCTCTCCGCTCGGGCTTGCATGAATGCAGAGGGATGGGGAGGACTTACTGAGGCAAGCATCCCCCTCTTGTCGCCTGCCATCTAGAGAGAGAGGGCTGTGATTTATCTCACTTTAATCAGGAAGGACCCGATGTGTGGATGGAGAGGTCTGACGGCTTTGTTGCTCCATGTGGGAAAGAAACGGACAGAGTGAATTTGTGTATGATCCCTAAGGAGAAAGCGTCTTTGTGCTCTATTTCTTTTTGACCTGGAGCCCCTGAAAGCAAGCTAGTTACAAGTTGAAATAGGCCGTTTCTAAAATGTGATTTTGTTTGTGTATGAGCCTTGATTACAAAGGGGAAAAAAACCCGCTTAATTTACATACACCACATGTAGTGCAGGATCCCCTGGGCTGTCTTTTCAGGTATCAGGAAACTTTGATGAAAGTCGCTTGTCTCATCTAGGAGTCATTTCATATTGTTTAGCAGAGCCTGGTATTAACATTTCCTTCCAACTGTTTACTGGAATCTGTGTGTTCCCTTCAAGTGATGCATACTAGGTGCACAAGCTTCCTGCCACTGTCATCCTAATCTTTCCATGCAGACAGGAGCAGAGGGGAGAGCGCTGAGCCAGGCCCCAGCTTGCTTTTCTTTCCTGACACAGCCCGGCTCCGCTGCACTTCTCAGCTCTTGCTCTAGGTGGTGCTCTTTGACCATTTTCTTCATGTGACCCTCCACTCGGTAATATAAATTCATTCGGAGGATGACCTGATATCAAAAAAAATTCCTTTTGATTAGTAGAATCAACTTGTTTCTTCACACGATACTCTTCCCTCTGAGACACATGGAGACAATTCTGACTCCAGGTTTGCAACCTTGAGATTTCTCTCAGATGCAATAAAAAAAAAACAAAAAAGCATTTTGAGTGGCACAGTGATGCCTAGTGCATGATCATGTTTGTCTGCTCAAACATTAAAGGGAAACTGGTGGGTTTGAGGATGCCCAGCAGCACGACAGCTGCCAATGTAAAAGAGCCGTATAGAGCGAGAGGGGGCGGGAGGGCACTACAAACTTCAGAATATGAGCTGATCGTTTATAAGTTAAAAAAAAAAAAAAGTCAAAAGGCAGCCCAGGATGGTGCAAGAAAGAGGAGAAAGGAAGATTTTCCTTGCAGCTAATCAGGAGAGTTCATAAGGGCTGATTACATGAGTGGAAGCCTTAAGTTCTTTTTTTTAAAAAAATGTGAAAGTTTGCATGTATGTATGTATGTATGTATGTATGTATGTATGTATGTATAGCTTCGTGTATTACCATTATTATTGCAATCAGCAAATGGATTTACTTCCTTTATCTCATGGGCTCCTTCCCACTCACTTCTGGCAGCACATTTTCCTTTCTCCTTCATCCCAGAACACCAAAGAACAGATGCGCTTCCTAACCCTGGCTCCAGGGGACTTTATACAATGTAAACAGTGCACCTCTAACGTGGTTCACCGCTTAGAGAACGTGTGTCCCATTTTAAAACTGTGACTCCTTTATATTTTGCAGTGCTTATTTTAATAAGAGACATTGGACTTGTGACTTATTTTTCATGGAGGAGTGGGCTTAATGGTTGAAAGTAATCGATAAACTTGTTTTTCCTCTGATGCCATCAGCCAAGATCCTATGGCAATAGTAAGAGGATGACACTGGGCTGGCACCCCCTCCATAACATATTTGGACCATGTTTTTCCCCAGAATGCACATGCAATAGCTTTGGTTTGGTAAGAGAGAGATGGTGTACTTGGTTTCCTTCTGTCACACTTTTGGTGAAATGAATTAGACTTTTAAATCAGGAAATTCAGCGAGATGAGTTAGATTTTTACACAAGAGCAGTGGAGGACTTCCAGCTGGTTGGGGGAATGATACGGAAATATCTTGCTAAATCAGGGTCTGGTGGAATGCTGCTCCCCTGGCAGGCTCCTCTTCACAGGGAGCAATCTGTGGGTTGCTTATAGAACAGAGCGAGCAGGAGGCATAGCATGGTCTTGCTCATGGGAAGACCCGGTGTTCAGATGTTTGTCATTAGGAACTGGGTGTGGGCTTTTTCAAGTTAAACTGAAGCAGCAGTTCTATTAGGAAGAGCCTCCCAGATCAGCATCTTCTGTTTCTGGATACTCTCCCTTTGAAAAGCCAGATTTCAGCAAAAAGCTTTGCTAATGGTGAAATTGCACAACTGAAACCCTATGGGAGCAATGGGAAAGATGGAGAAAGAGGTGGTTATATCATGTACTTCAACAGTTTATTTAGAGGCTGTTGACGTTAGAATAACAAGCCAAGACAAACAAAAATACTCATTTTGGATGAAAATATTGTCTTTTCATGTTATTATAGATAGCTGAGTCCTAAGACTTCTACAGAAACACATTTTCCTAATGAGTGGCTGATTTTTCTGGTTGTGCAAGTAATATCCAAATTATTGTACAAATTTTTGGCTCAGGAGCAAACATTGTATTGCATATTGAGCTAATCACTTGCCCTTTCTAAGGTAAGCCCTTACCTCTGCTTTCCCTTCATCTTGTCATTTCTGTTTGTTGGGTATAGTTTTCCTGTTTGTTGGGTACAGGTTTCCTGTTGGTTCTTTCTGTTGGCTCTGATGTAACATGAATGAAGTTCTTAACATCCTTTCAGACATAAACACAACTTAGCTCATTGTTTCTGAGTTCATATAGAGGTTTTCTTGCCCCTGAGACTTTCGTGTCAGACAGCTGGATGTTGCTGTGTTCAAGGCTCTATATGTTGATTTTGTATCCTACAACTTTACTGATTTCACCTATCAGTTCAGTTCTAACAGTTTTCAAATTTTATTTATTTGTTTTTGTTTTTTAAATATTGTATGTTTCCTTTTAGAGTCAGGAGGGTAGATGTACAGGTTTCTTAAACAGGTATATTGCATGCTGCTGAGGTTTGGGCTTCTAATGATCCCACCACCCAAGCAGTGAGCATACTAATCGATAGGTAGTTTTTCAACCCTTGCTCCCACCATCCTTCCCTCCCACCTTTGGAGTCCCCCAGTGTCTATTGTTCCCTTCTTTGTGTTGAGTTCTAACCTTTTTTTAGTGAAGTTTGTAAGGTTTTCTATATATAACAAGATCATGCCGTCAGTAGAGACAGTTTCACTTCTTCCTTTCCTATTAGGATGCCTTTTATTTCTTTCTTTTGCCTAATTACCCTGAGAAGTGGTGTCTGTGGGCATCCTTGTCTTGTTCCTGATGGTAGAGGAAAAGTTTCAACTTTTCACCATTGATTATGGTGTTAGCTATGGGTTTGTCATATATGGCCTTTATTTTGTTGGGATACAGTCCCTCAATACGTGATCTGTTGGGTGTTTTTTTTTTTTTTCACCATGAAAGGGTTTCGAATTTTGTCAAAAGCTTTTTCTATATCTATTGTGATGGCCATATAGTTTCTATCCTTTATTATTCTAATATGGTATATTATATGTATTGATTTGCTTATGTTGAACCATGACATGATCATGGTGAATGATTCTTTCAATGTGCTATTGAATTTGGTTTGCTAGGATTTTGTTGAGGATTTTTGCATCTATGTAGATCAAGGATATTGGCCTGTCATTTTCCTTTCTTGTAGTGTTCTTGTCTGGCTTTGGAATCAGGGTAATGCTGGCCCTGTAAGATGAGTTTGGAAGTATTCCCTCCACTTCAGCTTTTTGGAAGAGTTTGAGAAAGACTGGTATTAGTTCTTCTTAAAATATTTGTTAGAATTAATCTGGGAAGCCATCTGATTTTGGGTTTTTCATTGATAGGAGACATTTTCTTACGGATTCAACCTCCTTGCTTGCTATTAGTCTGTTCAGATTTTTAAATTTCTTCATGAGTCAATCTTGGTAGGTTTTATGTGTCTGGGAATTTATCCATTTCTTCTAGATGATCCAATTAGTTAGTGTGTAATTATAGCTAGCAGTTTCTTAGGATCCTTTGTATTTCTGTGATATTGGCTATGATGTTTCATCTTTCATTTCTGATTTTATGCTCTATTGAAAACATGACGCATAGCAGGTAGGGGGCACTGGTCAGGACTTGGGGTATAAACTGGCAGATGTTAAGGTGGGTGATTCTGGTTAACTCAGAAACTCCGAAGTCCCGTGTGGAAGAATTAACTGCCTGTACTCACCTAGTAATGTAGATCCTTGGTCAAAAAAGATCCAGCTGAGAATGTTGGATGAAGGGACCAAATCAATATTCATCATTATATTGAAAACAAGTCAGATTGGCTGTGGTCTTTTGACAGCAGGTCAGTGGCTAAGTCTATTTGAACAAAGTTAGGGCAGGTCCAAGGGAGAATCCTGAGATCGATATTCTTTGTTCCATACAAACTTGCCTTTCAGTTTCTTCTCCCCATGCCTCCAGGATGTCCCTGCACAGCCCGTAGGGCCCCCTCCTTCAGTACCTTGCCTTACGAAGGGGAGAAAATGAGTTTTCCAATGTTAGCATATATTTAGCCTTCCAAAAGTTTCCATTTCTATTTTAGGGGAGCTCTAGGAAAACAGCAGATTACTCTAAATCCCCAGGTAAAAATCTGAAATGGTGGAATTTCATATGACCAGGAGACATATTTTGGGGCAAGTGGGCTTTTCACAATCACTTGGACATGAAGGCATCTGCTTCTTCTATGCCTAAAATAGTCCTTCAATGCAGTAGTTTAATTCCTCTTCCTCTTTTTCAAATTTCAAGACAATACATGTAGTGACTGAACAATTTGGATCCAAGTTTCACTATTTAACTGCCAGTGTGACCTTGGGCGAGTCACTTAATCTTTTCAAGGCTCAATTTCATCATGTAAAGTAGAAGTACAAACAATCCCTGACTTAGAATATTTTGACTTATGATTTTTCAACTTTAAGATAGTTTGAAAGCAATACACATTCAGCAGAAGCTGTACTTTGAGTACTCATACAACCATTCTGTTTTCCACTTTCAGTACAGTATTCATTATATTACATGAGATATTCAAAGCCCACTTTATTATAAAATGGGCTTTCTGTTAGATGATTTTGCCTAACTGTAGGTTAATGTGAGTGTTTAAGGTAGGCCGAGCTAAGCTATGATGTTTAGTAGCTTAAGTGTATTAAATGCATTTTCAGCTTACAATATTTTCATAAGTTTATTGGAATATAACCCCATTGTAAATTGAGGGGTATTTGTAATAATGATATCTCTTCAAGGAGACTTTGTGAGCCTCTCATAGGAAAATGCATACACATATGCATATAAATATATAAACTTTCTTTTCCATACATATGATATTCTTTAAGGATATTCAAAAATCTGGAAACAGTTGCCTCCAGGGAGATAAATGGTAGTGGGTTGGGAAACTTTTAACTGTATACGCTTTTGTACCTTTTGCATTTTGAATCAGATGAATGTATAATCTACATAAAATATTAAGATTAAAACATCACCAAATAACTTATCAGGAGTTTGGTGAACATAAGGGAAGGCCTCCTATGGTGGCTGTATTTTATTCAGTGTTGGTCACTGTTGGGCACTTCATAGAGCTTATTTCATTTCATCCTCACAAGCGCCGTAGGAGGAAGGGGCCCCAGAGGGATTCATGGTTAGAATAGCAGAGTAGGAGCATTTGGCAGCTATATTCTGTGTAGGTGATAACTTTAAAGATATTTTTGTTATAAAATGTTTCAAACATACAAAAAATATAGAGAAGCAGTTTTCTATAGTTATTAAATATTCTTAATGGGTAGTCACAGAAATTATCATCCAAAGTGGGATATTCTTGAGAGAAAAAGGAGGTTCTATTTATAATTATGGTGGGATAACAAACTTAAGATGAACAGCTCTGGACAAACTGGGTTGTAGGGTCCCTGGAAAACAAGGATTACTGTAAATGTGAGTGCCGCCTTGTGCTTCTCTCTGTCCCACCAAGAAAATATGATCTTGATACAGATGTTCATTGTGTCAAGGCAACCATGGCAACCATGATCTAGATACACTGTTCAAGTTTTATGCTGATCCTACCTATATATGTCTCAGGAACTTTCCAGAGTTTCCTTTAAGTGCTTCTAAATTTTGCATAAATGGTATGTTGTCCCTTGTCTCTTTTTAAAACCAGTAAGCCATTTTCCCTTCTTTTCCTGGAAAATTAAAGGAACAAAGACCAGGAAATAACAATGTATTAGCTAAGGTTCTGTTGATTGAAAGCAACAGAACCTAATTCTGGCTAGCTTAAACCATGCTAGGATTTAATGAAGAATACTGCAGAATCTTAGATATCTTATGACTGGGAAAGAGGAGGTTCAGGCAGTTCCTGGGATGTCAGCAACAGGTAGCTGTCAATTAACTGCCCCCACACCACCCACTGCTGCCGTCATCAATATAGCACACCACGATGGCTCCCAGCCTCTGTACGTCTGGGTTCCGGTGTTCAAATTCTAGAGACAGCAAGAGAAATCCCATTGAGTCAGGGATCCTTCCCTGGGTCACACTCCCTGCATATGGTCAGAAATGCAGGATTATGTACTAAAGACACAGCTAAAGAGGACCCACTTCACTGTTTTGGGACCATTTGCAGGGGAGGCAAAATTGTGAGCTACTCACTTAAAGAGGTGATAACCATAAGTTTGCAGGAAAAAAAAAATTGGAGAAGAGAAGGATAACACTATTCTATGGTTTCTTCTGAAAATGGACGAAGGGAACAGCATTTCCATTTGGAAATTCTCTCCTGGCATTTCAATATTTATGGATTCTGAATTCTGAGAAAAATCAGTTGAGAAATTAGGAAAATGGGAAGGAACATTCTAATTTTCCTGTGAAAATTACAGCTTAATAGTCAGTATAGAGAACTTACTGGCTTGAAGAAATGCACTGACTTCAAGTCAAGCAAGATGAGGAAGCACTGACATGTGGAGATGAAAGTTAAGGTGAACAGGACAGGAGCAGTAAAGGAGCCTCAGTCAGACTTTCTTGTATCTGCTGCTGTGTTACAAGTGTGTGTTCATGGCCTTGTCCACTGCTAACAGTGAACCATTTCTGCAAATAAATATTAATGTGTTCATAGGCATAGTATATGTTTTACAAATCCTATGAGAGGTTTTCTAAGAAATGCCAAGTTTTAGAAACAAAATATGCCCTTAAATCGGCAATTTTGACAGTTGCTTCTTTCTAGTGCTATTCATCTTGCCAGGAGATCAGAATGTTATGTTATTTAAATGGTATTGGAGGGGATGATTGATGCCTTGTTTAACAATGTCATGTAAACAATGATTAAAGCATTAAGTATTTGTGGTGTTACCTTTCAATCTTTAAAGGACTTTTCTTTAGCATTTATTTTGTGATAATATTCATTTCTTTTTAATGTTTTCTCTATTAATGCTATTGGATTTTATAATCTTGTTACAATATGTTGGCTCATAATAATAATAAATCATCATTTGTTATCATATCTTTTTAAAACAGAAGACTACTAAAACTTTTCATATAATCCTGTTACAGAAAAAAGCGACTATTTGCTTGTTATTATAGTCACTTATTATTTTTCAAAAACTTGTAAGTGAAGTGTTATGAAAATCATATTAATTTGGGAATTCCCAAGCATTCTCAGAAATTCTATTTCCTTGTTCCCAAATCCCAATGATTAATATCTGCCAGGAGTCGGAAAACAGTGAAAGGAAGTAACATTCTATGTTGGATACCTGGTAGGGTTAGTGAAGAAACGTTATTGCTGAGCTCTGTGTTACGCTCACGAATGATGCCATTGAGGAAGTCACGCTTGTTGAAAGGAACACAGATACACAAAGAGTTTTGCTGCTGTCTGTTGGATAAGAACCCCCTGGTCGATTTCAACTCCTACTGCAAGTTACAAAAATCAATCCAATGATAAATGAAAAGTGCCCAGTGTGCTGGGAAATAACTTATTTTTTGGCTTCAGAGGAAATTTTAGAAACAGTGCCAAGTGAAACGTAAAAACAAACTACGAAGACGTTCATGAATTTCCCTCTGAAGCTGACAGCCGTATTGAAACAGTGTGTCCAGGAAACCCTATGTTAAAATGCAATGTGTTGGGGATATTGTTCCTCTATTTGCTTGAGTTAATTTTCAAATTAGTGTACTCTTGCTTAGCTGTGCTCTGAGGGAATGAACAAAAGATTGGTAAACTCTGATGGAGAACACTGGTCAGGCAGGGCACATAGAATCCCTGGGGATGGTGGTTCCTGACAAATGGGGGAGGAGGACCTGAGCCAGGCTTGGGCTGGGCTGGAGGAACATGAAGATGGGATCTACTCACAACCCCCAAAACTGAGGGGTCCTGGTAACATATTATTTCACCCTCAGCCATGCAAATTCATTATTTTTATGGATAAAATAGCTTTAAAAAACTAATTTACATTGAAATGTTAAAATATTTATATAGAGATTAGAAATATTTATATAGAGATTATTGGGAATCCCCTCCTAAAGCCCAAACATAAAAACTACTAAAAAAAAAAAAATTCCGTGTAGGCTAAGATTGCAAATGACTGATGGAATGTAATTTAAATTAAACACGGAAAATATATTTCCTCTTTAATAAAGATCTAAATTCTATTCTTTTTAGGAGCCTTCAGAAATGAAATTCAACTATTAAAAAAAGTATAGAGAAGCCTTTAGAAAAGAAACTTTTCTTTTGCTGTATTATATATTAAAGAACTTTGATGAGAATAGTTCTAAAGTGTTTAATAATCGATTACACTGATGTTTCTAGGTATTGTGGGGAACACCTAGAAATTAAATCTTCATCTTTGGCAGATCAGAGGCCTATTATTTTTAGGTAAAACAATTAAAATCTGCTTTTAATAAATCACAAATTTTGCAAGATAGCCATTAATAGTAAGTGCTTTTCAAAGTTTGGCCCAATACATGAAAAAGCCAGAAAAACATACCTGCATTAGTTTTGCCCATCACCTTCTTATGCTGGCCTCAGGAGATTTATTAACAACATTCAATATTTTAGGTAGGCTGGATGTGGTGGCTCATGCATGTAATCCCAGCACTTTGGGAGGCTGAGGTGGGAGGATGGCTTGAGACCAGGAGTTCAAGACCAGCCTGGTCAACCTAGTGAGCCCCTCGGTCTCTCTGAAAAGAAAAAAAAATTAGGTATCCTGTGGCTACCTCCAAAAACAAACTCCAGAGGAACTGAATTTTTTTTTTTTATTTCATGTGTTGGGATAATGGCTTCTTTTGCAGTTACTTACGAAGAATTGAAGGGTCAGTAAAAATATTTTTTCATCCTTAATAACATGAATTCTCTAATTTGTGTGTGATATAATGCTAGATATTGTGCCAAAAGTGTTACATAGACATAATCTATGCCCATTTTCAAAGATAATACTAATATAGAGAATAAGAATCATTATTATTGTAGTAATTATTATTTTAGTAATAGTAGTAATAATCAAAACAATTACATCAAACACTTATTAAACCCTTATTATGTGATAGGTACTGTGTAAGCAATTTCCACATATTAGCTCCTTAAATGTGATCACTAACCCCATGAGGTAGGTAGCATTATGTCCATTTTATAGATGCAGAAACTGAGCTTTGAAGAGGGAAAGCAACTTGCCCAAGGCCATGCAGGCAGTCATTGATAAGGGTGGGGAGCGAGAAGTTGAAGTCTGAGATGTAAGTTCACAGACACGAGTACACAAACACGTACAAGATACTCGTATGACATGTGGGGTTGCTTGAAATATGTAATTGACTTTCCCCAGCACAAGAAAGTGTTTGGACAGATTTCAAAGGGATCTAACACTTCCTCAGAGGACTGCCCTACGACATTTTTCCATGTGCTTTTCTGCCTCTTGTCCTATACTTTTGGCATTTCTTCTGCTCTTAGAGGCAATGAGTCAACAGCATATTTTTAGCACCTCCTGTGTGCATGGAAGTGGCCCCTGACTCAATGGGAGTGTATAACTACCATGGGCCAAATCAGTGTGCTTTCCTGTTAGCCAGGGGATTATAGAAGAACACGCTCCCCTGATTCCAACAGAACTTGCTGCCACTCTGATGTCTTCATTGTAAGGCCTCTAAATGAATGTTCAAGAAATTCATGTTAAAGGCACGTGTCATATGTGTAACTTGTAAACATTTGTGTACTTGTCTCTGTGTCCTTACACCTCAGGCTTCAACTCTTGTTTTTACCTTTATCAATGACTACCTGTGTGCTGTGTGGCTTTGGACCAATTGCTCACCCCCTCTAAAGCTCAGTTTCTGCATCTGTAAAATGGATATAATGCCATATATACATAGATATAGATATACATACACCAATATATATACACACATATATATGTGTGTATATATATATATAATATACAAACTGAAATATATAGTTATATAAATATTTCAGTTTAAGTTTCAAAAATCACTGGAGGGTATTTTTATAATACCCTTCAGCAATTTTACCTGCTGCCTTTGCACATTCTGGTGAATTTCTAAATGGAAGTCTGATAGACATTAATCTTTTAATGCATCATAAATAAAAAAGAAAATCACAGAATGATGTAGCTGGAGAGGACCCTGGGGATCTAGTGTTTCATGAAAGATTAATGTCCTTGATCTGTTTGTAAGTGTTTTTGAAAAATCTTCCATGGTCAAATAAAACTTGGCAATGTTGGATTAAAGTTAAATAGGTTTTTTTTTCCTGCAGAACTTCACAGTCTTTAATATGCTAATATGTTTTGTGAGTCTACAAGGAATTAAGTGTTTCAATGCTTATTTTACCCAGATTCTCATTTTGGGACAGGCTGGTCAAGCTGAGTCAGCTAGTATATTCTCTAGATGGAGATGATGGCTGATGCCTTTTTGAGAGCAAGAGAGTCCCCAGGGGAAGCAAGGGTATATCAGTTGCTCCATTTCATGCCAAGGATCCTCAGTCTTTAGAGGCTCAGAGAAGGCTGAAAGGCTATTCTAGGCTATCAGGGCTACCATTCATTGTGACCCATGCTACAGAGAAGCTTTGAGCTCAGTGCAAAGGAGTGACCAGCCCTTGAGAATCAGGAAAATTTATTTATTCCTGACCTAGTCCACTGAGGACATACAAGGAATGGGGCAGAGGAGTGTCACCAGCTATGGTTACAAGCTAGTCTGATTCTCTTTCATTAAGAAAACTGGTCCCTGTGAGTTTAGATTGGGAAGCACCAGGTTAAAAAATCTTTAGGCCAGGAGTGGTGGCCACTGTACTCCAGCCTGGGTGACAGAGTGAGAATCTGTCTTAAAAAAAAAAAAGTTAAGTGATGTCTTCTGTTGAGGACCTCTCAGAACTTTTAATATGAAAGTGTGCATTGTGAAGAATGGGAGTAGAGTGTACAGGAGTTTTAAAAGCTACTTGGTCATGAAACTCTTGCTTTGTGCAGGATTCGAGGGGCACTAACATTCTGAGGAAAATATTTTGGGAAACATTGATCTAATCCAAACTTCTCATTTTACCAGCAAACAACTGTGGGGCCCTCTAAGTTTCCTTTCTCCATCATTGTGACAAATTCATTGGAATTAATTCAATTAAACCTGGGGTCAGCTTTGAAGAGATTTATTTAGCAGGTAAATCTGTTTTGTACATTTTGAGGGAGTTCTGAGTTTCCATAGTCAAAAACCACAGATCAATTTAACCAACCTTTATGGAATATCACCTATGGCCCAAAGACCCTTTAGCTACAGTGATGGTCTACAAAAATATAAACTGTAATTCTTGCAATACAGGAGATTAGTAATAATGGTAAATATAATGATGATGACACCATGAATAGCTAACATTTATTGAATGCCTTTCTATTAGTCAGGCACTTTACTAAGTATTTTAATCCTCCCAACAATTTATGAGGTAGGGATTATAATAATTCCCATCTTATAGTGAGGACACTGAGGTTAGGAAATTATCCTAGCCTAAATGTTAAGTATAAGCATGAATAGAAAGGTGTTATCAGCCTATAAGACATTCCTTTATGAGTGATACAAAGTCCTATATAAATTCAGAGAAGAGAGAAGTGGTTTTAGAAATCCTTGATCAGTGAGTGTGAAGCACGTGGTGGCCCGGTTACTGTTTGGTTGCCCATCTGTCCTCCCTCTGGGGATCAGCACCCCCTTACTTTGGAAGAATTGTTTTCCTTTTCACTGTAAGGTTCTTTCTGGCTATGCGATGGGGCACATTGCCTCAAACTAGCCCTGTTCCAGTCTTTGAGAACCTTGAAATTGGAACCAAGGGAAGAGGATTGCCTCTTGAATGGTAATTCTCTAAAATCTAGTCTGAGGTGCTGGTGCCTAATCCCTGGGTCTGTGGAAGGAGCTGGGCTGTGAGAGGGGAGAATGATGTTGATGTCAAGAGAGAGGCAGGTGCTAGGAGCAGAGAGATGGAGGCCTGGAGGGTTTCTGGGCTTCTCTGAGGCTTAGGGTTTGGATCATTGTCTTCGTTACTGGAACAAAGGATTTACCATACCTGCTCTTCTGGGAATGAAACTGTCCTGCTTTGCAAAATAAAGTGTCATTAGAAAGAGATCTTAAAAACCCCACACCATAGACAGGTGCACAGATCCGTAGAAGTGTTAAAGTTCTGTCTGTTGGATGCTAAGCCAAGACTCTTAAGTATGTTCTAAAGAGAAACTTGTGTGTGTAGGGTGTGCACTCCCAGGGAGATAAAAAGTTAGGAACTTTATGTGTTGTGCTTGGTGGCTCCCACCTGTAATCCCAGCACTGTGGGAGGCTAAAGTGGGCAGATTGATTGAGCTGAGGAGTTCGAGACCAGCCTAGGCAACATGGTGAAACCCCATGTCTACAAAAACTACAAAAATTAGCTGGGCGTGGTGGCATGTACCTGTAGGCGGGAGGATCGCTTGAGCCCAAGAGGGAGAGGGTGCAGTGAGCCATGATTGTGCCACTGCACTCCACCTGGGTGACAGGAACTTTATGGGGAATGGGATCTTGGAGACTGAGTAGAGACTAGAGGAAAAAAAAAAAAACTACCTCCCCAAATGGCCACACTATTCTTTTAAAAAATGTTAATTGACAAATTAAAATTGTATGTATTTACGGAGGTATAATGTGATGTTATGATATATGTATACATTGTGGAATAATTAAATCCAGAGAATTAATAGATTCATCACCTCAAAACCTATCTTTTTTGTGGTGAGAACATTTGAAATTTATTGTCTTAGCAATTTTGAAATACACAATACTTCATTGTTAACTACAGTCACCATGCTGTGCTGTAGATCTCAACAAAATGTATTCTTCCTGTCTCAACTAAAACATTGTACTCTTTGACAACATTTCCCCATTCCTCTCACCCCCTCCAAAAACACCCATTCTTTATGTTGAAGAGAATGGCTAAAAAGTCCCAGCAGGTTTCAACTGACAGCTTCAGTGGTTATCCCATCACACTTCAATGTTATTAATAGAAAGGGGAGGGGCCATACATAATTCGGATAGGCGGAAAGTACCATTGTAACCACTTTCCTGACTTCACAGAAAAAGTCCTCTTGTTTTCACCTGTAAAATGGGAACTGCGTGAATACCATTCTTCTTTTCTTCAGCCTCCAAAGAAAAAACAGATGCGAAGCCTTTTATCAATTGCAAAACAGTATACAATGTGTGTTATTACTCACAGTTGTCTTACTGTGACCAAACACTTTATAAGCCTGTGGCAAGTCAGCCTTACTCTCAGGAAGTGGACAATATTTGGGGAAGGAGAAGCAGCAGGATCTTTCAGGACAGTAGGCTTGGTCGGTCCAAAAATTCCTTGAGCGAAATGGGAGACAAAACTTTCTTCCTGCTTTGGGGTTTATCCTGTTAGTCTTTTCTCTCTTCACTCCTATTTTCTATGGAGAATTTCCTGGTTTTGGAGTTTGGGTGCGTTTTCTGGAGAGGAGGCAGAACATCTTTAGCTCCAGCAGAATGAAAGGATACATGCAAAGGAACCTAGCACAGTATCTGGTACCCAGTTCCCCTTTAACTTGGCTTTATTCATTCACTCCTGGTAGGGCATTAATAAGGGATTTAGCCCCCTCCTATTGAAAACGATTAACTCAGGGAAGAGTTCAGGCAGTGTGGACAGATACAGTGTAGGCCAAGCCTGTTTCTAAGGCAGGAGCTGGGTAGGGAGGGTGAGAAGGGCGAGAAGAATAGGGAAATATGTGTCGTCTGTGTTGCTGCTGTTGCAACCACCACAACAAACAAACAAGTGAAAAAAAAAAAAAAAAAAGAATTGTCCATGCCGGAAAGTGTGCTGTTTTGGAGGAGGCTGGGGAAAGTGTGGATGGCTCGAGTGGGTCTTGTTGGATTGAAGTCTGACAGTGGTGATTCCCTTCAACAAATGGTCGGGGTGGGAGGGTACACACACACACACGCACACACACACACACACACACACACCCCACACGCAGCGCCCAGCCTCCGATTTCAGCGCTGGCAGGAGATAACCATTCTTAGCTCGCCTTTCCAGGGTTATTTTTGGCTGAGGCTGTTCGCTGATGGCAAAAGGTTTCAGCCCCCTCCCAAATCCCTCCCCGTCCTTGTTCTAAAGAGAAACTGGTGCGTGTAGGCTGCACACTCCCTAGGAGACAGGGACGGGCCTGGCGCCGGAGAGGAACCCGGACTCTGCCCAAAGTCTCGCCGCCCGCCGGCTGTTTTCTGGCGGAGGGTGTGCCCCGGAGGGCGGCGATCACGCGTGAAGGCTGGGGCCAGGCGCGGGTGCAGGCGTCACCGGGGTCGGGCTAGCAGGCCCTGGAATCAGGCTTTTGGGACACCCCGAAAGTGAGTCCAACTTGGGGAGAAACTGAGGGCATCTCGGGTGGTCTGGCAGCGGAGAAGGTGGGCGGGAGAAAACTTTACAGGAAGGCAGAAGCAATCTCCGCCGAGGGAGTCAGCGAGCGGCCACGCGGAGAGGAGGGGCGGGCAGTCCCCAGGCGGGCGGGCGCAGGGCGCAGGGTGCTGACCTGCCGGAGAGGGGGCCCGGGCGCGAGGCGGAGTCCCGGCGTGCGGCCAGGCTGGCGGAGGCCCCCGGCAGGCTGCAGATTCCCTCCGGCCCCAGGAGCCGCAGCAGGACCGGCCAGGAGGCGCCACGGAGGGGAGCCCCATCCCGGTGCTGACAGTGCCCACCGTGCCCTACGAGGACCGGCGGCCGGCCGGCGGCGGGGATCTGCGTCGACCTACTGGCCTCTTCAAGGGCCAGCGCAACTACCTGCCCAACTTCATCCAGAGCGTGCTGTCGTCCATCGACCTGCGCGACCGTCAGGGCTGCACCACAGTGGTGGGCAGCGACGGCAGGTACTTTAGCAGGACGGCCATCGAGATTGTGGTGCAGATGGCCGCGGCCAACGGGGTGAGTGTCTGGTTGCCCCTCGCTTCCCGCCGCTCCGCCGCCATGCCCTCTCCTAGCCCTTGTCCCCCTGCTGCCTCCGGGCCCAGCTGGGAGGCCCCTGCCCGGCCCAGGCTTTGCTTCCTCACTCCCGCGTCCTCACCCTCCAGCGCCCCACTCCCGCCGCGCTCGCAGCCTCCCCGGCGCACCCCGGACACTGGGTTCTATTAGTACCCACCGCCCCCAAAAGCCTTGAGGGGTGTCCGTCGTTCCTGGAGCCACTCCGGGTGCCCTGGACTCTTCTCCGACTCTGCACACCTCCCGCACCTGCTCATTTTTCTTTCGGACATTCTCTTACCCGGCCCTGTAGATTCCAAGGCAGCTCCCAGTTTTCCATATTGTTCCCAACGCGTTCACTGCCCACAGTCCCCACACAAACTTCTTTCCCAGGCTCACAACATAGTCCCTCTGCCCCGTGCCCTTTTTGCAATAATCTGCCAGTCCCCTAAGTCTTAGCTCTGCCTATTTAACAGTAGTGGTGTCTCAGAACACACACACACACACACACACACACACACACACACACACACACACACGATCCCTGACATATTTGGCAAGAGTAGGCCCTGAAGGTTTTTAATATTTTGGTTCTTTAACCCAGTGGAATTACTGAATGATTTATTGAATTAGGGTAGGGATGGAGTGGATCCATTTGTTTGATGCTAAACAGCCTGAGCTCGCAGTTCCCAGGGGGCATATCTCTAAATGGTCTGAAATGAGATTTGCAGTGGTTTTCTTAATGCAATTCCCAACTTCTCTCCAAATGCCTTTTGACATTTGACAACATTTCATGCCTCTTCCCCTTTCGCTTTTCATCCTTGTTTTCTCTCCCTTCTCCCACGACCTCGGTAGTCTTCTGCAATCCAGATTCGCAGACTTCGGGTTTTTCTCCCTCTTCCCCTTTCCTCTCTGTCCTATAACTAGAAGCACCTTTTGGCATAGACCCGTATCCCAGTTTCCTCTTTCCCAGGTCCAGCAGCATCTCAAGGATATCTACAAGAGGGATACCTAACTTCAGGGGTCTCTGAATGATATGTGGGAAACATCATCTAAAAAAGTAATTTTATCCTTATTCATGCAACCAGACCCACACTCATAGAACTTTTCTTTAAGGGGAGTGTCTTGCAGATGTATAAATGAGTGTTAACATCTTTAAAAGCGAAACTGCACAATTCCCTGGCATTTGAATTCCCTCCTTCCTTCCCAACCCTCTCCTTTTCATTTTCTCATTTATTATTAAAAACATTTTTAAAGGATCTCCGTGCTTCATATTTATCTACTATAATTCCTCCTTCTTGGTGTTGCAGGGATGGGGAAAGAGGATTTTTTAAAAAACACAATAAAAAGCAATTGGGAGAAACAGGGCCAGTGGTGTTGGGGTGGGTAGTGGAATTGTGATTTTTGACTCCAGTAGACAATGATGCTGGATATATGGGGTTTGATTTCTCTCTGGCTCCTCACTTGAGATTGATGAAGTTTGGCTAGAATCAGGGAGTTGAAGAGAGGTTGACAAATGGTCTTTCACTCTTCTCTGACAGGCTGTTCCTGTGGAGTGATGGAGAATAATGAGCCTTGGGAGAGCTATGGGAGCTCTCATACTCCTTCCTGAGCCAATTTCTTAGGGAGTGAGAGAAACATGGCCTGTCCAATACTTGTTGTGGGTCAGGATATTTTTGAAGCTACGGTTGTTGATTTGCATGGGAAAATTATTATGTCCTATTATTTCTTGTCCCACTTTAACATAAGGGCTCCTCAGCTTCTTACTTCAATGGGTCTTCCATGACAAACACACTTTATTAACTCTAAGAGTGGAATTTATTTTAAGAGATAATTAGCATAGGTCAATATATGTTAAAATAGAGTCAAATTAAACCTACTAGCTGTTATAAAGGACAGATGACAAAATCCACATAGAAGCATCGACTCTTAAATAATCTGAAAGTACTACTTCTAAGAGGGGTGGGCATGGGTGAAGGGAATGGTGGACATGTTTCAGAATTTCAAACGCCAACTTTAAGCAATCGTTTCCTCATTTTGTTCACCTTCTTGGTGGCTTATGCTAAAGTGAAGTGAATAGCCATAAGGCTGGCTTCAGGAGAAAGGTGGTCTAAAAGAAGTGGATAATTATAAGCAAAATTGGTCTCGAATGATTGAAAATTGATGAGAATGTGCTTGTCTCCTGATTTGGCATCCTGAGTTAAACTCAGGAATACTGAACATGGATCCCAAAGGCTTTGGTCTTTTTTGATATCCTATTGGATAATCATAAGCAGGCTAGAAAAATAGGAAACTAGAATTTATTCTCTTTGAACTGACAAGTCTGACCAGTGGGCTGCATTCTCTATATCTGAAAAATCTTGGTTTTGATTGAAAAAGTTAATTTTACAAAGCAATTTTCTTTTTTTAAATTGAATTTCATTTTTTTTGAGACAGGGTCTCACTTTGTTGCCCAGGCTGGAGTACAATGGTACAGTCTTGGTTCACTGTAGCCTTGACCTCCCCAGATTCAGGTGATCTTCCCACCTCAGCCTCCTGAGTAGCTGGGGCTATAGGTGCATGCCACTACGCACAGCTGATTTTTGTGTTTTTACTACTCATAGGGTTTCTCTGTGTTGCCCAGTCTAGTCTCAAACTCCTGATCTCAAGAGATCTGCCTGCCTTGGCCTCCTAAAGTGTAATGAACCACCATGCCCAGCCTACAAAGCAATGTTCCAGGAAAAACTACAGTTACTCTTTGATTATGTAATTGCTGGAGAAGAAAAGCATGGCATTTCTAAAATGATGAACTATATTACTTATATTTTAATATCTCATAAAGTTTGAAGTAGACATTTCAAACATAAACATGTATAAAAATTTTTATAAATTAAAAATATAAAATCAAAAACATTTTACAATTATTTTATTATAAAATTATTATAGAATCAAAAACATTATAAATTTAAACAACTTTTAAAAAAATTTATTTTGGGATTTCCCATGGAGTGATGGAGAATAATGAGCCTTGGGAGAGCTATGGCAGCTCTCATACTCCTTCCTGGGCCAACTTTTTTAGGAAATGGGAGAAATATACCCTGTTCAATGTTTATTGTGGGTCAGGATATTTTTGAAGCTATAGTTGTTGATTTGCTTCAAACTTTAAAAAAATGATTATAAAATTATGGGATGTAAAAAAATTTATTATAAAACTTTGAAATTTTCAAACTTTCAGAAAAGCAGAGAGATGAGATTAATGGCACTCACAGGCAAGCATAGAAGATAGATTGTAAACATTTTGCTATATTTGTGTCATGACTATTTTTTGCTTGTGTTTGAAAGTATATTAAAGAAAATGATATTTTACCCCTAAATTCTTTAGTACAGATTTCTAAAAAAATAAGAACATTTTCCTGTATAGTTACAAAATCATCTTTTCAAACAAAATAAAAAATGGCTTTTTTATATCATTTATTACCCAGTCCACATTCAGATTTCCTCAATTATTATGAAATGTCCTTTTATTTTTTGAGACAAAGTCTTGCTCTTTCACACAGCCTGAAGTGCAGTGAAACAATCATAGCTCATTGCAGCCTCAAACTCCTGGGCTCAAGTGATCTTCCTGCCTCAGCTTCCTGAGTAGCTAGGACTAGAGGTGCACACCACCATGCCCAGCTAATTTATTGTTTTTGTAGAGATGGAGGTCTTACTACGTTGCCCAGGCTGGTCTCAAACTCCTGGCCTCAAGTGATCCTTCCAGCTTGGTCTCCCTGAAATATCTTTTGTGGCTGGTTTGTTCAAATTAGTTTCTTCTAATCAAGGGACACACATTGCATTTGATTATTTAGCTCAAGACTTTTTTAACCTGGAAAATACCCATACTCTTTGTTTATGTGTTTATTTAGTGAAATTGACTTGTTGAAAAACTAGTCAGTTGTCCTGTAGAATATTTCCCCTTCTGGAATTTTCTGGTTGCTTTTTATGGTGTCATTTAACTTTTCACTCTGTTTTTTCCTGGTTAAGTGGAAGTTAGTTCTAAAGGCTTTTAGGCCTGCTATAACAAAATACCAAAAACTGGATGACTTATAAAGAACAGAAATTTATTTCTCACAGTCCTAGAGGCTAGCAAGTTTAAAATCAAGGAGCATGTGGTTTTGATATCTGGTTAGGAAAAACTTTCTGGTTCATAGATTGGCCTTCTTGCTGGGCCCTCACATAGTGGGAGAGACTAGCTAGCTCTCTGGGGCCTCTTTTATAAGGGCACCAATTCCAATCATGAAGCATCTGTCCTTATGATCTAATGACCCCCTAAAGGCCCCACCTTTTAATGCCAGCACCTTTGGGGTTAGGATGTCAACATATTAATTTGGGGAAGACATACACGTTCAGCCCATTGCAAGGTTTAGTTAGATTCAGGTTCAACTTCTTTTTTTAAAGACTATTTCATAGGCAATAATGTGTATTCACATCCCATCATTAGTGATGGTGAGATGATCGCAAAGTTAGGGTGATCACTGCCTATCTCCTCTGCAATATTCCCCCTTGGGTCAAGCCAGTAGTCTGTGATGTGAACTTTGTACCATGTGTATATTCAGTTATATTCTGTATCAATAGTTACTTGATTGTTTTAGCATTTATTAATGATCCTTGCTTGAGTTGATTATTTCATTAGGGGTTTCAAAATGGTGAATTTCTAATTCTCTAATTCTATCGACATGTTTTAGCTGGCATTTTTCTATAAGCAGACCATTTTCTTCACAACTGGGTTATTTGGCTACCCTGAAACATAGTTCCTTCCGGGAAGGCAGAACATATGTTTATTTCTGTCTTTTAAAAATTACTGGTGTTTGGAGTGAAGATTAGGTGAGCTAACTACCTCCACAGGTGACAAATGAATTTTGTTTTGTCTCACTTTTGCTTTTTTGAATATCACTGTGGCTGCTTGGATTTTTATATTTAATTTGAATGGATTAGGGAATAAATGAGAAGATAGGTTTTATCTGTTTCTGTAGTTTTTATGTGGCTGTGTGAACTTACTTTTAAAAATTCCCAGAAATATTTTAATTCCTCTTTAAAGATATAAACTATGTCATACTATAAAGCAAAAGAAAAACCAATCATGTGAAGAGTAAATAGTGTCGTTTAAACGAATTGTGGTTAAGCTTAGTTTGTAACTAATTAGTTTTTTATTTTCCTTCTACTTTTATCTGCTTCAGAGCCTCTTCAGTGGTTTAGATCTTCTATGTGTCAAATTATTCTAATCTCTTAAAAAGTTTAAGAGCTAAAATACAACACAATGACTACAAGAATGCCTTTGTCCTTTTCTGGGTAGGTACACCTAAGGCAACTTCTTTTTCTTTTCTTTGTTCTCTTCTTCTTTCTTATTCTTAAATCATCTTCAATATTGGACAGATGACAGCACTATGCCTGCCTCAAGATGTTTCTGACTTTTTCTTTTTCTTTTTTTTCTTTTTTTTTTTTTGAGATGGAGTCTTGCTCTGTCACCCAGGCTAGAGTGCAGTGGCACAATCTTGGCTCACTACAACTTCTGCCTCCTGGGTTCCAGTGATTCTCCCAACTCAGCCTCCTGAGTAGCTGGGGTTACAGGCATGCACCACCACGCCTAGCTAATTTTTTGTATTTTTACTAGAGACGGGGTTTCACCATGTCGGCCAGGCTGGTCTTGAACTCCTGACCTCAAGGGATCTGCCTGCCTTGGCCTCCCAAAGTGCTGGGATTACACGTGTGAGCCACTGCGCCCGGCCGTTTCTGACTTTTTCTAAAGTCTTCTTTCTCTGGAGATGACATTATATAATAGCACTGTTCAATAGAAGTTTCTTTGATGATAGAACTGTTCTATAATCTGCATTGTCCCAGCCACTAGCCATATGTGACTACTGTAACACTTGAAATGTGGCTAGAGCAACTGAAGAACTGAATTTTGCATTTTACTTAATTTTAATTAATTAAAATAGAAATGCAAATAACCATAAGTGGTTAGTAGCTACCATACTGGACAGCAAAGATCTATAATTCAGCATTTAAAATCGATTTTGTTTTGTTTTCAAAAATGGAGTCAGACTGTTACAACCCAAAAGAACTGTAGGTTAAATTAAGGTAAATCCCCAAATACTACATACACATTTGGGAAATCCAAACCAGATTTTTTCATGTGATAACCACACCCTCTTTTGACTTTAGCCTTGGAGGTAATGGAGTATGGCAGAAAAAAACCCTGTATCAGCAGCTGGAAGACTCACCTTCTTTTCCTAGCTCTGCCATATATTGACAAAAAGAGTCAAATCCATTCAGATGGTTGAGGGGCCTCGGAATTTTGTTTTTGGTTTTCACATACAAGTTGGAGGGCAGATGCGTTAGCCTCTTGAAATACCCAGAAACCACTTGTTTCCTCATCTAAAAATCAGGTATGACAGGATCATTTAATTATCCTGGAAATCAGATGAAGCACTGCATATGGAAGCACTTTGTAACATCGATAGCACTGGGAAATGTAAAGACCTTTTACTGAAATATAAAGGTGTATGGTCAACTGAATATATCTCAGATAGTTAGGATTTGACTGTATATATTGAATATAACCTGTAGTGGGCCCCTTGGTAAACAGCTTACAGTTTTGTTGCAAGTTTTAGCCAAGAGAAAATTTATTTGTTGACTAGTCATGCCCTTTATTGGCCACATGATGAGCAGCAAAGATATTAACACACAGTGCACATTGGAGAATTCAAGAATGTCTCAGTGTCTTGTGAACTAGGAAGCTGAAATGCAGTGGTATGCAGAAGGCTGGCTCAGTAGGAGCCTTGGGAGTGTCCTCCAGATAGATGTTTGTGCGGGTTGTATTTGATTCCAGTTGGCCATGAAAAGCTGGTTGCTCTAAAGAATGAGAATATACTTGGTTTTGCATTTACTAGAACTATCTGGGGAACAAATCTTGGGGTGGAAAAAAGAAGGGAGGGAGGGAAAGCTGTGCTTCAATACCTAGGGCTTCTTTCCTGGAATGGATCTGAGAATCTGGGATTAGGTGGCTAATATCTCATCTCTAGAAGGGAGAAAGAACTGGGTGGTGATGGCTTTGTATTTTCTATTGGAGTGCACTACAGAATAGGTGAATGGAATGGGCTGCTATGATCCAGACATTAGGGAGGACAGGTTTGTGATACATTAGAAAACTTGAATGAGCCCTTCTATGATTCTCTCTTCCCTCTTTCTGCTTCCCGTTCTTAATCACCATCCGCAGGTTGTGGAATTAGCAAATCTATTATGTGAGCAATAGCAAACTTACAGGAGCCCTTGGCTCCATCTATCTCCCTGTTTGTGTCAGTTCCTTCTGGATGCTTTTAGTCTGTGGTCTTCATTCACTCTTTTTATGGGGAAGTAAAAGGAGTGGGACAGATTATGAGAACAGCTGGGTCCTCCCAGTTGCTGGGGTGGTCATTTTAAGCTTTGTTTAATGTGTCCAGAGACCCAGATGGCATTTTTAACTAAGCTGCTTTATTAAATCTTGTGATAAAGCATAGTGATGTTTATTGAAAAGGCAGACACGCATCAGCAACATTATGCGTGAAACTTGCTCTAAGAATTTTCTATAAAACATCTGTTCTCTTTGAGCCTTTTGTGAACTCTGGAAGTTTGCTAGTTTCTATACAGACTTGAGGACAAGAAGTTGGAACCCACTTTTGGAGATGTCCAAGCATAGGTATTGGAATCATTAATCCTAACCCTCTCAGTTTTAAGGCCCCGGAGACCCTTCTGTTAGACAACAGTAACATGAGCAAGCACTGTAATAACATTTAAACAAGATGATTTGGAAATAATGGACAAGAAAAATTAGTATACATTGTTTTGGGATTTTAAAATTAAAGATAAAAAGCTAGGGCTTCAATGATCTGTGCCAGCCTATAGCCTTAAGAGTCAATTTGCAAACACTCAAGATTTGGCCAATATGCCTCTACTACTTCTACTTAACACAGTCAAAGGGAAATTTTTAGATTCTTTCATCTGATTTGACTCTCTTAGTTACGAATAAGAGGATATCTAGAATATATATGTGACTTGTTAAAATGAAAATCCACCTTCTCTGAGTCTTCAAATATCTTTCATATCTTACATTTTTAGTCACATCAACTTTTGAAGTCATGTCCGTAGTTGTATGAAAAGAAAAATTTCAGGAACATTCAACCTCAAAAGTTCTTTTTCTTAGTCTGAAGTCGTAGAAGCATTTGACTTTTACTTTCTCTTTTTAAGTTTGTACTAGTAGGTATTTTGTATAAATATAATATTTAATTATTGCCTTTGTATTCTTTTTCTCTAGTAAACATCCTGGTTTTTAGCTATCAATATGTAGGTTTACATTTAGGGATTTCTAATGGAAAGAGAAAGGAATCTGAAATCAGAGGACGAGAGTTTATTCTACTTGACCAAACACATACACAATACTGGAAGGAGAGTTTTACAACAAATATTTAATATCTATGACATGTAAAACGTTTTTTGAAATCAAGAAAATTCAAACAATTCAATACAAATATCATCAATAATAACACATGAACAGGTGGCCAACCTTATTAATAACCAGAGAAATATAAATTAAAACAATCCATCAACTTGTAAAGAAGATGAAATTACCCAGAGTTGGTGTAGGTGATGGAAAATTGTCATGTTTGTATACTGTTCATAGAAGTTAAATTGACATAACTTTTTGGTCAGGCAATTTGGAAGTATATATCTAAATTAATAGAGTAGTTTTCTAATAACCTGGGAATCTCTTAATCTAAGAATCTTTGCTGCAGATTTTTCTAGAACAAATGTACAAACATCTGTGTACAAGGGTACTCACTGCAGCATTTGGCTAAGGAAAAACTCAGAAAAAATCTATATGTTCAACAGAGAACAGGTACATAATTTATGACACAACTGCACAATATACACCACTAAAATAAAGGATATAAATTTATATGTAGTATGAAAAAGATGTGAATGATAGCTTGTTGGTGAAAAACAGCAATGACTGGAATATTGTGTGTAACGTAATCCTGCTTTTCTGTATATAATGTAGGCATAGAAAATAGGATTGAAAGGACATACTCTAGTCAACAGTGTATATAGCTTGGGTGGAGGGGGTGTATAATGGGGAAGGAGAGTCCCTTTTCCTATCTATTCCATATACATCTCTGGATTTAAAAGATCATACATGCATATGCATTACCTTCAAAATTAAAATGAGAAAGACAAAAGGAGAAGCTTTGGATTTGAATCACGATACTACTGTTTGCAACTTCTATGACCGTGGGGAAGTCGCCTAGCCTCCTGGGGTTTATTTCCTCATTTATAAAAATAGGGAAAGTAATAATACTTGTCTACATATCTTCTAGGGTTGTTGGGAGGATTGAATGTGATCATGGGTTACAGCATTATGAATAATTTATTCATAGAACACAATTATTATAAAAATATTTTGCTCTGATTAAAATAAAAGAAGGACGAGATCGTGTGTGTTTTTCAGTCCCAGTAGCTTTACTAACCAGAAAGCGCCTGCTGATGTGGTGATCACAGTTGCTTTGGTGCAGCTTCCTCTTGACTTTTGGCATTTCTCCATGCTGCTAGCTAAGGCTGAGGTGGCGACTGTGGAAGGTGTGATCTCCTCCCCCTCCCAGCACACATTTGTGTGCATACTCACAGTCTTGCACACACAAACACACACATGCACACTCTATCACAGTACATGAGGTGGCAGCAGCTGCTCCGGCATAGACTTTCACACAACATAAAGGGCTTTTTTGGTGTGGTCTGTGCATTATTTCCTGTTAAGCATGAGCTGAGTCAGTGCCATGCTTTTCCATCTGAAACCTTTCTGAGGCTCAGGCTGTGTTAAGAGCAAACCCTCTCCCCTCCATGCCCACCCCATGGCCCTCTACTGAAGCCAGATCTTAATCTGCTCATTTCATGAGGATTTTCAAACCGAATGGACTGGGCCATGTGAGAGATCACTGAAAGGAACAGACCAAGCAGAGGCTAAGAGACTCCACGCTAATCTGCTGAGTCATCTGAAAATGCACAGCTGTGGGAGCTCACGGTGCTTTAAAGTACTTTGGCAGGATGTTTGTTCAGGGGGCCTGTTCCTGCAGCCCTGCTGAATGTTTGGTTAGGAGGCATAATCATTTTTTGGACAGGATCTCCCAAATGTAAAGTGATAGATGCTAATGTGGAATATAATACAGAAGATCCAGCTTGCAGGTCATAAATAACAATAAATTGTTTAATCTTGCTGAGTTGTAAATCTATGATTGCCAGAGGTCTTTAGTTCACTGGAACATAGTATGGGGGCAGGGGCACTTAGCAAATAGGCAGTTATTATTTTCCAACCAGACAGAAACTGGTCTGATGGAATTTATCTAAAAAGGCATACACATGTATTTTAATAAATTGTGACAACTACTCAGAGAAAACACATGGCCCTAAAGAGGCTGAGGGGTTTTTTTGTTCTACCTATAAATGTATATGTATATTCACCTATATTCTACCTATGTATAAGTAAGAGAATGAGTTTTTGTTTTGGGGATATATATTTGTATGTATCTATACAGATAGATATACACATACTTAATTTCTGTCTACCTATTAAGGTGCGGTGCCAGATGGAAAGTATTTTTAAGCATTTAGATAGCTTATTCTATAGCATGTGTGTGCATATAGCCCCCCCATAAAGCTTTGTCTCTTTTCTGGATATATTTAACAAGAGGCTAGAACAGAGTCCAAAATGTCAGAAATGTTTGAACATTCCATAGAAATGAAGGAGGTGTTTCCAAATGACCTATGTTTCTATGGCAATAAATAGAACTTGTGCTGCGTTGGATGGGTCAGGAGTAAGGAATATAAACAGTGTAAGTATGGCTATTCCAGGCAGAAATCTACCTTGTAAGAACAGCTTTGTGCAGTGAGCTCAACAACATTGATCAGTTAGCAGTCCGGTTCAGTACAACATTGATCAGGTATCAAGCGGGTTCGGCAGTGCCAGTCAGAGACAATCAAAGAAGATACAGGTCAGGACAAGGATGCAGACATGTACCTGTCACTACCATGGACTTCAGCAGCTTCTTAGTGAGCAGGTTTATGATCAAAGAAGAAAGACATCGTTGATATATAAGCATGTTACAATTAATTTGCTGTTTAGTTACTAGCAAACAACATCCAGTTTTAGTTTTTAGGTTTTTTTTTCTTGTTTCTTTTTGAAACAGGTTCTTGTTCTGTCATCCAGGTGGGAGTGCAGTCGTTATCCAAGCTCACTGCAGCTTTAAACTCCTGGGCTTCGTGGATCCCCCCACCTCAGCCTCCCAAGAAGCTGGGACTACAGGTGCATGCCACCATGGCCAGCTAATTTTTCTTATTCTTTTGTAGAGATGAGGTCTTGCTGAATTGCCCAGGCTGCTCTTGAGCTCCTGGCAGAGTAGATATTTCCATGTTTATACTGATGGTGGTGTAGATATTTCCAAGTTTATACAGATGAGTGTGTAGATATTTCCATGTTTTTAAAGATGGCGGTGTAGATATTTCCATGTTTATAGAGATAGCGGTGTAGATATTTCCATGTTTATACAGATAGCGGTGTAGATATTTTCATGTTTATACAGATCGCGGTGTAGATATTTCCATGTTTATAAAGACAGCGGTGTAGATATTTCCATATTTATACAGATGGCGGTGTTGATATTTCCATGTGTATACAGATGGCAGTGTAGATATTTCCATGTTTATAGAGATGGTGGTATAGATATTTCCATGTTTATAGAGATGACTGTGTAGGTATTTGCATGTTTTTACAGATGGTGGTGTAGATATTTCCATGTTTACAGAGATAACAGTGCAGATATTTCCATGTTTATGAAGATAGCGGTGTAGATATTTCCATGTTTATACAGATGGTGGTGTAGATATTTCCATGTTTATACAGATAACTGTGTAGATATTTGCATGTTTATACAGATGGCTGTGTAGATATTTCCATGTTTATCCAGATAACAGTTTAGATATTTCCATGTTTATAAAGATAGCGGTTTAGATATTTCCATGTACAGAGATATAGCGGTGTAGTTATCTCCATATTTACACAGATAGCAGTGTAGATATTTCCATGTTTATGCAGATGGCGGTGTAGATATTTCCATGTTTATACAGATGGTGGTGTAGATATTTCCTTGTTTATACAGATAGCGGTGTAGATATTTCCATGTTTATACAGATGGCGGTGTAAATATTTCCATGTTTATACAGATAGCGGTGTAGATATTACCATATTCATGCAGATGGCGGTGTAGATATTTCCATGTTTAAAGAGATGGCGGTGTAGCTATTTCTATGTTTATAGAGATAGCGTTGTAGATATTTCCATGTGTACAGATATGGCGGTGTAGGTATTTCCATGTTTACAGAGATAGTGGTGAAGATATTTCCATGTATATACAGATAGCGGTGTAGATATTTCCATGTTTATACAGATAGCATTCTTGGTATTTCCATGTTTATACAGATAGCGGTGTAGATATTTTCATGTTTATAGAGATGGTGGTGTAGATATTTCCATGTTTATAGAGATGCCGGTGTAGGTATTTCCATCTTTATAGAGATACCGGTGTAGGTATTTCCATGTTTATAGAGATAGCGGTGTAGATATTTCCATGTTTATATAGAAGTCTGTGTAGATATTTCCAAGTGTATACAGATGGCAGTTTAGATATTTCCTTGTTTATAGAGATTGTGGTGTAGATATTTCCATGCTTATACAGATGACTGAGTAGATATTTCCATGTTTATAGAGATTGCGGTGTAGATATTTCCATTTTTATAGAGATAGCGGTGTCGACATTTCAATGTTTATAGAGATAGTGGTGTAGATATTTCCATATTTATACAGATAGCAGTGTAGATATTTCCATGTTTATACCGATGGCGGTGTAGATATTTCCATGTTTATACAGATGGTGGTGTAGATATTTCCTTGTTTATACAGATAGCGGTTTAGATATTTCCATGTTTATACAGATAGCGGTGTAGATATTTCCATGTTTACAGAGATAGCGGTGTAGATATTTCCATCTTTGCACAGATTGCGTTGTAGATATTTCCATCTTTACAAATATAGCTATGTAGATATTTCCCAGTTGACACAGTTAGCTGAGTAGATATTTCCATATGTACACAGATAGCGTTGTAGATATTTCCAAGTTTATACAGATAGCGGTACAGATATTTCCATGTTTATACAGATAGCGGTGTAGATATTTCCATGTTTATAGTGATAGTGGTGGAGATATATCAAGGTTTATATAGATTGCGTTGCAGATATTTCCATGTTTATAGAGATGTCGGTGGAGATATTTCCATGTTATTAGACATTGCGGTTTAGATATTTCCATGTTTATAGAGATAGCGGTGTAGGTATTTCCATGTTTATAGAGATAGCGGTGTAGATATTTGCATGTTTATACAGATAGCGGTGTTATTTCCATGTTAATGCACAGAGCGGTGTAGATATTTCCATGTTTATACAGCTCACGGTGAAGATATTTCCATCTTTATACAGATGGCAGTGTAGGTATTTCCATGTTTATACAGATAGTGGTGTAGATATTTCCATGTTTATAAAGATAGCGGTTTAGATATTTCCATGTACAGAGATATAGCGGTGTAGTTATTTCCATATTTACACAGATTGCGGTGTAGATATTTCCATGTTTATACAGATTGCGGTGTAGATATTACCATATTCATGCAGACGGCGGTGTAGATATTTCCATGTTTAAAGAGATGCGGTGTAGATATTTCTATGTTTATAGAGATAGCGTTGTAGATATTTCCATGTGTATAGATATGGCGGTGTAGGTGTTTCCATGTTTACAGAGATAGTGGTGAAGATATTTCCATGTTTATACAAATAGCGCTGTGGATACTTCCATGTTTATACAGATAGCAGTGTTGGTATTTCCATGTTTATACAGATAGCGGTGTAGATATTTTCATGTTTATAGAGATGGCGGTGTAGATATTTCCATGTTTATAGAGATGGCGGTGTAGATATTTCCATCATTATAGAGATAACAATGTAGGTTTTTCCATGTTTATAGAGATAGCGGTGTAGATATTTCCATGTTTATACAGATGTCTGTGTAGATATTTCCATGTGTATAAAGATGGCAGTGTAGATATTTCGATGTTTATACAGATAGTGGTGTAGATATTTCCATGTTTATACAGATGACTGTGTAGTTATTTCCATGTTTACACAGATGATGGTGTAGAAATTTTCAGGTTTATAGAGATAGCGGTGTAGATATTTCCATGTTTATACAGATAGCGGTGTAGACATTTCCATGATTACAGAGATAGCAGTGTAGATATTTCCATGTTTATACAGATAGCGGTGTAGATATTTCCATGTTTATACAGATAGCGATGTAGATATTTCCATGTTTATAGAGATGGCGGTGAGGGTATTTCCAGGTTTATAGAGATAGTGGTGTAGACATTTCCATGTTTATAGACATAGCGATGTAGATATTTCCATGTTTATACAGATAGCGGTGTTGGTATTTCCATGTTTATACAGATCGTGGTGTAGATATTTGCATGTTTATACAGCTCGCGGTGTAGATATTTCCATGTTTATACAGATGGCAGTGTAGATATTTCCATGTTTATACAGATAGTGGGGTAGACATTTCCATGTTTATACAGATGGCGGTGTAGATAGTTCCATGTTTCTGGAGATGGCGGTGTAAATATTTTCATGTTTATAGAGATGGCGGTGTAGATATTTCCATGTTTATAGAGATAGCAGTGTAGATATTTCCATGTATATAGCGATAGCGGTGTAGGTATTTCCATGTTTGTAGAGATAGCGGAGTAGAAGTTTCCATGTTTATACAGATGGATGTGTAGATATTTCCATGGGTATACAGATGGCAGTGTAAATATTTCCATTTTTATAGAGGTTGTGGTGTAGATATTTCCATGTTTATACAGATGACTGTGTATATATTTGCATGTTTAAACAGATGGCGGTGTAGATATTTCCATGTTTATAGAGATAGCGGTGGAGGTATTTCCATGTTTATACAGATATCGCTGTAGTTATTTCCAAGTTTATACAGATAGTGGTGAAGATATTTCCTTGTTTATACAGACCGTTGTGTAGATATATCCATGTTTATACAGATCGTGGTGTAGATATTTTCATCTTTCCACAGATGACAGTGTAGATATTTCCATGTTTATTCACATGGGGGTGTAGATATTTCCATATTTATACAGATAGCAGTGTAGATATTTCCATGTTTATACAGCTCACGGTGAAGATATTTACATCTTTATACAGATAGTGGTGTATATATTTCCATGTTTATACAGACTAGCGGTGTAGATATTTCCATGTTTATAAAGGTGGCGGTGAAGGTATTTCCATGTTTATACAGATAGCTGTGTAGATATTTCCACGTTTATACAGCTCACGGTGTAGATATTTCCATCTTTATACAGATGGCATTGGAGATATTTCCATGTGTATACAGAGGGCAGTGTAGATACTTCCATGTTTATTGAGATAGTGGTGTTGATATTTCCATGTTTATAGAGATAGCGGTGTAGATATTTCTATGTCTATACATATGGCGGTGTAGATATTTCCATGTTTATACAGATGGCGGTGTAGATATTTCAAGTTTACAGAGATAGCAGTGTAGATATTTCCATTTTTCCACAGATATCCGTGTAGGTATTTCCATGTTTATAGAGATATCGGTGTAGATATTTCCAAGTTTATACAGATAGCAGTGTAGATATTTCCATGTTTATACAGATAGCGGTGTTGGTATTTCCATGTTTATACAGATAGCGGTGTAGATATTTCCATGTTTTTACAGTTCACGGCGTTGATATTTCCGTTTTTATACAGATTGCAGTGTAGATATTCCCATGTTTACACTGATGGCGTTGTAGATATTTCAATGTTTATATAGATGGCGGTGTAGGTATTTCCATGTTTATAAAGATGGTGGTGTAGGTATTTCCATGTTTATGCAGATGGCGGTGTAGATATTTCCATGTTTATGCAGATGGCTGTGTAGATATTTCAATGTTTATACACATGGCAGTGTAGATATTTCCATGTTTATATAGATAGCGTTTGACATATTTCCATGTGTATACATATAGCGGTGTAGATATTTCCATGTTTATACAGATCGCGGTGTAGATATTTCCATGTTTTTACAGTTAGCGGTGTAGATATTTCCATGTTTATACAGTTAGCGGTGTAGATATTTCAATGTTAATACAGGTAGCGGTGTAGATATTTCCTGGTTTATAGAGATCGCGGTGTGGATATGTCCATCTTTCTACAGATGGCAGTGTAGATATTTCCATATTTATAGAGATATGGGTTGAGATATTTCCATGTTTTTACAGATGGCGGTGTAGGTATTTCCATGTATATAGAGATTGTGGTGTAGATATTTCCATGTTTATAGAGATAGTGGTGTAGATGTTTCCATGTTTATACAGGTGTCTGTGTATATATTTCCTTGCTTATGTAGATGACGGTGTAGATATTTCCATGTTTATGGAGATGGCGGTGAATATATTTCCATGTTAATAGAGATGGTGGTGTAGATTTTTCCATGTTTATACAGAAAGCGGTGTAGGAATTTCCATGTTTATAGAGATAGCGTTGTAGATATTTCCATGTTTATACAGATAGCGGTGTAGATATTTCCATGTTTATACAGATAGCGGTGTTGGTATTTCCATGTTTATACAGATAGTGGTGTAGATATTTCCATTTTTATAGAGATAGCGGTGTAGATATTTCCATGTTTGAAGAGATAGGGGTGTAGGTATCTCCATGTTTGTAGAGATATATGTGTAGATATTTACATGTTCATGCAGATGGCTGTGAAGATATTTCCATGTGTATACAGATAGCGATGTAGATATTTCCATGTTTATACTGATAGGGGTGTAGATATTTCCATTTTTATATAGATGGCGGTGTTGATATTTCAATGTTTATACAGATGGCCATGTAGATATTCCCATGTTCATTCAGATGGTGTTGTAGGTATTTCCATGTTTATGCGGATGGCGGTGTAGATATTTCCATGTTTATAGAGATACTGGTGTAGATATTTCCATGTTTATAAAGATAGCGTTGTAGATATTTCCATGTTTATACAGAGGGTGGTGTAGATATTTCCTTGTTTATGTATATGGCAGTGTAGATATTTCCATGTATATAGAGATGGCGGTGTATATATTTCCATGTTTACAGAGATAGCAGTGTAGATATTTCCATGTTTATACAGATAGCGATGTAGATAGCTTCATGTTTATGGAGATGGCAGTGTAGATATTTTCATGTTTACAGAGATGGCGGTGTAGATATTTCCATGTTTATAGAGATAGTGGTGTAGATATTTCCATGTGTATACAGATGGCATTGAAGTTATTTACATGTTTATAGAGATACCGGAGTAGATATTTCCATATTTATGCAGATCGTGGTGTAGATATTTCCATGTTTTTACAGATGGCGGTGTAGATATTTCCATGTTTATAGAGATAGCAGTGTAGATATTTCCATGTTTATGCAGATAGACGTGTAGTCATTTACATGTTTATAGAGATAGCGTGTAGATATTTCCATGTTTATACAGATCGCGGTGTAGATATTTCCATGTTTATACAGACAGTGGTGTTGATATTTCCATGTTTATACAGATAGCGGTGTTGGTATTTCCATTTTTATACAGATGGCGGTGTAGATATTTCCATGTTTATACAGATGGCAGTGTAGATATTTCCATGTTTATACAGATGGAGGTGTAGATAATTCCATGTTTATGGAGATGGCGGTGTAGTTATTTTCATGTTTATAGAGATGGCAGGGTAGATATTTCCATGTCTATAGAGATGGTGGTGTAGTTATTTCCATGTTTATAGAGATAGTGGTGTAGATATTTCCATGTTTATACAGATAGCTGTGTAGATATTTCCATGTGTATACAGATGACACTGTAGATATTTCCAAGTTTATACAGATGGCGGTGTAGATATTTCCTTGTTTGTAGAGATAGCGGTGTAGATATTTCCATGTTTATACAGATGGTGGTGTAGACATTTCCAAGTTTATGGAAATAGCGATGTAGATATTTCCATGTTTATACAGATCACGGTGTAGATATTTCCATGTTTATAGAGATGGCGGTGTTGATATTTCCATATTTATACAGATAGCGGTGAAGGTATTTCCATGTTTACACAGATAGCGGTGTAGATATTTCTATATTTATACAGATAGCGGTGAAGGTATTTCCATGTTTACACAGATAGCGGTGTAGATATTTCCATGTTTATACAGATCATTGTGTAGATATTTCCATGTTTATACAAATAGCATTGTAGATATTTCCATGTTTATACAGATAGCGGTGTAGATATTTCCATGTTTATACAGATATCCTTGTAAGTATTTCCATGTTTATAGAGATATCGGTGTAGATATTTCCAAGTTTATACTGATAGCGGTTTAGATATTTCCATGTTTATACAGATAGCGGTGTTGGTATTTCCATGTTTATACAGATAGCGGTGTAGATATTTCCATGTTTTTACAGCTAACGGCGTTGATATTTCCGTTTTTATACAGATTGCAGTGTAGATATTCCCATGTTTACACTGATGGCGTTGTAGATATTTCTATGTTTATACAGATGGCGGTGTAGATATTTCCATGTTTATAAAGATGGTGGTGTAGCTATTTCCATGTTTATGCAGATGTCGGTGTAGATATTTCAATGTTTATACAGATGGCTGTGTAGATATTTCAATGTTTATACAGATGGCAGTGTAGATATTTCCATGTTTATATAGATAGTGTTTGACATATTTAAATGTGTATACATATATCGGTGTAGATATTTCCATGTTTATACAGATCGCGGTGTAGATATTTCCATGTTTATACATATCGCGGTGTAGATATTTCCATGTTTACACAGTTAGCGGTGTAGATATTTCCATGTTTATACAGTTAGCGGTGTAGATATTTCAATGTTTATACAGGTAGCGGTGTAGATATTTCCTTGCTTATAGAGATCGCGGTGTGGATATGTCCATCTTTCTACAGATGGCAGTGTAGATATTTCCATATTTATAGAGATATTTATAGAGATGTCATATTTATAGAGATGACACTGTAGATATTTCCATGTTTATACAGATGGCGGTGTAGATATTTCAATGTTTATACAGATGGCCATGTAGATATTTCCATATTCATTCAGATGGTGGTGTAGATATTTCCATGTTTATGCGGATGGCGGTCTAGATATTTCCATGTTTATACAGATAGCGATGTAGATAATTCCATGTGTATACAGATAGCGGTGTTCGTATTTCCATGCTTATACAGATAGCGGTGTAGATATTTCCATGTTTATACAGCTCGCGGTGTGGATATTTCCATCTTTATACAGATGGCAGTGTAGATATTCCCATGCATACACAGATGGCGGTGTAGATATTTCCATGTTTATACAGATGTCGGTGTAGGTATTTCCATGTTTATACAGATGGAGGTGTAGATATTTCCATGTTTATGCAGATGGCGGGTAGATATCTCCATATTTATGCAGATGGCGTTGTAGATATTTCCAAGTATATAGAAATGGTGGTGTAGATATTTCCATGTTTATAGAGATAGCGGTGTAGATATTTCCATGTTTATAGAGATGGCGGTGTAGGCATTTCAATGTTTACAATCACAGCGCTGTAGATACTTCCATGTTTATACAGGAAGGGGTTTAGATATTTCCATGTTTTTACAGATAGCAGTGTTGATGTTTCCATGTTTGTAGGGATGATGGTGTAGATATTTCCATGTTTATACAGGTAGCCGTGTTGTCGTTTCCATGTTTATACAGATAGCGGTGTAGATATTTCCACGTTTGTTCAGATGGCTGTGTAGATATTTCCATGTTTATGCAGATAGCGGTGTAGATATTTCCATGTTTATACAGCTCGCATTGTAGATATTTCCATCTTTATGCAGATGGCAGTGTAGATATTTCCAAGTTTATACAGATGGAGGTGTAGATATTTCCATGTTTAAGCAGATGGCTGGTAGATATCTCCATGTTTATGCAGATGGCGGTGTAGATATTTCGAAGTTTATAGAGACGACGGTGTAGATATTTGCATGTTTATAGAGATAGCGGTGTAGATATTTCCATGTTTATACAGATGGCGGTGTAGTCATTTCCATGTTTACAATCACAGCGCTGTAGATACTTCTGTGTTTATATAGAAAGCAGTGTAGATATTTCCATGTTTTTACAGATAGCAGTGTTGATATTTCCATGTTTATATGGATAGTGGTGTAGATATTTCCATGTTTATACAGATGACTGTGTAGATATTTCCCTGTTTTTACAGATGGCGGTGTAGGTATTTTCATGTTTATAGAGATTGCGGTGTAGATATCTTCATGTTTATATAGATGGCGGTGTAGATATTTCCTTGTTTAGGATGATGGCTGTGTAGATATTTCCATGTTTATAGAAATATCGGTGTATATATTCCCATGTTTATAAAGATAGCGGTGTAGATATTTCCATGTTTATTGAAATAGCGGTGTAGATACTTCCATGTTTATACAGATAGCGATGTTGGTATTTCCATTTTTATACAGATAGCGGTGTAGATATTTCCATGTTTATACAGATTACAGTGTAGATATTTCCATGTTTATATAGATGGCAGTGTAGATATTTCTATGTTTATACAGATGGCGTTGTAGATATTTCCATGTTTATACAGATGTCGGTGTAGTTATTTCCATTTTTATACAGATGGCAATGTAGATAATTCCATGTTTATGGAGACGGCAGTGTAGATATTTTCAAGTTTATGGAGATGGCGGTTTAGATATTTCCATGTCTATAGACATAGCGGTGTAGGTATTTGCACGTTTATAGAGATAGCGTTGTAGGTATTTCCATGTTTATAGATATAGAGGTGTTGATATTTCCATGTATATACTGATGGCTCTGTAGATAATTGAATGGCTATACAGAAGGCAGTGTAGATATATCCAGGTTCATACAGAAACTCTGTTGATTTTTCCATGGGTATACAGATGGCAGTGTAGATATCTCCACATTTATACAGATGGTTGTGTAGATATTTCCATGTTTTTACGGATGGCGGTGTAGATGTTTCCATGTGTATAGAGATACCGGTGTAGATATTTCCATGTTTATATAGATGGTGGTGTAGATATTTCCATGTTTACACAGATAGCGGTGTAGATATTTCCATATTTATGCAGATAGCGGTGTAGATATTTCCATGTTTATACAGATCACGGTGTAGATATTTCCATCTTTCTACAGATGGCAGTGTAGATATTTCCATGTTTACAGAGGGCGGTGTGGATATTTCCATGTTTATATGGATGGCGGTGTAGGTATTTCCTTGTTTATGGAGATGGAGGTGTAGATATTTCCATGTTTATATAGATGGCAGTGTACATATTTCCATGTTTATACAGGTAGCGGTGTGCATATTTCCATGTTTATACAGATAGCGGTGTACATATTTCCATGTTTATACAGATAGCGGTGTAGATATTTCAATTTTTATACAGTTCGCGGTGTAGATATTTACATCTTTATACAGATGGCAGCGTAGATATTTCCATGTTTACACACATGGCGGTGTAGATACTTCCATGGTTATATAGATGGCGGTGTTGATATTTCCATGTTTATACAAATGGCATTGTAGATATTTCCATGTTTATACAGGTGGCGGTGTAGATATTTCCATGTTTATGAAGATGGCTTTGTAGATATTTCCATGTTTACAGAGATGGTGGTGTAGATATTTCCATGTTTGTAAAGATATTGGTGTAGATATTTCCATGTTTATACAGATTATGGTGTAGATATTTCCATGTTTATACAGATAGCGTTGTAGATAATTCTATGTTTATACAGATAGTGTTGTAGATATTTCCATGATTATACAGATCGTGGTCTAGATATTTTTATCTTTCTACAGATGGCAGTGTAGATATTTCCATGTTTATACAGATGGCAGTGTAGATATTTCCATGTTTATATAGATGGCTGAGTAGATATTTCCTTGTTTATGTAGATGGCGGTGTAGTTATTTCCAAGTTTATAGAGATGGCGGAGTAGATATTTCCATGTTTATACAGATAGCGGTGTAGATATTTCCATGTTTATGCAGATGGCGTTGTAGATGTTTCCATGTTTATAGAGTTAGCGGTTTAGATATTTCCATGTTTATAGAGATAAGGGTGTATGTATTTCCATATTTACAGTGATAGCGGTGTAGATATTTCCATGTTTATACAGATAGCGGTGTAGTTATTTCCATGTTTATACACATAGCTGTGTTGATATTTCCATGTTTTTAGCGTTAGCGGTGTAGATATTTCCAAGTTTATACAGATAGCGGTGTAGTTATTTCCATGTTTATACAGATAGCGGAGTATTTATTTCCATGTTTATACAGATAGCAGTGTAGATATTTCCATGTTTATAGACATAGAGGTGCAGGTATTTCCATGTTTATAGAGATAGTGGTGTAGTTATTCCCATGTTTATATATGTTGCGGTGTTGATATTTCCATGTTTATACAGATAGCGGTGTAGATATTTCCACGTTTATACAGCTCGTGGTGTAGATATTTCCATGTAATACAGATGGCGGTGTAGATATTTTTTTGTTTATGTAGATGGCAGTGTAGATATTTCCATGTTTATAGAGATGGCGGTGTGTATATTTCCATGTTTATAGAGATAGCGGTGTAGATAATTCCATGTTTATACAGATAGCGGTGTAGATATTTCCATGTTTATACAGATAGCGGTGTTGGTATTTCCATGTTTATACATATAGCGGTGTATATATTTCCATGTTTATACAGATCATGGTGTAGATATTTCCATGTTTATACAGATAGCGTTGTAGATAATTCTATGTTTATACAGACAGTGTTGTAGATATTTCCATGATTACACAGATCGTGGTCTAGATATTTTTATCTTTCTACAGATGGCAGTGTAGATATTTCCATGTTTATATAGATGGCTGAGTAGATATTTCCTTGTTTATGTAGATGGCGGTGTAGTTATTTCCAAGTTTATAGAGATGGCGGTGTAGATATTTCCATGTTTATACAGATAGCGGTGTAGATATTTCCATGTTTATGCAGATGGCGTTGTAGATGTTTCCGTGTTTATAGAGTTAGCGGTTTAGATATTTCCATGTTTATAGAGATAAGGGTGTATGTATTTCCATATTTACAGTGATAGCGGTGTAGATATTTCCATGTTTATACAGATAGCGGTGTAGTTATTTCCATGTTTATACACATAGCTGTGTTGATATTTCCATGTTTTTAGCGTTAGCGGTGTAGATATTTCCAAGTTTATACAGATAGCGGTGTAGTTATTTCCATGTTTATACAGATAGCGGAGTATTTATTTCCATGTTTATACAGATAGCGGTGTAGATATTTCCATGTTTATAGACATAGAGGTGCAGGTATTTCCATGTTTATAGAGATAGTGGTGTAGGTATTCCCATGTTTATATATGTTGCGGTGTTGATATTTCCATGTTTATACAGATAGCGGTGTAGATATTTCCACGTTTATACAGCTCGTGGTGTAGATATTTCCATGTAATACAGATGGCGGTGTGATATTTCTTTGTTTATGTAGATGGCAGTGTAGATATTTCCATGTTTATAGAGATGGCGGTGTGTATATTTCCATGTTTATAGAGATAGCGGTGTAGATAATTCCATGTTTATACAGATAGCAGTGTAGATATTTCCATGTTTATACAGATAGCGGTGTTGGTATTTCCATGTTTATACATATAGCGGTGTATATATTTCCCTGTTTATACAGCTCGTGGTGTAGATATTTAAAGTTTTATACAGATGGCAGTGAGGATATTTCCATGTTTATACAGATAGCAGTGTAGATATTTCCATGTTTATAGAGATAGCGGTGTAGATATTTCCATGTTTATACAGATAGCGGTGTAGATATTTCCATGTTTATGGAGATAGCAGTGTAGATATTTCCATGTTTATACAGATAGCGGTGTAGATATATCCATGTTTATAAAGGTGCCGGTGTAGATGTTTCCATGGTTATACAGATCGCGTTGTACATATTTCCATCTTTCTACACATGACAGTGTAGATATTTCCAAGTTTATAGAGATAGTGTTTGGGATATTTCCATGTTTATACAGATCGCGGTGCAGATATTTCCATCTTTCTACAGACGGCAGTGTAGATATTTCCATGTTTGTACACATGGCGGTGTAGATATTTCCATGTTTATATAGATGGCTGTGTGGATATTTCCAGGTTTATGTATATGGCAGTGTAGATATTTCCATGTTTATACAGATGGCGGTGTAGATATGTCCATGTTCATACAGATGGCGGTGCAGATATTTCCATGCTTATACAGATGGCGGTGTAGATATTTCCATGTTTATACAGATGGTGGTGCAGATATTTCCATGTTTATACAGATGGCGGTGTAGTTATTTGCATGTTCATGCAGGTGGCGGTGTAGATATTTCCATGTTTATAGAGATAGCGGTGTAGTTATTTCCATATTAAAAGAGATAGCGGTGTAGGTATTTCAATGTTTATAGAGATAGCGGTGTAAATATTTCCATGTTTATACAGATAGCGGTGTAGATATTTCCACGTTTATACACATAGCGGTGTTGATATTTCCATGTTTTTAGGGGTAGCGGTGTAGATATTTCCATGTTTATACAGATAGCTGAGTAGTTATTTCCATGTTTATACAGATAGCGGTGTAGATATTTCCATGTTTATAGACATAGAGGTGTAGGTATTTCCATGTTTATTAAGATAGCGGTGTAGGTATTTCCATGTTTATAGATATTGCAGTGTTGATATTTCCATGTTTATACAGATGGCTCTGTAGTTATTTCCATGGGTATACATGCGGCAGTGTTGATATTTCCGTGTTTATAAAGATGGTGGTGTAGATATTTCCATGTTTATCCAGACGACTGTGTAGCTATTTGGAAGTTTATACAGATGGTGGTGTAGCTAATTCCATGTTCATACAGATGGCGGTGTAGATATTTCCATGTTTATAGATATAGCAGTGTAGATATTTCCATGTTTATACAGATAGCGTTGTGGATAATTCCCTGTTTATACAGATCGTGGTGTGTATATTTCCATGTTTAAACAGATACCGGTGTAGATATATCCATGTGTATACAGATGGCAGTGTAGTTATTTCCATGTTTATGCAGATGGTGGTGTAGATATTTCCATGTTTTTACAGATGGCAGTTTAGATATTCCAATGTTTATAGAGACAGCGGTGTAGATATTTCCATGTTTGTACAGATAGCGATGTAGATATTTCCATGTTTACTCAGATAGAGGTGTAGATATTTCCATGTTTATACAGATAGCGGTGTAGATATTTCCATGTTTATCCAGATAGCGGTGTATACATTTTCATGTTCATACAGATAGCATTGTAGATATTTCCATGTTTATAGAGAAAGTGGTGTACATATTTCCATATTTATACAGATATCGTTGTAGATATTTCCATGTTTATACAGATTACAGTGTAGATATTTCCATGTATATACAGATAGCGTTCTAGATATTTCCGTGTTTATACAGATAGCGCTGTAGATATTTCCATGTTTATACTGATGGCAATGTGGATAATTCCATGTTTATGGAGATGGCAGTGTAGATATTTTCAAGTTTATGGAGATGGCGGTGTAGATATTTCCATGTTTATAGACATAGCGGTGTAGGTATTTCCACATATATAGAGATAGCGGTGTAGATAGTTCCATGTTTATACACATAGCGGTGTAGGTATTTCCACGTTTATAGAGAAAGCGGTGTAGGTATTTCCATGTTTATAGATATAGCGGTGTTGATATTTCCATGTTTATACTGATGGCTCTGTAGATATTTCCAAGTTTATAGAGATGGCGGTGTAGATATTTCCATGTTTATACACATAGCGATGTAGATATTTGCATTTTTGTAGAGATAGCGGTGTTATTTCCATATTTATAGAGATAGCGGTGTACATATTTCCATATTTATAGAGATAGCTGTGTAGATATTTCCATGTATATACAGATAGCGGTGTAGATATTTCCATGTTTATAGAGATCAGGGTGTAGATATTTCCATGTTTATACAGATAGCGGTGTAGATATTTCCATGTTTATTCAGATAGTGGTGTAGATATTTCCATGTTTATACAGATAGCGGTGGAGATATTTCCATGTTTACAAAAATGGCGGTGTAGATTTTTACATGTTTATGGAGATTGCGGTGTAGATATGTTTGTGTTTATAGAGATGGCGGTGTAGATTTTTCCATGTTTATAGAGATTGTGGTGTAGTCATTTCCATGTTTATAGAGATAGCGCTGTAGGTATTTCCATGTTTATAGAGATAGCGTTGTTGTTGTTTCCATGTTTATAGTGATGGCTCTGTAGTTATTTCCATGTGTATACAGATGGCAGTGTAGATATCTCCATGTTTATAGAGATAGTGGTGTACATATTTCCATGTTTATACAGATATCAGTGTACATATTTCCATGTTTATACAGATGACGGTGTAGATATTTCCATGTTTATACAGATGGCGGTGTAGATATTTCCATGTTTATACAGATTGCGGTGTAGGTATTTCCATGTTTATACAGATAGCGGTGTAGATATTTGCATGTTTACACAGATATCGGTGTAGATATTTCAATCTTTGCAGAGATTGCGGTGTAGAAATTTCCATCTTTACACAGATAGCGGTGTAGATATTTCCATGTTTACACAGATAGCTGTGTAGATATTTCCTTGTTTATACAGATGGCAGTGTAGATATTTCCATGTTTACACAGATGGCGGTGTAGACATTTCCATGTTTACACAAATGGCGGTGTAGATTGTTACGTGTTTATGGAGATAGCATTGTAGATATTTTCATGTTTATAGAGAATGCAGTGTAGATATTTCCATGTTTATAGAGATTGCGCTGTAGATATTTCCATGTTTGTAGAGATAGTGGTGTAGTTAATTCCATGTGTATAGACATAGCGATGTAGATGTTTCCATAGTAATACTGATGGCTCTGTAGAAAATTCCATGTCTCTACAGATGGCAGTGTAGATATTTCCATGTTTATAGGGATGGCGGTGTAGATATTTCCATGTTTATGCAGATAGTGGTGTAGATATTTCCATGTTTATACACATAGCGGTGGAGATATTTCCATGTTTATACAGATAGCGGTGGAGACGTTTCCATGTTTATACAGATAGGGATGTAGATATTTCCATGTTTACAGAGATAGCAGTGTTGATATTTCCATATTTATAGAGATAGCGGAGTAGATATTTCCATATTTACACACATTGCGGTGTAGATATTTCCATGTTATACAGCTCGTTGTGTAGATATTTACATATTTATAAAGATGGCAGTTTAGATATTTCCATGTTTATACAGATGGCGGTTTAGATATTTACATTCTTATACAGATGGTGGTGTAGATAGTTGCATGATTATGGAGGTGGCAGTGTAGATAATTTCATGTTTATAGGGATGACAGTGTAGATATTTTCATGTTTATTGAGATGGCGTTTTAGATACTTCAATGTTTATAGAGATGGCATTTTAGATACTTCAATGTTTATAGAGATAGTGGTGTAGATATTTCCATGTTTATAGAGATAGCGGTGTAGATATTTTCATGTTGATAGAGATGGCAGTGTTGATATTTTCATGTTTATACAGATAGCGGTGTAGATATTTCCATATTTAAAAAGATAGCGGATTAGATATTTCCGTGTTTACACAGATAGCGTTGTAGATATTTCCATGTTTATAGAAATAGCGGTTTAGATATTTCCCTGTTTATACAGATAGTGGTGTATACATTTCCATGTTTATAGAGATAGCGGTGTAGATATTTCCATATTTAAAGAGATAGCGGTGTAGATATTCCCATGTTTACAGATATCATTGTAGATATTTCCATGTTTATACAAATAGTGGTGTAGGTATTTCCATGTTGATACAGATCGTGGTGTGGATATTTTCATGTTTATACAGAGAGCAGTGTAGATATTTCCATGTTTTTACAGGTAGCGGTGTAGAAATTTCCATGTTTATACAGATCGCGGTGTAATTATTTCCGTCTTTCTACAGATGACAGTGTAGATATTTCCAAGTTTATACAGATGGCTGTGTAGATATGTCCATGTTTGTATAGATGGCTGTGTAGATATTTCCTTGTTTATGTAGATGGCGGTGTAGAAATATCCATGTTTATAGAGATGGCGGTGTATATATTTTCATGTTTATAGAGATAGCGGTGTAGATATTTCCAGGTTTATACAGCTATCGGTGTAGATATTTCCATATTTATACACATTGTGGTGTAAATATTTCCATGTTTATACAGCTGGCGGTGTAGATACTTACATGTTTACAAAGATGGCAATGTAGATATTTCCATGTTTGTACAGATGGCGGTGTAGATATTTCCGGTTTTATACACATGGTGGTGTAGATAGTTCCATGATTATGGAGATGGCAGTGTAGATAATTTCTTGTTTATAGAGATGGCAGTGGAGATATTTTCATGTTTATAGAGACGGCGGTGTAGATTGTTCCACGTTTATAGAGATAGTGGTGTAGATATTTCCATGTTTATAGAGTTAGCGGTATAGGGATTTCCATGTTTTTAGAGATAGCGGTGTATATATTTCCATGTTTATACAAATGGCTGTGAAGATATTTTCATGTGTATAGAGTTGGCAGTGTAGATAATTCTATGTTTACAAAGATAGCGTTGTAGATATTTCCATCTTTATACAGATCATGGTGCGGATATTTCCATGTTTATACATATAGCATTGTAGATATTTCCATGTTTATACAGATAGCTTTGTAGATATTTCCATGTTTCTACATATGGCGGTGTAGATACTTCCATCTTTCTACAGATGGCAGTGTAGATATTTCCATGTTTATACACATGGTGGTGTAGATATTTCCATGTTCATATAGATGGCGGTGTAGATATTTCCTTGTTTATGTAGATGGCCGTGTAGATATTTCCATGTTTATAGAGATGGCGGTGTATATATTTCCATGTTTATAGAGATAGCGGTGTAGATATTTCCATTTTCATACAGATAGCGGTGTAGATATTTCCATGTTTATACAAATTGCGTTGTAGATGTTTCCATAATTATACACATTGCGGAGTAGGTATTTCCATGTTTATACAGCTCGCGGTGTAGATATTCCCATGTTTATACAGATGGCGGTGTACATATTTCCATTTTTATACAGATGGTGGTGTAGATAGTTGCATGATTATGGAGATGGCAGTGTTGATAATTTCATGTTTATACACATGGCAGTGTAGATGTTTTCATGTTTATAGGGATGGTGGTGTAGATATTTCCAAGTTTATAGAGATAGTGGTGTAGATATTTCCATGTTTATAGAGATAGCGGTGTAGGTATTTCCATGATTATCGAGATAGCAGTGTAAATATTTCCATGTTTATACAGATAGCGGTGAAGATATTTCCATGTTAATACAGATAGCGGTGTTGGTATTTCCATTTTAATCAGAAATCGGTGTAGATATTTCCATGTTTATACAGCTCGCGGTGTAGGTATTTACATCTATATACAGATGGAAGTGTAGATATTTCCATGTTTATATAGAAGGCGGTGTAGATAGTTCCATATTTGTGGAGATGGCAGTGTAGTTATTTTCTTGTTTATAGAGATGGAGGTGTAGGTATCTCCATGTTTACACGGATAGCGTTGTAGATATTTCCATGTTTATACAGATAGCGGTGTAGATATTTCCATTTTTATACAGTTAGCGTTGTAGATGTTTCCATGTTTATACAAATAGCAGTGTTGCTATTTACATGTTTATACAGACAGCGGTGAAGATATTTCCCTGTTTATACAGCTCGCGGTGTAGACATTTACATCTTTATAAAAATGGCAGTGTAGATATTTACATTTTTATACAGATGGTGGTGTAGATATTTCCTTGTTTATAGAGATAGTGGTGTAGGCATTTCCATGTTTATAGTTATAGCAGTGTAGATATTTGCATGTATATACAGATAGCGGTGCAGATATTTCCATGTTTGCACAGATAGCGGTGTTGATATTTCCATGTTTATAGGGAGAGCTGTGTAGTTATTTCCATGTTTATACAGATATCAGTGTAGATATTTCCATGTTTATACAGATAGAGGTGTAGATCTTACCATGTTTATAGAGATCGTGGTGTAGATATTTTCATGTTTATAAAGATAGCGGTGTAGATATTTCCATTTTTATACAGATGTCGGTGAAGATATTTCCATGTTTATACAGATGGCGGTAAAGATATTTTCATATTTATAGAGATGACAGTGTAGATATTTACATGTTTATACAGATGGCGGTGTAGACATTTCTATGTTTACACAGATAGCGGTGTAGAGATTTCCATGTTTACACAGATAACGGTGTAGATATTTCCATGTTTATATAAATAGCGGTGTAGACATTTCCATGTTTACACAGAGTGCGGTGTAGATATTTCCATGTTTATACAGATTGTGGTGTTGATATTTCCATGCTTATACAGATAGCGGTGTAGATATTTCCATGTTTGCAGGGATATCGGTGTGGATATATTCATCTTTGCCCAGATTGCGGTGTAGATATTTCCATCTTTACACAGATAGCCGTGTAGATATTTCCAAGTTTACACAGATAGCTGTGTAGGTATTTCCATGTTTTCACAGATAGCGTTGTAGATATTTCCATGTTTATACAGATAGCGGAGTAGATATTTCCATGTTTATACAGATAGCGGTGTAAATATTTCCATGTTTATACAGATGGTGTGAAGATATTTCCATTTGTATACATATGGCAATGTAGATATTTCCATGTTTGTAGAGATAGTGATGTAGATATTTCCATGTTTATACAGATGGTGGTGTAGATATTTCCATGTTTATACAGATGACTCTGTAGATATTTGCATGTTTATGTAGATTGCAGTGTAGATATTTCCATGTTTATAGAGATAGTGGTGTAGGTATTTCCATGTTTATACAGATGGCGGTGTAGATATTTCCATGTTTATAGAGATAACATTGTAGATATTTCCATATTTATACTGATAGTTGCGTAGATATTTCCATGTTTATACAGATAGCGGTGTAGATATTTCCAAGTTTATAGAGATGGCTGTGTAGGTATTTCCATGTTTATACAGATGGAGGTGTAGATATTTCCATGTTCATATAGATAGCGGTGTAGATATTTCCATCTTTACACAGATAGCGGTGTAGATATTTCCAAGTTTACAGAGAAAGCTGTGTAGACGTTTCCATGTTTACACAGAAAGAGTTGTAGGTATTTCCATGTTTATACAGATAGCGGTGTAGATATTTCCATGTTTATTCAGAGAGCGGTATAGATATTTGCATGTTTATACAGATAGCGGTGGAGATATTTCCTTGTTTATACAGATTATGGTGTAGGTATTTCTATGTTTATACAGATAGCGGTGTAGATATTTCCATGTTTACACAGATAGCGGTGTAGATATTTCCATGTTTATACAGATAGCGGTGGAGATATTTCCTTGTTTATACAGATCGTGGTGTAGATATTTCCATGTTTATACAGATAGCGGTGTAGATATTTCCAAGTTTATACAGATAGCGGTGTAGATATTTCCATGTTTATAGAGATAGCGGTGTAGATATTTCCATGTGTATACAGATGGCTGTGTAGATATTTCCATGATTATAGAGATGATGGTGTAGATATTTCCATGTTTATACAGATGACTGTAGATATTTGCATGTTTATACAGATGGCGGTGTAGATATTTCCGTGTTTATACAGATAGCGGTGTAGATATTTCCATGTTTATACAGATAGCGGTGTAGATATTTCCGTATTGATACAGATAGCAGTGTAGATATTTCCATGTTTATACAAATAGCGGTGTAGATATTAACATGTTTATAGAGATAGCGGTGTAGATATTTCCATGTTTACAGGTGGCTCTGTAGATATTTCCATGTGCATACAGATGGCAGTGAAGCTATTTCCATGCTTATAAAGATTGTAGTGTATATATTTCCATGATTATACAGATGAATATATAGATATTTGCATGTTTATACAGATAGCGGTGTAGATATTTCCATGTATATACAGATGGCGGTGTAGATATTTCCATGTTTATACAGATGGCAGTGTACATATTTCCATGTTTATACAGATAGCGGTGCAGATATTTCCATGTTTACAGAGATAGCATTGTAGATATTTCCATCTTTGCACAGATTGTGGTGTAGATATTTCCATCTTTACACAGATAGCGGTGTAGATATTTCCATATTTATATATATAGCGTTGTTGATATTTCCATGTTTATACAGATAGCCATGTAGATATTTCCATGTTCATAGGGATGGCTGTGTAGATATTTCCATGTTTACACAGATGGCAGTGTAGGTATTTCATTGTTTATACAGATAGTGGTGTGGATATTTCCATATTTATGCAGATGACTCTGTACGTGTTTCCATGTATATACAGATTGCGGTGTTGATATTTCCATGTTTATAGAGATTGCCATGTAGATATTTCCATGTTTATACAGCTAGCGGTGTAGATATTTCCATGTTCATAGGGATGGCTGTGTAGATATTTCCATGTTTATACAGACTGCGGTGTAGGTATTTCCGTGTTTATAGAGATAGCGGTGTAGATATTTCCATGTTTATAGAGATGGAGGTATAGATATTTCCATGTTTATACAGATGAATGTGAAGATATTTTCATGTTTTCACAGATGGCGGTGTAGATATTTCCATGTTTATAGAGATAGCGTTCTGGTTATTTGCATATTTATACAGATAGCAGTGTAGGTATTTCCATGTTTATAGATATGGCTGTGTAGATATTTCCATGTTTATACCGATGGCAGTGTAGATATTTCCATGTTTATACAGAGAGTGGTGTGGATATTTCCATGTTTATACAGATGACAGTGTAGGTATTTCCACGTTTATACAGATGGCGGTGTGGATATTTCCATGTTTATAGAGATAGCCGTGTAGATATTTCCATGTTTATACAGATAGCGGTGTAGGTAATTCCATGTTTATACAGATAGCGGTGTAGATATTTCCATGTTTATACAGATAGCGGTGTAGACAATTCCATGTATATAGAGATAGTGGTGTAGATATTACCATATTTATAGAGATAGCGGTGAAGGTATTTCCATGTTTATACAGATAGCGGTGTAGATTTTTCCATGTTTATACAGATAGCCATGTAGATATTTCCATGTTCATAGGGATGGCTGTGTAGATATTTCCATGTTTACACAGATGGCAGTGTAGGTATTTCCATGTTTATACAGATAGTGCTGTGGATAATTCCATGTTTATGCAGATGACTCTGTAGGTGTTTCCATGTATATACAGATTGCGGTGTTGATATTTCCATGTTTATAGAGATAGCCTTGTAGATATTTCCATGTTTATACAGCTAGCGGTGTAGACATTTCCAAATTAATAGAAATAGCCGTGTAGATATTTCCATGTTTATACAGACTGCGGTGTAGCTATTTCCATGTTTATAGAGATAGCGGTGTAGATATTTCCATGTTTATACAGATGGAGGTGTAGAAATTTCCATGTTTATACAGATGACTGTGAAGATATATTCATGTTTTCACAGATGGCGGTGTAGATATTTCCATGTTTACAGAGATGGCGCTGTAGTTATTTCCGTACTTGCACAGACTGCAGTGTAGATATTTCCATCTTCACACAGATAGCGGAGTACATATTTCCATGTTTACACAGAGAGCTGTGTAGATATTTCCATGTTTACTCAGATAGTGTTGTAGATATTTCTATGTTAATACAGATAGCGGTGTAGACATTTCCATGTTTATAAAGATAGCAGTGTAGATATTTCCATGTTTATAGAGATAGCGGTGGAGATATTTCCATGTTTACACAGATAGCGATGTAGATATTTCCATGTTTATATAGATAGCTGTGTAGGTATTTCCATGATTATACAGATAGCGGTGTAGATATTTCCATCTTTGTGCAGATAGCGGTGTAGATATTTCCATGTTTATACACATAGCGGTGGAGGTATTTCCATGTTTATACACATAGCGGTGGAGATTTTTCCATGTTTATAGAGATAGCGTTGTAGATATTTCCATGTTTATACAGATAGTGGTGTGGCTATTTCCATGTTTATACAGATAGCGGTGTAGATATTTCCATGTTTATAGAGATGCCTGTGTAGATATTTACATGTTTATACAGATGGCAGTGTAGATATTTCCATGTTTATACAGATAATGGTGTAGACATTTCCAGGTTTATTCAGATGACTGTGTGGATATTTCCATGTTTATACAGATGGCGGTGTAGATATTTCCATGTTTATAGAGATAGCCATGTAGATATTTCCATGTTTATACAGATAGCGGTGTAGACATTTCCATGTTTATAGAGATAGCGGTGTAGATATTTCCATATTTATACAGACGGCGGTGTCACTATTTCCATGTTTATATAGATAGCGGTGTAGATATTTCCATGTTTATAGAGATAGCGGTGTAGATATTTCCATGTTTATACAGATAGCGTTGTAGATATTTCCTTGTTTACAGGGGTTGCGGTGTATATATTCCATATTTGCACAGACTGCGGTGTAGATATTCCCATCTTTACACAGATAGCGGTGTACATATTTCCATGTTTACACAGATAGCTGTGTAGATATTTCCATGTTTACACAGATAGCATTGTAGATATTTCCATGTTTATACAGATAGTGGTGTAGATAATTCCATGTTTATACAGATGACTGTGTAGGTATTTGCATGTTTATACAGATGGCGGTGTAGATATTTCCATGTTTATAGAGATAGGCATGTAGATATAAACATGTTTATACAGATAGCGGTGTAGACATTTCCATGTTTATAGAGATAGCGGTGTAGTTATTTCCATATTTATTCAGATAGCGGTGTAGATATTTCCATGTCTATACAGATAGCGGTGTAGATATTTCCATGTTTATTCAGACAGCGGTGTAGATATTTCCATGTTTATACAGATAGCGGTGTAGACAATTCCATGTATATAGAGATAGCGGTGTAGATGTTTCCATATTTATAAAGATAGCGGTGTAGATATTTCCATCTTTATACAGATAGCGTTGTAGATATTTCCATGTTTATACAGATTGCGGTGTAGGTATTTCCATGTTTATATAGATAGCGGTGTAGATATCTCCACATTTATACAGATGACAGTGTAGATATTTCCATGTTTATACAGATGGAGGTGTAGATATTTCCATGTTTATACACATGACTGTGTAGATATTTGCATGTTTTTACAGATGTCGGTGTTGATATTTCCATGTTTATACAGATAACAGTGTAGACAATTCCAGGTATATAGAGATTGCGTTGTAGATATTTCCATATTTATACAGATAGCGGTGTACATATTTCCATGTTTATACAGATAGCGATGAAGATATTTCCATGTTTATACAGATTGCGATGTAGGTATTTCCATGTTTATATAGATAGCGGTGTAGTTATTTCCATGTTTATACAGATGACAGTGTAGATATTTCCATGTTTATACAGATGGAGGTGTAGATATTTCCAGGTTTATACACATGACTGTGTAGATATTTCCATGTTTTTACAGATGGCGGTGTTGATATTTCAATGTTTATACAGATAGTGGTGTAGATATGTCCATGTTTATAGACATGGCTGTGTAGATATTTCCATGTTTATACAGATGGCAGTGTAGGTATTTCCATGTTTATACAGATGGTGGTGTACATATTTCCATGTTTATAGAGATAGCCATTTAGATATTTCCATCTTTATTCAGATAGCGATGTAGCCATTTCCATGTTTATAGAGATAGCGGTGTTGATATTTCCATATATATATAGATAGCGGTGTAGATATTTCCATGTTTATAGAGATAGCGTTGTTGATATTTCCATATATATATAGATAGCGGTGTAGATATTTCCATGTTTATACAGATATCGGTGTAGATAATTCCATGTATATAGATATAGCGGTGTAGATACTTCCATGTTTATACAGATAGCGGTGTAGATATTTCCATATTTATACAGATAGCGGTGCAGACAATTCCATGTATATAGAGATAGCGGTGTAGATACTTCCATGTTTATACAGATAGCGGTGTAGATATTTCCATGTTTATATCGATCCTGGTGTAGATATTTCTGTTTATAGAGATAGCGGTGTAGATATTTCCATGTTTTTACAGATGGCTTTGTTGATATTTCCATGTTTATACACATAGCGGTATAGATATTTCCATGTTTATAGAGATGGCTGTGTAGATATTTCCATGTATATGCAGATGGCTTTGTAGATACTTCCATGTTTATACAGATGGCAGTGTAGATTTTCCATGTTTATACAGATAGTGGTGTAGATATTTCCACATTTATACAGATGACTGTTTATGTATTTCCATGTTTATACAGATGGCAGTGTAGACATTTCCATGTTTATAGACATAGCCATGTGGATATTTTCAAGTATATACAGATAGCGGTGTAGACTTTTCGATGTCTATAGAGATAGCGGTGTAGAAATTTCCATATTCATACAGATAGCGGTGTAGACATTTCCATGTTTACAGAGATGGCGCTGTAGGTATTTCTGTATTGCACAGACTGCAGTGTAGATATTTCCATCTTTACAAAGATAGCGGAGTACATATTTCCATGTTTACACAGAGAGCTGTGTAGCTATATCCATGTTTAATCAGATAGTCTTGTAGATATTTCCATGTTAATACAGATAGCGGTGTAGACAATTCAATGTTTATAAAGATAGCAGTGTAGATATTTCCATGTTTATAGTGATAGCGGTGGAGATATTTCCATGTTTATACAGATAGCGATGTAGTTATTTCCATGTTTATACAGATAGCGGTGTAGGTATTTCCATGTATATACAGATAGCAGTGTAGATATTTCCATGTTTATGCAGATAGCGGTGTAGATATTTCCATGTTTATACACATAGCGGTGGAGGTATTTCCATGTTTATACACAAAGCGGTGGAGATTTTTCCATGTTTATAGACATAGCGGTGTAGATATTTCCATGTTTATACAGACAGCGGTGTGGCTATTTCCATGTTTATACACATAGCGGTGTAGATATTTCCATGTTTATAGAGATGCCTGTGTAGATATTTACATGTTTATACAGATGGCAGTGTAGATATTTCCATGTTAATACAGATAGTGGTGTAGATATTTCCAGGTTTATTCAGATTACTGTATGGGTATTTCCATGTTTATACAGATGGCAGTGTAGATATTTCCATGCTTATACACATGATTGTGTAGATATTTCCATGTTTTTACAGATGGCGGTGTTGATATTTCCATGTTTATACAGGTAGCGGTGTAGACAATTCCATGTATATAGAGATAGCATTGTAGATATTTCCATATTTATACAGAGAGCGGTGAAAATATTTCCATGTTTATACAGATAGCGATGTAGATATTTCCATGTTTATACAGATTGCGGTGTAGGTATTTCCATGTTTATATAGATAGCGGTCTAGTTATTTCCAAGTTTATACAGATGACATTGTAGATATTTCCATGTTTATACAGATGGAGGTGTAGTTAATTCCAAGTTTATAGACATGACTGTGTTGATATTTCCATGTTTTTACAGATGGCGGTGTTTATATTTCAATGTTTATCCAGATAGTGGTGTAGATATGTCCATGTTTATAGAGATGGCTGTGTAGATATTTCCATGTTTATACAGATGGCAGTGCAGATATTTCCATGTTTATACAGATAGTGGTGTAGGTATTTCCATGTTTATACAGATGACTGTGGTGGTATTTCCATGTTTACAGAGATGGTGGTGTACATATTTCCATGTTTATAGAGATAGCCATTTAGATATTTCCATGTTTATACAGATAGCGGTGTAGCCATTTCCATGTTTATAGAGATAGCAGTGTAGATATTTCCATATATATACAGATAGCGGTGTAGATATTTCCATGTTTATACAGATAGCGGTGAAGATATTTCCATGTTTATACAGATAGCGGGGTAGATATTTCCATGTTTATACATATAGCGATGTAGACAATTCCATGTATATAGAGATAGCTGTGTAGATAATTCTATGTTTATACAGATGGCAGTGTAGATATTTCCATGTTTATACAGATGGAGGTGTAGATATTTCCATATTTATAGAGATGGCTTTGTAGATATTTCCATGTTTATGCAGATGGCTTTGTAGATAATTCCATGTTTATACAGATGGCAGAGTAGGTTTTGCATGTTTATATTGATAGTGGTGTATATATTTCCACGTTTATACAGATGAATGTGAAGGAATTTCCATGTTTATACAGATGGCAGTGCAGACATTTCCATGTTTATAGACATAGCCATGTGGATATTTCCATGTTTATACAGATAGCGGTGTACACATTTTGACGTTTATAGAGATAGCGGTGTAGATATTTCCATGTGTATACAGATGGCAGTGTAGATATTTCCATATTTATACTGATGTTGGTGTAGATATTTCCATGTTTATACAGAGGACTGTGTAGATATTTCCAGGTTTATACGGATGGTGATGTACATATTTCCATGTTTATACACATAGCGGTATAGATATTTCCATGTTTCTATAGATAGCGGTGTAGATATTTCCATGTTTATAGAGATAGCGGTGTAGATATTTCCATATTTATACTGATAGTGGTGTAGATATTTCCATGTTTATACAGATGGCCGAGAAGATATTTCCATGTGTATACAGATGGCAGTGTGGATATTTCCATGTTTATACAGATGACCATTTATATATTTCCATGTTTTTACAGATGGCGGTGTATATATTTCCATGTTAATACAGATTTCGGTGTGGCTATTTCCATGTTCTTACAGATAGCAGTGTATATATTTCCATGTTTACATAGATGGCTTGGTAGACATTTCCATGTTTATACAGATGGCAGTGTAGTTATTTCCATGTTTATACAGACGGTGGTGTAGTTATTACCATGTTTATACAGATGACTGTGTATGTATTTCCATGTTTATACAGATGGCGTTGTAGATATTTCCGTGTTTATACAGATAGCAATGTAGATACTTCCATGTTTATACAGATAGTGGTGTAAGAATTTCCATGTTTATAGAGATAATGGTGTAGATATTTCCATGTTTATACACATGGCAGTTTAGATATATCCATGTGTATACAGTTGGCAGTGTAGGTATTTCCATGTTTACACAGATGGAGGTGTAGATATTTCCAAGTTTATACAGATAGCGGTGTAGATATTTTCATGTTTCTACAGATAGCGGTGTAGATATTTCCATGTTTATACAGATAGCTGTGTAGGTATTTTCATGTTTATAGAGATAGCGGTGTAGATATTTCCATGTTTATACAGATGGCAGTGTAGATATTTCCATGTGTATAGAGATATCTGTGTAGGTATTTCCAGGTTTATACAGATAGCGGTGTAGATATTTCCAAGTTTATGCAGATAGCGGTGTAGATGTTTCCATGTCTATACAGATAGCGGTGGAGATATTGCCATGTATATACAGATAGCGATGAAGACATTAAATATTTATACGAAAGCGGTGGACATATTTCCATGTTTATACAGATAGCGGTGTAGATATTTCCATGTTTATACAGATAGCGGTGTAGATATTGCCATGTTTACAGAGATAGCGGTGTAGATATTTTCATGTTTGCACATATTGAGGTCTAGTTATTTCCATCTTTACACAGATAGCGATGTACATATTTCCAGGTTTACACAGATATCTGTGTAGATATTTCCATGTTTACACAGATATTGTTGTAGATATTTCCATGTTTATACTGATAGCGGTGTAGATATTTCCATGTTTATACAGATAACGGTGTAGATATTTCCATGTTTATACAGATTGCGGTGTAGGTATTTCCATGTTTATGGAGATAGCGGTGTAGATATTTCCATGTTTATACACATGGCTGTGTAGATAATTCCATGTGTATACAGATGGCAGTGTAGATATTTCCATGTTTATACACATGGAGGTGAAGATATTTCCATGTTTATACAGATGACTGTGTAGATATTCCCATGTTTTTACAGATGGCAGTGTAGATATTTCCTTGTTTATACAGATAGCGGTGTGGCTATTTCCATGTTTGTACAGATAGCTGTGTAGATATTTGCATGTTTATAGAGATGGCTGTGTAGATACTTCCATGTTTATACAGATGGCTGTGTAGATATTTCCACGTTTATACATATGGCAGTGTAGATATTTCCATGTTTTTACAGATAGTGCTGTAGATTTTTTCATGTTCATACAGATAGTGGTGTAGATATTTCCATATTTATACAGATAGCTGTGTAGATATTTCCATGTTTACACAGGTAGAGGAGTAGATATTTCCATGTTTATGCTGATCACGGTGTAGATATTTCCATCTTTCTACAGATGGCAGTGTAGATATTTCTGTGTTTATAGAGATGGCGGTGTAGATATTTCCATGTTTATACAGATGGCATTGTAGATAGTTCCATGATTATGGAGATGGCGGTGTAGATATTTTCATGTTTATAGAGTTGCCGGTGTAGATATTTCCATGTTTATATAGATAGCGGTGTAGATATTTCCATGTTTATACAGATAGCGGTGTAGATATTTCCATGTGTATAGAGATAGCGGTGTAGTTATTTCCATGTTTATACAGATAGCGGTGTAGACATTTCCATGTTTATACAGATTGTGGTGTAGATATTTCCATTTTTATAATGATATTGGTGTTGATATTTCCATCTTCATACAGATGACTCTGTAGGTATTTCCATGTTTATAAAGATGGGGGTGTAGATATTTCTGTGTTTATAGAGATAGCGGAGTAGATATTTCCATGTTTATTCAGATAGCGGTGTAGATATTTCCATGTTTATATAGATGGCGGTGTAGTTATTTCCATGTTTATACTGATGGCGGTGTAGATATTTCCATGTTTATACAGATAGCGGTGTAGACATTTCCATGTTTATATAGGTAGCGGTGTAGACATTTCCATGTTTACAGAGATGGCAGTGTAGGTATTTCCATATTTGCACAAATTGCGGTGTAGATATTTCCATCTTTACTCAGATAGCAGTGTACATATTTACATGTTTACACAGATACCTGTGTAGATATTTCCAAGTTTACCCAGATAATGTTGTAGATATTTCCATGTTTAAACAGATAGCGATGTAGATATTTCCACGTTTATAAAGACAGTGGTGTAGATATTTCCATGTTGATAGAGATAGCGGTGAAGATATTTCCATGTTTACACAGATTGCACTGTAGATATTTCCATCTTTACATAGATAGCTGTGTACATATTTCCATGTTTACACAGAGAGCGGTGTATTTATATCCACGTTAACACAGAATGTGTTCAAGATATTTCCATGTTTATACAGACAGCAGTGTAGATATTTTCATGTTATAGAGATAGAAGTGTAGATATTTCCATGTTTATACAGATCGTGGTGTAGATATTTCCATGTTTATACAGACAGCAATGTAGACATTTTCATGTTTATAGAGATAGCAGTGTAGATATTTCCATGTTTACTGAGATAGCGGTGTAGATATTTCCATCTTTGCACAGATTGCGGTGTAGATATTTCCATCTTTACACAGATAGCCTTGTACATATTTCCATGTTTACTCAGATAGCGGTGTAGATATTTCCATGTTTACAGAGTTAGTGGTGTAGATATTTCCATGTTTATAGAGAAAGCTGTGTAGATATTTCCATGTTTATACACATAGCGGTGCAGATATTTCCCGGTTTATACAGATCGTGGTGTAGATATTTCCATGTTTATAGAGATAGCGGTATAGATATTTCCATGATTATACAGATAGCGGTGTTGGTATTTACTTGTTTACACAGATAGCGGTGTAGATATTTCCCTGTTTCTACAGCTCGCGGTATAGGTGTTTCCATGTTTATACAGCTCGCGGTGTAGGTATTTACATTTTCATACAGCTGGCAGTGTAGATATTTCCATGTTTATACAGATGGTGGTGTAGATTGTTACATGTTTATGGAAATGGCAGTGAAGATATTTTCATGTTTATAGAGATGGCAGTGTAGATATTTCCACGTTTATAGAGATAGTGGTGTAGATATTTCCATGTTTATAGAGATAGCGGTGTAGGTATTTCCATGTTTACAGAGATACCGGTATAGATATTTCCTTGTTTATACAGATGGATGTGTAGATATTTCCATGTTCATACAGATAGCGTTGTAGATATTTCCAAGTTTTTAAAGATATCGGTGTAGATATTTCCATGTTTATACTGAGAGTGTTGTAGATCTTTCCATGTTTACACAGATTGCGGTGAAGGTATTTCCATGTTTATAGAGATAGCGGTGTAGATATTTCCTTCTTTTCATAGACAGCGTTGTAGATATTTCCATGTTTATAGAGATAGCAGTTTATGTATTTCCATGTTTACACAGATAGCGTTGTAGTTATTTCTACGTTTATATAGATAGCGGTTTATATATTTCCAAGTTTATTCAGATAGCGGTATAGACATTTCCATGTTTATAGAGATAGCAGTGTAGATATTTCCATATTTAAAAATATAGTGGTGTAGGTATTTCCATGTTTATACAGATAGCGGTGTAGTTATTTCCATGTTTATACAGATTGTGGTGTAGTAATTTCCATCTTTACAGAGATAGTGGTGTAGGTATTTCCATGTTTATACTGATTTCTGTGTAGATATTTCCATGTGTATACAGATGGCAGTGTAGATATTTCCATGTTTATACAGATAGCGGTGTAGACATTTCCATGTTTACAGAGATAGCGGTGTAGATATTTCCATGTTTATACAGATAGCGGTGTAGATATTTCCATGTTTATTCAGATAGCGGTGTAGATATTTCCATGTTTATAGAGATGGCGGTGAAGTTATTTACATCTATATAGTGATAGTGGTGTAGACATTTCCATGTTTATACAGATAGCAGTGCAGATATCTCCATGTTTATACAGATAGCAGTGTTGTTATTTCCATGTTTATACAGATAGCGGTGTAGCTATTTCCATGTTTATAGACATAGCGGTGTAGATATTTCCATATTTATACAGATAGAGGTGTAGATATTTCCATGTTTATACAGATGGCGGTGTAGATATTTCCATATTCATAGAGATGGCGGTGTAGATATTTCCAAGTTTATAAAGATAGCGGTGTAGATATTTCCATGTATATACTGATAGTGGTGTAGATATTTCCATGTTTACTCAGATAGCGGTGTAGATATTTCCATCTTTGCACAGATTGCGGTGTAGATATTTCCATCTTTACACAGATAGCGGTGTAGATGTTTCCATGTTTACACAGATAGCTCTGTAGGTATTTCCATGTTTACACAGATAGTGTTGTAGATGTTTCCATGTTTATAGAGATAGCGGTTTAGATATTTCCATGTTTCTACAGATAGCGGTGTAGATATTTCCATGTTTACAGGGATAGCGGTTTACATATTTCCATGTTTATACTGATAGCGGTGTAGATTTTTCCATGTTTACAAAGATAGCGTTTTATATATTTGCATGTTTATACAGATAGCAGTGTAGATATTTCCATGTTTATAGAGATAGCGGTGTAAATGTTTCCATGTTTATACAGATAGCGGTGTAGATATTTCCATGTTTATACAGATAGCGGTGTAGTTATTTCCATGTTTACAGAGATAGCAGTGTAGTTATTTCCATATTTATACAGATGGCGGTGTAGATATTTCCATATTTATTCATATGTCGGTGTAGATATATCCATGTTTATACAGATGGCGGTGTAGATATTTCCATGTTTACAGAGATATCGGTGTAGATATTTCCATCTTTGCAGAGATTGCGTTGAAGATCTTTCCATTTTCACACAGAGAGCGGTGTAGATATTTCAGTCGTTGCACAGATTGTGCTGTAGATATTTCCATCTTTACACAGATAGTGGTATAGATATTTCCATGTTTACACAGATAGCGTTGTATATATTTGCATGTTTATACAGATAGCGGTGTAAGTGTTTCCATGTTTATACAGATAGCGGTGGAGATATTTCCATGTGTATACAGATAGCGATGGAGATATTTCCATGTTTGTACAGATTGAGGTGTAGATATTTCCAAGTTCATACAGATAGCGGTGTAGATATTTAAATGTTTTTACAGATAGCGGTGTAGTTATTTCCATGTTTATACAGATAGCGGTGTAGGTATTTCCATGTTTACAGAGATAGCGGTGTAGATATTTCCATGTTTATTGAGATGGCGGTGTAGATAGTTTCATGTATATGGAGATGGCGGTGTAGATATTTCCATATTTATAGAGATTGCGGTGTAGATATTTCCATGTTTATAGAGATTGCGGTGTAGGTATTTCCATGTTTGTAGAGATAGCGGTGTAGGTACTTCCATGTTTATGCAGATGGTTGTGTAGATATTTCCATGTGTATGCAGATGGCAGTGTAGATATTTCCTTGTTTATAGAAATGGTGGTGTAGATATTTCTATGCTTATACAGATGACTGTGTAGCTATTTCCATGTTTATATAAATGGCAGTGTAGATATTTCCAAGTTTGTAGAGATAGCGGTGAAGAAATTTCCATGTTTATATAGATAGCAGTGTAGCTATTTCAATGTTTATAGACAGAGCGGTGTAGATATTTCCATATTTCTACAGATAGTGGTGTAGATATTTCCATGTTTATACAGATGGCGGTGTAGATATTTCCATGTTCATAGAGATGGCGGTGTAGATATTTCCAAGTTTATACAGATAGCGGTGTAGATATTTCCATCTATATGCTTATAGCAGTGTAGATATTTCCATGTTTTCTCAGATCGCGGTGTAGATATTTCCATCTTTGCACAGATTGCGGTGTAGATATTTCTATCTTTACACAGATAGCGGTGTAGATATTTCCATGTTTACACAGATGGCTCTGTAGGTATTTCCATGTTTACACAGATAGTGTTGTAGATGTTTCCATGTTTATAGAGATAGCGGTTTAGATATTTCCATGTATCTACAGATAGCGGTGTAGACATTTCCATGTTTACAGGGATAGTGGTTTACATATTTCCTTGTTTATACAGATAGAGGTGTAGATATTTCCATCTTTATACGGATAGCGGTGCAGATATTTCCTTGTTTATACAGTTAGTGGTGTAGATATTTCCATGTTTATACAGATCGTGGTGTACATATTTCCACGTTTATACAGATAGCGGAGTAAATATTTCCATGTTAACAAAGGTAGCGGTGTAGAAATTTCCAAGTTTCTACAGATCACGGGGTAGATATTTCCATTTTCTAGAGATGGCAGTGTAGATATTTCCAAGTTTATACAGATGGTGGTGTAGATAGTTCCATGTTTATACAGATAGCATTGTAGATATTTCCATGTTAATCCGATGGCGATGTAGATATTTCCATGTTTATAGAGATGGCCGTGTATATATTTCTATGTTTATAGAGATAGCGGTGTTGGTATTTCCATGTTTATAGAGATGGCGTTGTAAGTATTTCCATGTTTATAGAGATCGCAGTGAAGATATTTCCATGTTTATACATATAGCGGTGTAGATATTTTCATGTTTATTCAGATAGCGGTGTTGGTATTTCCATGTTTATACAGAGAGCGGTGTATATATTTCCGTGTATATACAGCTCGCGGTGTAGATATTTCCATCTTTATACAGATGGCAGTGTAGATATTTCCATGTTTACACAGATAGCAGTGTAGGTATGTCCTTGTTTATAGAGATGGCGGTGTAGATAGTTCCATGTTTATGGAGAGGGCGGTGTAGATGTTTCCATGTTTATAGAGATGGTGGAGTAGATATTTCCATGTTTATACAGATGGCAGTGTTGATATTTCCACGTTATACAGATAGCGGTGTAGATATTTCCATGTTTACAGAGATAGCTGTGTAGATATTTCCATCTTTGCACAGATTGCGTTGTAGATATTTCCATCTTTACCCAGATAGCATTGTAAATATTTCCAACTTTACACAGATAGATAGCTTTGTATATATTTCCATGTTTACACAGATAGCATTGTAGATATTTCCATGTTTCCACAGATAGCTGAGAAGATATTTCCATGTTTATACAGATAGCGGTGTAGATATTACCATGTTTATAGAGATAGCGGTGTAGATAATTCCATGTTTATACAGATGGCTGTGTAGATATTTCCATGTATATACAGATGGCAGTGTAGATATTTCCATGTTTATAGACATGGTGGTATAGATGTTTCCATGCTTATACAGATGACTGGGAAAATATTTCCATGTTTATAACGATGGCGGTGTAGATATTTCCATGTTTATAGAGATAGCTGTGTAGGTATTTCCATGTTTATACAGATAGCGGTGTAGCTATTTCCATGTTTATAGAGATAGCGGTGTAGATATTTCCATATTTATAGAGATAGCAGTGTAGATATTTCCATGTTTATGCAGATTGCGGTGTAGATATTTCCATGTTTATAGAGATGGCGGTGTAGAAATTTCAATGTTTATACAGACCGCAGTGTAGATATTTCCATGAATATACTGATAGCGGTGAAGATATTTCCATGTTTACACAGATAGCGGTGTAGATATTTCCATTATTGCGCAGATTGTGGTGTATATATTTCCATCTTTACACAGATGGCGGTGTAGATATTTCCATGTTTACTCAGATAGCTCCGTAGATATTTTCATGATTACACCGATAGCATTGTAGACATTTCTATGTTTATAGAGATAGCGGTTTAGATATTTCCATGTAGATACAGATAGCGGTGTTGACATTTCCATGTTTATAGGGATAGCTATGTAGATATTTCCATGTTTATACAGATAGCGGTGTAGATATTTCCGTGTTTATACAGATAGCTGTGTAGATATTTCCTTGTTTATACAGATAGTGGTGTAGATATTTCTATGTTTATACAGATCATGGTGTAGATATTTCCATCTTTACACAGATAGCGGTGTAGATATTTCCATGTTTACTCAGATAGCTCTGTTGATATTTCCATGATTACACAGAGAGCATTGTAGATATTTCCATTTTTATAGAGATTGCGGTTTAGATATTTCCATGTAGATACTGATAGTGGTGTTGACATTTCCATGTTTATAGGGATAGCGATGTAGATATTTCCATGTTTATACAGATAATGGTGTAGATTTTTCCATGTTTATACAGATAGCTGTGGAGATATTTCCATGTTTCTACAGATAGCGGTGTAGGTATTTCCATGTTTACAGAGGTAGCGATGTAGATATTTCCATATTTATACAGATGGCGGTGTAGATATTTCCATGTTTATTCAGATGTCCGTGTAGATATTTCCATGTTAATAGAGATGGCGGTGTAGATATTTCCATGTTTACATAGATAGAGGTATAGATATTTCCATGATTATACAGATAGCGGTGTAGATATTACAATGTTTACACAGATAACGGTGTAGATATTTCCATCTTTGCACAGATTTCGGTGTAGATATTTCCATCTTTACACAGATAGCGGTATAGATATTTCCATCGTTGCACAGACTGTGCTGTAGATATTTCCATCTTAACACAGATAGTGGTGTAGATACTTCCATGTTTACACAGACAGCGGTGTTGATATTTCCATGTTTACACAGATAGTGGTGGAGATATTTCCATGTTTATACAGATAGTGTTGTAGATATTTCCAAGTTTATACAGATAGCGGTGTAGATATTTAAATGTTTTTACAGATAGCGCTGTAGATATTTCCATGTTTATACAGATAGCGGTGTAGGTATTTCCATGTTATACGGATAGCAGTGTAGAAATTTCCATGTTTATAGAGATAGCGGTGCAGATATTTCCATATTTATACAGATAGTGGTGGAGATATTTCCATGATTATACAGATAGCGATGTAGATATTTCCATGTTTATACAGATGGCAGTGTAGATATTTCCATGTTTATAGAGATGGTGGTGTAGACATTCCCATGCTTATACAGATGACTGTGTGTATATTTCCTTGTTTATACTGATGGCGGTGTAGATATTTCCATGTTTATAGAGATAGCGGTGTAGTTATTTCCATGTTTATACAGATAGCGGTGTGGATATTTCCATGTTTATACAGACCGCGGTGTATGTATTTCCATGTTTATACAGATAGCGGTGCAGATATTTCCATGTTTGTAAAGATGGCCGTGTTGATATTTCCATCTCTACACAGATGACCGTGTAGATATTTCCATGTTTATACAGAAGGCGTCGCAGATATTTCCATGGATATGTAGATGGCGGTGTAGATATTTCCATGTTTATACAGATAGCAGTGTAGTTATTTCCATGTTTATATAGATAGCGGTGTAGATATTTCCATGTATATACACTAGGCTGTGTAGATATTTCCATGTTTATACAGATGGCGTTGTAGTTATTTCCATGTTTATACAGATAACTTTTTAAGTATTTCCATGTTTATACAGATGGCGGTGTAGATATTTTGATGTTTATAGAGATAGCAGTGGAGATATTTCCATGTTTATACAGATAGCGGTGTAGATATTTCCATGTTTATACTGATCGTGGTGTAGATATTTGCATGTTTATAGAGATGGCGGTGTAGATATTTCCATGTTTGTACAGATGGCGGTGTTGATATTTCCATCTATACACAGATGGCCGTGTAGATATTTCCATGTTTATACAGATGGCGGTGTAGATATTTCCATGGACATGCAGATGGCTGTGTAGTTATTTCCATGTTTATACAGACAGCGGTGTAGACATTTCCATGTTTATACAGATCGTGGTGTAGATAGTTCCATGTTTATGGAGATAGCGCTGTAGATATTTCCATGTTTATACAGGTAGCGGTGTAGATATTTCCATGTTTACAGAGATAGCTGTGTAGATATTTCCGTCTTTGCACAGATTGCGGTGTAGATATTTCCATCTTTACCCAGATAGCGTTGTAAATATTTCCAACTTTACACAGATAGATAGCTTTCTATATATTTCCATGTTTACACAGATAGCATTGTAGATATTTCCATGTTTACACAGATAGCTGAGAAGATATTTCCATGTTTATACAGATAGCGGTGTAGATATTTCCATGTTTATAGAGATAGCGGTGTAGATAATTCCATGTTTATACAGATGGCTGTGTAGATATTTCCATGTATATACAGATGGCAGTGTAGATATTTCCATGTTTATAGACATGGTGGTATAGATGTTTCCATGCTTATGCAGATGACTGTGTAGATATTTCCATGTTTATACCGATGGCCGTGTAGATATTTCCATGTTTATAGAGATAGCTGTGTAGCTATTTCCATGTTTATACAGATAGCGGTGTAGCTATTACCATGTTTATAGAGTTAGCGGTGTAGATATTTCCATATTTATAGAGATAGCAGTGTAGATATTTCCACGTTTATGCAGATTGCGGTGTAGATATTTCCATGTTTGTAGAGATGGCGGTGTAGAAATTTCAATGTTTATACAGACAGCAGTGTAGATATTTCCATGAATATACTGATAGCGGTGAAGATATTTCCATGTTTACACAGATAGCGGTGTAGATATTTCCATCTTTGCGCAGATTGTGGTGTATATATTTCCATCTTTACACAGATGGCGGTGTAGATATTTCCATGTTTACTCAGATAGCTCCGTAGATATTTTCATGATTACACAGATAGCGTTGTAGATATTTCCATGTTTATAGAGATAGCGGTTTAGATATTTCCATGTAGATACAGATAGCGGTGTTGACATTTCCATGTTTATAGGGATAGCTATGTAGATATTTCCATGTTTATACAGATAGCGGTGTAGATATTTCCGTGTTTATACAGATAGCGGTGTAGATATTTCCTTTTTTATACAGATAGTGGTGTAGATATTTCTATGTTTATACAGATCATGGTGTAGATATTTCCATCTTTACACAGGTAGCGGTGTAGATATTTCCATGTTTACTCAGATAGCTCTGTTGATATTTCCATGATTACACAGAGAGCATTGTAGATATTTCCATTTTTATAGAGATTGCGGTTTAGATATTTCCATGTAGATACTGAGAGTGGTGTTGACATTTCCATGTTTATAGGGATAGCGATGTAGATATTTCCATGTTTATACAGATAATGGTGTAGATTTTTCCATGTTTATACAGATAGCTGTGGAGATATTTCCATGTTTCTACAGATAGCGGTGTAGGTATTTCCATGTTTACAGAGGTAGCGATGTAGATATTTCCATATTTATACAGATGGCGGTGTAGATATTTCCATGTTTATTCAGATGTCCGTGTAGATATTTCCATGTTAATAGAGATGGCGGTATAGATATTTCCATGTTTACATAGATAGAGGTATAGATATTTCCATGATTATACAGATTACGGTGTAGATATTACAATCTTTACACAGATAACGGTGTAGATATTTCCATCTTTGCACAGATTTCGGTGTAGATATTTCCATCTTTACACAGATAGCGGTATAGGTACTTCCATCGTTGCACAGACTGTGCTGTAGATATTTCCATCTTAACACAGATAGTGGTGTAGATACTTCCATGTTTATACAGACAGCGGTGTAGATATTTCCATGTTTACACAGATAGTGGTGGAGACATTTCCATGTTTATACAGATAGTGTTGTAGATATTTCCAAGTTTGTACAGATAGCGGTGTAGATATTTAAATGTTTTTACAGATAGCGCAGTAGATATTTCCATGTTTATACAGATAGCGGTGTAGGTACTTCCATGTTATACGGATAGCAGTGTAGAAATTTCCATGTTTATAGAGATAGCGGTGCAGATATTTCCATGTTTATACAGATAGCGGTGTATATATTTCCATGTTTATACAGATCATGGTGTAGATATTTCCATGTTTATACAGATAACGGCTGTGATATTTCCATGTTTATACAGACAGCAGTGGAGATATTTCCATGTTTATACACATGGCGGTGTACATATTTCCATGTTTTTACAGACAGCGGTGTAGGTATTTCCATGTTTATACAGATAGCGGTTCAGATATTTCCATGTTTATACAGATGCCTATGCAGATATCTCCATATTTATACAGAGGACTGTGTAGATATTTCTATGTTTATACAGATGGCAGTGTAGATATTTCCATGTTCCTACACATGACTGTGTAGGTATTTCCATGTTTATACAGATGGCTTTGTAGATACTTCCGTGTATATAGAGATAGCGGTGCAGATATTTCCATGTTTATACAGATAGCGGTGTATATATTTCCATGTTCATACAGATCGTGGTGTAGATATTTCCATGTTTATACAGATACCGGTGTAGATATTTCCATATTTATACAGAGAGAAGTGTAGATATTTCCATATTTATACAGATAGTGGTGGAGATATTTCCATGATTATACAGATAGCGGTGCAGATATTTCCATGTTTGTACAGATGGCGGTGTTGATATTTCCATCTCTACACACATGACCGTGTAGATATTTCCATGTTTATACAGATGGCGGCGCAGATATTTCCATGGATATGAAGATGGCGGTGTTGATATTTCCATGTTTATACAGATTGCAGTGTAGTTATTTCCATGTTTATATAGATAGCGGTGTAGATATTTCCATGTATATACACTTGGCTGTGTAGATATTTCCATGTTTATACAGATGGCGTTGTATTTATTTCCATGTTTATACAGATAACTTTGTAAGTATTTCCATGTTTATACAGATGGCGGTGTAGATATTTTGATGTTTATAGAGATAGCAGTGGACATATTTCCATGTTTATACAGATAGCGGTGTAGGTATTTCCATGTTTATACTGATCGTGGTGTAGATATTTCCATGTTTATAGAGATGGCGGTGTAGATATTTCCATGTTTGTACAGATGGCGGTGTTGATATTTCCATCTATACACAGATGGCCGTGTAGATATTTCCATGTTTATACAGATGGCGGCGTAGATATTTCCATGGACATGCAGATGGCGGTGTAGATATTTCCATGTTTATACAGACAGCGGTGTAGATATTTCCATGTTTACACAGATGGTGGTGTAGATATTTCCGTGTTTATACACATGGCGGAATAGATACTTCCATCTTTATGGAGATGGCAGTGTAGATATTTTCATGTTTATAGAGATGGCGGTGTAGATATTACCATATTTATAGAGATAGCGGTGTAGATATTTCCATCTTTCTACAGATGGCAGTGTAGATAATTCCATGTTTATACAGATGGCCGTGTAGATATTTCCGTATTTATACAGATGTCTGTGTAGATGTTTCCATGTGTATACAGATGGTATTGTAGGTATTTCCATGTTTATACAGATGGTGGTGTAGATATTTCCATGTTTATTCAGATGACTGTGTAGATATTTCCATGTTTTTACAGATGGCAGTGTAGATTTTTCAGTGTTTATAGAGATGGCGCTGTAGATATTTCCATGTTTATACAGATAACGGTGGAGATATTTCCATGTTTATACAGAGAGCAGTGGAGATATTTCCATGTTTATCCACATAGCGGTGTACATATTTCCATGTTTATAGAGACAGCGGTGTAGGTATTTCCATGTTTATACAGAGAGCGGTGCAGATATTTCCAGGTTTACACAGATGCCTATGCAGATATTTCCATATTCATACAGAGGGCTGTAGATATTTCTATGTTTATACAGATGGCAGTGTAGATATTTAAATGTTCCTACACATGACTGTGAAGGTATTTCCACGTTTATACAGATGCCTTTGTAGGTATTTCCATGTTGATAGAGATAGCGGTGCAGATATTTCCATGTTTATACACATAGCGGTGTATATATTTCCATGTTTATACAGATCATGGTGTAGATATTTCCATGTTTATACAGATAACGGCGGAGATATTTCCATGTTTATACAGACAGCAGTGGAGATATTTCCATGTTTATACACATAGCGGTGTACATATTTCCATGTTTATACAGACAGCGGTGTAGGTATTTCCATGTTTATACAGATAGCGGTTCAGATATTTCCATGTTTATACAGATACCTATGCAGATATCTCCATATTTATACAGAGGACTGTGTAGATATTTCTATGTTTACACAGATGGCAGTGTAGATATTTCCATGTTCCTACACATGACTGTGTAGGTATTTCCATGTTTATACAGATGGCTTTGTAGATACTTCCATGTCTATAGAGATAGCGGTGCAGATATTTCCATGTTTATACAGATAGCGGTGTATATATTTCCATGTTTATGCAGATCGTGGTGTAGATATTTCCATGTTTCTACAGATACCGGTGCAGATATTTCCATGCTTATACAGACCGCAGTGCAGATATTTCCATGTTTATAGAGATAGCAGTGTAGTTATTTCCATGTTTATATAGGTAGTGGTGTAGATATTTCCATGTATATACACATGGCTGTGTAGATATTTCCAGGTTTATACAGATGGCGGTGTAGATATTTACATGTTTATACAGATAACTTTGAAAGTATTTCCATGTTTATACAGATGGCAGTGTAGATATTTCAATGTTTATAGAAATGGCGCTGTAGATATTTCCATGTTTATACAGATAAAGGTGGAGATATTTCCATGTTTATACAGACCGCAGTGGAGATATTACCATGTTTATACACACAGCGGTGTACATATTTCCATGTTTATAGAGACAGCGGTGTAGGTATTTCCATGTTTATACAGATAGCGGTGCGGTATTTCCATGTTTATACAGATGCCTATGCAGATATTTCCATATTTATACAGAGGGCTGTGTAGATATTTCCATGTTTATACATATGTCAGTGTAGATATTTCCATGTTCCTACACATGACTGTGTAGTTATTTCTATGTTTATACAGAAGGCTTTGCAGGTATTTCCTTGTTTATAGAGATAGCGGTGTAGATATTTCCATGTTTATACAGATAGCAGTGTAAATATTTCCATGTTTTATACAGATCGTGGTGTGGATATTTCCATGTTTATACAGATACCGGTGTAGATATTTCCATGTTTATACAGACCGCAGTGGAGATATTTCCATGTCTGTACAGATGGCGGTGTTGATGTTTCCATCTATACACAGGTTGCCGTGTAGGTATTTCCATGTGTATACAGATGGCATTGTAGATATTTCCATGTTTATACAGATGGTGGTGTAGATATTTCCATGTTTACACAGATGACTGTATAGCTATTGCCATATTTATACAGATGGCGGTGTAGATATTTCCATGTTTATAGAGATACCGGTGTAGACATTTCCATATTTATACAGATAACGGTGTAGAAATTTCCATGTTTATACAGTTAGCGGTGTAAATATTTCCATGTTTATACAGATCACGGTGTAGATATTTCCATGTTTATAGAGATAGCGGTGTAGATATTTCCATGTTTATACAGATAGCGGTGTAGATATATCCATGTTTATACAGACCGCGGTGTAGATATATCCATGTTTATACAGATAGCGGTGCAGATATTTCCATGTTTATACAGAAGGCGGCGCCGATATTCCCATGGATATGTAGATGGCGGTGTAGATATTTCCATGTTTATACAGATAGTGGTGTAGTTATTTCCATGTTTATATAGATAGCGGTGTAGATATTTCCATGTTTATACACAAGGCTGTCTAGATATTTCCATGTTAATACAGATGGCGCTGTAGATATTTCCATGTTTATACAGATAACCTTGTAAGTATTTCCATGTTTATACAGACGGCGGTGTAGATGTATCGATGTTTATAGAGATAGCAGTGGAGATATTTCCATGTTTATACATATAGCGATGTAGATATTTCCATGTTTTTACTGATCGTGGTGTAGATATTTCCATGTTTATAGAGATGGCGGTGTAGATATTTCCATGTTCATAGAGATAGCAGTGTTGATTTTTCCATGTTTATAGAAATAGTGGAGTGGATATTTCCATGTTTATACAGATAGGGGTGTAGATATTTCCGTGTTTATAGAGATGGCGGTGTAGATATTTCCATGTTTACACACATCACGGTGTAGATATTTCCTTGTTTATACAAATAGCGGTGTAGTTATTTCCATGTTTATACATATAGCGGTGTAGATATTTCCATGTATATACAGATGGCTGTGTAGATATTTCCATGTTTATACAGATGGCTGTGTAGATATTTCCATGTTTACACAGATGACTTTTTAGGTATTTCCATGTTTATACAGATGGCGGTGTAGATATTTCCATGTTTATTCAGATGGCAGTGTAGACATTTCCATGTTCCTACTCTTGACTGTGTAGGTATTTACATGTTTATACAGATTGCTTTGTAGATATTTCCATGTTTATAGAGATTGCGGTGCAGATATTTCCATGTTTATACAGATAGCGGTGTAAATATTTCCATGTTTATACAGATCGTGGTGTAGATATTTCCATGTTTATACGGATACCGGTGTAGATATTTCCATGTTTATACAGAACGCGGTGTATATATTTCCGTGTTTATAGAGATAGCGGTGTAGATATTTCCAAGTTTGTACAGATGGCGGTGTTGATGTTTCCATCTATATACAGATTGCCGTGTAGGTATTTCCATATGTATACAGTTGGCATTGTAGATATTTCCATGTTTATACAGATGGTGGTGTATATATTTCCATGTTTATACAGATAGCGGTGTAGATATTTCCATGTTTATACAGACCGCGGTGTAGATATTTCCATGTTTATACAGATAGAGGTGCAGATATTTCCATGTTTGTACAGATGGGGGTGTTGATATTTCCATCTATACACAGATGACCGTGTAGATATTTCCATGTTTATACAGATGGCGGTGCAGATATTTCTATGGATATGTAGATGGCGGTGCAGATATTTCCATGTATATACAGATAGCGGTGTAGTTATTTCCATGTTTATATAGATAGCGGTGTAGATATTTCCATGTATGTACACATGGCTGTGTAGATATTTCCATGTTTATACAGATGGCAGTGTAGATATTTCCATGTTTATACAGCTAACTTTGTAAGTATTTCCATGTTTATACAGATGGCGGTGTAGATATTTCGATGTTTATAGAGATAGCAGTGGAGATATATCCATGTTTATGCAAATAGTGGTGTAGCTTTTTCCAAGTTTGTATAGATAGCGGTGTAGATATTTCTATGTATTTACACATGGCTGTGTAGATATTTCCATGTAAATACAGATGGCGGTGTAGATATTTCCATGTTTATACGGATAACTTTGTAAGTATTTCCATGGTTATACAGATGATGGTGTAGACATTTCGATGTTTACACAGATAGCAGTGTAGATATTTCCATGTTTATACCGATAGCGGTGTAGATATTTCCATGTTTATACTGATCACTGTGTAGATATTTCCAAGTTTATACAGATGGCAGTGAAATAATTGCCATGTTTATACACATAGTGGTGTAGATATTTCCATGTTTATACAGATGACTGTTTAGATATTTCCATTTTTATGCAGATGGTGGTGTAGATATTTCCATGTTTATAGAGATAGCGGTGTAGATATTTCCATGTTTGTACAGGTAGCTGCGTAGATATTTCCATGTTTATACAGATTGCGGTGTAGGTTTTTCCATGTTTACAGATAGCGGTGTAGATATTTCCAAGTTTATACAGATGGTTGTGTAGATATTTCCATGTGTATACAGATGGCTGTGAAGATATTTCCATGTCTATACAGATGGAGGTGTAGATATTTCCATGATTATACAGATTAATCTGTAGGTATTTTCATATTTTTACAGATGGCGGTGTAGATATTTCCATGTATCTACATATAGCGGTGTGGATATTTTCATGTTTATACAGATAGCGGTGTAGATATTTCCACGTTTATTGAGATGACTGTGTAGATATTTCCATGT